>NC_141312.1:1987500-2587500 GCF_037954325.1 Fistularia commersonii
CCAGGGACAACTGAGTCCCAAATCCACCGATAGGGATAGTGTTGGATCATGGGGAAGGAAGACAGAGAACCAACGCTGAAATGATGTACGAAGCCATTCGGTCAAGAGAAGTGAGCGCAGGGCTGATATGGCAGGGCTGATACCGCAACAGTTGGGAGGATACAAAAGCAAAAACGCCGCGGCTACGTCAAGTGAATGACACACCTGATGCATTATCCAGTCACATCCTTCATGAAGATCAAATAACAATAACACGAAGAACCACAGAAAATATCAAGGGTTATCATGCTCGTCATTCAACTTTTAAGGAAATGCACAATAGCTAGTCAACTAAATAAATGAAAGAGCAGAGATTAAATATTTGGCCTTGTGGAGGGGTTTGAGAAACAATGGAAACATGACCGTTTCCTTGGGTTTCAGGGGTCGCTGTGGAGGCTGCCCCCCCCGTGCAATATTATGATGCTTTTCTCATTATTTTTCATCTGACGGTCCATTTGTTTACAGCGTTTGTGCTGCAGTCTGCTGAGCGGGGTCTCCCATGTAGCTGAATCCGGGTCAAGTGTTGTTGCCAAGTGCGTCCTCTCAGCTATTTCTGTCTGGATCAAGCCTCAGCGGCAGCCCCTGGCCCGTCAAGCCGGAGACTACGTAATGAATCATTTGTATAACAATGAGAGAAAACCGGAGGATATCTGACACCGGGAGCAGATGACCATCAAAAGATCGTCAACAAACGGAGAAAGCATTAGCTTGTTTTTTGTTTTTCCTTTTTTTCCCCCTGGGGTATACTCTTAGACACTCATAATTTGAAAACGACCCTCCGACTTGAGCTTAAATGTGATGATGTACCTTCTCCTGGAGAGGCGATGTTGGCGGTTCGGACTCGACATGAGCAAATAGTTCCAATTACAATTACAACCACGATTTCAGAGTAGGGATGTGAATTTCAACAAGTGAACTTAGAGACCAATCTTGAGCTTTCCTGCCTTTTCCCGTGGTGCTACATCCATGTGCTACGTGCTTGTTCTACTCCTGCTGGGTTTGTCAGTGGAAAACACTGGAGTAGTTTTCCCCGCCCATTAGTTTCCTGGCAGCTTTGTCTCTGAACTCCAAACTGGTCACGGAGCCGTCCGCCTGCCAGGAGACGAGCCGGGAGAAGCCCTGAGACGGTACACCGCTTTTTCATTTTTTTTTAATTAATTGTGTGAGGTCAAAGAACTCGCACAGGGGTGGCGACATCCAAGAAGCCTGGCCGACCTTCAGCGTGTTGCGTGAACAACTTGTTGCAGGGAGGAAATTTCAGGTGACTGTTTGTTTGCGTGTTTGCATGTTTGTATGTGTGCATCCTGCGTCCAGCCTCCTTTGAGTCCCTCGGTAGTCCTGTATATTGCGGAGTATAAGGCGCACTGCATTATAAGGCGCATCATCAATGAACGGGTCTATTTTCATACATAAGGCGCGCCGTGTTATAAGGTGTGTTGAGGCGCATTTTGTAATAACAGTGCATTTTGTAATAAAAGTTCAAAATGTAATAACTTTTTCATTTCATTTTATAATAAACTGCCGCATTTTGTAATAAACTGCCCCAACGCATTTTGTAATCAATTTTGCCGCATTATGTAATAAGTTATTGCATATTGAGAAGAATATTACAAAATGCACTTGCAACTTTTTTATTCTCTAGGAAATGTAATAACATGGTGCATTATGTAATAACAATTCTAAATCATAGTTTATTTGTTTGTTAATTGTATTTTATTTTACTTTAAAGTATTTGTAAAAGCCAGGCTTATTATTAGTATCACTGTATTAGCCTCGTAGCAGTACTTAGCAATTACTATCAGTACACTATTCAAAGGTTGCATTAATAGAGGATATTCTATAAATTCCATGTTGTACATTTCCTAGAGAATAAAAAAGTTGCAAGTGCATTTTGTAATAATCTTCTCAAAATGTAATTACTTATTACATAATGCGTTGGGGCAGCTTATTACAAAATGCGTCTTTATTACAAAATGAAATGAAAAAGTTGTTACATTTTGGACGTTTACGACAAAACGCACCGTTATTACAAAATGCGTCTCAACAAAGCGTGTGTCAGTCAGTTTGTCGAACTTTATTCATCTCATCCTTCTCGCTTTGCTCCCTCGGAAACTCTCGTCCTTCTTTACTCGGCGCAGATCATCTGCTTTCTTCCTCCACTTCCATAACATTGATTCATCGATGTTGAATTCTTTGGCGGCTGCTCTTTTCCCATCATCTACTGCGTGACTGATAGCCTTGAGTTTGAATTCTGCGTTGTAAGCATGTCTCTCAACAAGTGGCCATTTTTCGGGGGCTTCAGACACACAAATGTAGAGCCATATTATGTCGAAGTACAGTAAGTACCTGTATTGCACAAAATGGCGGAGGTAAGCGTACTGTTCTCTGATTGGTTTATCGTCGCTAGCGATAGCGGACAACTGAAGTTAGCGTGAGGTTTGGACAACGTTGTATTCCAGCGTGACATCATTAGTTATTGCAACTTATTCAACCGAGGATCAACTTTAACACGCCGTCCTCGTGTCAGATGGGAAGGTTCCGACAATCAAAGTGGCACTAAAACATTTTGACAGATGTTTGAGCGCAGTGTGCCACATAAAATTGGTTAGGGATCAGTAAGCGCAACAAGAATTCATACATAAGGCGCACTGACATGTTTTTTTGAGAAAATCTAAGGATGCAGAATGGCTGAGCCAGGTGTCCGGGAGGAATCGCCTGCTCAATAACATAATGCTAATTCTAAGGAGAGGTAACGGGCATGTAAACAAACAGACTAGCTCATACGTCTCAAGTATTTTGGGGGAATCAAGTCATGATCGACCGATCTTGCACGGATTTGAAGGGTGAAAAAGGACAGTTGTCTGTTTTGCTTTCAAAAAGAAATCATGAGGCATCAACAGTAGTTTGACTTCACGATCGGGAACATTTTTTAGGTTCGGTTTAGTTTGCATCCGTCGCACAGGATTCATCTCAGATGCGACTCCGTTGGGTCAAAACGCCATCATTAACCGATTCAAAATCTCTGAATGACATAATTCCTGAAGAATTCCTGTTTCGGTGTGCTGGATGAAAAACAGGAAGTGACCGGAAATGAGCCGGAAGAATTAAAAATAGCTGAATTCCAAATGCAGAACGGAATTATATAATCCTTGACGTGCTGTGGACGCCGGCCTGGTTTTTGACCGGAGGAAATGAGAAATAGATGCAAATGTTAAGAGTCTCGCCACCCTAATGAGCCCATTTACATCTAAATGTGTCAATGTTATGGGAACGAGAGCGCTGGAGTATGTTATTCTCACCTCCTAAAAAAGAAAAAAAAGAAAAAAGTGAACCAAACAGTGTTGGATGTCCTTTGTAAAAAACAAATTTTGAATAAAAAAACGCATTCTTATAGACTCATTTCAGGTTGGATTTCAATCTGAGTGTTGTTGGGAGAATCCCCATGCGTCGTGCCATGAGAGGTGTAAATATCTTTAGATTATTTAAAATTCCCTTTTGATGTCAATCCATTGGTTCTGGTATAGATATGTCTCAAACTTTCCCTTTGACCCTATTCATATAAAAGCCTTGAAATGCGCTTCAAAGGGGTTTGTTACCCGGCGAAGGTCAGTAGGCTATTACGTTTGGCTGATTCACATTTTTCCAAATCAGCAGACTTTTGGCTTAGAAATAACAGGTCAAACCAATGAATTTAATGAACTCTCCCAGACACAATGAATGCTTCTTGCCATTTGAACCCCAGCGAGGGGATATAGGCAGGTCAGCAAGTCCTTTCAAGGGGTCTGTACACGCATGTGACAGAATGCAGTCGCTTCAGTGTCTGTGCTGACAAGTTGTTCAAAGTGCCGGGGATGTCGGTGATAGTGCCTTCATCCACACAGCCCCCTTTTGTTCGGCGTTTTGTGTCTCTCGCTCCTCCGTGAACGCTCCCCGAGCACAAAAGCGAGAGGAGGCAAAGCGTCTTTTGCGATGTTCTGTTTGCCTTATTTCTCTCCGCTGAATGTCATGCTGTAGGCCGACATGTAGGAGACTTCATTGTGGAGAAAACAAAGCAGAATTACGGCGCAGGACAACGTTTGATGGCGTTTGGCCGCTCCTCCCTCCTTTTCACTTTTTACTTTTCTGATCCTCCCCTCCATCCCTCCCCTCATTCACCGCTCTTTCCTTCATTGTCACCGTCTCTCCCCTCGGTTTTTCGCTTTTCCGTCGTCCGCCGTTTCCAACGCGCGCGCACACACACACACACACACAAAAAACACACGCGCCGGACGAACCTGCGAGGGAAGTTTCAACCTCGCGAAAGCGCCACTCCAGTATTTCCCCTCTGAGCAGCTGCCAAGTTGTTTTGTGAGAACGAGCATCTTACGGCATATGGTATTTGTTTGTTCGCTTAATTGAGTCAATTGGAGGCCCATGGGAAACCACCGAGGGGGGTAAGAGTTGAGGGAGGAGGAAGGTCATGGAGTTAGAGGAGGAGGACGGAGGGGAGGGGCGGGGGAGACACTTCAACTAACTACTCGTGTAACCATTACTTAGTCGATTTCAGCTCAGCGGTTGAGGATTACCCTCCCGCTCGGCGTGTTTGTCTCCGGGAAAAAAAAAAAAAAAAACAGCTCTCAAGAGAGTAAATCCAGTGTGACTCCTTAAAGTTCTCCTCTCTTAATGACCTCCTGCGGTTTAGCCCGTTTCCCCTCCATTCATCTCACATTAGCTTCTTCTCGGGAGTCACCATTGTTTCGGGATCGTTTTCGTTTTTTTTTCTCAGGGCGCAGCCATTTCATGGTCCGTGAAAACTTATTCAATTAAATTCCACTCCCCGAAAACCTGCGTTTTTTTTTTTTTTTTGTCATTAAACCCAATGGGCCGCATCTCAACCGCAACATTTTTCAAATATAATTTTCTCCTTAAAAGGTTTTGTTTGTCGAGAGAATCAAAAGCCATTAGCATGACCAGCGTGAGAGCGACCCCCCCCCGCCCCTTCCGAGGATAAATTTCATAAGCCGATATCCCCTTTTCTTGTCAAATTTCAAACGCATTCATCGCGATTCGGCTTTTGTTTCATTTTTTTTTTTGTGGACGCGTCCGCCCGCCCCCCCCCCCCCCATCCTAATGACCTCTGCGATGGCTTTTTACTCCGTCTCACACTGCTTTTGACACAACTGGGAAGAAACGGCTTCCCTCAAGAGTTATGACGTAAGCGGTGTGAAAAGGAGATTTGAGCTAATTCAATGTCTACATATGAACGCATGTGTGAGAGGCAGTGCGATGACGGGTCACTGCCCATCGCACGAGGTCCCCCCCGTTTTTTTTTTTTTTTTTGCAGATGCACTCTATTGAGGAGGCGACACGCGGCGGGACACCGCTGGGAGCTAGTTACTTTTTCTCCATTACCATAGAAACTAACACAGTGGCTTTCAGCTGGTCTGGGCCAGGGGTTCGCTGACACCAACTTTCACACAACTCCACGTCCTGACAAAACCACAAAATGGATCTCGGCACTCTGAATAATACCCGTTTGTACACGGCCAATAGCTTTATGACAGCCCGCCTGCACACACACACACACATATACACTCCCCCCACCAAAAAACAGAGGGATTTTGTGTGAGTGTGTAATGAACAGGAACTGGAAAAGCATCAACGCAACCCCTCGGTTTGATACGATCCTGTAAGAAATAAAGCTAAATAGTGTTTTACTTGTTCAAGAGGAACATCTTTAACGGTTGTTACTGAAACGTTTGTAATGAGATGGTTTCTCTGAGCTCTTAATAATCTGGTTTTAAAAGGCAGTCCTACAAGCAGGATTTGGGAAATCCTGCTTGCACACAAGTGCGACGTGGAAACCAGAAGCCTTCCAAACTATTAAAACGGGCTTAATAGCAAAGCAGGGAACTGCTGCGCCCCTGCGGTTAAATGTTAAATGAAATTCATCTGCATATCTGTATAATCTGGAACTTTTACCGACAGAAAAAAAAAAAAAAGAGTAGGCGGTAACAAATGGATTTTTAAGTGTTAATTATCATTTTTAAATCCCATTAAAAGCAAGTCAGATCCGCATTTACATGCAATCTAGTTTTGAATGTGTGTGTGTGTGTGTGTGTCCTGGAGACTCCTATCCGTCCGTACCGCCGCATGTATAGCTCGTACGCGTGAAACGGACGCTTTCGTGCTTTACGGCGGTTCAGATCCGCGAAACACCCGGCCATCACTATCGTGGAGTGCGCTAGTCAAGTAGGCAGTTCTGGAAACGACGAGACTTTTCAGCTGATTCGGGGGGTCCGTCTGACTCGGCCGCGGCGGCGAAACTACACTTTGAGCGCACGTGCGGCCAGTCATTACCATATGATGTGTATATCATAGGCCGCGGGTTATAATTGGGCATTGTGAAAGGTACGAGGTCAGAGTTCACAATTGATCCTCTCACCCCTGGCAGGTGCAGCTCACAGGAGCGAGAGGAGGCGGCCCCTCATCGCTCCCACCTCTTCACGCCGCTCAGCCAGAGAAAGGGAGGAGTGTAAATGAGTGCACTCCAGAAAGCCATCACCTGCTCCCTCCACCCTAAAATCCCCGCCAACTCTTGCCAGACAGAGATATCCTACAACTCAAATTTACCCAACTCTGATTAATGAGGGACGGAGCGGGAGCGAGACGGACGGACGGACAAAAAAAAAAAAAAAAAAAGAGGGTGGGGACGGACGGGACGGGACGGGACGGGGGGGGGGGGGAGAGAGTTGAAAATTTTAACTATTAGCATCCATGCCGTGATTTTGTTTTTTGTCAGTTTTTTTTTTTTGTTTTGGGTAGAAACGCATTCACCGGCAGCAAAATGTACATTTGTCATGCCTATAGAGGGAACTGAATTGGACTGGAAGGGGCTTTCAGTTTGTGCGCACAGAGAGCCCAAGGGTGAGGTTGTGTATTGATGGGTGCCCCTCCCAGCTTCTCCCAGATTCCTCCTCTATTGTGCGTTTGAGTGAATGTATCCTCTTGCTAAGGGCACTGGAATGTGTCTTCTCAACTCATGTGATGGATGGGGCCTTGTTTTGCACTCCTCCGCCCCTCCCTCTGAATCCCTCTTTCTCTCCCCCAGCCTTTGACTCTTTCATCGCATCCTTTTATTCGGCGCCAATAAAAGTCAGCGATTCTTCATCGGCCGTTGTGCGGATCTGAGGGCCGCTGTTATTTTTCATCAGGAGTGTGTCACACATCACCATTCAGCCGCTCAGTCACACAAATTCAGACACTGGCACAGAGGCAGAAGCAGGTGGAGATACACCATCAATGAATTATTCAAATGAGACACTGGGCACGTCCTTTAAATTCAATTTAAATGCTCGGTTAATGTTGCTTAGTGGGGGTTTATTACCGTCGGCGCGCGATTGCGATCCGCGCTTCTTGCGAGAAACAGCTGGGTACCGCCGACACGAATAAAAGCGTCGCATCAAGTCGAGACAAATTGTACCCGTACGGCCGTGAACCGCCGAGCGCCGTTTAACCTCTCCGGCTTTTACCGTCTGCGCTTCAACCTTTAAGGTTTTAACCGGGGGAAATCATCGGACAAAAAAAAAAAAACAGAAGGAAACCGGAGAACGATTCGCAATTCGGCGTCCAACCCTCCCCTCTGCACCCTCGTCGCTAAACCCCCTCCAGGCCTTCATCCTTAAAAAAGTCTCCCGTTAAAACCA
The DNA here is from genome assembly GCF_037954325.1 of Fistularia commersonii. Lineage (NCBI taxonomy): Eukaryota > Metazoa > Chordata > Actinopteri > Syngnathiformes > Fistulariidae > Fistularia > Fistularia commersonii. The sequence continues at coordinate 1,995,225 of NC_141312.1, forward strand.
TCGACGAGCCGGTAAATTCAAATATAACTGCATGAAATGGTGAAACAATGAACTGTATTACAACACTATCAATATATTGATTCATGTCATTTTTGTCACTCTGTTTCTGCTCTTATTCTTGTTGTTGTCATTTTGGTTGTCTATTTTCTGTGGATGTTTTTTGCTATCTTTTAATTTAACTCAAATTTATTGATATGGTCATTGTGGCGCTGCTGTGATAAAAGATATTCCCCTATGGGGATCAATAAAGTATATCTCATTCTTGTCAAATTATAGATATATTGCATTTTCTGCAATTCACTGCATATTCAAGCTCTCAAACACTGACTTAAATGTCAGCTGAGAAGGACAGTTTGTATTAAATGTGCAGGACGGATGTGATCAACGTGAAGGGATATGATGACGTGAGAGGAATTTACAAAGTAGCCGATGTTTATATGTTTATGTTGAAATTCAGCTAAGAAATATCACGATCATGATAAACAATACAATTAATCATGTACAAGTCATATTAAAAAAAAAAAAGACACCACACGTTAGCTAAGATGTTACATGTTGGTTTAGTCGGGGCTAAAGTATTCAATCACTATTATATCTAATAACGGATTACTCAGATAAAAAACTTGACAATTTCCTTTTCAGGTAAATAAAATAATCAATTCCCGTTCGTAAACTTAACGCCGACACAAAAACATCCTTATGATCCACAACGGGGGGAGAACGTCCTCCTCAGGCGTATTTGGCCTTTTCTTTTCTTTCCCAGCTGATATTTCAACGGCTTAAAATATTCCCTTTTTTTTTCTGTTTTTTCTGAATTTTTAAGAACCGGCAAGCATCTTATTCGCTGTGATTTTAAAACAAATTGAATATTGTTTTTCCTCCTCACTTGAAACGTCCGTTTCCCATTAACCATTCCGGGGGCGGAAGATGACGAATTCAGAGGAAAAGTGCAGGCTGTTGTTAAACTAGTAACGGTAATGTGGCTGCACGAACCGCCGTCATCACATGTCGTGGATATTTTCCATACTTTTCCTTCCCTGAGTCGTCTAAATAAATATCCGGACCAACAAACGGCGTTGCCATTATCATCTGACCGATAATGCTTTGAATTCACTTTGCGTTCATTCCCCGCCTTCGCCTGACAAAATAAAGACCCTCCGTTGTTTTCGTTACATTATCGCGTATTCAAATCCCATACCGCCTTGTTTACCGCTCAGACAACGTTTCCCATTAGAGGCCTTGTCCGAAGCGAGAGCGTCTCTATTTAAAAAGTATTACCCAACGCGGTGTTGCGTAAGGTGTTCCCGACTGTCAGGCCTCGGACATGAATCACCGACTCAGTCATCGTGTCAAACAGCGGCGCTCCGGCACTTGTGGTGCTTCATGAGATTTTATACAATCTAAAAGGAGCCATAGACACGGACAGGAGGGTCACTTAGAAGAGTATTAATACCTTTTACTCACAGCGTTATGGATGGACACACAAATGTCAACACTTATGGCGGTAATTGCTTCTTTATGATGAATTTAAAAAAAAAAAAAAAAAAAAAAGCACATCGACTGGAAACTCATACAGGCAGCGGCGATTCCCCTTTTTTTTAAATCATTCCTGAATGCGTATGTAAATAATTAGCGAGAAAATATGTATTTCTGATGTTTTTTTTCCTCTAATTTAATTAATACGCTGATTATATTTGATAGCGGCACAGTGGTCGGCGCTTCCGCCTCACAGCAAGAAGGTCCCGGATCAGAGGCCTTTCAGTCTCCACGTCTGCGTGGGGTTTCCTTCCGGGTTCTCCGGGTTCCTCCCAAAAACATGTAGGAGGTTCACTGAACACCCTGAATTGTCCAGACGCGTGAATGAGAGGGTGAATGGTTGTAAAGGCTTTATTTGTGGCCCTGTGATCGACTGGTCCAGGGCGAACCCTGCCTTTCTCCCGATGACAGCTGGGATCGGCTCCAGGACCCCTGCAGCCCCGACGGCAGGATAAGCGGTCGAGATAATGAATGAATACATTTTTATTAACATTAAATCCGGGTGGGAAAAACATTTTAAAACGATATTAAGGTAATGCATATAAAAAAAAAGGTCAGGGTCAATTATATATTTAAAATACTCCTCATCATGCTCTGGATGCGGTTGTTGATTTTTTTGTGTGTTTACACATTATATAATCATCCGTCCCCAAAAAAAAAACAAAAAAAAAAACGTTTAAGATATAAAACCAAAATGAAAAACAAACCACGCAAAATACGTAGCTTATTTTATCGTGCCTTCAATAAAAAATAAAAATGTAAATGTATTAAAGTGAATATTAAGTTGCTAATTTTGTGTTTTATAAATATATATTTATATATTTTTCCCCATTTTTTTTTTTCTTTTAGTTTCAGTATTTTTTTTTTTCAGTTTCCTGGAGAGGTCAATCAACTTTGCAGCTTTTTGACAAGTTTAAAACACTTGCAACGCACAAATGTCTCTTTTTTTTATTACAGTGATCAAAAACACTGCTTATCCTGAATGAACCTCCTACATGTTTTTTTTTTGGGCTGCGGGAGGAACCTGGAGAACCCGGAGAACCTGGAGAACCCAGAGAACATGGAGACTCCCCACAAAAAGGCCTGCTGTGAGGCGGTACCGCTCACCACCGTGCAGCCCTCAAAAAAATAAAAAATAAAATAAAAAAATAATAATATTCTGCTATTTGCAGAAAGTAACAAGGAGTCGGATCTCATCTCACAACAAGTGGAAATTTTTCAGAAATGCAAGGCTCTCGGATGAGAAAGAAAACAATATATGCATCAAATTATTATGAACTCTTAACTAATGTGATAGTGAATGACAAATAACATTGATTAGAAATAAAAGCTTAGCATGACATAAGACCATAATGAACGATTAAATAATAGAAAATGGATTTTTCATTTACAGATACTGTGAAACTTCATGCAACTAGATAACACATTATTTTCTTATTAACATTTATTTTGTCACCATGAAGCCCAGGACTAAGAGAAAAAAATGAAACTGGCTTGACTCATTAGCATAAATTAGTAACAGAGGAGAAAAAACATCATAAAAAAAAAAAAATCAGGTAAATCAGGTAAATCAGGCTATTTTAACAATAAGGGGTCCAATTTAGTTTTGAATGCTGAAATGTATTCCGTTGCCAATTTTCATTATTTTTCTTTTATTCTCGATTTTTTTCTATAGTTGGTTTGCAAGAAAAAAAGAAAAAAAAAAACTCAAATCCTTTTATTTATCTTTTTTGAAAAGGAAACCTTTCCTTGCTGGCAGTTGAGAAGCTTTTTCCAAGCATGTCAATATCGAAACAGAGAGAAATGATCTCGTAAGTCAATTTATATTTTCGTAACACAACGGCACCTTATACTTAAATACAACTCATTAGGTACCGACCCTTTAAATATCTTAATTTTGATTGGTTCATAATCAAATAGTTGTCATTAGTTAGTGACTTCAGACACGTTATATTTATTTATATTTCTTACTCTCCCCCTTCTATATATATTTTTTTAATATTTATACAATTTTCTACTATTATCTATTATTGTTAGGTTTTTCTTGTGACTCTGGCACAACAATTTCCCTCAGGATAAATAAAGTTGTTCTTATTCTTATTCTTAATGTGTTGCTCCCACTGGCGCCCTCTGCAGGCTGTTCCTGCACAGTGAGAGGAGACCACCCACCGGCAGTCATGCATGCAAAAGTAAAATTATGTAAATGTTTAATATGTACAAAATCCTCACTTTTCAATTGCATTGAGGGTTTTTTTAAAAAAAAAAAAAAAAAAAAGCAAATAAGGGCGGCATTTTAAATCAAAGTGACGCCGATGCCACGGAAACGATTGAGCTCATCAGAGTTGGGTACAAATAAATGAACGATGATAAATCATCTGAACAATGAGAGATAAAGAAGTTGTGCTCAGCGGATGATTTATGTCCTCAAAATTCACATTTAGCAGTAAGAAATAAAACGGGAAGGTTCGAGAGGCCTATTTCACATGACTCACAGGGGATTCGGACGATTCGAGGGAATCATAACAAGTATGGGAGAAGAAAGCATCACGATACCATCATTAAAGTCTTCCGATGGGATTTATTTCATTTCTGATTGATTAAACAGGTCTAAAAAAAAAAAAAAAACAAACTGCTCGCCCTCAGAATTAATGACATTTCCACTCTGGAGCGGGACTCGCTGCGTTGAATGCGTGACCGTTTGGCGTTTTAACCTGCAGCCGCTGCTTTGAGTCTGTTTTCTCTGAACATCTGCTGAAAGCGAGCAGCAGCGGCAGCTCGCCGTCTGCCGTGCCGCCGCTCACGTTTGGCCGCCAGGGAAAAGGGAGGAGGAAAATTTGAGGGTTTAAATGGAATTTTCCACTTCTTTAAGGAAAATCGGCATTCGATTTAAAGTGTATCGAAGCGACGCTTTTTTTTGCAAATATAAAATAGACCGTAAACACACGTCAGCACACCTGCTGTCAGGTTAGTGGATGCAGGAATTGTTTTGAATTACAGTACCGAACAAGACGGTGCTGCGGGGAAACTTCTGTTTAGAAACAGGCAGATGCTTAAAATACAGTGATGAATTAAACCATTTATTCTTCTCATCGAAGCCATTGACTTGACAGATAGAAAGACAAAAAAAAAAAGAGGCAAATTGGCATATATTGTAATTCTTTTTGTGAGTGTTTTTTTTTTTAATCTACTTTCAAGTCAGGATATATGTTTATATGTATTTTGAAAAAATATAATCTTTTAGTTATCATGCAAACCTTTATTTAATATTAGATGAAAATCAGCTGGCTGTAGTGTTGGTGAAATGAAATCATTCGGAATAATAATACAAGTGGAACCTTTTTTTTTTATTTATCTTTTAGGAATTGCACAAACGGAATACTTCGGGTTTAGCAAAAACTTGGAAAAAAAAACCTTATTAAGATTTTCAATAAATGAACGGCAAATGACATTCTCCCGGTGAATTTCAGAGAAAAAAATGAAATGATTTTTCAGTTTTAACATGCACTTCAGTCTCTTGAGGGGAATTTATGACACCCGTCTTAAAAGATATGTTAAATACTCTGATTGTGTTCGTGTGTGTATAAAACAAAATTCGATCCGCTCGCATTTTTTAATTAATCCTGATATAAGCTCTTGAAGCCCAGGAAAAATGGCACAGGCATTAAAAACATAAAAGGGAAAAAGGGCAGTGATGAATTTTGAGGAAAATGGACATTAATGGTATTAGCATTACTCATGTTCCATATAACAAATTATTGGAAATTTGACAAGCACACCAAATTATCTCCTCGTGCCTAGCGGGAGTGTGGTGAAGTCCTCTCTACCTGCTAAGGAAAGACAATTTCTGCTCATTTTACTATTTTTAACAATAGAACCAACCCATTAAGACAAATTAATGTCATTATCAAGTCTCTATGAAAATGACAAATACCACGGTTTCGAGCAGCTTTAGAGGCTATTGACAATAATGAAATTCGCTGTACAGGTACTGAAAAGAAACACTCCAAGTAATTATTTTCTAGTAGCTTGTTTGTCTGCCATCCGTTCATTTGCTTTCAGCTCAATTATCTGACTCTATGAGCATGTGGAGGCGCATAGTGCTCCGCGGCCCACAGAGCGAGGGCCCTAATTGGGCAATTACCGTTCTGTTTCGGGGCTTTTAGCTGCGGTGGAGAGTGGAGGGAGACCACAGTGTGTAAAACCATGAGGACCTTACATGCACAAAAAAAAAAAAAAAACACACACATATACACTGTTTAAACAAAAACAAAACCCCACGTCCTCTATACACAACCCGGACCTATATGGTGGCGCTTTAGAGTAGCTCCCGACGCTAAAACCTGAAAAGTGACGGCGACAACCCGGCCGGTCCTTTCACTGGTGCACAGAATTAGCGCAACAATGGATTATGTGTGTTTGCAAACATGCGATTATCCCGGCACAGCCTCATGTACATATGCATTCTTCCAGGTTTTAACAGCATCGCATCGGAGTATCGCCGGCTATAAATAGCGGAGGGGACCTACTGCATCACCCCTCCTGTTTTTTTTTTTTTTATTTTGTTTTAAGGGGGGATGGGCTCAGGGTGCAGTTAGCGAGTTGAAACACGAGGTCAAAAGTAGGACCCCGAGGATCCATTTCAGGGCTTCACCAAGGGGTAGCAGGGATTTCCATCGCAGGAAAAGAATCCCGCCATGGATTCCTCTGTCGGCACGGGAACCCGACGCAACCCTAAAGCCCCCCTCCGGTCACAAACGGGCCTGGACTTCTTGGTCCCGCGATTGAATGTTTGCGGAAAATGATTTATTCATCGATCAGAGTGTGTTTTTCCTCTGTGCTCGTTGAAAATCGACCCGGGAGCAATCATTTTAGGCCAGTGTGTGCCGGTGAAAGTGTGATTTCCAGGCATCGACGCTACGGGTGGACAAGGAGACGTCAGCGGTGGAAACACGCGGCATGTTAAATTGACTCGTGCGAGGGATCGGGTTTTTATTTTTGTAATTCTTTATCCCTTCATGAGTATTTAAAGGATCAAAATATGTAAAAACTCTTAACATAAATGTGAATAAATGGGTTGAAATCAACCAAACCAAATGAAATGCTGCGCTAACAAGACTTTTTCTCACCGCCAGTCTTCTTTACAAACCTCCTGGAAAAACGTGGCTTCGGCCAAACGATGACTTCAACGTTTTCGTCACCCTGACTTGATTTGTCATCGGTTCAACGCAGTCGGTGCAAAAATTGTCCAAAAGAAGTCGGTTTAACTTGAGAACGAGGTCGGCGAAACCTGGTTTCAAGTAAAATCCATCCTCAGATTTAAAACAAGATCGTTGCCACGACGGAACTGACCGTCTGCTATTTTACTTTAAACATATTTGCCTATAAGACGAGAAAATGAGCTGATAATATTACTGTGCTTTTTAATAAAGGGGGACTAACTTTTACACTTCTAACAGACAGTGACGGCACTTCACTCCCGACGCGGGACCTTTACTTGTAACAGAGTATTTTTCAGATTACTGTTCTGGTGCGGTTTGCCGGTTCCGCCGACGTTGACACAGGCGCCCCCCTGGATCTGTTGTAATGTGCAAAACAGGAGCAAATTGTAGACTTGAAAAACCTCCCCTTCCCGTGGCACCCGCCTCCCCCACACTCATTTTCATATTATCCCTGTGCTGTGCGCTCCCCCTCACTTTTAACATTCTGTCACGCGCTCCCTGGATCATGTAGCTTGTGTTAATTAAACCCTCTTTCAGATCATTTTCTTGCTCAAGTGGCCTCAGTGCAGCACCCATTAGGCAGAAAGCTCTGTTATCTGAATTTCCAAATGTAGCTCAACATTTATTAAAGTGAAATTCAGCCAGTAATTGCCCGCCTCTGTATGCCCCGTGTCTCCCTCTTACCTCCGAGGCCACCTGCTCAGAGACACCTCCAACTATTTACCAGCATGACGCCGGGTAATTAGACCTCTCTGACCCGTCCAATAAGAGCCCGGTAATTGCGTTAATAAAAAAAAATTAACAGCAGCAGCATGAGGATCATTATGTAAAAATACCCGGTAATGAAGCATTAGCCTTGATTTTATTTGGATTAAAAACAGCTATACGTATTCAAAGGTTACAGCGTCTGCTAAAACAATATTAGAGGAGGAAAATGTTTTTTTTTTTTTTTTTGAAGCCCCAAGGAGAAGATGAGGAGAGACACGTTATAGTTTATTTGTATTTCTTATTCTCCCTTTTTCTCGTATTGCTTTTTTTACTGTTCATACAATTTTTCTGCTATTATTTATTATTGCTACATTTTCCTTGTAACTTTGGCAGAGCAATTTCCTTCCAGATAAATAAAGTTCTTATTCTTAGATTTGCTGGACGTGTATTTAAGATCAACTAATGTATGGATTGAGAATGGGAGAAGACCCTGGATGCAATCGATTAAGATGACGCTCCGACAAATCAAAGAAATAGAGATTATATAACAAGATGTTTTGGGCTTTTTGAGACACATATTAGCAGGAAATGACCATAAAAGAGCAAGACAATACAAGCGGAGCAGCAGATTCACCGGTAAATTGAAAGAAATGAATCGGAAAAATCGAAATGTTCCAGTATATCTGAAAACCAAAAATGTCCACACTGTCATGTATTTGTTAAAAATAAAAACAAGAAGAGCACATTATGAGGCTGCAGCTGGGGAACGATTAGAGGCCAGTAAAGGTCGGAGGCCATCAGGCGGCAGCCAAATTGAGCTTTAAATCGATTTAACTAAACATTTTTAGCGCGTTTTTTTTTTTTTTTTTTTTTTTTCCGTAATTCTCTCACATGAGCGTGAGCGGACTGCGGGTCTGCCGCCGAGCGACGGAGGAAGGTCACGGTCTTTGCTCAAGGACACTCCAAACAGGCCGAACTCTTCAACCACTCCCTCGCTTTCCTGCGCTCACCACTTCTATTTCCTGTGGTCGCTGTTTGCGGGGAAACTTTCTTTTGTGAGACCTTGAAAAACGCACGACGCCACGAAACAATCGCGCTGGGATACGGGCCGGTGGGAGTCAAGCTGTCGGAGCCACCACCAAATATCTAACCTCATCCTGCAAACAGGGAGGGGAAAAAAAAAAAGAAAAGCGCTCCGGCGCGCAGGAGCGGCAGAGGGAACAATGTAAACAACAGGGAAAGTGGGAGGATGAAGGAAGTCAATTTGTTCAACATATTTCAGAGGAGGCTTTTACGTGTGTGCAGATCCCATCGCGATAACATCTTTAACCTAAACATTATAACGTAGAAGAAAAATAAAGGACTCAAACGGACAAAATTCCTGTTGTTGTTTTTTTTTTGAGTGACTGTTTTAATAGCTTTGGTAAATCATATCTTACGTGGAGGTCTGAGGATATAAATCGAAAACAATGTCCACCTTAAAGTAGAGAGACAAATACTACAGTCGACTATCAAATCATTTATAAAGTAAATTACATTATGCCTCTAGATCGTGTACGGAAGATGTAAATATGAACCAAGAGGGATTTATGTGGTAAAAACAAAAACAATAACAAAGATGAATATTAATTAAAAGCGTCGATCTTTGGAGCAATTTAGAGATACAAAAACCTCATGAGAAAAAATGTTGTTAGTAAATAGAAAAGTGAATCAAAGACGCCAGTATTTTTCTAAACTGTCTATAATATGCAAATATACATTTCTATATAACTACTTTACTTTTCTTGATTTCTAAAATGGGTTGATGGTAGCGGCAGGTGAAATAAGCACTTACTGTCAGGGCTAATTTGTTTGGGGATTTTTATATAAATTGCCATTTTTGGATTATTTGATTAAATCTCATGTGTATGTGTTGTCGTTTATTTATGTGACTATCCGATTGAACATTTGAAAAGACCAGAGATCCCGAGCAGACGGAAAGCCAAAATCTTACAAAGTTTATTTCAACAAAGTCATTTTGGGTTTTTAGTCTAGCTTTAAAACCCTGGGTGATAGTTCATTACATGAAAACCTTTAGGGGGACTACGGTGTATATATTAATTTGTTCATAGTATTCATATTTCAAGGAATAAATTGGAAATTACCAAAGACAAAATCTGCAAACTTTAAATGAAAAGGTATCCATCTAACATTTCTTGTTTTTTTTTTCGTTTCGTTTTTCTTTTTCTTTTTTTCCCCCCCAAATCGATGGGAGTCCCGTTGCAAGCTTTGGGAGAGAATAAACCTTTAACTGATAAAAAGAAACCGTGCACTTTCGTGTCACTTTGCTTTTGAGTTTACTGTGCATTAGCACTCTGTAATTTCAAATTGTGATACTGACAAGCTCAGAAAAAGCAGAGAAGGATGAGTTCTGGACACATTCTGCCACAAAGCATTTTGAATACTTATTATGTAAATCAGACATATTTTTAGTGTTTAAAGTAGAGGCAATAATTCCCTCCTAAGTGCGACATATCCTGGGTTTTGAAAATACAAAGATCCCCTGTGTTGTGCAGGAGGCCGCTTTCATCGTCCATCTAGTGACATCCTATGGACAAATTCTGGAACTGCAAGTACTTGATCTCAGCCTTTTAATAATCAAAAATTATTCACAAAGATGTTGTGTTGTTTCTGAAAAAGAAAAGACCAGAAAAAAAAGGTGGGGGCATCATAAACCGCACCGACCCGGGGGTTAAAATTTTAAGACTATGTCAATGATATTGAATTTGAAAGAAAAAAACACTTGGATTTTAACTTAAATTTGCCAAACGCACAAAACTTTGCTGACCAACCTGTGAAAAGCCTGTTTGCTTTTTTTTTCATTTTTTTTTTTTTTCATAACTCAGTAGAAATCTCTTCTTTGAATGTGCACTCGCTACGTTAAGCTCTTTTTAGACAAGACTAAGCTGGTTGTCCTCCTGGTTAAATCCTGTTGTCTCCATGACCATCTAAGCTCTGTCTAAGCTCCGAGAGTTAAACCGTAAGGGGAGAAAATAAGAAATCTTAGAAGTGGCGATTCACTGAAGGCTGTTCTTTGATTCTGATGTCCAGCACAAGCGTTAGTCAAATAACATCCTATAAATATGATGTCAAAGAAATTGTTTTCTGATCATTTTCTTGTTACTGCATTCCTATTTTCATTTTCTCGCTCTTTCTGAGCGGCTTCCTCGATTTAGCCGATGAAAACGTGACTGTGCCGCTGTGCTAATGGTATTTTCCTCGAGTTTGAAAATAATGGATGGGGAGGCCGATCGGAGGGGATAGATATCTGAACAGACAAACAAAAAAAAAAAAAAACTTAAATAAGTAAAACAATGGCCTTTATTTGGGTGCTTTCAAATGTCAACCTCTCCTACATTGTGACACGTTTACCCGCGTTTCAATCCAGCTCCACTAATGGCTTGTTGATGACTTGTAAATATTTACCAACAGCTTTTTTTTACCCCCCAAACCAGAATAAAATGAAGATTAATGGTTTTTCAGCCTGTCGAGAAATACGATCCTCACGCTCCTTTCAATTAGTTCTGCAGACCTCCTGCTGGTTCTCACACTAAACTGGAAAAGCACCGCCTGCTCGTCCACATGGTTGGTTGCCTCTCAACCCCGTGACTCTGGGAACACCGAACGCGACGAGTCGATCACCGTCCTCTGATTTCTAAATTAAACGCACGTTTCGCTTTGAAACGGTTAAATCCCGTTGGACGAAGGGACTCCGAGTGGGAGGGTGTAGCTTTTTCTGGTTGTGTACATTTAAAATTCGTGATTTCTAAAACAAACCGGAACCGAAGAACTTTACGTGACATCGCTGCATCGGTTAGAAGCCGACGATGGTTTAACTTGTCCGTTTACAACAGGCTGGAAAAAAAATGGTTTGAGTGACTGATACTTTATTACTGATAGTGAAATTATCAGTATTTATATAAACTATAATGACAGAAAAGTGTCTGCTTGGTAAAATTGCCAGAATAGACCAACAACGGATGGAAAAGTGGAAAAAAACAAAACAAAATTTGTTTGATTTCACGGGAAAAATTTCCACGATTGACATTATCACCTTGCGTGTTGCGTCGCTTCTAATATTCATCCTGTTTTACCGCGTGTGTTTTCATACCAAAGAAGTTTAATCATTTAAATACGCATCCTGACGGGATGACGGGTTCGGCATCGGGCTGGTTGAAATTTCTGGAATAAAATGAAAACCTTATAACCCCCCCCCAAATATCAATGAGTGCATTCATACCATTTACACCAAATTTAGCATGAAATCACGCCAAACAAAGTGGCGAAATACACCAAAATTTGCCAGAAATTACTTAAAAAATAAAAAAAGAGATATAACTATAGCTACGAATGACCTGCAGTTGAATTGGAAATTATATTTCAAACGGTTTTAGATAAAAACAAGTGATCAAAAATAGAGGGTATTGAATAGATCAGCGTATTTTCCCAGGATAGGATGTCATTACGTATTAAAAGATTCACCTCCCATTCAACGCGAGCTGCGGACACGTGCGCGGCGGGGGAGGAGAACATTAAATGTGCGATCAGTGACGATTACTTTTGTGTCTACTTGTAAATGTAGAACTATTTTGGCTGCTTATTTGTTAAACAACAACAACACTGTTGGATTTCTTTGGCGGAAGGGTTGAATAGCGAGCAGGGCCGTGGCCCCGCTCATTACCGACCGGCTCTGTTAGTATTTACAGCATCACGGAGCGCTGACCTTCACACCTCGCGCCTCATTCATTCACTGCCACAAAATAAACCCGGCTGCACCGCCTTAGAAAAAAGGAGCCGTTTTACCCCCCTGAAAAGATACAGAAGGTTTTGTGGCTTGACTCAACTTTCTTGGGATGTTGCACGAGGAAGCTGGATCCAAACGCTAATTAGGAAATGAAGAACATCCCCCCCCCCCCCCACCAGCCCCCATTTCCACCGTCTTCAATGCTCTTTCGGGAATCTTTTTATTTCCGATCGTTCGACCGTGCAGTCATCCACCTGCTGCCTCCGAATGATGGACATTTTTGTTCAAATTCTTCCTCAAAGAACTCGAATAGGTTTTCAAACGTTTGCGCTTTGTGGCAAACAAGATTAAAAAAAAAAAAAAAAAAAAAATGTAAAAAAAAAAAAAAAAAAGGTGCTGCCAGGATGTGGCGGCGCTGGACGGCCGCGTTGGCACACCCGCGCACGTTTGGACTAGTAACAAGCACTTCGGTGTGTGTTCATCATTACAAAGGCGACTTTATTCACTAAATAAAAATGGGATTTAAATAAAGCTTGATGACTTGGATGCGATGCAAGACGTGTGAAAAGTGCACAATAATGTTTCAAAGCTGGACGTCACAGCGCTTCCCTCTGCTGGAACGGCAGAAATACAGGTGAGTCATGTTTGGAAATGGAAAATAAATAAGAAAACGCCAATACATTGCACAGTGCAGAGCCGATCATGGGTGTTTTTTAACTTGAAAAAGTGATACATCATTTTGGATCCCACCCACGAGTAAATTTTACTAGCAAGAGGAATGAAAAAAACAACAACTTTTTTATACGAAAAACAGCAAATAAATAAATAAATAGAAAGCATTAATTCTGCTTGAAACTTATTTAGAAATCAGCGAAACTAAAATGTTCAAGAGGTTAGTTGAAAATCAAATCACGAGATCATTTTTCAGCACATCCAGCTATCTGGAATTGATCAGAAGGAATTGAAGGTATTAGTCGGTCGTGGAAAGTCCGGTGTTCTTTTCAGATTTATCAATTGGAGTGAAAAGAACATGAAGTTTGACTTGAACAAGGCGGAGAAGAAATTAATCTCAGCTTCAAAACAGATTTCTATCCAGTCTGCACTTTTTTTCCTCCTGGTCCAGGAAGCTACGACGCGTCAAGAACCTGACGGTGGAGCGCAAAACTGCGAGTGGAGCAGGTGACGACGCTTTATGGAAAAACGTTGTTTAAAACGCGGCGCTCCCCCAACTGAGATTACGGTCTCTTCGGCGCGAGCGGCGATAAACATATCATCTTTTGCTAATCAACTGACTGTGAAATCTTTGAAAAGACTGATTCTGAAGATGATGTGAACCGCCTTGTCATCGAGATCGACACGGACGCAAGAAAAATCCCAACCGAGTGTCTCGCGGTCGACGTCAAACGAGTAAATATTGTACAGTTTTAAAAGTGCTACTGTTTAGCGGCATCTAAGTTAAGCTAACAACAATAGCCTCCTCACTGAAGCCCTGGAAAGGAGCTTTCCCTTTGTAGCGCCGTTTCTCAAGCCGGGCCTCTGACGGAATTGTTTCTCTCAGCCTCCTTCAAAGGGCCGTTTCTGAAAAGACAAGGGGTTCGGAGAAATAATAGAAAAGCAAATGTTGAGAAATGAGAGCTTAGAAGACTAGAACATTTGACAGAATGTGTGAGGATAGTATTAAGTGCAATTCCCAGGAGAAAACGCGTAAACAAAAGCCTAGCGGAGAGGGCTATCGCGTGAGGTCAAATTGTGTCAACCTGAGTTACGTTCAGATGAGTGCACCGGAGTTGACCTGTGTACCGGGTGTAAGCCTGCACCGGCTTTTTTGAAAAGCCCGCTTTCATTTCACTCGCTTGATGTCATTATATCTCCAGTGGGCCATGTGCCGACTGTTGACAGCCTCCAAGTTTGAAGACGTTCCCCCCCCCCCCCCCCCCCCCCGAAATCACCCGCCAGTGAGAGTGTCCAGAAATGATCCGGAGCTGTGAAAGGGCACGTATGTGATCTGGCGACAAATTAGGTCCATTCATAAATTCAAACAATGACAAGAATTCCGGACCACAGGCAAACACGACTGTCAACCGCAGGTTAGGATTCAAACATCTAGCGTCAAATCGAGTGATGATTTGCAGCTGGTCAAATGGTTCAATGCAAAGGGGTGGATGGGAAATTAAAAGCAAATGTGTGATAAAATATCTTTTAATATCCTCAGGAATACACATGCAAGTTGCACGCTAGGCTACCTTACCTCGTGCACATATCGTGACCAAACTGCTGACTTTCTCATCCTTGTTGGTCCCACCCTGCACGCATCCTGCCTATTTTTGTTTCTTTATTTTTATTTTTGTCGTTGCTGTTGTCACTCTATTTATATTGTCATTTAGTTCTGGTTGTGTATTTTTTTACCCTCACTGATATCCCTGATGTTGTTGCTATTGTTGCTGTTCTACCTGCTGTCTATTTATTTGTGGATGTCTCGCTATCTTCTGTCTCTCGATTTATATTTATATTCATATTTATTTTATTCTTTTTTTTCTGACATTACAACTGTTACGCTGCTGTGAAAAAGGAATTTCATAAGTTTATCTTATCCTGTCTTATCTTAGCTCATCTTGTCTTATCTTAAAAAACAGAATGAAAGTTATTTTATAGGCAGATGCAAAAGAAGTCAAGCAGCAGACAGTCCCCAGAGAGTTTGCATAACTTTAAATGAAAACCAGGAAATGATTGCATACAAATCAGAAGATTGGGATGAAACAAATATACACAGAAATGCAATCGTATTATAAGAGATATTAAACCTTTCCGCATGATATCGTTTAATTTTATTTCGAAATTTCCCAAAAAACGCGATCCTCCGAATCCGAGACTCGAGTCTGACAACAGAATGATCAGCGCGCAGCTTGGGATCCTTCGAAACGCCCGTCTGTTGAAGAACATCACGCCAATGCTAAATTGTGTGCACAAAACCAGAACGAACTGCACGAAACGAGAGGGAAAACCAGCCAAGAAACGCCAAGCATCCTATTCACTGTCTGGGAGAGCAGACCAGGGTCAGTTTGAACCAACACAAAGGCGGCTCTGATTCACCACTTTTGTCTGTGTCGACTGGAGCTCCAACCGAGCTCCTAAAATCTATTTTCAGATGAATAATTCCACAATCAGCAGAATCTTCATTCATATTTTCTTGCATGCTTCCTGTTTTCTGTGTCGTGGTTACTTTTGCCTTCACCAAGACTATTGCATTTCTATGCACACGGTCCAAAACAATAAAAAATGTACATATATACTGCTCCAAAAAAAAAAGGGAACATTTAAGCAACAAAGTGTAACTCCAAGTCAATCACACTTGTGTGAAATCAAACCGTCCACTTAGGAAGCAACACTGATTCATTTGGACTTGTTTTAAGGACATTACATCGTTGGTGTGTTTTTGCATTTTCATTTGGAGTCCAGACCTCCATGGGTTCATACATTTGATTTCCATTTATCATTTTTGTGTGATTTTATTGTCAGCACATTCAACTATGTCAAGAACAAAGTATTTCATAAGAATATTTCATTCATTCAAAACTAGGATGTGATATTTTAGAGTTCCCTTGTGAGTCATGTAAACATTACAATACATGCAATTGTTTTCCTTTCTTTACCTTTAGCCGTTTATAAGCAGAGAAAGAACTTGACCTATATAACGTTTTAAGCGTCACAGCAACTGCGTTATAATCTAAATCTGACCTCGGTGCGGACGCAGACAAGAATATTGAAGTATCCCAATGCTCCACTGTTTGCTGGCTAAACAAATTGTTATTCATGAGAAATTCATTTTTTGAAAGCACTTCCTTTAGGTAACATTCACAATGGAATTCCACGCTAATGATGAACATGTAGCGAAGGAAATGACACTTCACACGCATGAACGCGTTCGCAACCCGCCATCCCGGAGTGCATTTCACACTCGAGCCAGAATATTTCGGCCTCTCTATTTCGGTGCGGCTTCTACGACCCAGCGGTTCACTGCCATTACGCGTCGCAGCGGCTGAGATGAATGACAGGAAGCATCCATATCCCAGGAGAGTTCCCGCTAACTGCAACTATTACATTGTTTTGGAGGCATGTGTTAGATGTAACTGTGTAATACAATGGTTGGCATGACTACTCTGTGTTTCAGGGTATTTTGATTTCTGAGGTGATCCACCTTTGATTTTTTTTTTTAGAAATGCTCTTTAACTCTTTAACAATAACTTAAGTTTCAGGTGAGTCATGACATGCCAGACGGGTATTTTGCCATCAGATGACCAAAGTAATAATATCACAACAATATCATAACAATAGCACTTTCAACTTGCAAAATACATATTTTATTGCCTGTTTATATACTGTATAGTTATTTTATTGCCTATCTGTATATTTTATATATATTGTCTATTTTGTACAGTTTTATATTTGTATTGTCCAGGACTACAGATGGAAATTAGCTATGAGTTACAATCTGGTACAAACATCTCTGCCTCTGTGCTTAATGTAATTGTACACTGTCCTAATAAACTTCTAAACAAACAAACAAACAAACACAAAAAGGAGTTTTGCCGGAGTAGAAAAAGAGCAGGCCAGAAGCAAAGCAGCACAAGATGCCATTTCATTAGTTAGATATCCACCCTGTGGTCGGCCAGCTGTACTGCACCTCTTCAGATGCTGGGAAGTTGCTGCTCTACATTTCCCCAAATATAACGTTTATTAAGACAAGCATGTTTATGATACTGACTGAGGCAAATAATAACATTAATGTCCGCATGCGTCACACCGCGTAATAAAATCTGCCGCGACGTATTAGTCAGACAAAGATCAACGAAGGCTGTCGCTCACGTGAAACAAAAAACAAAACACATATCTGACTCTTCCTTCGTGTAATTGTCTCGTGCCATTTTCTGAATAGAAGAAACAGGAGGGGGTGTCGACGGAAACGGGGATACCGCGGAGGGTTCTCTCTTCGGGACAAAAATATGAAAAGAAAGGAAAGACTTTTCTGAATGCATGTATGTCAGCAACGTGATCTTTATAATCTCTCTATTTAGGGAGGTAACACACAATGGAGAATGTTAGGACTGTGCGAGCGTTCCCGGGAATTACATTGAGGGCCTCGTGCTCTGGGGTTCACCGTTAATGTTCACATTCTGGGGGGAGGTGGAGGTGGAGGGGGGGGGGGGGGTCGCTGTTTAAGCCTGCTTTGTTACAGCTTTGGTCAACTACTGTTTGGTTAACGGCGAAACACAATGAGACGGCAAAGTTAAACTGGAGTCGAGCTTCCAAAACCGGTTCCCGACTCATTTTCTGCTCCTCACGTCTCTATTTGGACTGAAGTCAATTAACTCCGTGAGGCCTCACGTGCCTCCTGAGATGTTCAGCGACGGCGGTAGCCATTTAGAGGGTTTTTTTTGGGCCGCACTTTGTAGCCTCTTCTTCTTAGCAAAGATATTGTCCTTTCTTCCTACCACCCAACACACACGATGAGATTTCTCGGCACACACAGTCACACAGGCTTTTAGACACTCATTAGCCCCAACTAATACAATAAGTGTCACCTTCCATTACATGGTGGCGGGTTAGATATCAGGATTGGAAACCCACCAAATCTCCACACAAGGGGTGCTACCCCCTCATGCAAAGTATTGTCTTTCAGCCACAATGTGGAATTGTTTTCTCTTTGCTTTTTCAGCAGTGCCTAAAATATAAATATACACGGTTTAACTCAGAAGTATGTCCGTGCAGGAAAGTTTTCTTGCGAAGATCTCATCTTTGAGCGCCGGCGACTCGCATTCCTTCATTGTGCGCCGCTTCTTGTTAACTTTGGGTTTGTTTCAGCGGAGCAGCTGTTTAAGGAGACACCTCACCCCACCCTATTCAAGGCTGTTGTCTAGCATATGGGACAGCACATGCAGAGATGTTAAAAAAAAATGAAAGAAAAGAAAAAAAAAATCTTAATTAAGACTCTTAATTCTCCGTGCTGTCGCCTGACCGATATGTGCGCTCACGTGAAATGCTGACGAACACAGCATGAGGGAAGATGTTGTTTTGTTTTGTTTTTTTTTTCCTTGGCATTCAATTTCCTGGCGGGTTGCGAGGAAAATTTGTCTGA
Source organism: Fistularia commersonii (assembly GCF_037954325.1). NCBI lineage: Eukaryota > Metazoa > Chordata > Actinopteri > Syngnathiformes > Fistulariidae > Fistularia > Fistularia commersonii. Next base: position 2,013,604 of record NC_141312.1, read on the forward strand.
AACCCTCAAACAAAACATGCTTTGGATCAGTTATTTAATTCTTTTGTTGTTATTGTTTTGAGTTTATTGTCGGTAAAGAGATTTGGCTTTTTTTAAGCCGTTACAAAGATTCTCTCATACTGTGCTGTGATGAATTAGCATACATCAAGATTTAATTTATTAATATATATGTAGATCTATGTGATTTTATTCTATAGAGAACTGTATATATATAACTGAATTAATTTGTGCATTATTATATTTCATCACTGGCCGCAGTATACTTAATGGCATTGTTCAAGAACAGCGACCTTTATCCCAATTCATATACACTTATATGTAGGGTCATTTTTATTTCTTTATACAAACATATTAAGGTATATTTACAAACGTGTTCGTGTTTATGTATGTCTTTCTTTATGAATCAACTATCAGGTGAGGTTTTATTATTCCCAGCGTGATCTGCTTTTAAAATGACTCAGGGGTGTTACTTCCAGAGAAAATAAAAGCCCTTAAAAAGGCCAATTTCATTGACGCATCCCTTTATTCGCGATGAAAAACAAATACAAAAGGTGTAGATATAATATAAAACATTTTAAAAAATGCAATATCCGGAGAGTCGTTTCAGTCATATTATTCCGCGTTAAACTTCTTCAGTCCACAGCCGGTGGTTTGTTAACAGTTTAACATCTATGTTTTGAATAATGTGTCCTGTTTAAACAGAAAGACTGCCATTATGACGCGTGTACGTGACAGGTGTTTGCCGGCGTTAAGATGATGGCGGCTCTTGGTTTGGGTGCCCGTCGGTGCAGATGGCAAAGGGTCGCGTGGTCCTCCGCGTGCAACAGATGCCCTCTGGACGACGGGTAACAGATGAGTCGAAAATGAGCGTGACGTGCATTAAACAGGCAAAGCGCGGCAGCGCTGACATTTGACAAGATGATGGTTGTAGGCTATCATTATTGCCTCCACTTAAGCAAGCTGTAAATATTCAGTGCTGATGCATGTGAAAGCAAATGCCGTAATACAAATCTGCCTGAACAGATTTTCATTCAGGATTCAGGTGTTTGAATAGACCCGGAGCGGGAGACTGAATGCTTGCGGGAACCACGTCGAAGGTCTCAAGTTCAAGTATCAATCTAACGTTAAAATGGCTCCGTTGAAAACGTTTAATTCCAAGTGTCAGATCGTGTGAAATCTGCGAGGACCTTCGACCTCGGACCTTCGGCGCTGACAGATATGCCACCCGACGGAGAGTTAGGCATGAGCAGGAACATGCCAAGAAGGTGCTCTCGGCTCCCCTCCCTTCCTCACCCACCCTCCAGAACCATTTGGACCACAGGGAACGGGTTAATCACATTAGAGGCCCAGAAGAGAGATGGGAAGTAGACAGTACCGTGACAGCCGGGGTAGCACTGGCACGACTAATCCCGTTAGGCCGAGGAAAAAGGGGGACGCCATCGCGCCTACGAGGCTGAGAAAGAAAAAAACATTTTCCCAGGAATGAGTTCACCTGTATGGTAACACAGAGAAGTTGGCCTGTTGATGCCTATTAGAAGAAACAATCGCACTTGGCACGTACAAATGTTTTTTTTTTTTTCATGCTGGGCACCACGTTATTGTCAGGGCCTTTGGAAAAAAAAAATCGGAGGCAGACAGTGGCATCGCATGAGATTCTCTTTCAGTCCGCGGCAAAGCAGCTCCTTTCAACCCCATGCTATCTGTCTCCCAAACAGTGAGAAGATGGGGAGGGGTGCTGTAAGAAGGATAGAGCTTACTTCGTCTGCCATTGTAAGTGCACCCGAGTTCAACCTTAATGTAAACCTTTGCGGGCAGGATATGAATAGGATGCTCTCTATAAAAATATATCCTGCTGGGTAATCCGGCAGATGGCCGCAGCGGTGGACAGTACCAGCACGGCTGGCCGCGGCAGGGGTAACAGGGAACGTCCGATCGGCGGCCACTCTTCAGCCCTGGAGATGCGGAATCAAGATTCCTAACTCCCCTTAGCAACGCTGGGAAACAGAGCCGTCAGTTTGGATCCATCACGTTTCTACTTAATCGCGCCTACCATTTTTTTCCTCCCCGTTTGCTCTTTTTTTTTGGATCTTGCCCTTTGTTATGGGGATTAAGCCAAGTGGTAAAACAGTGATTTAATGATCTTTCCATGGCTACGCGCACCACTTAAACCATGAGACAAACAAGCCGAGGCATTCTAAGAGTCACCCCCTCTAAAGGGTGGCTGCTCAGGAACTGTGAGGCTTTTGATACGGCCTTAAGCTCCGGCTGATTATTTTTCCCACTGCCGTGTGACGTGCACCACTCCTCTATGGGAAAATTTAAGGTTCTGTGCTTTGTAAAGACCCATTGTTAACAAGACAAGGCTAAACCAGTTGGATCATTACTTTTTGATAGCTTTATGATGATAATATACTGCAAATGTTTATCACTTTTCACACCGGTGATAGTTCAAATAAAGTAACGTAACCAGAAAATATCATGTTTTACAGCGTTTGGTGTGAATCATTCTTATCTAGCGGCATGTTAAAAACTCCCATAAGCTAAGTGCTAAGTCTTTTATAAGTCAAGCCTATGTGTGCTTGATAAGCTAGCATAGCGTACCAACAGAAGTGGAGAAAAAAAAAACAGAAATCACATAATAATAATAATTACTGAATAATACAGTTGGCCTTTCATCCGCGGGGGAGGAGGTCGCCACAGCTAAGTGGCGGTCCTTAACATTCTCCGCATTGCTCACATACCTAATAAGAGGGATTGATCCAAAACAGAGCTGTGTATGAATGTGGCTTTTGTTGTGCAAGATCCATGCCACAACCATGTCAGATATAGATGTTATTATTAAATAATCAAACTGAGAAAAACACACACACTCTGACAAGAAGAGACCTCCTCCAATATTCATCCAAAAAAAAAAATAAAAAATTGGCAATTGCTTCAATACTGCTTTTTTTTCTAAAATCAAGTGATAAAACTGCAAATTAAATTAAATTTGAAAAATAGCAAATTAAACACTTGTGATGCTGGCAGAAACCAACAGATGGCACCAAATGAAAAGTGAGGGGGTAAATTTTCAAACGACAAGCTGACAAAAGGTCCAACAATGTTCTAGGTTTGTGAAAATCATGGGTGCAAACAAAGATTCAGTTTGATATATGACACAAATAAACAAACAGGACCCTTAAACAATACAATTTCTCTGTGTTTTCTCTTCATTCCTTTCACTGAAAAAAGGGGAGAAAAAGATAATTTTATTTCAACAAAAAAAAACAAGAGTTTTCTAAAATGATTGGATAAACTTAAATGCTCAATATTAAAGAGAAATCTACAATATGTGGAAGCTTGACAGTCTTCACATTAGCCGTAATGTCATGACGCAGTGGACGCGGCTTGACGACAAGAACGGCGTGCTCGGCTCTGTGTCGCATACAGCATGAAGTTACACGGTGCGTAAGAGTTGTGATTTTGAAATCAAATCTGCGGTTTAAATCAACATCTGTAAATCCTTCATCTACGTAAATTAACACGTTTAGATGAGAATATGTTTTTTTTTTTTTTTTTGCAAACACTCAGAGACTTTTTGCAGTTCTTTCTATAAAGATAAAGGTTTCTTTATTTAAAAGGCAAGCAGTACTAAATGTGAGCTAAGCTGTAAGCAATGTACGTACCACTAAATCCCTAACCTAACAAACCGCCAAGTATTCGTGACTGTGCATCTGCGTAAAAGCCCATAAGTAAAACAACATTCACTGACAGTCAATATGATTCCAGTGGACCGGCTCAGCTTTCGCGCTCCTGCTACTTCGTGGATTTTTTTGTCTTTTTTTTTTTTCTTCTGTAATTCAGTTCTCGCGATTAATCATTAGCAGGTTTTTTTTGCAGTATTTGAACAAATGTTTTTGTGTTGAAATAGCCATATTCTAGCATAAGAAGAAAGAAACAGTAAACTAAAATTCATTTTATTCAATAAAAAAAATACAAGATCTCCTTTGCTCAACAAAGATACCCACCATCGCGAACTCTCGCAAGAATTCAAATATACTGTACCATCCGACGAATAGAGCCGACATCAAAAGAGTTACGAAGCTCTCATGCGGCGTGCGGTGCCTCATCGGTATTCATCGCCATGACCACCGCACAGCAAATTCATCATCATTCAAGTTTCAGCGCAGCAAAGTCTTTTCAATTGTGAGGATATCAATGTTTTCTTGTACGTTACAATCAACCAAAAGTGTTTCGTGTCCTGTATAAGAGTGTGGAAAGCGTAACACAGTCGGCGATGGGTTGATAACAGTTTGCGGGAGGTTCGTAAAGGTTTGAGTCAAAATGATCACGTCTCTACTTTGCGAAATAACTTGTTTGCGAGATGTGTGTGTGTGTGTTCTAGGCATTGCCTGACCAGTATAGAGTAGGGCTCGAACGTCAAAATAGGAGGACCAATATTCAAGGAGCGGCGGCGTGCGCTTTTGTCAGTGTCAGCGAGTAATGGACGATAGAGGCGTTGGTGTCTGGGCTGCTGGGCAGTAAGTGGCTAAGCTGGTGGACGGCTGCATTGCATGAAACCAGCAGGGTCAATGACGGTGATAATGGGAGGGTAAGTACAGTATTGGGGTTAATGCTTCTGAGCTGGACAAGAGATTATGGCGCCATCAAAAAAATGGAAGACCCCTCAGTCACATACACCCCTGCGAGGTTGAACATGAATATAGCACATCCTGAGCGAAGGAGGGATTCACTAAAGTCGATTTAAAAAGCATTGACAAACAAAAGGTATGTTCAGATGTCAATATTTGTTGAAAGCAGCTTCGGGCCATGACATTAATCACATTTCCATCCGTTTCTTTGAAATTGAAATACAGTACAATCTAATGAAAAACATAAAAGATAATAAAGTACAAGAGCACATTGCTCTGCAATTTATTTTGCATTAGATATTATGTAGATTGTAAGTGCTCAAATGTGTTTCAAAATACAGCGGCGGACTGTATTTTATTTCTTTTTCTGCAAATTTAATCTGTAAATTTTCAGCCAATGTGTAGTGTGATGTAAGTCACAAATGCTTTTTTTTGTTTATTTTATTTGTACAAGTGCAGTTGTGTTTTTAATGGAAAATTAGTACATGGTCAAATAATAATAATAAGTATGTTAAATTAATTTTTAGTATGATTAATCAATTAGAATAATTAGTAATATTAGTAAATTAGTATGTGAAGAAGATCATTCATTAATTCAGAGCAAATATCATGAGAAAACTCCTCGAACAAAGTAGTCAGTGGCTTGTTTTACACATCAAAAATTACCTAAAAGTTAGGAGTACACCATCCAAAACATTACTTGAAGAAATTTGCAACAAGTTAACATGGAAATTCTCAATAGAATGCCTTAAAATGAGCAACTAAATTCCTTTAAAAGTCACAGAAGAAAATCTGAAATACTAAACTGCATCACTATTAATAAATATTGAAAAGAGGGCGTCCTCCTACATGCCAACATACAGCTCTGCCTTCTTCACCTTTCCTCATTATCGGAAGGCTCTTTGCCACGTCTGTCGGATATCTTTAAAGTTAACTTGCTTGGTTAAAATTCACGCTAATCACTCGTGGAAAAACAAGGATTTGACCTGGGTTTTGTGCGTGTGCGATCATCAGATTAGACAATGTCTGTGTAAAACAAGCCCCACTTCCGTTTGAGTATTACAGTTATAGTTTCTGGATGTGCTACTTATCAAGATTTAAGCCTCCATCTGGGTTACACCGCTCCCTCCCACAATCCAGATGATACCATCTGTGAGAAAGAGTGTGTGTGCATATGTGTGTGTGTGTGTGCGCACAAGAGCCTGCTGCTATCAAATCAAATGCTGAGTGTCTCATTTCACTATAAATCCAGGTCGATGTTAATAGATCAGCTGGGATTGGTAGGTTTTCGCCATTTATGTTGAGTGGATGATTTGGAGAAGAAAAAAAAAAAGAAAGAACTCGGTAACGAATACAGTTCAGATTATCTGGAGGAGAGTCCAATCACAAAAGGTGCACATGGAAGGAAGCTGCAGAACAGGAGAGCCATTTGCAAGGATTATCTCACAATTAAATGCACAGTTATCAATGCATGAGTACTTCCTTTTCAAATCATCTGCAAGAGGAGGATCCATCGAAGGTGCAAATTCAAGATTCAAAGTGTTTATTGTCAAGTGTGTAATCTGGAAACGTGTTTCCTCGTACAACGAAACTCTTACTTTGCCATCTGCAGTGCACCCAGATAAGTATTGATAAATAAATAATGATGCAACCCATGTAACAGTGCAGGAAAATGTAAACATACACAGAAATGTAAACAGTATTAGAAATATGAACAGTATTGGTCAGATGTGCAAGTGAACACACATGTGCAACTACAAGAAAGCTGCAGAACGGGAGAGCAATTGAGACAATTGTGCTTTAGTGATGACTTTAAAAGGCCCCTTTAACATGAAAACTATGTTCCTGTTTTATAACATTTATGTCAATATATACAATGCACGCTCTTTGTGTTTTGTTGTTGTCGGATGTTATCATAGCACCTCAACTTGTTCAGTTTTCTGAAGACTTTTCATCCTTCAAATCCTCACTGTGTTATAACTGGGATCAGGGAACTTACCATTTCCTGTCATATGATGCATTTTGTAATTATTTTCTGCTTGCGTGAGGTGTAAAGTCGTGTTTCGAGCCCTTATAGTCAACATTTCTTAGATAAATATCTGAAAAGTAGAAGCCTACCTGGGATGGTGCACTGGGTGCTGAACGGCCGGCGCGGCGGCGGCGGCTCGGATTGGGCGACTGGAGTAAATCCGCCGGCTAAATCCTCCCCCTTACACACACTCATGCTGTGATTTGGGCTGGAGATTTGTTTGCAGTGTGAACTCTGGCCTGTGCGGAGATGACTCCCGTCGCTGTCCGGCACACGGCTGCTGCAGGACATCCGAGAATTAGTTCAATTCGGCCGCCGGCGGCTCTGACTTCCACCCGCCGGGTGTGCTAATGCTAATCCGAATGCTAATGCGACGAGCTAGCTACTCAAGCTACGAGCGGCTTCGAGGTAGGAATGTGTTATACTTTTCAAACATTAAACTCGCTATCATTCAATTGTTAAGTACATATTTATTAACACATCAAAGTGACCAGCCGTATATTTGAATTTTGTCAAAGTACTAAGAGAAGAGGATAAGAGGTTACCTGTTAATTGTTTACCGATGCGCGGTGCATTGTGGGACATCTGATGTCAATTACGCTAATCAGGCTAATTTGGATGCTAATATGACAACAAAAACATGTCTCTTTTTGTTTGTTATCTTTAAGGTATTAAAAACAATACGTTTTAACTTATGCATAACCATGGTTTGTTATCATATATCAAACTATAATATTATTTAAGGTGACATTTTCATCATTTTAATTCAGTAATTAGTTTTGTGCAAAAAAAATCACATTTACAAGAGAGTAGCAAAGATTGCAATGTTTGCACCAAAATGTAAATAAAATGATAGATGTTGTAAATTGTTAATTTTTGTGTTTGCTTGCTTCTTCTCTACCTACAAATAGTACCATCCATTGCTTCATGTTAATGACCTGCACCAAAAAAGGGACGTTCAATGGTCCATGAAAGCACATTTAAAATGTTGAAGTCGAGGCAGAGTAGTGTTACATCATAGGCCATTAACTGTTGAAATGTCCTAAATACAGGCAGTTTATCCCTTTATGTTTATTCTTTGCACGTTTCTAGCCAGAGAACGTGTCTTTGATATGGTATGATTTTGTTAACATATTCTTTGAGCTGCAAAGAGACAGGAATACCTTTCACTTGCCTTACAGACCCCAGTATAAAGTGAGGTATAGTCAATAGACAAATGAGAGAATGGTATCTGAAAATGTATTATGTGTCATCATTTTCTCAATTAGGGACTCCTCGTCAGTTGTATTTCGATGAATCCAGGTTGTCATATCCAGTAAACGGTCTCCCTGCAGGTGCTGACGCTGAGATGTAAGACGGGATCATGCCTCTGGTCAAAAGAAACATCGAGCCTCGGCATCTGTGCCACAAAGCGGTACCCGAGGGAATCGGCAATGAACTGGAATGCGTGACCAACAACACGCTCTCTGCCATCATCCGCCAGTTGAGCAGTCTCAGTAAGATCATATTTCATTGTTTGAACTTGAAGAAATTGTTAGGAACCTGTCAGTGGAAGAGGTACTGTTTCAAATAAATAAAAAGTTATTGTAACTCCTTGTACAATATTTCGTAAGGGCAACAATAAAGAGTGTATAGGTAAAAAATTAAGCATATGAAACATATAAGAATGGGTGAATGCTTTGATTAAGAAAAAGAGTGTAGAAAAAGAAAAAATATGAATAGAATACAATAAGACATGATTATCAGTAGTGATAAAAATAACACATTGATGCAAGTTTTGAGTTTGCTTGACCATCAAGCATGTTTTTCCAGGATATTTCACTGCAAAAATGAGTTTTCATTTCTATTTAACCAGGATCAAAATCTATGGAATTCGTGCAATCTCTCAAACAAGAATTTAAGAATATAAATTGTTTGTTTTACTTTGTGGAATAATAGGTGGTTTCTAAAACCTAACAGGCATCTGTTGGTTCTTCAAACACAGGATCCCAACGGAGGAAATACAAGGCTTTAACAGTGTTTCTGCAATTGTTGTCTTCCAACAACTAATGCTAATACTGTCATTTCTAGACAAATAGATTAGCACAAGTCATGGCTTTGAGAAGGATTTAAGTGGCACCGAATCTGTAAATTCTCACATCTACCAGCAACCTCATGTAATGATGGAAACCTATTTCATAAAATGTTATAAACACCATTCTGTACACCTTTGTGCTCTTGCAACGTCCACAATGCAGTTGGTGCACTGAAAGCAAGTGACACAAGCGGGAGGGAGAGGAAAAACATAATGCAAAAGCCTATTTTAAGAACCAAATTTACTCACGGACATCTGGCCCGTAGATACTCTGATTAGTGTGTGTGTATGTGTGTGTGTGTATGTGTGTGTGTGTGTGTGTGTGTGTGTGTTTGGGATTTAGTGAAGTTATGGGAGCTTAGAGCTTACCGTGAAGCTTTGTAGCACAGGCAGATAAGACGGAGAGGAGGAGCGGGCAGAGACAGAAACAGCAGTCTATTGATAGCCTCCACTTTAAGTGGATCCCGCCGCTTGGCGTGTGTCATTCACGCCGTCATGTACGAGGGCAGACCACACGACCACGAATAATCCAGAAAAATGACGTGGACTGTAAAATGCACAAAGAATGGCTGTAATATAAATCTTCATTATCAGCACACAACAGATGATTGATGCCTATAACGCCTTGTGACACACTGATTCTCTAATTTGACAACTGTTTTTTTTTTTTTTATGTACTCTTGTTGCAGGTAAGCATGCAGAAAATGTATTTGGGGATCTTTTCAATGAAGCCAACACCTTCTATGTGCGCGCAAACTCTCTCCAAGACCGAATTGATCGCCTGGCCGTTAAAGTCACGCAGTTAGACTCGAGTGTGGAGGAGGGTCAGTCCGTTTTTTACATTGTTATTTTATGGTTCTCTTTTGTTTGATAGTAAAGTAAAAGATTTTGTCTTATGTTTTTGAAGTCTCTCTTCAGGACATAAACATGAGAAAGGCATTTAAAAGCTCGAGTGTCCAGGATCAGCAGGTTTTGTCCAAAGGGAGCACTCCCAGTTCTCTGGCTGAGATGTACTGCGGAAGCGACAGACCTCCACCTCTCAGCGACCTCACAGCTTATCGGTACTGCTTCTTGGGAAGTTTTTATCTTCTAGTACGTAACTGTCATTTGAAAAGGTCTTTTTGTTTTTTTTTCTATTCAAAGTGAGGACTCCACTGACGCAATGAAGTTCTACTCAGACCCGTCATACTTTTTTGACTTGTGGAAGGAAAAAATGCTTCAGGACACGGAAGAGAAGAGGAAAGAGAGGAGGAAACAGAGAGTGAGGACATATTCCTTCATCAAATATCTTATTCTGATTTAGTGGATAACCTACTCTGCCTGGATGCTTCCCAGGAACAGAGGCGACGTGTAGAAAACAGCACCATTCAGCGTGAAGTCAAGAAAGTGAGAAAGGCTCGAAACCGTCGCCACGAGTGGAACATAATGGCGTTCGATAAAGAACTTCGTCCCGATCACCGTCATCCACAGACGCTCCGTCGCGGAGCATCATCTGAGGGCTCGCTCTCCCCTGATGGCAGGTACGTGCATTCAAATACAGAATTGAACAGGAGGGGTTTCAGGTGGAGTCTCAAATCCACACATTCTGAAGAAACCGGCAAGTTCCATTGGAAGAATTGCAAAGCAGCCAGTAAGCAAAATAACCCTAAGATAATCACAAAAGTAGTATATATAATTCATCATGTTTACATACTGTTTACACCTGCCTGGAAAAAGAAACGATCTAGTGAAAAACAAGAAATGTTTGTCGCCGAGACAGATTGTCTGGTGATGGTTGTTCTAGTGGCTGCAACAGAAATACCCCGGTTGTGTAAAGATTATAACCCGATTTAAAAAAAAAAAATCAATCATATGGTTATTCAAAGGTGTTTGCATGAGATGCAGCTTTTCCTTGTTCATCCAGGCCTGACCTCCCAGACTACCCCGTCCCTCCAGCCCCGTCCCACTCTGCTTGCAACTTTGCCAAGGCTCACGCCTGCATGCCTGGAAAAACACTCCCTTCGACACCTGTGGAGCACGAGTACCACAGCATAGACCTGAACTACAAGAGAGTCACCTACTCCCCAATGGAGCCTCCAGGCAGCGACCAAATGACCACTTCAAGGCGCCCATCTGCGGATTACAAGTACGTCTGTTCGTCACCCAATCAGAGCTATAACTTAATGCTATGTCAGGGTTTATAACCATCTTGTTTTTTCCCGGTCAACCAGTTCCTTCCCCCCTCCCCCGACACCAGGCCCACCGATTCCATCAGCGCAGACGGCCTTCGGTTCACCTCTGGGTGCCGTCCCATCAGCACCCCATAATGGAGTTTTGCATGTCGGCCCGGGTCACCCTCTCCCCCCTGTACCTCCTCCGGGACCCCATAGGGTTCCTCCCCCGCCAGGACCGCCGCCTCCACCCTTGCCTCCCCCAGCTGCACCCTCTCACCCCGGTGGACACAGAGAAGGAGGGAGAGTGGAGCCGAAGCCAGTGAGGGACGCCAGAAGTGACCTCCTGTCTGCTATTCGCATGGGTAAGTGTTGGAATAAAAACAGACGGGATTGTCGTGCCAATGACCAGAAGTGTCCTGCATGTGACATCTCCGGTTCATTTCCTGTTAAAATCCACGCATTTCTGCAGATACCCATGCAAGAATATGACACGCGCAAAAATATTAATTTGCAGAATTCTATTCTGCCCAACCCTCCTCTGACCTTCATCATAGTCCTTCATCGAGTTCTATCACAATGAGAATTTGGACAAACCGCATGTTACACAGCTAAGAGTAGTGGAGCATAGCTGAAAAAATGATTCGCTAACAAACGATACCTTCATTTGTGCTCTTCAGGCATCCAACTGAAGAAAGTGCAGGAGCAGCAAGAGCAGCAGAGCAAGCGGGAGCCGGTGGGGAACGACGTGGCCACCATTCTGTCGCGGCGCATCGCGGTGGAGTACAGCGACTCCGAGGACGATTCTGAGTTGGAAGAAAACGAGTGGTCGGACTGACCTCGCTCACGCTGCCTGGAGCGACGAAATCTTTGGTCTTCTGTCCACGTGGTAGCTTCCAAACACCGACGCAGCTTAACAGGAGCAGGGAAATGCATATCTCGGGGGGAAATAATACAACGGAGTGGGTGCATTTTTAAATGTACAGCGCATGGTTCGAAATTGCATCAACAAAAACGGTCTTATTTTGTAACTGATGAGATGCAAATGGTTTTTATGACACCCTGCATTTTAGATGAATTCGATAAGCACGAGTAGCTCTGTTCTCCACTGAGGCTGATACCAATACTTATTGTCTACCTTGTTTATTTTTTTCTTTGTTATTCCTGTATTTTAATGTCCTTCTGTGTCTGCGAACTAAGGTAATATTTTATAAAGACAAGGAGTGAATAAAGCCTGATATTTTTCCCCCAATTATTAAGCTTGTCAGTACAACAGATGCACTTTGGTTCAAAACTGAAGCGTGGTGGTTCCTCGCTTTATAAATTATTCTGTCTTTAAATATCAGTAAAACAAAGCTAATGGTGGCCTGAGCTCTAAAACACCATCCTTTGTCCTGCTGACCCGGCTTGAGTAAGTGACAAAAATGAAGAGCACTTGCTGTATGTGCACTAAAGTAACATACTGTACCCTTAAATAAATATCTTTCCAAATTACCCAATGAAAGTCAACAAGGTTTTTAGCTGATGCTGATATACCACAGGTATTTAATACATCCTCCAGTGAGATAGACCTCTGTCATCATTCATGTTTCAGTAACTTGTTGTGACTTTCCTTCTTTCACATATTTGACACACTTCAGCCACATTATAAGCATTTAAGATGTGAGATTCCTGAAATTTTTAACTAAATGTGACACTCCCCTAGTCATGCCAGTGTTTTGATTTTATTTGAGGATTCACTAAATGTAACCGCTACCTCTATTTGTGAGCATTTCACTGTTGTGTGGTGTTTATGGCATCAACAATTCAAGTCACTTATTATCTGCCAATAAATTATTTTTTTTCATGTCTTGACGTATTGTCATGTCACTATTTCAGCATGAAAAACGCGACACACAAGTCTGCAGTGACATTCTCGGGTGAGCCTTCCTTTCTTCCTTATTTAGATCAGCAAGTAGTGAGTGAACCTAATATCTGTGTGTGCAGAGAAGCCCTGACGAGATAAAGTCTCAGCATGCTGAAATAATCAATTGTTAATTCAGAAAACAGATCTTATTTACTATATGTTAAATAAAACTCTGAGATGAATCTCTAATTTCAAAATGAAATAATCTCCTTCTTTCGGCTTTTCCCGTCAGGGGTCGCCACAGCGAGTCAACTTTCTCCATCTTACCCTATTCTCTGTATCTTCCTCTCTCTCACCAACTACCTTCATATCCTCTCTCACTACGTCCATAAATCTTCTCTTTGGTCTTCCTCCAGACCTCTTGCCTGGCAGCTCCAGTTCCAGCATCCGTCTACCAATATATTCACCATCCCTCCTCTGTCCATGACCCAACCATCTCAGTCTGGCTTCTCTGACCTTCTGTCCAAAACATCTAACATGTGCTGTTCCTCTGATAGACTCATTCCTGATCCTCTCCATCCTGGTCACTCCCAAAGAGAACCTCAACATCTTCATCTCTGCGACCTCTAGTTCTACCTCCTGTCTTTTCGTTATTGTAACAGTTTCTAGTCCATACAGCATCGCTGGTCTCACTACTGTCTCGTACACTTTTCCTTTTATTCTGGCTGATAGTCTTCAATCTCTTTGTACCCCTGACACTTTTCTCTACCCATTCCAACCTGCTTGGACCTGTCTCTTCACCTCTTTTCTACACTCTCCGTTGGTCTGGAATGTTGACCCCAAGTACCTGAAATCCTCCAGCTTCTTCTCCAGCCTCACCGTTCCACCCGAGTTCCTCTCATCCACACACATATATTCTGTCTTGCTGCGACTAACTTTCATTCCTCTCCTTTCCAGAGCATACCTCCACCTCTCTAGATTTTCCTCTACCTGTTGTCTGCTCTCACTACAGATCACAATGTCATCTGCAAACGTCATGGTCCATGGAGATTCCTGTCTAATCTCATTTGTCAGCCTATCCATCACCACTGCAAACAAGAAGGGGCTCAGAGCTGATCCCTGATGGAGTCCCACCTCCACCTTGAACTTCTCTGTTACCTCTACAGCACACCGTACCAGTGTCTCACAGCTAGCATACATGTCCTGCACCAGTTTAACATACTTCACTGCCACTCCAGACTTCCTCATACAATACCAGAGCTCCTCTCTTGGCACCCTGTCTATGCTTTTTCTGGGTCAACAAAAACACAATGCAGCTCCCTCTGGCCTTCTCTGTTCTTCTCTATGAGCATTCTTAACGCAAATACTGCATCTGTAGTACTCTTTCCAAGCATGAAGCCATACTGCTGTTCACAAACACTGACTTCTGCTCTCAGTCCAGTTTCCACTACTCTTTCCCATAACTTCATTGTATGGCTCATCAACTTTATCCCTCTATAGTTGCCACAATTCTGCACATCCCCTTTATTCTTAAAAATAGGCACCATCACACTTTGTCTCCATTCTTTAGGCATCGTCTCACTCTCCTGTTGAATAATCAAAATGAAATAATGATCATACTAATGAATTGCACTTAGGTACAGAGGCTATATTTTGTGTTCTGAACAAATTCCCATTGTTATTCAACATGCATATATATTTTTTTGTGCAGCGATACATTTAACAATGTTTAATTAAGGTGAACGTCTAACTCACGACCAGCAGAGGTCAGTGTGTTGATCGATGCGAGCGATCCCAGACCAGGAAACCACAGCGCTGCGGACGCCATGTTGGCTCAACCGAGGGCGAGCCTGTGTGATATAGCGAGCCCCTTGAGCCAAAATGGAGTCGATTTCTTCCCGTGACTGTCCGGTGCCTGGCAGGTGATTAGCACAGCGAAGCTCCTCCTCAGCCTGCTACGTGAATCAAACCTGGATAACAGCAATTGTCACAAGGTAAGTTTGGAAATGGGAAAGCTCTTTTTTAAGTAAATCCCACGTTTTGAGTATCTCCTCATACTCGTGCGAAATACCGCTTTAATAATTCACTTCTAACCTGTCGATGATGGTGATGACGTTAGCTTGTGATTGCTAGCTTGTCACCTGACCGATACGTGCACACGCAGAAATCGGCTTTGCTCCTCGTTTGCCCAGAAGGGGATCCCAAACATTATTTCCCGGACAGAGGAAGCTAATTTCTCAATGTCGGCGTGAATTTTGAACGCCGGATGTGAATCAGTTAACCCTTTTATGTGGTACGTTTCCCCCAAGCAAGCCTGCCCGGTCGTCGGTGTCTGTGAGCGCCGTCGGGTCGTGTTTGGCCCTCGGTGATGAGTAAACACACTGACAGCCTGGAGACCCCAGGACGAGGCTGCTAAACACACTTCGGATTTATCGCATTTACAAAAAAAAAAAAGACCTCCAGTCTTGTACTGTTTTACTACTTAAGCCTGGAGAGCAATTTTCCTTCAAATGCATGTTTAAATATAGAATTTATATGTGGCATTATGCCAGTCCTGGATGTACCGATGCCCTGCACAATTAGGGTGCAAAATGAAGTATCCAGGGAAAGTCGGGGTGTCTTTTAATACCAGCTTTTTCAAGAAGGACAATATTTCGGGAATATTTCGTGCAGGGTTTGGCAGATTATCTTCTGTGCAATGACAGCTTTCCTGTACAACAACCCTGATTTATACACAGAATGAATACATGCGATCATATACGTGTACTTGTAAATATACATGTATATTTGTTACATATTTTTACATATATTTTACTTTATTTTTATTTATTTATTTTGCTCTTTACTGTTTTTTTTATTTTATTTTTATTATTCTCTATTTTATTCTTTATATATTTTATACTTTAAGAATAAGAATAAGAACAACTTTATTTATCCCGAAGGAAATTGTTGTGCCAGAATTTCAGGTAAAACATAACAATAATAAATAATAGTAGGAAATTGTATAAACAGTAAAAAAAAAGGAGGGAGCATAAGAAATACAAATAAAACTATAAAGTGTTAAAGTTAAGGCTATAAAGTGTTTTAAGGTCTTAAGTGCAAAGATTTGAAGATTCCCCTGCAGCTGAAGGAAGAGGAATTAAAAAGTCTGATAGCCTCCGGTAGGATATATATATAAAATATATTATTATATATTATTTATATTCATATATTATATTTTTCCCCACTTGACTGTGTAGCAGAAGCTGCTTTCATCGAAAAGCAATTTCTCCCTGGGGAATCAATAATGTGTTCTTATTCTGATTGCCAATATTACCGGCCGCACAGATCATTTTGACATTTACCCCCGCAGATAGAGGCCACGATGTAAAGGAGACAGTTATCTAGATTTTTATAGTTTACTCCAGTGGTTAGTAATTGATGGGTAGTGAACACTACTGCTTTTTATTAAGCCCTGAGTCGTGTCCTTGGCGTCAAATTTATGCGCTGATTGATCATTGTGCGTATTTTATTCAGGGAAGAAGAAAAAATTGTAGCAAGGGAATTTCAGGCTTTACACACCATTTGCCCACTTACTTGGGTTTTATAAATTAGTATAAGTATTTATTTTAGATTTTATCTTTCTTAGTATCGTTACATACAAATAAAAATGCACAATACACTGGAGCGTTTGGGGTT
This sequence comes from Fistularia commersonii, assembly GCF_037954325.1. Lineage (NCBI taxonomy): Eukaryota > Metazoa > Chordata > Actinopteri > Syngnathiformes > Fistulariidae > Fistularia > Fistularia commersonii. Next base: position 2,030,012 of record NC_141312.1, read on the forward strand.
TGTCTTTTGGCTAAATTTACAAATAACATACCTATCAGGTTCTTTGAAATCTATTAAGCGACACCAATGCACAAACTGCGCTGCATATTTAAGTATGTTGTTGCTTTCTGCGTTTTCAGGACAGGAGCCGGTAGGATGGACACCTCCAAACTTCCCAAGATCCAGGATGAGGAGCGAGAAAGCCAGTTTGGATACGTTCATGGAGTTTCTGGACCCGGTAGGGACCATAAACCCTTCCTTTGAATAGCTAGCATGGGTCCAAAACAAGATGAGATATGCTGAAGAGGACAGAATTGAATGCACCAAAAGAAGCACCCCAGACAATCAGCGATGTCTGCTTGATGACTCTATAATTACATATAATATTTTCTCTGTATCGTCTCTGCTTTGTTCACACATCGAAACCATAACACAAGGCAAAGTCTTAAAATATGTGGCAAAAAAAAATCTCAGGTTAGAATTTGCAGCATAACTTTCCCTAACTGGTCACAATTTTATTTCTCCCGCTTCTCACAGTGGTGACGGCCACGGCCATGGCGGGAGCAGCCATGTACGAGCTGGTTCGCGTGGGTCACAGTGAGCTGGTGGGAGAAATCATCCGTTTGGAGGGAGACATGGCAACTATCCAGGTCTATGAGGAGACCTGTATCCTTTTTCATGCCAGACTATGTTCTCTGGAGGCAAGCACGGTATAACTTTGCTTCATTCGATTCACACAAGCCAAATTAAATCAAATATAATGCTGTAAAAGGTTAATGTTGATAGCTTAGCTGAGTTCGAGTGATACAAAATGTTTTTTTCGAAAAGCAAAATGAGTCACCTTTATTCCTATCGTGCACCACAGGCATCAGAATGTTCCCTCACTGTCAGTCGTCGTCCTCTTTTAATGACTTCCCCTGTCTTTTTGCTTCATTCTGTCACAAAGGTCATAAAAAACTTATTTCTACAATGAAATAAGAATAAAATAGCCGTACCTTTTTATTTGATTTCGTCCCCTCCAGACAGGTATGCAGGAAAAAAAAAGTCCCCTTTGGTTGCTCAGTCCACTGCTGCAAAATGAAAATGAGGTCGGTGTAGGATGTGGAGGCGGCGAAAAAAATGGGTTCGATTCCTAACTCACATCAGTGCCGCTGGTCCTGAAGAAAGTCTGCCTTTTCCTGTAAAGCCATAAAAGAATGAAATGGGCTTCCAGACAATATAAAAGAACATGACTGATTTACACACCTTTACACAGGCCGTTAAGAATTGGATTCTGGGGCACCAAACATGCTCACGCTAACAGGATAACATCTGATGGCCCCCAGATGACCAAAGTAATAATATCACAACAATAGCACTTTCAACTTGCAAAATACATATTTTGTTGCCTGTTTATATATTGTATAGTTATTTTATTGCCCATCTGTATATTTCATATGGTCTATTTTGTACAGTTTTATATTTGTATTGTCCAGGACTACAGATGGAAATTAGCTTTGAGCTATAATCTGGTACAAACATCTCTGCCTCTGTGCTTAATGTAATTGTACACTGTCTTAATAAACTTCTAAACAAACAAACAAACAAACAAGGGGCCGCCTGCTGTTGGAAATGTCCAGAGTTAATGTCCCTAACGCGCGCCCCAGCTGGCGTGTCTGTCGGCGACCCTGTTCTTCGGACGGGTAAACCCCTCTCTGTGGAGCTGGGACCGGGAGTCATGGGCTCCATCTTCGACGGTATCCAGCGTCCGCTCAAAGACATCAATGACCTCACGCAAAGTATCTACATCCCCAGAGGAGTGAACATCGGCGCCCTGAACAGAGACCTCAAGTGGGAATTCAACCCAGGCCAGAGTCTTCGGGTGAGGAAAACATGCTTGCGTGGGTTTTTTCGATTTAAACTTGCGCTGCTTGACATATCCCATCCCTTCTTTAGGTGGGCAGTCACATTACAGGTGGCGACATCTACGGCATGGTGTTTGAAAACTCCCTGATTAGACACAAGCTGATGCTTCCACCTCGTAGCAGAGGCACCGTCACCTATCTGGCTCCGCCTGGACACTATGACATTTCTGTGAGTGTTTCTCTGAAACAAGAGTTCCCCATTCCCCTCCATCCCCTCCGACTCTGAGGTTGTGGTGCCGTTGCTCCCAGGATGTGGTGCTGGAGTTGGACTTCGAAGGCGTGAAGGAGAAGTTTACCATGGTGCAGGTGTGGCCGGTGCGACAAGTCCGCCCCGTCACAGAGAAACTGCCAGCCAACCATCCACTGCTGACCGGGCAGAGAGTTCTGGACGCCCTCTTCCCGTAAGCATTCCTCCCGAGATGCATTCAGGAACGGATCTGTTCCCATAATCACAGATGTTAAACTTAACAGCTTGAAGGCAAGAAATGAACATACCTGGTTTTGTGAAAAGAATGCCTTCCTGACCTGCGAACCAAAGAAATCCAAGTGATCACACCTCAGCTACGCTGAATAAGAAGTGTGAATGTGGAAAGTAGAAGATTTCCCCCCTCGTGCTGCAGCCTATCCTGACATCTTCACATTCCAATTCTGATTGTCCTTAAAAATCAGTTAGGGAATTAATCTGCGTGTCACAGTTGTGTGCAGGGCGGCACCACCGCCATACCGGGTGCCTTCGGATGCGGAAAGACCGTCATCTCTCAGTCGCTGTCCAAGTACTCCAACAGCGACGTCATCATCTACGTTGGCTGCGGAGAGCGCGGAAACGAAATGTCTGAAGTGCTGCGAGACTTTCCAGAGGTACGTGGACGTTTTGGATGTGATTTTGAGTAAAGATAAAGGAAGGAAAGGTGAAAGGTAGTCATATTGTTCAGATTCAAAAATCCCTGTCGTATGACGTTGTTGCTGTTCTTTCCCAACAGCTTACAATGGAAGTGGATGGAAAGGTGGAGAGCATCATGAAGAGAACGGCACTTGTAGCAAATACGTCCAACATGCCTGTAGCTGCCAGAGAGGCTTCAATTTATACAGGTACCAACAAATGCCGGAAATTACGTGCTATAAGCAGCTACTTTTCACACACTTTGAACACTGCGGCTTAAACGACAATGCGGCTAATTTATGGAATTTTTCGGAGCTATCGAGTTTCCCGCCACCAAAACATTTACCCACGTCGCATCGGGCCGATGAAATTATCGTGAAATTCCGTAACTGTTCAATTCCGACACCAGAGAAGACGACTTTAATGGTTTTAGTGCGCAGGAGGAAGACCAAGATAGCGATCAGCTAGCCGGTGCGGCTTATATTCAGGTGTGCTCAATAGTCCAAAACTTAGGTTACTTACTATCGGTGTCACAAAATGAACCGTTGATTTGATTAGCAGTGGATCTACATTGGTAACCACAGAGCTCATATTTTTGAATATTTTGAAAAATAACGGTAAATTCCGGACCAGGGCGCCGTAACAGGGAGTTTGAGCTTGTAATTTTGTCTCTCCAGGAATCACTCTGTCTGAATACTTCCGGGACATGGGTTACAATGTAAGCATGATGGCTGACTCTACCTCTCGATGGGCCGAGGCTCTGAGGGAAATCTCCGGAAGGCTGGCAGAAATGCCTGCTGGTGAGTCTGTGCCACATGTGCTTAATTCACCTTGTTGGAAAAAACATCAGTGTAACTATGTCTGGTGCTTATTGTCTACAGATAGCGGCTACCCCGCTTACCTGGGTGCCAGGCTGGCATCCTTCTATGAGCGCGCCGGGCGCGTGAGGTGCCTGGGAAACCCAGAGCGAGAAGGCAGCGTCAGCATCGTAGGAGCGTAAGTTTGCCTTCATCCCAGCAGGGAACGATGTCACACATATTGTTGTTTTTTTCGATGTTAGCAAGTATTCAGCATCATGACAAAGACGAATTATCACTTGAAAGGGGCTGGAGTTTAGCTTCTGGTTTGGTCATTTCTGATATATTTTTTTTTGGTACTTGCTACATGGTGGTAAGCTTCACTTTAGCTTCAAGAGATTCACAAAAGGAAAGAGTTTTACTAACATATTTCACCCCAAAATCCCCAAATATAACCCTTAATAAAGAGAAACTCAATTCAACTAACCCAGTAATTTCCTTTCAGTGTGTCTCCCCCTGGTGGAGATTTCTCCGACCCAGTCACATCAGCCACTTTGGGAATTGTTCAGGTACGTTATGAGCCGTGATCCAACATTAAATGCATTTACGCCATAGCAACTATCTCATCGTCTTCTTCCAACTTGCCAGGTGTTCTGGGGATTGGACAAGAAGTTGGCCCAGAGGAAACATTTCCCCTCGGTGAACTGGCTGATCAGTTATAGCAAGTATACACGAGCGCTGGACGAATACTACGACAAACATTTCCCCGAGTTTGTACCTCTCCGTACAAAAGCTAAGGAGATTCTCCAGGAGGAGGAGGACCTGGCTGAAATCGTGCAACTCGTAGGAAAGGTAAAATATACTTACACACACAGAAACATAAATATATACACCAAAAATATGCGGGGGCAGGGTAAAGCTAATCATCACATTTGCACTGCATATGCAGCTAACTTGAGCTTTTGTTTTTAGCAACTCCAGCATTCACCTAACCGTCATGGCCGTAAAGAAAGCTTAAGTTTAAGTTGAACAATTTCTTTCCCGGTTACATCCTGAACACGAGTTGAAATACAGATTGGCCAGTCAAAGGAGGTTCAAGAAACAAAGAACAAACACCTACCAATGATTTTGTCTCGCTCGTAGTTTCAGAACAGTCGTCCCAGAGATGTTAAAAACAAAGTATTCCACTCACGGACGTCCCTGCTCTCATTTTCTCCACAGGCTTCTTTGGCAGAAACGGACAAGATCACTCTGGAAGTGGCGAAACTCCTCAAAGATGACTTCCTGCAGCAGAACGGTTACACGCCCTATGACAGGTGAAAACAGAATTTCAAGCACCAATCAATTGATTTGTTTTTTAAATCAGTAAATATTTCACCGTAGTATGTCCACCTAAGTGTAAGAAAAGCTTACATGCTGTAATCTGTTTATTTTTGGAACGAATCATAAGGAAGGAACGTGTCAAACTTCTTTTTTTTTTTTTTTCCCGACCCACAGATTCTGTCCCTTCTACAAAACCGTCGGCATCCTTTCAAACACGATTGCCTTTTACGACATGGCCCGACACGCGGTGGAGTCCACAGCTCAGAGCGACAACAAAATCACCTGGGCCATGATCCGGGAGCACATGGGAGAGATCTTGTATAAAATCAGCTCCATGAAGTTCAAGGTATCTCTTTTTTTTTGTAATTTAGTATCTTGACTTCTGCAAAGATGCCGCGGGATCTGACGGTGTAAAATCTGAGAAGGGCCGAAAACAACGTCTCTTTAAAGCTAATCAGCTGTTTCGTATCTTCTGTCAGGACCCGGTTAAGGACGGTGAAGCTAAAATCAAAGCGGACTACGCACAGCTGCTAGAAGACATGCAGAATGCTTTCCGGACCTTGGAAGAATGATCCTGTACCTCCCCGCCCCAGTCCAGTGCAACCTAGTGCCGATTGAATGGCCCGTGTTCTGCGCCTCCTCCGTGTTTGTGTCCAACATTCCATGACCTGCACAAATGTGCATCCCATTTAGCTGGCATTCCGCAACGTCTTCGCTCCGGAAAGGCAATACCGAATTGTGAGTTTATTCCTGCGCCGTCATGTTGCGGTTAAAAACGGTGGGCTCTGATCACGAGCCGCACTTGCACTTAAATGACCAGCTGCAACAGGGACGTGACGGTGATCGATCTGTATAGATTATCAATCATACCGGGCGCCGTGCATGTGAGTAAAGGGACATGCATTGTGTTGCATTCGGGAGAGGGGGATTCCTCTACTTCTTACCTCTAAAGTGTGATGATGACATCGTGAAGATATATATTATTACATGTACAGTGTGAGTGAATGAGCGTGTTAGTTTTGCGCTGTAACTCAAGTTTCGGTGTGATATTCATTGTGCGTTGATGTCTTCGCAAATAAATGTAAGAAAGCAACAAATGTTAATTTCGTCACTTGGATTTAATTTGTCCTGCTTATTGGATTTAATGCATATCAGGTGATTTTTGTGTGACGAGGGACAGTTTTGCCTAAGGAGATCAACACCCGAAATCAAGATGTCACTATAACAGACAGATTCTTCTCCTTATGAAAAATGGGCCAAAAAAATGATTTAATTGAAAAGTGAAAAATTGTAAACAGTCTGTCAGAGGGATGCAGCACTCTTGAAATATATTGGTGTGTGATCGCAGAACCAGCAAACGTTTTGATGCAAATAGTCAACGGGGTCGCAAGAAACGTGTCGAGAAAAAAACAACACAAATTAACCGCCAAAGATTTGAGAAGAATCAAACATGAAGCTACCAGGAACGCGTTATCCTCTGGGAGTGTCAAGAAGTACGAGGTGTTCAGTTCTCAGAGACATGGCCGAGGTAAGAAAGGGTGGAACCCGACCCAGTTTTGAACAAGACATCATTTGAAACGTCAAGAATGGGCCAAAAAACATCTGAAAATCTGATTTTTCAAAGGTTTTGTGAACTGATGAGATGAGTGACTCTTGATGGGGCAGATGGATGAGACCCTGGTTGGACCAGGATGGGCACAGAGCTCCACTTGGACTCAAGACACCAGCAAGGTGGAGGTGGGGAACTGGTACGGGCAGGTATTATTAAAGATGAGCTAGTTGGACCTTCTCGGGTTGAAAATTGACTCAAACTCAACTCTTAGACCTATTGCCAATTTTTAGAAGACACTTTCTTCTAACAGTGGTAATGAGGAATTGAGAACTTTTGGGCCCTTTGTAAGCGGGAAATATACAGTGAAGGTAAACAGTACGCCTCTCTTAATAGTGTCTGGGAGGCCGTGGTTGCGGCTACACAAAAAAGTTGATTCTGACCAGATCAAGAAACCGACTGACTCCCTGAATGGAAGGCTTGGGACTCATTGAAAAAAAGGGTGGCTACATTGGTAGCTGAGATTTTTTTTGTTTGTTTGTTTTTTTAATTTCAGAAATGTTTACAAGTAAAATCTTTGTTTTCATTTAGTTGCAATAATTCTGCACACGAAGAGTTGCCTAATAATGGTGTACATACAGATATTCTCTTAAAGCCAAAACTAGCTTTTTACTACATAAATGTCCAGGTTTGAGGGTTCGTTAACATTTTGGATCTACTTAAGAGCACTGGAGTTGTACAAAAACAAAATTAATCCTTAAAAATACAACTTGCCAAATAGCACGCAGTGTATGTGTGTGTGTACATATATATATATATATAAAAAATCCGTTTTTGATGTTTTCACAAGTGCAAAAAATGAACCTGTTGCTTAAATTACTATTACAGCAAAAACCTCTGGATTCACTATGAACACCATATTTCCATCAAAGGGGTCATATTAGAGCCTGGCCTGTAATATATACGATATTGTTTGGGGACATTTCTCCTCAGTTTTGAGCTTTTAGAGCCATGCAACAAAACAAGAACAAAAACATTCAAAACACAATTCTGATTTAACACTAAAACTTCAATTTGAAAACTAGCGAAACCTTCTCAAAGTTACAAAAATGACATGTTTCTTTACTTGTTAAAAAATGAGGTACATGTCAGATTTATTTGTCCAGAAGCGGTGTTGCCCGAAGTCTTAAGGCTGTGTTGCATTTATGCTCAGGAGAATCTCAAAAAAAAATCTGCTTAAAAGATACATGTGGAAAAAACAAGCTGAGGTTTCACTCTGGGCTTATAATATTATTTGAAAATAACCTCCTTCTGCTCTGTTGATTAAACTGTCGGGAGGGACACGATGTGCCTTTGGATCAGGGGTCGGTCGCTAACGTGATTTGGTTTGTTGTTGATCCACTACATTTAAACAACAGCAAGGTTGTTCCCCCCCCAACGCTCCAGAGCTCTACGTCCACTTCCACAGAAGTGTAACACTCAGCATTTGCTGCCGCTGCTGCTTCGGCCTGTTGATAGCTCGCCGCATTAATTCCTCCAAAATGGATAAGAGCTGGTATCTCAGGTTCCGGGTTCCATCAAGACTAATGGAAGTCTAACCCACAGGAGCAAGAGCAGCATCTTTCCACGCCGCTGACTGACTCATCCAGACTCACACTGCCGTCTGGACGGACGCTAAGAGGTTTCTAGTGATAGCAGATTACCCCAACACACACACACACAGTTTAAAATGCACCTACCATTCAAGTCGCTGATGTGTAATGACTCAGGCATGTGTGTGTGTGTGTGTGTGGTAGTTGCTGATGTTCACTAGTTTTTGAATCCTTAAAACATGGCCTCAGCCACACAATAGCTCACAGTACATATTTCCTCTGTCATGCAACCACAGCTCGCCTCCTTCAATCACCAGACACAAACTTGGGCGGGCGTTAGTGTGTGAGAACCTCGGCAGGCAAACTAGCTGAGTGACCGGCAAGGTCAGGTCAACCAGCAAAGGCCTCGTAAGAATTTCAAGGTGACATTTGACGCTTGTGTCTGAAATTGTTGTTGCAATAGTAAGTTATTTCTCGGACTTTGCGGGCCGTTTTTTAGCCTTTTTTATATGAGAGACAAGATGTGAAAACTCTTATCGGAATAGGACAACTTCGGCGTCACCCTATAAATTGAATTGTTTTATTAATCGTAACATTATTCTTGTTAACAGGTGGGTCTTCCAAAGTGCTCATGAGCAAGAAGTACGAATCGTAACTACCGAGTTCCTGCGAGGCGGCTGAGCCCTATTCGACCCCGCGATGGCACCCAGCAGGAGGACAGAAGCCTTCACCTTCCCGCTGCACACACTCTTTGTCATCGGATGTGCGACGCGGAGTGTAAACGTGCTCGCATACACCAGTTCAGAGTAGCGGCACACACACACACACACACTCTGCCAGAGTTTTCTGAGTGAGCGGCAAGGTCAGGTTGCCAGTGGGAGGAAATATGATCCGTGAGGGTGGGGCCGCCTCGTGGATCATCAAACACTCTTCCTCCAGAGCCTGTCATGTCCCTCATGGGCACCGAGGTCCAAGATCGGTTCTGGATTATCGGGGGCTAACGGCCAATAGATAGAGACCTCGGGCCGTGGAACTCCGGGCACTTCTCGCAGAGTTATATTTATCAAGCGTGGCACTATTGAAAACCCAGAATGGCGAGGGAGCGAACGCAAGTATGCTAGAGAACAACTCGTGAACTATTTAATGAGGGGAGAAGCGAGCGGTATAATAGAGGCAGAGCGGAGAAGCACTTGTGAGGAGGCATCTAAGTTGGCTTTCTGCTGGAGCCCGTCCGCCGCGGAAACGGAGACCATCCCGACTCCAGAGTAGGAACACGCCAAATGATTCGTTTATAGAGGAAGCCGAGTGGAAAGAAGACATTTTGCCGAGGACCGCCTGGGAGAATTGCCGTCTTTCAGCTCAAATTAATTGATTTGTCTCTTTATTTAGAAACAGGAGGTAAGTTAAAAAAAGGGGGGTTTTCTCTTGACTTTCCAAAGATGGGTTCGAACTAAAGGTCGAAAAAGTTAAGAGCGGCTCTGCATTGTTTTCTTATTTGAATGATTTAAATATCACAAGGAAAACTGCAAGATTATTTCTCTGGCGAAAGGGAATCACAGCAATCAAAAGTATTCGTATTAAAATACAAAATACAAATATATTTTTTGATTTCAGTGAATTGCTGCAGTGACAAAACATTTATCTTTAATGTGCTATGATTTTTCGTATTCGGTTTAAAGCATTAGACAAATTGTAATAATATCCAAATCAAATCCCTGGTGTTCAGAATAACAGTCATAGCAAAGTTTTACACATATATACTGTATATAAAAACCTAGAACAAAATGCTTATAAAAACAGCTCATTCCACTCATCCCTGGACTCCTACAATAGACAATATTAATAAATGATATAGTTCAAAAAAATGACCACAAGTGCTGTTACTTACTGGAGAGCAAACCTCAAGAAAGCGACGTGCATTGCATTTATGGTGTCAGGCCTGGAGTATCACATGGCGTCTGGAAAGCGGATAAAAATTCCAGATGAATCAACATGCAATAAAATAATAACACGCTGAAAATTACTTTAGTCTGTCTGAGAGCCGAGGACTCGGGTCGACTGGCCCAGATAGTTAGTCCCACGTGGACGCATGGCCTTGATTCAACCAATTAGATTATTGACTCTTAGGGAATTAACAAGGCTGCTTCTAGAAATGGTTGATTTTTTTTATTATCTTAAAACAGAGAGAAGATTCTGTTGTCACCTTGTAGGGGCTAGAGATTCTTACGTGTGTTTTTCTTTCCCAAGAAGTAAAACTTTGACATAGTCCCTGCAGAGAGCATTTACTGGAATATTCTGTATTTTAAGTTTTCTATAATAACTGTCATAGTTAGAAACATAACATTTCCATAGAAAAACCCAATAGAGCCATTCTCGAATGAATACACACAATAACTTAATAGAGCAAATGTAATTCAAGAATAATAATTAAATGTCAAGCAACTGGCCTGACATTTTATAAATGTAAAGTATTTGTTTTTTTTCCTTTTATTATTATTATTATTATTATCATTATTATTATTATTATTATTGTTATTATTATTCTTATTATTATTATCATCATCATTGTTCCTGCAAAAGAGCCTAACCGTGAAGCTCAAGTCAGATGTAGTCTATGTGTGTGTGTGTGTGTGTGTGTGTGAGTGTGTGTGCATACACGCACACACACCAGGATATTGCCCGCCCATGGGAAACAACTTACAAATCAATCAATAAAACCCCTTTGGTTCTGAGAAATGTTATTCATATGCTGCATTTTTTTCCTATATTACATGTCTTTACTGCTGCCGAGAATAACAATTATATTGACGATGACCTTCAGTGTTGAAGTAACGGTGCGCGGACGTCTTCAGTGAGCCATTATGAAATGGGAGAAGTTAAAGCCGCCGGAGCCCGATGACCCCGTGTGCTGCTGCGAAAGCGACGACTGCAAATGCAGATGCTGCTGTGACTGTGAGGACCTGGACGAAGCCTTGAGCGGGTACGCACGGCTGCGCCAACAGATCCGAACACGGTAGCACAACTAAAAAATATCGCGGTAAAAGAAGAGCTGCAGCTCCAATCCGACCATCGGAGATGTCTGGGATGCTGGTGCGGTTTACATCAGGTCAGAGGGGTCGCTGTGCTCCTGACTGGTTGTAGCTAGAAGCGTCCCTGAAGTTTAGATCTTATCTGCTGTGCAGTTTAACACAGAAGAAATAATAAACTATAAACGTATCGGTTGATTAGCAGAAATTCAGAAAATGGACAGGTTGTGTCCCGTAAACTTAAATCTTACATTAAAAATATCATTAAATTAATGGTAAAATAGCACTAATGTATTTCAAATTGTACACAAAAATGTTATATTGAATTTTGAGAAAGCGGTTATGAAATATCAAGGACTCTTACATTTGGGGTATTCTATTTAGTATTTTTATTGGAATTTATTCATCTGTAAAATGTTTCTTTAGTTCTGTCTGTAATGTATTTGAGTAAATGCACCTTTGTGTGTGCTGTTTGGATACCTGCAGACTCCAAGGTTGCATCATTGCTGGAGATAAAATCAAAATTGTAATCTTTTATGGTTTAGCTGTATTTTCATTTCATCCACTCATGTTTTTTGGGCTGTGGGGAGGAAATGTGGCTAATTGCCGTGGATCCTTGGGTCCCCACAGATGGCTGAAAGAATCCAAACCACTCCAAGGCGGGAGTCGGTCTGCGGTGGTCGCGGCTATGATTGACAACCTGGAGGTCTCCATGGTTCCGGTCCTGGTTCTGTTACCTGTCCTGCTGTGGGTCGCGGCGCTGCACCTCCTGCTGGGCATCGCGGTCCTCACCGCTCTGCCGTGCCTGGTGCTTTGGTACTACTACGCCACCCACAGGAGGAAGAGGCGAACCCTGTTCTTCCTCACGCTGGCTCTCTACTCCCTGGCCTACATGTACTACCTCTTCATCACGGAGATCTTACCTGGCGGGGGAGTCAGCCGGCTGCAGGTGTGCGCCGTGACCTCCGGGGTGATCCTCACCATCGTCTCTCTCATCCACACCAAGAGGGGCCCGGGATTTGTCGTGATGAGTGAAACCCGGCAGGGTCAGGAGGCCCCCAAGGCTTGTTTGCAGTCGGGAGACTCGTCGGGGGAACTGCAAAAAAGCCAAGAGGGGAAATGGAGCCGGTGTTCGGCGTGCAAAGTCGCGCGTCCCCCACGGGCGGGACACTGCCGCACCTGTGGGCGGTGCATCCGGCGTCTGGATCATCACTGCATCTGGTGGGTCCTGCTTTAAAATGCAGCTTCATGCTTGTTCTGCGGGCAGAGTCGGTTTTAAGTTGGCATTGGGAACCCCGCCCGCTTCCACCGGGGCATTTGTGTGGGATCAGATCTCTTCCTGGAACCGGCGGGTTATTAAAACGCCTGATTGGACGAGTGCTCCGCAATAAATTATCCACCGACAGGTTTCATGCCAGAACCAAGATGGTGGCGCGTCAGCAATGTTCTCTCTCATGAACCAATGTGGTTCTCAAATTAAACTTCTCAACACATTTCATTAGAAACTTAAGCCATGCATTTGCACAATATGACTTTTGTTTCACAACAGATATGATTTTCTCAACCTTCTACACCAGTCTTTATTAGCATGTAGCTGTCCAGGTTCAACTTGAAGCTAAAGAACAAATTATAGCACATTAGTGTTCTCTGTGAAAAGACAACAGAGAACAGTTGAGTAGTTTGTTGTTAACTAGTTAAGTGAACAGGAGGTGAACTATTTTCGCCTTCAGGATGAACTCAATACTGTGATTGTGTGTCGCTAGCAGAAACCCATTTCATACCTTCCCCTTTCATGTCTTCAAACTGCAGACAGACGAATGGAACTGGAGCTCAGAGAAGACCTGATGAAAAGAGGCAAATTAAGTTTATATGGTATTTTAAAGAGAGAAAAAAACAGCAACATACAGCAGGCGATGCTATTAGTTAAATATTAATAGTTACAACAAAGCTGACTGTGTAGCCTGGTGAGCTAAGCTATATTGGGAGACAAATGTGGTTTCTGAACCGAGCACAGTGATGCTCAACACCTGCAGCGACAGAGCAGCGAATGGTGGACCTGCTCCAGATCATATCATAAATATAAAATCTTTGAATTATTTTTGACATTAGTTTCTTACTCTACTTGTAAATTAGAGGCTCCACTGTATTGGTGGAGTGGTTGTTCGTAAGCTAAGGGGTTGCTGGTTCCAGAGCCAATGTTAGGGTAGATCCAAGTGAGTGTGTATGACTAGTTAGATAGAGTCACTTCTTTTATTGCTGTGCCATTTAAAACACATCAGAATGGTTTAGTTAAAAAAAAAAAAAGGACACAATGCCGATCCCATTTTTAATAATTCACGTAATTCGCATTTGAATCTTTTGATGCAGTTTTATACCAAACAAAAATTAGATCTGACAAAAGTTTTGGATAGATTTATTGTGTTTGCATTCTTTCAGATGATAAAGATTAAGGGTGAAATAATGAGCAGTTGATTGTATGTGTGTGTGTGTGTGTGTGTGTGTGTGTGTGTGTGTTCGTGTGAGTTGCAGGATCAACAGTTGTGTTGGGCAGGCCAACCACCGCAGCTTCCTGTTGACGCTCTGTGTATTTTTGATGACCTCTCTGTACGGAATAAGGCTAGTTCTTCACAGCCTGTGTCCCCAGCAATACCTGTTGGCCGCCATCTTCTACTGCCCAGGCGTTTACTCCCAGTCCAGGTACGGAGTTCTTTTAGATTTTACATTTTGCCTCTGAAAGTAGATGAGGGAGTGAATGTGAAGTACATTAAATGTATCAAAAGTACATATATTAGTAAAATAGTTAGTTATTAACATGCACATAGTGGCCAAATCTGATTCTACGAATAAGACATTTAAATAGATTTAATGGTGAGCTTCCTTGATGAAAACAGGGAAAATAGATTCCCATTCATGGATGTTTTTTTGAGAAAGATCCAAGTTTTACTGAGGGACCAAACCAAATGAGCTCTAGATACTCTCTTTCCAAATAAAATAAAAAAAACTACTTTTGGCATCATCAGGATAAGCACCTGGGTTTCCTGATAGCTTTTCTATATGGAAAATGTAAATAAACATAAGAAAAAAAATCTGATTAGCCTATTTAAAATGATAGCCCAGCAGTATCAGGGGGGTTTTAATATATTCAGCTGCACTGCTTCGGTGCTCTAATATTTTCAGGGGAGTTGCTTTCAGAGGCAAATCTCTTAAAACCATCTATTTACCACCATTACGCAGTCAGCGACTTGCTCGTAGGCTAATTCAGGATTTGGCAGCTATCAAGCCAAACGATTCTCTTGGGGATTGATGGAGAACAAAACCAGGAAATGAAATACTCTGTTTACAATCATCAGGTGGGTTTTGACACCAGGACTGAATAATAAAACTGCACTGCATTAGTCGGATGAGTAAATAAGTGACTTGTTTCAATAAAACACACAACATGAACTTGATGACACGGTTGTGTTAGCGTGATGTTGTTTCTACTGACCTCTAGTGGCCGGGGAAAGGTCACAGTAATTGAGAATTCACTGCACAATACCTCCAGCATTTTATCCTGGAAATTTAAAATCAATTCATTCATTACATTTATTACATAAACGTGCAACATATGAGAGTTTTTTATGTGTTGTTTTTTTTTTTTAATGCAGATTTGGATGTTTATTATTTGAGCAGTGAATCTAAGATAGTGAAATCACATCTATAAATCTGCGTTGATATTCATATTGAAATCAAGATTAGATGATTTCATGAGTCTTTTGTGCGTTTACATTTACAGCACGGCGCTCTGCTTTACGTGCGCCTGGTACAGCATCATCGTCACCGGGGGGCTGCTTTACCTGCTGGTGGTGCAGGTGCTGAACATCAGCTTCAACATGACGGAGCGGGAGGCTCAGATGGCTCTCAGGAACAAAAGGGGTCGGAGGCGCCTTTGGGGACTCTTGGTGGACACGGGAGAGCATTCACGTGGATTCTACCAGAACTGGGTTGAGTTCCTCACTATGGCAGATGCCTCGGCGTCGCCTCGCTCCAGAAGCTCTGATTTGGTCTAGTTTCACCTCAAGCTGTTGCCTGATGTCATCAGGAGGTTTATGCAGAAGACATTTTTGAAGAGCAATTAGATACACTGTTGATTCTCTTTTTTGCATACAGAAAAACATTTCAACATTTGAATGGTTTAATTTAAAAAAAAAAAAAAAAAAAAAAAGGTGCAGGAAGACAGCAAAGACTTTCATGTCGGAATTTTGGGATTTTTTATTTTCTGGAAATATGTTTAATATATGCAATTTCTGTCCACACTTTGGAGTGGATAACGGTTTAAAAAAAAAAAAAAAACCTAAAAGAAGAGTTTATCAATTCTGAGATTTATCTTGCAATTGTGTCCACCAAAATATATTTATACTTTTTTTCTGTGTAGTTAAAAACGTGAGGATCTGCAGTATCCATCTGATCCATATATATATTTTGCCTTTGCAAATCCGTCACCAAATTAGGAATGCAGGGTTGATTTTTTTTCTCTTTAAATTTGCATTTTTCTTCCCTCTGGTCCATTCGAGAAGCTCCATGAATGAAGGTATGGCTGTGGAAACACCTGACTCCCTTACCATGTGAAGAGCGCCCTCTAGCGGCGACTTTACGGAAGTATTTCTTCTCTCGCCCCTCCAGGAGTGGGTCAAACCACCACATCAGTTTATTCTGTAAAAAATGAAAGGCTGCCTTTATCACATACCATATTACAGAAGCATTTTCTTTTTCAAAGACCACATTTAAAATTATTTGCCCTCCTGTGAGTGTCTGGGGGAAACCGGAGCCAACCAGCAACAAGTAAAAAACTAACATATTTGCACAAAATATATGGGAATCAATTAGTTATTATCACTGCGTGTCATCTTTTAAAAATAATCAAATCAAAGGTCAGCTTCTTTTGAACGGTATGTGAAGACCGCTAAAATAGAGGGGGGCATGGGGTCACAGAAATGAAGATATTTAAAAATCGGTAATGCATCAACTAGAACTGCAACAACTAAGATATAAAAGACAAAACCATAGTGTATATTCTGAAGAAAAGAAAAAAAAAAGATATTTTCAAAATGCACACAAGAGAAGAATACCTCAATGAGACAGTCATAATATCAAGGATAAACCCTGGGTGATTATCTCCAAAGTGTGAAAAAGATGCAACTTTAGCAAGTAATTATTGAACAATAATTTATTGCAATCGCATCAAAATTTTAAATGTGAGAAAATTAGAATTAGAATTAGATAAAGAAAATTATGTATTAACAAAAAGCTTCATCCTCTCATGTAGTTTCTTTAAGGCTGGCCTAGATCAGTGGCCCTTGTATTATTCCATGCTTGACGACATAGATTTTATGAAAACTTAAAAGAAAATCAGCAAAATCAGACCCTATTTATTTTGGGTTTTACAATTTCATCTCTTCTTGTCGCCACGATTTTGATTTTTTTTTGGTGGAAAGAAGTGGACTGAGCTGTTTCTTTAATCTTCCATTCTTTTGCAGCACTTCTTACTTTAATCCCATCACATAACGCATTTGAAGGGAAATTAAATTGGACCGTAAACCTTTTCGAAGATTAATCTTTGACATAAATAGGTTGAGGTTCGGTGGGTTTGAGTTCCCTTGAGCTGCAGGTCGACTAATGCACAGAACTTGGCATGGAGGTTCTTTTTTAAATGCTTTGGGCAACATATTTTGTCATGATGATCCATTTAAATGTGTCAAAGTCATAAATCTATTGAATGATACCAAAAAATGTGTCAACAGTGGATCTCACCTTTTGTGTTGAATGCTCAGAAGTTCTGCAGAACTGCAGTTTTTGTTATAAAATGTACATAATAAACTAATCGGTAACAGAAGTTGTAGTAAAAGCTCGGGTTTAATGTTTTTATCCTGCCAGCCGGTCACAGGGCCGCATGGAGAGACACACAACCATTCACGATTCATGAATTTGTCGCTTTTTTCGCACAGAAAATATATTATATATAACCAGCCAAAACCAAGTGCGACAAAAGTGGTTATACTTAAGCAAAATTGGATATATTTATTCCCGCTTAGTGCCTACAAATGATGTAATTGGCAGATTTGGTAGAATCTTGGAATAATGTTTAAGATCAGCAGATGGATCTGAATTCCTGATTCTGTCCACTGGGTAAACTCCAGCCAGCCGACAAAAGTATATAAACGTATATACTTTTATATATAAAAGTATATAAGCCTCATCACTTAAATATCATGGTCCAATCTTATTGTTATCTCAACATGGTGCTGCAAGTAATCAGTCCATTGTATGTTTATTTCTTGAATTTACAAGTGTATTAACTGTTGATTGGTTTGAGATAAATCTACAAATATTTGTTTTCTGCCACAATTTTACTTTAAATATCTGCTTTCTCCACACGAACGGTGTACCTGTTCTAACTAGCGCGGTATGTGGGTCGAAGGAATCTTTGTGCCAGAGCATGTATCTGCCTGCACCTGCAAAATTGATTTCATAAGTTTCAAACACTTTCATACAAATCATTCTGTCATTTCCTGCCTTTTTCCCAGCAGATGGTAAATTATATGCCAACACTTAATAACTTAAACAATGAGTAAAGGTGAGGGAGTTGGTTCAACCCTTCCATCACCTTTTGTGCTTGCTTTTTTTTCAATCACATTCTTAGAAAATTCCACAAAATGACAAATTTTGGATTTTTAATTTAGACTAAAAAGCTTCGCAATTAACCGATTTGTACAGTCGTTACAGGCGACGGCCGCACAAGCGCCTCAAAACAACCAATGTCCAGTAACCCTTCATGCATCTGGGCCATGGCTCGCTTCCACTTTCGGCGCCATGGCGTGCCTCGGCACTTCCCCACTCAACCCGCTCCAGTGAGCAAACACTCACTGCTCAGCGTGCGCTTTGGCAGAGGCAGTGTTTCGGTGTCTGAGGCGTGGATAACATGATCGGACTAAAAAAGCCGCTCCGCAGGTGGTTTGGCTTTGTCTTTGTTTTGCAGCGGTTCATCAGCGATGGTTCTGGTTCAGGACAGCCAGCGGGGGCGAGCTGGAAGCTCTGACCAATCAAAACAGCAGCGGTGTGATATCATACAGACAGGCGTGAAGGTTCACAAGGCGGGATATGTCATTTTAACATAATCATTTGGACTCTTTTCCTTCCCCTCTGAGATGGTACGGGCGTTGGCGCTTAGCTTGGGTTGAATGGCGCTTTGACTCTACGAGTCAGGACTGGACATTAAGATAATCCAAAAGCCTGACACCGACGTCACCCCCCAAAAAAAAGATTGGATCAAAACAATGTTGGAACTAATTAACAATCAGGTGATTTTCAAACTGCAGTTGAAATGATATGAAACTCTCATTTCTGTTACTGCAAACTGAAATCAGGCGCAGGTGGTTGTTAGAGGTTGTTCATCAGAATTAGCTCCAGGGTGCCAGTTAAATGTAGAGATGACATTCTGCATTGTGTGTACTTGCACTTTGATACTTAAAACTACTTTGCAGTGCAAAGTTTGGGGGGAAATTTTTTTCATTTCAATGACATTTGAGCAAAAATATACATATATTTACATCATAGCAAGTGTCAACTCATTGAATTTGCAGATGGAGTCTGGGGTCAGTCCCTCATCGCTGAATTTAACACATATAAATGTCTACAAGGGGTGTTGCACTTTCCCAGGAGGGTGTTTCAATTCAACACATGACAATGCACTATTAGGTAACTGCTGACAGATGACTTTAATTCTGTGATCTCAGCCACAGAAAGCGCTGGACAGTGGTCACTGCATTGTTTACCACTCTTGGCTACTTTTTACAGGTTATGCTCAAATAAGTCACAGCAAAATGAAATGACCAAACACTACACTTTGTAACTGTCTGCCACGTGATTATAATCTGTGCCAGGGGGTTCTTGTAAAGTAATGCTCTTTCTGTCTCTTCTCAGTGGTAAAAGCTCAGCCTTGTGGCTGTTTTTGTAATACCTCGCGAGTTTGAACTCATCCCAGCTCCGTGTTAGTGTGGGTGTTTGTGTGTGTTTGCTGGAAGGGAAAGCATAATCTCATTCTCCGCTATATAAAGGGATGTCAGGCAGGCAGAGCTGCAACAGACGTGCAGCTCTTCATCTGCGAACGAGGCTATCACCAGTCCTGCTCCTCCGCGGCTATGCCTTTAGCACTGACTGTCCTGGGAGCGCTGCTCTGCTCCCTGACCGTTTCCACTGAAATTGCACCTCAAGGAGATTTCAATGTACAGGAGGTAAGACCGTTAATGGGTGGACGGAAGGGGCAGTACAGAATGACGGGAAGGTTCGCATTAGTGAACACTGGGTGAAGAAGGAACGGAAATATAACTATCTTCATTTATTAATGTATTTTCATATAACTTAATGCTATCATATTTTTTCATGTCTCCATTTTAAAATAGGTATTATGCATTTGCTAAGAAAGATGCTATATAAAGTGTGTCAAACAAAGATGTGGTACGTTTAGAGATGAAATAATGTGTCATGTTTACTCTTTAGTCATAAAAAAAAAACATTTTTATAACAGTCAACATGATGTGTGCTTTTAATATTAACGGTTTTGACTTCTTTTAGACATTTTCTAGACTAAATAAGGAAGAGAACAATGTTCATCACTGGATCAAACAAAGTGCATCTTCTTAAGGCAGATTTTGTCAAGTCACTGCTGAGGCCGACTTGTTCGAATAAATCTATTTAATTAGCAGTAAAGCCACATGAGCCGATATAATGACAATAGGTGTGATTACTCTGGCGGAGAATGCTCTCTTAATCCACCCTAAAACATTCACCACATTACAGTCTGTCACCTGACTGCATCAATGTTAAGTGTAAGTTTATGAAGTCGGCTTTTTGAGAAAAGTGTCATTCGCCAAGCTCTCTAGATTAAGGAAAATAGAGATATGTCCTTTTTTAAATCTGTGACACCTACCTCCCTCTAATTTGCTCAGCACAATTGACGATATTTAATGGAAATACAAGCCTTCCTCCTTAAAAATAAAACATTACATGTTCACAGAACTACAGAAGACCTTATGTTTCTGCTACAACTCTTGCATTACAAAAGATTTTACATTCTGAAACAAACATGTAGCAGGAACTAAAAAATATATCCTTTTCCACATTGAAAGACAAATAGTAAACAACTTTGGCCAATCTTTATTTGTCAATGGAGAGACTTCTATTGTGCTTTAGTGCTAAAATAATTAGCAGGAGGCAAGCCCGTACTTACTCCCTTCCTGTTGAGGTCACACAGTTGGTGGGTCCTTTTCATAAAAAAGACAAGTTCCTGTAAATGTGCCACATTTAGCCACATGAGCTAACTATCATTTACCATCCCTGGCATGTTGATTGAATTTTAGCTCTTGCCCTGACAAAGCTACAACTAAATCCTAATAAAATGACAACATTAACATAGAACAGAAAGGAAGCAATTTCAGTCACATCTTGATAGAAGCACAATATCAAACAGAGCAACAAATATGACAATATGAAAGAAAAAAGAAAGCATATATCCATGTATGTGTACAGATATGAGGACATTATGCTTTTGTATGTAAAAAGGTAGACCAATTTCAGACATTTATTCACTGCTATCCATTGTAACTTTTAAGCTTTCTCATTTATTCTTAAATCATTGAATTTTTTGATATGCAATTCTTTTGACCATCAAGAACTATCATTATATTTTGCAATAAAAATAGGGTACCAGCTACCCCAATCATCTCAGCTCACATATTTTCCCACTGAAGTCAGTCCAAATAAATGACGGCCTCTGCTGTCTTAGTTCTTTAACAAGAGGAATTTGTCATTAGCCATGATTCAGGCATAATAACACAATGCTATCCTTGTGCTTTTGGCCACAGATGGCAGGAAAGTGGTACCTGATTGGATTTGCCACGAACGCCCAGTGGTTTGTTAGTCGCAGGTCGAGCATGAAGATGGGTACGGCCATGCTCACTCCAACTGCAGATGGAGATTTGGATATTTCCTACGCCAGTCTCAAGTGAGGAGACAAACAAGATTCTTTTTTTTTATTTTTTCAAGGGGAAAAAAAGGCGAGTTATCTAATAAAGTTGTTCCTTTGCAGCTCCAATGGCTCATGTTGGAGGCTTAACAACCTGGCCAAGAAGACTGACACTCCTGGGAGGTTCACATACACTAGTAAGCCCAAATAAACTGTGCACCCACACCACACTAAGGCTCATATCAAGTATATTGTTATTTTGACTTTTAGATAAGTGATAATTAATTTGGTCAAAAAAAGTGTAAAAACATAAATGCCTAGATTTTATAAGGAAAAAAACAACGATGTTAGCTCTGGTTGTCATGGTAATTGCTAGTGTTCCTCGGCACCCTGTTGGGCGTTAAAAGGTTACAAAAAGGAGCCAAAGAAATGGCGCAGCACTTGTTTTAACTTCCGAGGCGAACGTAACATACCTAACTTTGTCCCGACAAGGAAAATTTCTCTCCAGTGTCGCCCCAAGTTGTGGCAAAAATGCCCCAAATTATACCAATAATTGGAAGTTCGGGAAACTTCCGGCTTCCCTATTTCCGGTTAGCATGGTCGCGTGCGGACGGGACATGTTAGCTTGGCTTTAGCTAAAATACGTTGCTACAAGAGGATGTTGTGCTGATTATTAGCCCAAATTGGCATCTCAAAGGTCATGGTTTATTTGGGAATGAATTAGATTTCTAAATTAGATTACTGTATAGATTTATTCTGTCACATTTTAATACGTCTTGCAATTCATTTTAAAAAGGTGCAAATATGACAAGGGAGATCTTGTTCAAGTATTGTTGTTATTATTATTATTATTAGTAGTAGTAATAGTAGAAGTAGTAGTAGTAGTGGTAGTATACTAATACATTGACGATATAATTTTTTCATTAGTCTAACTCAAAGTATGGCTTATTGACACAGGCTCAATTAAAATGGAATGCTGTGTAGATACAGCTGAACTCCGTCAAAATGTTAACCACGCTGGTTATGAGCATGCTAATGAAAACAGAAATAAAAGCGCAACGCTTGTGTAAAGTGGAGTGGTTGGTCTACGCTTAAGTTGGTGAGATTGTAGGAAGGAGACGAACTTCTCCAGCAGCTTATCACCTCAGCATCCACGCTAGAACAGCGTCACAACCTTTGCTTCCTTGTTGCGGATAACCACGTGATCATGAACTGACCAATCAGAAGAACTCTTACTTGGGATACCCTGTGAAGATCACAGAGGTCCACTAGATAATTTCAAATGTTTTCTTACTCCCTTATAAATATTCCAACACGGAAATATAAGAATAATTTACGAATAGAAAATTATGCAAACATTGTTGATTTCTTTTTAACCGAATTAACAAAAATAATCAATTAACTTCATTTATGAATCATTCACTTGCATGTCTTTTTGCTAGAGGAGTGAGAGTTTAAGGGACAAATGCTGAAACGATCATAAAACAGCGGGTGTAGCGAGAACAAACATCAACATTGTAATAAGTGTCTCCCAGATTTGTCACAAATAGCCTAACACCCTCAAGGTACTTCATTTTTCACAATATTCTCTCTGTCAGGCTGGGGGAATCAGAATGACATGACAATGGTTGAAGTGAAGTACGATGAATACGCCTTGACTCACACCATCAAGATCAATGGCGACAGCCCGACTGTTGTCAACAAACTATACGGTAAGACCCACGGGGTTCTCGAATGTTCTCTGAGCACGAATGGCTTTGGCAGGGCAATACAATTCAACGCTGCGTGGCTTTGCAGGACGTGGCGTGGAACTGAGCCCTGACCTGCTGGAGAAGTTCAGGCAGTTCTCCTTGGCCAACGGCGTCCTCCCTGAGAACATTGCTTTTCTTCCCGAAAATGGTATTTTGACCCCACTGTAAAGCCTCACTGCGCACAAACAATTACACTAGTAATTCATTAACTTCTCTCTTGCCTGTCTAGGTGAATGCCAGGCTAACTAGGCGTCTGCCAGGATCGTGGTGTGCAGATGCTGCTGGGGGAGGAGTCTGGTTTTATATTTAAAAGGTCATCCATGAACTAAATTAGCAAAATATTCACAATCACAAGTTTACTCATTCCGCTCTTCCAAATGTTGTATGGAGAGCTCCTGCGGCCACCACAGAAGATGTCAAATTTGTTGAAAAATATATTGCATGTACTACGCTTTGACTTTCATGCAGTAACTGAGAACATCTTTACCACCGTAGGCAAATAAAAGAAAAAGTTAAAATACTTTGTTTTTATTATCTTTTTTTAACAAATACGCTGAAGTACATCCATAACAACACAGTTCGGATTTCCGTTTTTTATCAACTGTTTACATCTACACGCTTTTTACAGATTTGTATACAAAACAATAATTTACGTCCCATAGAAGTCTAGTTACACTTACCTATACAACAACTTGTAAATGAAATAAATTAAAAGAAAAAAAAAATAAACAAATAATCACAGGTGGAAAAGGAAATGCAATAAGCCATAGTACAAGTACACCACCAGCACCTGTCTTCTCAAGTTGCATCTAAGATATACATTTTCCCTTTCTACTGGCAAAAGTACATCCGTGTTGGCAAAAACAAAGAATTCTGTTGATATTTTATATCTGCAACATCCTAGGTGCTGCACAATTTAGAACAGACAATTCAATGGGGAGACACATGAACTCTACCCAGATTACATTTTCTGGATAACATAATTTGCTGTGATGTATGTCTTTTCTGTCATTCACTTTACACAAATAAAAGCAGGTTTGTTCCTGGACATCCCTGACCTCCCACTCACCTCGACAACATTCAATATCAAAGTTGTACATCACTGCCCAGGTAGTGATGAGTACATAAATATATGGTCAGCTTTTCAATTCAATTTCAATTGCTTTGGGGTCTTGTTAAAATCAACTTACAGAACGATTAAAAACTTGACAGGTTATAACACAGGGGCTGCAACCGCACTGATATGATGGTATGAACAGACTTTTTTTTCCTTTTCATCAACACAATGAAATCCACTATCCTGCTGTGTCTTGCTTGTTTTTTCCATTATGATACGAGTGAACCAAGCAAAGGGTGATGGGATTTTTCTTCCATGGGTGCTGTACACAGCCAGCCTTGTGTTTTTACCAACACAATAAAAGCATTATGTTACAGAGGAGGGGTCTGAGTGACCGGGAAGCACAATTTAGGTTTTTTAATGCCACTTGCTCTGTTTGTCGCTCTCTCTTGCACACATACTCGCTCACTTACACTCTCTCTCTCACACACACACACAAACACACACACACACACACAAGGCTAGATTACTGCATTCATTGTGATCTTTACCGAGTTGGCAAGTGCTACGGGGAGAAACAGGTTGCTAATTTATACGGCTGTATTTAGTACATTGTAACAAAGATGACACAAACATTTTGCAAATTACACGTTTTAGACAATTAATTAGGACCATTGTGATTGCTGCCTGCAAAATTAAAAAAAGTTTATCTACAAAGACTTTTGCACAATCTGCCATGCACACTGTCACCAGCAAGGGACATGCAGTTAAAAGTGCAAGTCTACAAAGAGTTCTGCTCTTGTGACAGAGCATCCATATTATGTACACGTTTATACATTTCCGAAAAAGTTAGGCCGGGAACCAAAAGAAAACAGACTAAGTGCAGCACACACACACACACACGCGCACACACTCACACACACACACTCACACACACACACGCCACATTATTTAAAATGTGAATGGTGCAGCGCAGGGGGCGGGGAGGTGCAGTGACTGGGGGTGTGATGTTACCTAACATTGTTCTTTGTTATGGCACAGTATCAGTCACAGTCACTCCGCTTGCACCACGTCTTTGTGGTGGCGCATGATATGCTGGTTCTTTTCTGAAGGTCGTCTGAAGCCTTTCGAACAGATCTCGCAGCGGTGCGGATAGTCCTTGGTGTGGATGGAAATCACGTGCCGCTTGAACCCCGACGCGTCCCCGGTGCTGTAGTCACAGTACTGGCACTGATAAATCCTCCTTTCTTTCTGTCCTTTACCAATAACTACTGTCACACTGCTGGCTAAGCTGGCGGCACTGACTCGAGCAGGTGGGCCGGATCCGCCGGATCCGCTGGGCGCAGATTTTTTTGGTGTCACTACGGGAGTGTGTGTCTCTGTCCTCTTAGGCTCGCTCTTTTCAGGAGAAGCCTGTTGCTCCTTCGTGTGGACAGACAAGATATGGCGACTGAGGACAAACGGGTCTGCAATTTTGAAGTTGCAGTGTCGGCACTGGTGGAGTTTCTTGGTGCGGTGGGATACTGAATGCTTCTTTAGTTCGGATGGCCGGTGGAAACCTTTATCGCAAACGGCGCATTTGTGTGGATAGTCCTTGGTGTGAACAGATATGATATGGCGTTTTAGGTCACTGGAGTTGGAACTTTTGTGATCACAGTGGGCACAATGGTGGGTCTTATTCTCCTCGTGTGTCAAGCCGTGCTGCATTAACTCCTCCTCCTCCGCAAAGGTCTGGAAACAGCGCTCGCATTTGTACGGCATCTCTTTGCTATGCTTAGTCTTGATGTGCGTCTTGAGGTTCGAGGAATCGGCCGACTTGTAGTCGCAGTAGAGGCAGGAGTAAGGCTTTTCACCCGTGTGTGTACGCATGTGCTTTTTCAGCTCCGAAGGGTGTCGGAAGCCTTTTCCACATTCCACACAGATATGAGGGAAGCTTTTACTGTGAACGGCCAGCAAGTGCCGGTTGAGCAATCCTTGCTCGGCGGTTTCATAGTCACAGAACTTGCATTTATGCATCTTCGTGGGAGCTGGAGGTGGCTGGCTCTTGGGTTCTCTATGGTGGTGCTGTAGTCTGTGGGAAAACAGTGCCGCCTGCTGGTGGAACTCCTTGCCACACATTTCACACTCAAAGGGGGCCTTACTACTCAGGGCGTGCACCTCCATGTGGTTGTGGAGACTGGCTTTTTTGTTGGTGGTGAACTCACAGTCTGTACATTGGTACTTCTTTCTTGTCAAAACATCCTGGTGGTGATTCTTGGTGTGGCGTTTGAGGAAGCCTCGAGATTTGAACTTTTTGCCACAGAGCATGCAGGGATACACGGTCAGAGGCTGACCGTACGGACCAATGATGATGGCTGGAACAGAGAAATTGCAAATGTCACTTTACCCTGCAAAGCTTCTCCTTTCTGCTGACATGAGTAACCAACATGTTCAAGGACTACATATTGATCTTAACCACATGAATTCCTTATTTGTCTCAACAGTTCCCATCACCAAAACACCTTTTTTAGAAACATAGCAAGGCTCCTTTGTGATGAATACTCCATGGCAGCCTTGAAGCAGGCTCGATACGACAATGACGGATCCTGGTTAGTTGAACGCCCCGATATAAACAAACAATCGTCTGTCAGTGTTCTAGAACTAATTTTAGAACGAACGGATTTTTAGAGCTTTAACATATGCCGATCTGAGTTTTCAACACATACTGCTTGAAATTCCGATAATAGCAGGTCACTGATATATTGGTCAGGCTCTCGTATCACCTATAATTTAACTAAGCTCTGTTGTTCCGGCTTAAACGGATCAATACTATTGATTGATTCCAAATTAATCCTAAGCAAGAGTGTTTGTAGTGCAATGCCAGAAGGAGCGCCTATAAATTTGTTACAAAAGCTGAGCAGTGACAAAAACATCGATTTCTATGAACTCTGGCTGTTTTACCTGTCTGAACTTGTCTCGGCTCAGATCGCCGCTTGGTCTTGTTGCGCTGTCTGTCAATTTCATCGACCCCATCTGATTCATCGATGTGCAGCAGGGCGCTCGCGGCACCGTTCCGGTTCTCACAGCTCTCGCTGTCTTCCACACCTGCGAGGGCAACCATGTGGTTGATTCGTTAGCTAACGATAAAGCATTTACTCAGGGATGCGTCTGAAACACGAACTTCCAGCCTTGCAACATATCTGTTACCAGAACCACCTGCCCAGATCATACGCATGAAGTCCTTGTTTAGATCACCATCCCGTATATACCTCAGTTACCCCGGACCCGGCTGATATCTTAAGGCCTCACCGTGGTTTCCTTGATTGTGATGACCATCTCCGACAGACATGTAAACCATCTTCTCTCGAAGCGTTTGGCCCGAAGACTCTGTTAAGGCCACACTCTCTGTGTCTCCGTCGCTGATGTCGACTGATTCGCCTGGAGAAGAAAAATCCACCTTAAGTATTCATTTGTAACAAATGACATTGTGACTGAAGTTGAGAGAGACACTGATAATCACCCATGTCATCTTCCCCCGAATCAGCCTTGAAGATGTACACCTTTATCACCTCCTGTCCATCCTCATCTTTCTCTACTTCCTGATCCTCCACAGCTCCTTCCACAGTGACCTCTGTTCCGTCCTCGGACACCATTTTACCAGCTTCGTCCACTAGTGAGCATTACAAACATTGCATTAAAGACTGTTATATGGGACTTCCATACCATTACATAAGTGTATATTCTGACAGCACATTAATATTTTTAGTACCATTTTGTAAAGCAGTAGTAATCAATTACATTTATGCCCTAGGTAGAAACCGTATATGTGAACGCATTTGTCCCCATTACATTCTGTGTTGTAATAAATAAGCACAAAGCGTAAGAAGATTGGCGGCTGTTCTGGTTAAGAAACAAAACACCAAGTTTACATACATAACACCCATCATTGCTAAACCATCTCACATTTCACTCTGAAAAACCACATCCATGTAGTCGGTGATATATTTTTTATGAACCGATTAGAAGGTAGAATCTCAAAACCTCAAAGAAAACAAAACTTTTTGTCGGTTCAGCTCAAATTGAGAGCCAGTTTCTTTAGGTGGTGGGCCAAGTAAAACTTTGGCTTGTTAGTCAAGAGAAAGAGCGGTTGAACTTTTGCTTCAAAAATATTCACCATAATGCAAATATTGCGGCCTCAATAATATTTTATTTTTGTTATCTAATTTGTATTAAATTAATGAACTTATAGTGTACCTATAGTGTAACTGGTCAGCAGTCCAATCTAAACATTCCACTGAATAAACTGCTGCAAATTCACAAGCCGCATATTGGCATAGTTTCCAGAGAAGCAAATACAGATTTGATGTCAACTGAAGTAATCTGCATGGCGGTCAACTTACAGGATATCATTAGATAGTCTCCACAGCCATCTTGGTCATCTTCTTGATGCTCGGCGTCCAGCCCATCTTCAGGGATGTCTCCCATGGCAACACCCTCTTCCTCACCCTCCAAGGCCATCACACAGGTTTCTACAGCGACATCTTCATCTTCATCGCAGTGCACATATTCAGAAACCACATCCTCAACAGCATCCTGGATGACTAGTTCATCTGGGGCGAACCTGTGAACCGCCATGCCTTCCCCCTCGCCTTCTGACACCAACACAGTCTCTTGAAGCTCCACAACAAACTCCTGCCCGCCGGCACCACCCTCATCTGGAAGAAGCAGGATTACCCAGTTAACCAGATAACCATCAATAGCAACCGTTTATTGTGTATGCATGTTTAATGTCGTGTTGAAATTTTGAACATCAATCATGCTGTCTTAACACAAACTTGCAATAAAACATAAAACATTTTACTTATGGCAATTAATTTCAGTTATCTGGCTAAAAAGAGAATCCTGCTTCTTGAAAGGCCCCAATACTATAATGTCTATGCATGATACTTGCACATCAGTGAACCTTTTGTTGTAAAAGTACACAAATAGCATGTGGCAAATTACCCGATCCGTGTAATATTATTTTAGGCTCTTCAGAATGTATTGCAAGCCTGGTGACATCCTCATCCATTGTCCTCGCACTGCATTTGTTACTGGAGAGCTGAAAACAAATGATAAAAACCTTAGATCTTTGCAGGCCCACAGTGACAAAACATATGATGTACAGATGAAGTGTGTTAACGTCAAAAATCAACTAAAAACATCATTCGCAACTTTGACTTTATTAACAGTACTCATAGACAAAAATTAATATGAACTGAAGTGATATGCTGCAGGTCCTCAAAGCAGAAGCATATAACATATATCCGAAAAACTCCATTGCCTTTAGCCGGGACACATTTTTCTGCAGCTCAAGAATACATGTTGAAATACCAAATTAGAAACTGAACAGAGGAGGTCGAATACAACTGTATAAGATGCACCTAGACCTTGCACAAAGATGAAGAATACACTGTGATCAATTCTGCAACATAGTTGTATTTGGAGAACCGGTTACAGAAACATGATACATGTTGAATGCCACCTTACAAAAGGCATACCAGCTTTCCGTAAGGTCTCTTGACTAACAAAGAGAAATTGGACTATTTTGGAAACCCTGTCAAATGGCCACATCAACTTCTCATTGCGTTGTTTTTCATTAAAACAACTCTCAATTCTAGAGGAGCCAAAGTGAAAATATTTGATCACCCACTCAAGTAGCCCCAGGCGAAACAAAACATTTATGGCACAAATTTCCAGCGCACCTGCTCTGTGAGCCCCGAGGTAGGAAAACTAGCCTAAAGTCATAAGCTGTTGTTCATCCTGTGCCACTGAGCTTGCCTGGCAAATAGACAAATCTGCTGATCTCAGTGTCATTCCAATAAGCAGGTCTCTGATGCGGTGAAGGTCGTTTTATTTCCTGGGGCAGTTTTCAGATGAGCAAGATGGCCTTCAGCACCAACTCATCTAAACAGTCATATGCATGTAGATGAAAGGGGAAAGAAGATCCCAGATCACCTGGGTGATTTGGTCGGCTGATACTGGGAAACTACTAGAAACTATAATAAAAAAACAAAAAAACTTGGAGGCCCTGTTTCCTGGCCCCGCTTCCAGGTCTGCTATACATCCCTGTGCTTGAAGGAGTGTTTTGACTCCCCCCCCCCCAAATGAGCCAATATTTACATAGATTAGGATTTGGACTTAATATATACAGTATTCTCCAGCAGCGTACGCACTGAGCATCCTCTTACCACAGATTTAGTCACTCCCCGTTGTAGAAGTACTTGCATTTATTTTCCGGTGTATCCTTATCAAGACATCATTTCTAGCAACTCGAGGGTTTCCTAATGCTCTTTGGGAAATGCAGTTTGTGCCAAGACACTCCAAATTTTCATCTTTCATGTGAGAGATGGGCGGGAGCAGGCCACTTTGCTGGCAAGTAGGTGCTTCTCATGTAAAACAAGTTGCCGAGCATTGTGGAAAAGTGATATGCTACGCAGTGAGTAGAGAGCATTTCACTTGGCTTTCATGGTATTCTCAAGAGGGAAACTCCTTCACTTTGTAACTGTAGATTCTGTGTCGCTCACCGTTGCTCTCTGGCCAGATCATGTGACTTAACTCCTGCACTTCTTCTCAGGCCTCTCAGCAAAATGTGCTCATCTAGATACCAAAGCAACTCTTCGAAATTACATACTGAGGCTGAAAGCTGGATCTAATCAATCTTTGAAATATCTTTTATCATTACACTTACTACGCATCCCTGTTACCTAAGATATATTTAAATAATACTGTGCATTCTCATTTCCTCATCTGTCATTTACTAAGGAGTATTTTACATCTGCATTAAATCCATTCTTTGATTTATAAACAATCAAACCCCAGACTCCTGACTTGCTCTTTTTTTTTTAAATTTCCATCTGGGGGCAACTTATTTTCAAGTCACAGTTTTGATGTGCTTTAGTTGTATACAATGTTTAGTGTTTAACAGCAATAAGCCGTTTACAATTCTCATGGCTCCTTTCTATAGTATAATCAGATTTGTCATTGTTTTCATCCATTTCTTTATGCGGATTTGAGAACTTCTTTTGCACACCAGACCTATTCATCATGACATAATCCATTAAGTTGAAACATAATTTGTGGTCCATAACTGCTTCCAATTTTTTTTTATTCATTTAGTTTTATTTGAATGAATTTTAGTGCACAGAAATACTGAGGGACAAACAATACACTAGTTGTATGTTGCCTGGCAAAACATTGTATGTAAGATGGAAATGTAACGCTACAATGTGATTCTCATGATAAAGACAATGCTGGCCTGATGTTGCATGAATGGAAAACCGCAGTCAGATCATTGTGTTCACAGTTAACATCTCCAACATAGGATTGTCCCAGTCATTCTGCAGTAATTAATAATAGTAAGTAATGCTAAAGTAATAGTAGATAATGAAGAATATTGCGCTAATACCCTATTACGAAAAAGGCAAATGACAGATCTGATACCAAGTACTATGTATGAGGCTTAAATATAACGTGCCTTACCCTTATATACACATCGAATAGAATTAAAGTCTGTGCGAATGCAATCCTGTCCATCGTAATGTAAATGCCAGTGTTTCAGAATACTTAGACAAACACCATTTATCTAATAAAGAGTAACAGTCTTCAGTATCTGCAGCAAATGACAGTGGGTAAGAAGACCAGATGACTGAATACCTGCATGGGCTGGAAAATCGAACAATTAATGCACAAAATAACCCTTCTGACACCCAGAAAAAGCCAGGAGATGACTGAATGTACAACCAGAAATTTTGGGTTTCTCTCTTTCTGAGAGAGAGAGAGAGAGGGAGGGAGAGAGAGAGGGAGGAGGGAGAGAAAGAGAGATGCAGGGACATAAACAGTGATGTAAACGATGCTACCATTTAATTTCCACTGCACGTACCATCCCCCACATCCTCCAGGTGAAAAACGATGGAGCCGTTGTGTGGGGATGCACAGCACAGTGCGTCAATGTATGAAAGGCTCTGACAAAAAAAAACAAAAACAAAAAAACTATAAATCATCCAACTCGTATTTCTCTCCCCCCCCCCCCGATCAACTGAGAAAATGTATATTTGCGCAATACAAAACTATCACGGTGTGTGTAACCAAGATGAATAACGAAAGCTTCTAACAGTCCACCAGAACAACGCAGACGTACACAAATCATGCCAAACTGACAATATTTAATTGTAGGAATTAATAAAACGTTGACGGCAAAGGCAGAAGAGACGGGAAACAATATAACAAAAGAAATAAAAGAAGGTAACGGTGGGCAATTCGCTGCCGCGGTTCAGTAGTAGCCAGCTAGCGGGAGGAGGGCTAAACACACACCTTTTCCATTTTCATCACACTAGCGTCCGCCATTTTGTTAGCTTAATGTTTTAACGAATGCTAATTTTAAATGCACATCGAAAAAAAGCCACGCCGGTAAAAACAACGGCGGAGCGACACTTTATCACCAAAAGAATACTAAAATCAAAATATACTGGCGTTTTCGGCCAAAAATAGCAAACAAAAACGCTACCTTTTTTTTAAGGTAGCCCGCTAGCTAACCGGATAGGCCTGAATTTCCATTTGTGGCCTTTCTTAAGGCCCGGGCCCTGAGAAGAAAAGGCCATACCCCCTTTGCGGCCTCTCGGCGAGAATAAAAAATAAATTAAAATATCACCGACGTGCACAAACAAAGCCACATAAACACACGCACACGAAACCCTGCAAACGGGCACAGTACGAGCGAAAAGGACCTCCGTACCGGATTTATGCTGCAGGGATGGCCACTGTCGCTCCTCGGCTTCCAGGGCCGCCTGGTTCCCCCAGACTCGGGCAGGATTCAGTCGGGAATTTTGTGTTATTAGGGCGGGCCGGAGAGGAGCAGAGAAGGAGGGGTTAGGGGGTTTTGCTTCTGGAGCTCCGCTTAAAGCAAAGCAGGACGTCTGGAGCCAGATCTTGTCGTGCTACAGCCCCCCGCTCCTCCAGCTCTCCGAGGCCGCCGTCAGCACGACACGTCACAGCCCGAGAGCGGCAGGAAAATGCGGAAGGGTTGAGGTGGAAATCACATCGGCAGGTAGCCTTCCAAACAGGCCGGAATCTGCACGCCGCCGTCCCGGTGGCTTTCAGCAAAACATTATTTTATCTCCTCCCTCCCTATTTTTTTTTATTTTGGCCTGATTCACAAGAAAAAGTACTTCTTCGAGCATCAAAAAAAGAGGGGGTGGATGATGAGAAGTGTTTGAAACTGTGACAACCCCCCCCTCACACACACACACATATTCACAGATCGAGAGCATCAGGGTGATGCTCTTAATTCATAATTCATGGATTATTTCTTGTGTTTCTGCACGTTTGCATGCAGAAAAGTCAGAAATGAAAAGATAATTTTTTTTTTTATTTAAACTGACAAAAACACTTTGGCGAATAGCAATTTAAAAAAAAAAAATCATATTTTTTTTGTTGAAATTAGGCTTTATTTTCCACAAATTTTATCAATGCCTGTATTTTACAGTGCAAGACTTGATTTCCACCCGGTCGGTTGGTTTTTGTCCCTCTTTGAAAACATTAAAGCGTGTGAAACAAATAAACCAAGAGTGCATTCTTGTCGAGATCTTCTTGCCGGGGCAGCGGGACTCGAATTTCTTCACTTGAAGACGTCTCACCCCTATCCTGAAGAACCGAAGGAGCCTCTTCGAGTCTAGTTACCAAAACAAGAACATTTTGCAACCTGGAGGACCGAGAACCTCCACAGACACATCAACTGTGCCCACTTTTAAGAATAAGGGAGATGCGCAGTAAATATAGAGGGAAAAAGTTGATGAGTCATACAATGAAGTTTTAGGAAAAAGTCAGACATCAGTCAAGTTGAATAAACATATGCGTGTCAATGCTAGTAAATATCATACTGCTTTAATATTGTAAAATAATTGTTTCCCTTTTTTTGTCCTCCTGCAAATGAATGCGTGAAATGTGCGCAAGGGTCAAAACTTTTCTGTATTTCGTTTGAGCTGCCTGTCTAAAGGGCTAGGTACAAGTTGGATTGCAGTCCAGAGTGACAACATAGGTGAAGTAAGAGAAGTTCTGCTTCTACCTCGGAGCCGTCCTGGTAGCCACGAGCCTCGAGAAACACCTCATGGTGCGCTCAAAGCAAATCCAAGTGGCCGACCTGGCTCACTGCAGCAGGATAGTTAGTTCTGGAAACGGATCCAAAATCTTTTCAGTGGTTGCACTTTTTGACGCAAAGCTGTTTTAGCATCACCTCGCACAGGAGGGAAAACAAACCGTCTGCGACCCGTTAGTGACTGGACGAGGTATGGGTGGTGCAGATGTTTGGGGACAATGGCACCAAAGTTCCTCGGACTGAAATGAAGAAGTGGTGCAGCGAGTCGGTGGCTGCAGGGTTGTCTAAGGCGTGGAAAAATGCCCACTTTCAGCTGATTAGTCCAAAAATGATTTATTCAAAGCGAATAATGCGTCTTCCCAGGTCTATCTATGTGGGCAGCGTGCAGAACCGTGAAATGCTCTTCCACTAGATGGCAACAGGTGGTGATAGAACCTGTGTGATACGCCATGGATAAATATTTTAAAAGATTTGAAAAAAAAAACAAACATTCTGATTCAGATGAAGGGCCAAACATGAGTAGTGGTCAGAAGAAAGTGAAAAAAGTGAGCTCAAGGATTCATTCAAAGCATTTATCATTTTTATTATTGCACAGAGTGCAAAGAAATTACGAGACAACCCTAAAAAGCAGGACACAGCACAACAGTAGAACAATCGGAGCATCTCTGGGATAGTGATATAAAAAATGTAAATAACAACTAGAAGAATAAATAGATAAATATGTAGAAAGAAAGAAGTAAAAAAGTGAAAAGGGGATTTATTGCACTGTTCTGTAAGTGAGGTTCAAGTGAATTTAGTGGAATGGACGCTCTGGGGTAAAAACTGTTTGTTTTTGCCTTGATTGTCCTAAACCGCCTTCTTGATGGCAACAGTTGGAGTAAATCTCTGAGGATGCCGTGGGCTGTCCTGAGGCAGCCGGCGTTATAGATGTCCTCAATTGACAGGATGACCGATCTTTTTTTTGGGTCTGTGTTTATGGTCCTCTGCAGTGCCTTCCTTTCTGTGCAGCTGGCGAACCGCGGCGCCGGACTCCACGGTGCAGCGATAAAAGCGATAAAAGGTTGTTCCTCCTAAGTATCCTTATGAAAGACAATACAATGAAAGTTATATCGCGTTTGGATTCACTCCGTTGTGCCCGGTTTGTTGGGAAAAGCTGTCCATCGGTGCAAGAAACAGGCAGCGTTGTTGAAGAAAACCACAGAGAAAACCTGAAAAAGCTCTGAAAGCTAGCTACAAAGCTGCCGACCTCAATAATTTAGTGGTGCGCCGTGTGATTTTTCAAATTTAAAATATGTGTCGTAGTTCGAAAAAGGTCTGGAAACTCCTGTAGAATCCTTAGACTTTGCCACAATCTGTTCCAGGAAGGGCTTCTGGTCAGGGGGTTAAGTTACTGATTATCAGTCCTATAGACCTGAGCTGCAAAAAATACTTAGAAACAGACACGCGGATCTTCAATCCTTCTAAATCCCGCTCGTGATGGTGACTCCATGGCGTTGGGCTCACCTCAGGCTCGCGGATAAGAAGCAGGTCAAATGCTGAGTCAACAGCTCGCACCTCGCAGAGAAAGCCAATCTGTGCTGTTCGGGCGGGACGATGAAACAAGCGGAGGAAACAAAACCGGTTTAAAAAATCAGCAAAATTAACAATGGGGTGAAAAGTTTGGCACAATACTGATTTGACTTGATGCATCAGAAATGACAAAATATACCAATTTTGATAAGGTGGTGACACGTTTAAGGGCTTATTAAAATATTTTTGCACTGATTTTTTTACAATGGAGACTTGAAAATGTTTACAAATCAGCCCCGATGACAGGGGAAATGGATACGGTCTCTTTTTGTTTGTTTTTTAATTTTAAAGTATCGCAAATATTCACATTTCAAATGGAAAAGAACAACACAAAAGAATATTCATACACACATTTTTATTATACTTTTCTGCAAAAAAAAATCACTTTCTTTGAAGCAAAAGAAACAAAACAAAACCAAAAAAAAAAAACCATTAAGTATTATGAAACACAGCAGATGAAGGAGAATCACAAGAAGTTATTGCTTCGCTATAAAAAGTCGACACATGATCACCGTTTTGTGTCGGCAGAACTCTTATCACACTATAAATCGCCGTGTAATAACTTATTCTCATTGATCTGAGTACTTTGCCCTTATTACTCGCAAAGTGCTGCTCGGACAGTTTCGAGAAGCGAGTGCATAAATAAAGAACTAAAAGGTACAGTCCAAAGAGGAAAAGCTTAATCATTTTATACAACTTGCAGGTTCAGTCACAGCAGGCCCACATTTAGGATTCGAGGCTGAAGTTATTAAAGTGTACACACCGTTGGAATATTTGCTTTTCTTTTAATATATTCCGATAAATCACACACCATTAACTAAACATCAGGGTTATTTCACAAAATCAGATTTCAGATCAAAAACAGATAAATGCACGTGTTTTTAAAGACAAATCACAGATCAGACGAATCAGTTTTCAGCCGAAAGCGAGTTACCAGTAAACTATTTAGCGGACATTTTCATCAGGTCCACCTTGTCGATGGCAAAAAGACGCCAGCCCTCCTCGGAGGAAAGGTCGGCCGCTCCGCGTCGCTTGTAGAACTCGATGGATTTGGTGTTGTTTTCGGCGACGATGAAGTGCATGCTGCTGCAGCGGGTCTTCACCGCCGTCTGCAGGGAGGAGCGCAACAAAAAGGACAGTTAGAGGTCTTCAGAGGGGAAAAAGATAAAGATCCGAAACACTTGGTATAAGACTTTAGTCATGTGGCAACTGGTAGAAACGGCCCTCTTCTCAATCCGCCATCTTTCAGTTGTGTTTGCAACCGGTGAGGTCACCGGGTTTCTGCTCAGTTGGCTGTAAATATTTGCTTAAAGGTAAAACGTGAGCGCGCGCGTCGGTCATTTTTGAAATGTATCGGCAACGTTCGACGTATTTACACGCTGATGCTCGAAAAAAAGGCTTGTTTTGACAGATCTGTCAAAACAAGCGTCAGCGTTTACTTTACCTCGCTCAGAACCTTCAGGATTTCTGATCCGATGCCAAATCCTAGGGGAAAAGATGACACAATTACGGAATACAATTGAAAATTAAAGAGTTCAACGTTGCGTAACCTCGTAACACATTAGCCTTTACCGCCCAAATGACAAAAGACACTCTACCTCGGAATTCCTCCATGACATAGAAGTCCTCCAAGTAGAGCAGCTTCCCGATCCAAGGGTCGTAGGTGAAGTAATACATGGCGAAGCCAATAACAGTGTAGCCTGTGTGGAGAAAGCGTTGATTTGAAGGCCAAATCTGTTTTATTCCGCAGAAATCCCAAAATATCTCCGCTCACCTTCAGACGTCTGCTGGTCTTTCGGGACTTCTGCAACCAAGCAGTGGTAGAACGGATGATCCCCGAAACCATCTTCAAGTAGCTCTGCGGGCGTCACGTGAATGTTTAGAAACTGGGACTATTTCGGAAGCGTGATTGTGAACAATAATAAAGCACCTTTTTCAGTCAGCACCACCTGAGCCTCCATCTCTTCAAATTTAGCAAGTTCCTACATGGAAATGGGACATTTTGACATTAAATTTTGTGTTCGGCTGCATCGGATAAGGAGACACGCGGTGTCAGATTTCCACTCTTACCTTTATGAGTCGCAGGATATCAGAAACGTCACGGGGTTCGGCTCTCCGTAATATAAAATTGGCCATTTTCTCTTTTTACCCTTTTTTCCTTTGCTTAAAATTCCTCTGAATGTAAAGAAGAGCAAGATGTGTTTCTTCATCCGCGCCTCAGGAGTTTACCCCCCGAAAATGAAAAGAGGAAAACAGCATACAGGTCACAGAGCTGCTGCTGCTGCACCGTTCAAAGTGATGCCTCCACCGGCTCGGCTGCTCTCTTTATGGGTTCCCGCGGGACACAAACACACACACCCTGCAAGACCAAGTATGGGCAAATGACACTTTGCATCCTGTTCCCGTTTAATGGATCATCTCTGAGCCCGGTGTTGCTCAGGATGGTAAATATTAACCAGACCTGGAAAAAACACAATCGTTGCACGCAATGTCCAAGAAGCTGCGCGAGAGGTGGGGGCATAAAGAAAGTCAATGATTGCGGGAGTTGACCTTTTTAGCCCGCTTAGCGATTGTTATGGTCATGTTTTCGCTCTTGCATTACCGAGTTTGGAAAAAACAAAGAAATAAATAAATTCGAGATCGCTCCTTTGGGTTTGATTTGACAAGTTTGGTGAAATTTAAGACACCAGACGCAGCACAAGTCGGACGTTTGAACACGGCGTGCACATTTCTTGCTGATTTTAGAGTAATGACAACTCGATTCTTTGAGGTCATCGGGTGAAGATTTTTTTTTTTGGTTATTTCTTGTCAACCTCTGCCACTTCTTGAGATGATTTTCCTGACTATTTGTAATTATAATAGACGATAGGTTTTGCACACTGGGGAAATCTAAATCACGCCGCCCTCTGCTGGTACACTGGCCTATCAATGCAACCCAAAACAAATCCACAAATATATTTTTTCCATACTGTTTCGTCATCCTGCAAACTTTTAAGTGTCTAAAGATCTCCTGCTGTAGATTGTAGGTCTGTCAGGAGAGAGATTTAATGACATGCTGATTAAATTCTCTCCTGGCTGTGGAACTGATGGTTTTGTTTTTAGTGTTTTTAGTGTGAAAGGAACACGGCGCACAAGCACGACTCTTTTGTGGATTATTAATCCAGAGCAGCGTTTCTGCAATTAAATCCAACCGGTCGGATTATAATTTGTTTTTTGCCCAAACTGTCTCTTAAAGCATTGCGTCCATGCTTTTTGCAAAAATTTCAATACATTTGTGGTGGATCCCCGTGAGCAGTTATATATATTCTCTTTACACAAATGTTCATTTACTCGCTGGTGCGTCTGTATCATGAATTTGGTACCTGAGGACAACGTTCAGGATTAGGATTCACTATGGAGAATATAATCGCCTCCTCATCAAGCGACATGCAAAATTATTGTACATAAACTCAACTGCACAAGTTGGTCTACCCTGCTAGTTTCCCTCTGTGATAAAACAACTCACTGTCTTCAGAGCAACAGTTAAAAACTCCAGATTTGGATCTGTTTACTTGAAGGTGGAGCAGTGCCTGCAGCACACTATTACATAGAATAATGCCTTTATAAATTTCAAATTCAATTTGTATTATTGATTATTCTGTGATAATTTAATAATATATTTCCTTACTAAGTCTCTTTTTCTTGTTTTTTTTTTTCTTTTTCCTTATAACATTTCTATTTATTTTTAACCATCCCTGCTATTATAGTCGCGGGCACTTTTGGTGAATCCTAATTGTTATTAATATTACCTTGTAGATATGTTGACTATGATTCTGTATTTGTGATTATATATGTAACTGAAAACACGCATCCCTGCTTTTGTTGTTGTCACTTGTCCCTTCTAATTATATTTAAATTCATATTTATTGATATTGTCACTGTCGCGCTGTTGTGACAACGAATTTTCCCTATGAGGATCAATAAAGTATTATCATAAATGTAAGTTACATTAAAAAAAAAAAAGCAATTTGATTGGATACTGTTGCATGTACATACAATCATACATGCAGTTTTGTCAAATATTCACAACCAGTTTCACAAGTGCAGCAGGATCTCTGGCTGAGCAGCATGTAATTACATCTCCAATGTTTTTGCAAACTCAGAAACAAACACAAAGGCTTCTATTTTAAAAAAAAAAAAAAAAAAAAGGTTTTATTTGAATTTTTTCGGCAGGTGGAAGATTTCAGGCTCGGAAAAAAAACAAAAAAAAAAAATCAGTTGAGTTTGTCAAAGTACTTGAGCTTGCCTGAAGGGTCCGGAATGATCTGTGGGAGAGGATACGTCCGGTTAGGGTTAGAGATCATTTCTCAGGACATCAGCAGAAACTGTGAAGCTTCTGGGACAGACATGGTCATCTCCAACTTCTCCCGCCGTCATCTGTCACCCCCACCCCTGCTTTTCATTAAACGTGTTTGCTAATCCCATGAATTCCTCTTAAAAACTCATTTTCAGCTTCCGCCTTGCAGCAAGACGGCCTCTGATCGGATCCACACAGGGAATCTGTACCGATTCTCCACCTTCTCCCTGCATCTGCGTGGGTTTCCTCCGGGTTCTCCAGCTTCTCCTGGACTGAATGGTGGCGCGTCTCCACGAATTAGTGACTATCAATGGTGTGGGTGAACCTCGCTTATGCAATTATTCTCATCACACATGTAAAGCAGAAATATTCTGGACTGTGGAACAAACCATGTTATAGGAACAGCTTCCTGATTGGATAGTTTCATTGAAAAGTGTTGCTCACACACACACACAAACACACACACACACACACACACACACACACACACACACACAGTATATACTTAAAGATTTGACCATGTAAGGTTATGGCTTCAGAAGGGGAGTCTTTTTTTTACAGGACTGTCTCAGAAAATTAGAATATTATGATAAAGTTCTTTATCTTCTGTAATGCAATTACAAAAACAATAATGTCATACATTCTGGATTCATTACAAATCAAGTGAAATATTGCAAGCATTTTATTATTTTAATATCGCTGATTATGGCTTACATCTTAAGAAAACTCAAAAATCCTATCTCAAAATATTAGAATATCATGAAAAAGTCATTTTTGTTTTTTTAATTGCAAAACAAAAATGTCATACATTCCTGAGTCATTACAAATCAAGTGAAATATATCATAAAAAATGTCATTTATTCTGGATTCATTACAAATCAACTGAAAAATTGCAAGCCTTTTATTATTTTAATATCGCTGATTATGGCTTACATCTTAAGAAAACTCAAAAATCCTATCTCAAATTATTAGAATATCGTGAAAAAGTCATTTTTGTTTTTTTTAATTGCATTACAGAAAATGAAGAATTTATCACAAGGTTCTAAATTTTTTTTATTTATTCATTCTCTCCAGTGCTTCTCCTGCACTCTGGGCTGCAAGAAGCTTATCCCGGCTGTCAACGAACGAAAAGCGGGGTTCACCCTGGACCACGTATGCAGACATACACTATCACTCCGACATCACGTGAAGACGTACGACCATTCACCCTCTCAATCTAGGGTTGCTCCTCCAGCGTGTTTTTGGACTGGGGGAGGAACCTGGAAGAACCCCATGCAGACACAGAGGTGGACATGGAGGCTCGACACCGAAAGGCCCCCCATGTTGGAATCCAAGCGAGGACCTTCTCGCTGTGAGGTGGAAGCGCGAACCGCTATGCTAAAATGTAACGTGTACGGCAAGAACAGTATTTAAGACAGTAGCCCCCATTTTAAATCCGCAATATAGGTGGTATAGCGAGAAAATTGCTTTATTAAATTGTTATTACAAATTTATCTATGTATATACATATGTATTTTTATATATTTTTTTTAAATGTTTTTTTTTCTTCCCTCATTCTGTTGTCTATTTTTATCCTTGTTGTTCATTTTGCAGACTATTTTTTGTGCATGCTATCTTAAAGATAGCTTTTGCTATCTTTTAATTGTCTCTTTTATTCATATTTAGACTCATATTTATTGATATTGTCATTGTTGCACTGCTGTGACAAAAGAATTTCCCCTATGGTGATCAATAAATAATTTTTATGGTAAAATAAGCATTTTTGAGGGGGCAAACCAGAGCATGGTTTCATATCTGCTCAGTATCAACATATATAGATATGAATAATAAAATAAAAACACAATCATGGATTTTTGGATGTTGTGGCTGGTTCTGGAAGGCGACCCCCCCCAATTAACAAGGGACTTCTGCACTTGTATGCATTAATTCTGACGTTTTGCACGAATGCACTCAGATTTAAGGGTATCAACGAGTGCTGGTTTGCAGACGAGCCACAACAGTCGTATCTACGTCAGTTCCAACGCCGTGATACTCACTGTGTCACTGCCGGGCTTCCATCCTGCCGGGCATACTGAGGAATAAATCACATTTCAGTCAGCACTTGCCAAAAAAAACAACAAAAAAAAAACATGTTTCTAAAAGAGTGAATTGCAGAAAATGGCGGAACATCGGCAAAAAAAAATGGTAGGTCGGAGAGAATATCTTCATCTTTAAAATGAAAATTGTAATATCTATTAGATCAAGACGTGCAGGGAATCAGATTTCAACTTTACAACGGGCCTGGAATGCATCATTTGCAGCCTTAACTCCCGTCGGGCAGAAATAGCAATATCAAAATTTCACCGCTCAGTTAAACACGTCCCATTTTGATTTGGCGCGGAAAAAAAAAAAACAAAAAAAAACATCTTCTCTTCATCGTGTATCCTGAGAGCGACAGTCGCACTTAACAGGTTTCAAAATCAGAATCAGAAAAAACTTTATTTGTCCCCGAGGGGCAATCAGGGGGCACATGGGTAACAGCATCAAACCGTAATAAAAAATAATAAAAAATGATAAATAAAAATAAAAAAAAATAAAAAAAATAAAATATAAATAAATAAATAATAATAATTGAAAAAATATATTAATAAATTATATTATATTATATTTTATTACATTACATTACATTTGGCAGACGCTTTTATCCAAAGCGACTTACAATAGAGGACACACGCACTGCAAATAATACTTGTAAATACAAGATGCACAGGAAATATACAGAATTATAATCATAAATATAATATATAATTACAAATATAATTATATTATATTATATTGTATTATATTATATTATGTTATATTATATATTTGTAAATACCATCAAAATTATTACATCTTTATTTTGCGGGGATAATATATCTATATATATCTCTCTCTACATATAGAGAGATATATATAGATACATATAAAAGTTACTGCACAGGATTGTGCAAATTAAGTAAGCTTGCACTGAATTTATATAATAAATATAATCATGAGCGGCGTTACACTCATGTTTAGCAGAAAATGCATTCCAACTGTGAGATATTCAGAAATGCATGCAACAAATAAAAGTATCACGAAGGTGCTTCTCTGCACGGCCCGTACCTTCCCCGTGTTTGTCGGTGTACTGGAACGCCTGGACGAGGCGGAGCGTCTCGTCCACCGACCGTCCGACCGGAAGGTCGTTCATGGTTATCTGCCTCAGCACGCCCTTGTCATCGATGATGAAGAGGCCCCTGAGGGACGCAGAAGCGGGATGAATACGGACCTTAGAATCGCCGTGATCGCCCGAACACGCGGCGACGCGCACCTGAGCGTGTGTCCCTGGTCCTCCAGGTAGACGCCGTAGTCTTTTGAGATCTGGTGCGTGAGGTCGGACAGCAGGGGGATCTTCATCTGGCCCAGGCCGCCTTGCTTCCTGGGCGTGTTGATCCTGAGGAAATATCAAGGGGAAACATGAACTTCAGATAGGCTGCTGGAGAAGGCCGCAAAATAACAATTTCAAGACCATGATGTTTGCAGACGACATTGTGATGTGCAATGAGAGCAGGGAACAGGAGGAGGAAAGTCTAGAGAGGTGGAGGTATGCTCTGGAAAGGAGAGGAATGAAGGTTAGTCGCAGCAAGACCACGGTTACCATGGTTTCCGGATTTGACCGCATTTTGTAAAGCATTTATGAACTGCCTCACCGGCTCTGACCTCTCTGTAGTTTGGGAACCACGGTCATGATTATTGACTAAATTTACAGCTAATTCCATTTTTAGACTGGTG
Source organism: Fistularia commersonii (assembly GCF_037954325.1). Taxonomy (NCBI): domain Eukaryota; kingdom Metazoa; phylum Chordata; class Actinopteri; order Syngnathiformes; family Fistulariidae; genus Fistularia; species Fistularia commersonii. The sequence goes on from NC_141312.1 coordinate 2,073,678, forward strand.
CAGGACATGTATGCTCGCTGTGAGACAATGGTGAGGTGTGCTGTGGGTGTAACAGAGAAGTTCAAGGTGGAGGTGGGACTCGTCAGGGATCATCAGATCTGAGCCCCTTTTTTTTTGCAGTGGTGATGGACAGGCTGACAGATGAGCTTAGAAAGGAATCTCCATGTACCATGTTTCCATGTTTGCAGATGACATTGTGATCTGTAGTGAGAGCAGGGAACAGCTTGTGGAAAATTTCAAGAGGCGGAGGTATGCGCTGGAAAGCATAAGAATGAAGGTTCGTCGCAGCAAGACAGAATATATGTGTGTGAATGAGAGGAGCCCGGGTGGAACGGTGAGGCTACAGGGAGTGGAGATCAAGAAGGTGGAGGATTTCAACAGTCCAGAGTAGGAGTGTGGAAAAGAGGTCAAGAAACCAGTAATTTCCTATTAATTTGGGTTAATTACTTGTTCATTCTCAGTTAAAGCTCTTTAAATGAATGAACTATTAAAAAATAAAATGAAAAAAGAGGATGATCTCCTACCAGGCCAGGTGGGTGAACTGGGAGTCCACGGAACAGGCCACCACCTCCGCGTTGATCGCCCGGAACTCCTGCACGCGATCGCTAAAGGCGATGATTTCGGTGGGACACACGAACGTGCTGCCGGATAAAACAAACGTGCTTACAGGGGAACATGGACGCCGGCGGGGCCGTCCTGCAGCCGCTCTTCTAGGATTCTACTCACAAGTCCAGCGGGTAAAAGAAGAAGATGAGATATTTGCCGAGGTAGTCCGACAACTTCAGCTCCTTGAACTCGCCGTTGATGACGGCCGTTCCTTCCCACTGAGGCGCCGGCTTGGAGACTGGGGAGAAAATATACAGTCCGTAAAGGAAAATCACAGCCAATCGTTTGCCTCTATCAAGCTCACAACCAATCAATTGCCTCTATCAAGCTCACAGCAAATAGTCTGCCGCCATCAAGTTCACAGCCAATCGTCTCCTTCCATCTAACCCACAGCCAATCAATTGCCTCCATCTAACCCACGGCCAATCGTCTCCTTCCAGCTAACCCAAAGCATCTGCCTCATCCTACCCACAGCCAATCATCTGCCTCCGTGTAACCCACAGCCAATCATCTGCCTCTATCCAAACCGCAGCCAAGCACCTGGCTTCATCCAACCCACAGCCAATCATCTGCCTTCATCCAACCCACAGCCAATCATCTGCCTTCATCCAACCCACAGCCAATCATCTGCCTTCATCCAACCCACAGCCAATCATCTGCCTCCATTCAACCCACAACCAATCATCTGCCTCCATCAATCCACAGCCAATCATCTGCCTTCATCCAATGGAGGCGGATGATTTGCTGTGAGTTGGAGTTCTTTGCTGTGAGTTCTGCATGTTTACGCCAATCATCTGCCTCCATCCAACCCACAGCCAATCATCTGCCTCCATCTAACCCACAGCCAAGCACCTGCCTTCATCCAACCCACAGCCAATCATCTGCCTCCGTGTAACCCACAGCCAATCGTCTGCCTCCAACCCGCAGCCAATCATCTGCCTTCATCCAACCCACAGCCAATCATCTGCCTCCATCCAACCCACAGCCAATCATCTGCCTTCATCCAACCCACAGCCAATCATCTGCCTCCATCCAACCCACAGCCAATCATCTGCGTCTTCCTGTCCTGTATCCCTGCCTCCTGCAGACCTCCTGCAGCTCCAACCTCAGCATCCTTCTATCCAGCTCCTCCCCGTCCCTCCTGTCCTCGTCCAAACGTCTCCAGGACAACTTACACGTGTCGTCCCTTCTGATGGCCTCCTTCCTGATCTTCTCCATCCTCCTCACTCAAAGAGAACCTCCACATCTTCCTGTCTTCTCTCTCCTCGTTCTTCTCCACCTTTCCTTTCATTCTGGCTGACGCTCCTTCATCGCCCCTGACTTTTCTCTCCACCTGATCCGACCTGCTTGACACGTTTCTTCACTTCTTCTGCATGTTTATGATTCCATCACGCCATACTTGTGTTGTGAATGTTTAATAACAATGAAAATAATAATAATAATAATAATAAATGCGGTATAAACAAGAAGAAATATGAGTAAGATATAATGAAATAAAATGTTAACAAGTCCAAAAAAATGGAAATTATTAGCATTATTTTCCCCATTTGTTTCTCCGAAACGAGAATATTCTCGTGTTTTCTGGCAAAAATCTGACATCATGTCCGACATGGTGTGTTTCCTTGTTCTGGAAAAAAAATTATCATAAAATTTGTATATTTTGATTCATTGTAATTGGATTAAAAAAAAAAAAGATAAAGCAGTCAGTGACTGCTGGTGAAAAAAAAAAAAAACAGTTCTTGTGGAAGGAATTTAAATTCCAAGAATTCGGAGCCAAAACAAATATTGCGCAGGGCTGCATTTGGAAAAGGCCTAAAAAAATAAAACAAATTGATAAATAGGATTATTTTTTCCCCTCGTTAATCCTACAAATTCCATGTCAAAAGAAATTACATATTTAAATTAGTATGATTTTTATTGTCATTTCAGTCAACAATGTAGATCCTCGACATCAACCAGCAGCGAGATAAAAATGAAAATAGGAATAAAACAGGCACAATACAAAGCAGAACAAATACATAAAATAAAAAGTTAGCACAATAAAACGGGGATATAAATGAAAAAATAATTATGTGATCTCAAGTCTGCAGAATTTAAAGAAAATATTTGCAGCTGCAAGACTTTTGATCCCAATTCCCCCTCCCGGGATCCTGATCAGGAGTATCGATCAGGACATATGCATTTTGCACAGAGGCAGTGTGTGTGTGTGTGTGTGTGTGTGAGGTGTGGACGTGAAAGACTGACGTGTCCTCCACGAACACGCGTAAAAGCTAAGCGGACGCGGCGGGAAGGGAGACGTCCGGTAACTCACTTTTGGCTTTGCTGAGATGGAGGGAATGATCGGACACCGGCACCCGGGACGCCTCTCCGGGATAAACGTGGCCCCCCGCGTAGTTGTGACACTGGGCGTGTTTCTCCGCGGACGCGGCGGAGAGAAGCAGCGCGGCGGCGCACAGGAACCCCGTCCGCAAGTTACCGTGGGTGAGGACCGTCATTGCGCCGCTACTGTGAGAGCACGTAGCAACCGACTGGGCGTCTGCTTCCGGCTTCTCTTCTTCGTCTCCTTCCACACGGATTCCGGGCGCAACAGCGCCATCGTGTGGTCAGATTGGGTACTGCACCCACTAACATGTAAACGTTCATCACCCCATAACCATTGGTCAATTCTATCATTTAAAATTAAATTTAATCTAATTTAATGTGATTTAAATTTAATTTAAATGTAATTAAATTTGATTCCTATTGAGGGTATTAATATGGCCTACACAGTACACACACTCCACATTTAAACAATTATCACTCAAAAACCATTGGTCAGTTCTATCTTTCTTTTTTTTGGCTTCTAAAATTAAATTTGATCTAATTTAAATTCGATTTAATTACTATTGAGGGTATCAATGTGGCCTACACACTACACACACTAACATGTAAACAAGTATCTCTCAATAACCATTGGTCAGTTCTATCATTTTTTTTACTTTTAAAATTAAATTTAATCTAACTTAAATTTAATTTAATTTAATTTAATTTAACTACTAATGAGGGTATTATTGTGGCCTACACACTACACACACCAACATGTAAACAATTATCACTCAATAACCATTGTTCAGTTCTATCGTTTTTTTTTTTGCTTTTAAGATTTAATCTAAATTTAAATTTAATTTAAATTTAATTTAATTACTATTGAGGGTATTAATGTGGCCTTATTAGAAACTGTATTTCCAGAAAAACTGACTGCTTTCATTAAGGATTCCTCCCTGCTGCCATCAATTTTTCTTTAACAATTTATTCTTCTCCTTTTGGCTGCTCCCTTCAGGCGTCACCACAGCGAACCAACCCTAATCTCTGTATCCTCCTCTCTCACACCAACCTTCTTCATCCGCAGTTTTCTCTGAAATCTGTGTCCCAATTTTTTTTTAATTACTTCAAAACACTTTAATTCACTGCACCTTAACTACTTTTTTTTGGGACTTTGTACATAACCTTACATGTCATAACTTTTCTACTCCTGCACTGTAGGCCTTAAGAGTAATGCAATTCCAATCCTCTAGATATGTGAAACACGTGGCAGGATTGACAATAAAGTTGACTTAAGCATTTATTTATTCGTTATCTGAACCGCTTATCCTGCGCTCAGGGTCACGGGGATGCAGGAGCCGATGCCAGCTGTCACTGAGTGGGAAGGTTCGCCCAGCGCCGATCGATCGCAAGGTCACATACAGAGACGTGCAGGCATTCAGTCTCGCATCCATGCATCACATAGTGCATCAAATCTTTGTACTTTTTAAGACACTTTATAGCCTTGACTTTGACACTTTATGGTTTTATTTGTATTTCTTATTCTCCCTCCTTCCTAGTATTATTTATTATTGTTATGTTTTTACTTGAAACTCTGGCACAACAATTTCCTTCGTGATAAAGTTGTTCTTATTCTTATATAGTGACATAACCATTCACTCTCTCATAACAAATATCTTCACAACCATTCATCCTTATTCACAAAGCAGGCACTCAGGTATGAGTTAAATGCATTACTTATTTTTATGTACAACTTTATTTATTTCATTCGCTCTTTACTGTTATTTTTGTTATTCTCTATTTTATTCTTTTTTTTTATAGAGTTCTATTTTGATTCTTCCCCATTTGACTGTAGCAGGAGCCGCTTTCAACGAAAAGCAATTTCCAATTGGGGGAGGAGGGGGGGGGGGGGGTCAATAAAGTATTTTGAATCTGATTCGGGACTGGGTGTTTAAATAATATTGAATTTATAAATCTAATTGTCCGTGCTCAGCCGCTGTGCTGGTTTACAGAGGAGACCACAAGCCGGAGACCTTGAAGAGTTTTATTACTTGGCACAAATGAGACCAGAGTTTCCAGAGTGCTTCTTTGCAAATTCAAAGATCCTGAATGTAAAGAGTGTACAACAGCAAATCCTCAGCTCTGTTCCATTTCAAACAGATAAGACGCTCTAAACTTCATCCTGTCTTCTACAGTCGACTAAATACTTGTCACAATATAAAGAACGGACTCTTCCCTTTTAATTCTGAAGTCGTCGTTATAAATATGGTGGCGATATGTCATTTACAGCCAGAAGCCCCTGCTCTCTTTTCAGCAAAACAACGTGCTCAAGTCAAACGCGACCCGCAGGCCGCCGACATTTACAACGTCTACGTAGCCTTGTGCATTTGAGCTGCTGATCTGCCCGAAAAGGCGCTGCGACCAAAGCCTTTCCGAGCAGCGCGTAAAGCTGCAGCCTCTCAGCGAGCTCAGCTGAAAACGCTCAAGGCCTCCCTCTGATTCCACACCTTTTTCACGTGAATAGTGGACGAATGCGCCGGGACCGGAGCGCAAACGACGTATCCAAGAGTCAACGAGTGTGGCGGCACGGATGAAAATGAGATGTCGAGTGTTGAGGAACTTGGGGAAAAAAACAAAACAAAACCAAGGCACCTGCAAGGTAACCACGAGGGTGTAAACGCGCTCGCGCGGTTGGTTGGCGTTCTTCGCACATTCTGGCGGCGTCAGATCGCCTGCTCGGTTTCGGAGCTGCCGGGAACACGTTTGGTATCTAAATCCCTCTTTCCACTTACAGTTAATCAGAATAAAATAACACGGAGCTGCACTGAGGTTCTGAGCGACATCGGTCGTGAGCGCCGTTGAATGTCGTCTTGGCAACAATGGATTACATTTCAGTACACAAAGTTGATGGAGTTTTCGTGTGTGAGCGAGTATAAATAGTACAAAGCCTTTTAATGTTACGAGATGAACCGCGGACGGCGTTGGTTTTTGTAGCACCTCAATCGTGACCCGTGACAGCCGTCGCACAGGAGGAGGACCGTACGTCCACCCGGGGATGTTTATTCCACGACACCTAATGTTCTTTGAAAAGCCAAAATCGGAGGTATTTGGATAAAAAAAAAAAAAAAAAAACGCTGAAAAGAGGTTCGACGTGTGTCAGAAGTCAAACCTTTCAAATGAATTAAGGGCTTCTAATTCGAGGCACGTTTGCAAAAGTGATGTTTCGAAGCTCGACATTCTTACGTTAAATCATTGGGTCACACGTCCGTCGCCATTAACAGAATCCTTTCAGCGCTGTGTGTCTGTTAGATTTTCTTCCCAGAACATCTGATGAACGTGGACCCGGGTGTTCAGTCATGACCTGATGATGTTTCAAGCAACTGTGTGGTGTGTGTGTGTGTGTGTGTGTGTGTGTTTGAAGGGGGTAGCGGCGGGAGTATTTATAGAAGGGTGGATTAAATGAGAGGAAAATAAAACTTTAGCTGACAGACTTGAGCTTGGCCCACGGGTTGGTGCCGCGCACCTCCAGAGGGGCGTCGTTGTGGAAGATGTGGTTGCACAGCTCATCCAGGGGCGGCTCGGGATCTGTGGTCGCGTACTGAGCCGCTTCCTCGATCTCCTTCCTCACCTCCACGTCGATCTCCTGCAGAAACAAAGGTAAAAAAAAAAAAAAAATACTGTGGTTTCCTGACTATAAGCCGCTACTTTTTTCACAACCGCGGCTAATTTATGGATTTCCCGGCGAGGCTCACGAGCTTCGCGCCGTCTCGTCACATCGGACCGATGGAATGACCGTGAAATTCTGAGGCCGTTCGATTCCGGCGGCGAAGAAGACGACTTTTAACAGTTTTAGTGTGGAGGAGGAAAAACAAGATAGAAATATGGAGTAGGACAAAGCGGTGATAGACAATGGATGGATGGATGGATGGACTTTTCTTTGTGTTATTTTTTATTCATCTTTTTCATCAGCCTTGTTACAGATACTGTTCATAAAAAAAAAAAAAGATTTCCAGTATGTATTTGTGGATTTTACGGCATGTATTTAATTAAAAGTTAAAAAAATGTTGCTGTGTAAATATCTCATGTTACAACATGGGCATCTCTGGTTTATAGATTTATTTATTTTGTTATTTTCAGCTGCTCAGGTGCGCTCAATAGTCAGGAAATTAATCAGATCAGGAATATTTTCTTCCAGGCAATCATCCGAGAGACTGAGAGATTGATTAGGAAATGTCAGCTGTCCGAAATTATGAGAAACGAATCAATACGTTCATAGATGAAGTTTTGAATTTGAAAGTGGAAGGAACTAAGGTGGGGGTGAGGAACCTTTTTGACAGGGAGAGCCATAAAAGTCAAATAATTCTAAATACATCTCATTAAGAGCCATATACTATTTTTGACGTATAATAAATTAAATGTGTCTTACTTTTAATGCGACCTCTGGTGCTGCATGGTTTTGTTCCAAGTGCCGGTTTACATTTGACTGTTTCATTGATGCAATTTTATCATTGCATATTAGACATACAGATCCTGCTCTCCACAAATGCAAATTCCTCTGTCCATGCAGCCTAGAATGCACGGTAATCATCTTCTTTTTTCCTTTTCGCCTTCTTTTTCCGTTACAAGGGTTGAAGCAGATAAACTTGTTGGTTATCTGATGAAATTGATTTCTTCACCTTTACGATGACCCGGACACGCTCGCAAGCCGTTGGTTCCCGACCCGACCGACGGGTGACCCGGGAAATTTATCTTCAAAACTAATTTCTGTTTACATTAAAATGGCACAGTATTATGAAGAAATATCACAAATATTTTAAAATTCCGGTCCCACACCACTTGTGTGTGGATAAAGACCCCAAAATGGCACCTTTCAAGAGACACGCTTACGACGCAGAGTTCAAACTCAAGGCGATCAGTCACGCAGTAGAATGTGGGAATAGAGCAGCAGCTAGAGAATTCAACATTAATGAATCAATGTAACGGAAGTGGAGGAAGTGACAAGACGACCTGCGCCGAGTAAAGAAGACTAAACAGAGTTTCCGAAACGAAGTGAGACGACCACAGTTGGAGGACAAACTCGAACAGTGGGTTGAACAGAGAGCGACAAGTAGAAGTGTCTCTGCTTCCAAAGAAGGCAACAGCGATAGCTAGCGACATGAACGTCAATGAATTAGGAGGCGGTCCTTCTCGGTGCTTTCGTTTTATGAAACGCTTTGAACTGTGACAAATGGAGTTGGAAAAAACATTGTTTTCAATGACGGCGGCGCAAATACCGGCTAGAGCTACCGGTACGTACGGTACCGTATTGTGAATGCACTCACTTGTTTTGGGAGTGAACAGAGTTGTCAGTTGGTATTCTATTATTGAAGTTTGACTGCCAGACTTATCTGACTGTTTTGCTGACAATCCCTTTAGCGCAGCTTCATTTAGTGGATGCATAACACAACCCCAGCCACTACAGTAGTTTCTATTCTATGCGCCTTATAATCCAATGCGCCTTATAGTGCAGAAAATAAGGTGATTGCACATCCACAGTAGGTGGCAGTATCGCATTCATTGTCAGAGTGTGTGCAGATTATTAGCTCTATGGTGCAGTTTTTTTTTTTTTGCACCGAGCACACACACACACACACACACACACACCACAGAGCAGGAAATATGAGGTGCAGTGAACAAACCCTCAAGAGACACCGTGGAATATATAAGACAGGCGGTCAGAGACGGAGATAATGAGACAAACGAAAGTCACTCGAAAGCAAAGACGAGGAAATATGACGAAGCGTACGTAGCGATTGGTTTCACTGTGACAACCATTGGGAGACGAGGAAAGACCGATGTGCTTACTGTGAGCTGGGAGTTGCGGTATCATGATTCTAGCCCTGCTTTGAAAAGCTGTGCACTGCAGAACGCCGCCATTAATCCTGACTCCATTTTGATTGAATAAATTCAATCAAATCAGCTCAAAATCTTCAAAATCATTTTTGTTTTGTAGGTTAAAGTGTTTTATATAGTCTGCTCTCGTGTTAATGTTACTGATCAATTTGAATTTATTATTTATTGATTTTATTTAATTTTATTTTTTCGGCATCGAATGGTTCAGTCGATCAAAAAAATGTTTTAGTTTAAATAAGGACTTAATTTTTCCAGGCATTTCAGGCAAATTGATGCACTTTAAATCTTTTCTGCTACAGACTAAAAAAACAATGTTAATACAGTTATTATTCGTTGCAAGTTGATCTATAGTTCTTTCTTTTTTTCTTTAATGTAGATAAGGATATAATGTTGTGTAGAGGCGTACAAAGAACAATTTCACAGACGAAACCCTGCTCTCCGGCCAGCGGAGAGTGAGGGGGGAGCGCGACATGTTTACATCTTCCAAGGAGGAGGATGCGTATCAGAAAATAATTTAGAAGCACTGGTCTAAGGTGTCAGGCGAGAGCAGCCATGTTGTCTGCGTTAGAGGAGAAGGTACCTTCAGCTCCTCCACGCTGGCCATGTTGTTGCTGAGCATTCGGTCCTTCAGCAAGGAGATGGGGTCGCTCTTGCTGCGCACTTCCTGGATCTCCTCGCGCGTGCGGTAGCTGCGAGGGGAGAGAAAACGGTGCAGGGACGTTGTAGGGATGCACTACTAAGCAAATATGCGCCGACCTATTTTCAAAACAATCAAAATGAGAGTCAAATTCTTATTTTTACGAGCCGCGGAAGGGACAACCGATAGAATTGTCGAGGATGGCAAATACATGAGTAGATATTGTAGAGATTAAACAGTTGGGAAAGCAGATGTTTGTCTATTTATTTCCACACACCTAATTTTGTATGTGGGACGCACAGCTCTTCCTATAATAAATATGCAAATATTTTGAATTTGACCTCTGTGTGTGAACTAAGAAGAAGTCTGCCTCTGAACGAGGTTTGCCTGACAGAATAAGGATCACCCCTGTGGGTGTCAATATCGGTTGCGCCGCAGCCTAAATCCATTTCAAAGCCTCTATTCAGTTTATCGCAGCATATATATAGTTAGCACCCGGCTACTGACGGATTTATTGCAGTGGTCTGGGGCAGAGAGGATACTACATTTGGACGGCTCGGTTGCGGCCGTCGTGGATTTCTGGCAAAGTTTGTCGTTGCCTTACTGACTGAACTGGGGATTCGCCTGAAACTTGCAGTCAGTAACGTGTTTCAGGCAGCAGAACGAGAAAATGAAGGAGGAAACATGGATTGCTAAAGAATGATAGCTAGCTTTTGGAACAGCTAGGTAGCACGGAGGGGGGTGTTTCCAGAACGCTGGAGCATAAATCATGAAAACACGGATGACGGAAGGCGTCCTCTTGAAAACCCCGATGATATGGCTGTTCGGGCTGATGTAGATAAGAAGTGTCTGGCTGGTGGGGTGGAAACCTGCTGCTAGCTGGCTTGTTGTTTGTTTTAGATAGCTCCCCTACAGCCTGGAGTTTTTTTTACCAAGGATTTTGGCACAAGGGACGGTAACACCTTGTCCTGTGCACTAATGAATCAGTTCATCCCTGGTGTCTGGCGCTTTGGCAGGTGACTACAGCAGGGCGGGGAGTGTGTGAGAGACAACTAAAGGGTAACGGCGGAGGGACAGTGGGGAGGACATTTTAGTTACATTGAGTTATTTTAAAGGTCCATCAAGACAGAGGTGCAGGTGTTCATTTACAGCAAAGTTCGCGAGTCTTTACCTGACACCAGGGTCACTCATGCTGTGGCCGTGATAGCGGTACGTCTGCAGTTCCATGAGAACAGGACCCTGATGAAGGAGAGCGAAGAATCAAGTTTGCTGCAAAAACTAAGCGCGCATTCTTCCTGGTTTGAGTCGTCGATGCAATCAGACGTACCCTTCCGGTGCGGCACATTTCAGCCGCGAACCTGGTCGCTTCCCGAACACAGAGAATATCCATCCCGTCCACCTGGGCAGAAAAACACAACTCTGAATCTCTGACAGTTGCTTTTATGCTCTAAAATACATATTATTAAAGGATCTGGTTCCATTATGTTGGATATCGGGATAAATCAGAAGGTGAATAGTTAAATTATTGAGTCAAGTTTGCACCTTCTTTTTCTGATATTATTCCAAAAATGATGTTACCTAAATCATCCAAAAATATTCACCTAGCCCAGGGGTGGGCAACCCATAGCCGCAATTACTTTTTGACATCTAAAATAAAGGTACCACTGTATATATTGCTTTTTATTACCTTTACACTTTGTACAAACAAGTGTGTAGTGTGTTGCTTCTGAAATTCACAAAGTATTACGGAGAAAATTAAATTTTATTTATGTAATGAACCCATTCTGAGCTTTGGGCTTTCAGAGCGTGTAACGGAGCCTTGACCTGAATTTTAAAAATAAATCGGGAAAAAACCCCTGTGTCAGTAAACAATAAAAAATAATTATTTGCAAAATATCTTCATAAATATTTATTTTACCTGGTTTATGGGACTTCTGCTCCTGAACTTCTGTGCACAGAATCTGTATACCGGCTTCCGCGAGAGTGATGTTATTTTGAGCGGCAAAAAATAATAAATATAATTTTATTTAATATGTCAAGATCACAATAATCTCCCAAATTAGAACTCAAGTTAAAAAAAGGAATTAACACAAATGAAATACACTTCAATTAAATATTTATAATTTATTTTCCCAAGCCACTCAGAGCCGCATGGGTTGCCGACCCCTGTCCTAGCCTACTGTTGTGCAGAAAATCTCCCAAAAATGAGGTGAGGATGATTTTAAAATTGCACCGATGAGGTTTATGGATTCTAACCAGAGGCTGCTTTTGAATTTCTAAAGAGAGAGAGAAGGTCAAACGTTACCCTGAGACCAGGGATGAACTCTCCTCTCCTGAAGTAGTCCGTGCTGGCGGCGGCTCGCTCCACCGACGTGCCCATGCCGTACCTGTTGTTCTCGCAGATGAAGATGACGGGGAGCTTCCAAAGTGCTGCCATGTTGTAGGTTTCGAAAATCTGACCCTGTGGGACACGGAGATATTTTCAAATCTCCTGAGATCTCATTAACGGCTTGACTGGAAAAGTGCAATCTAGTCATTTTCCCCCCTTCTTACTCAGGCAGAGACGAGCATAAAGCAGCTCCAGCGAGATTTCAAAAACCAGAAATAACTGAGTGAGTTAACCCCCCCTTCCTTTCCTCCAAGAGACCAGGCCCAAACAAGTTTTACCTTCTAACAAGCAAATCATCTGACTCAAAATATGTTTGATGCAATCCTAAGATGAAGAAAAAGTAGTGCCGCCCCAGCGTCACGTTTCTGACCGAAGCATCCACTGACCCTGAGACGATCTACATTGAAATGGAGTTGTTTCGTGGACGTACCTGGTTGGCGGCGCCATCGCCGTAAAGGCAGACGCATAGCTCATCAGTGCCCTTGTACTTGCAGGCCAGAGCAACGCCAGCGCCCAGCGGGACCTGTGGAAGAGGCAGCCGCATTTTACTGCATATTTATGTAGATTTAAAGCAAGAGGGAACTTCTTTTTTTCCTTTCAGCTCTTCTCTTCAGGGTTTGCCGCAGCGAATAAACCTACCCCATCTAACCCTTTTCTCTGTATCCTCCTCTGTCACACAAACTAACTTCATATCCTCTCTCACTACGTCCATCAATCTTCTCTTTGGTCTTCACTATCCCTTCTCTGTCCATGACCCAACCATCTCAGTCTGGCTTCTCTGACCTTCTCTCCAAAACATCTACCATGTGCCGTCCGTCTGATGGACTCATTCCCGATCCTATCCTATCCAGGTCACTCCCAAAGAGAATCTCAGCATCTTCATCTCTACGACCTTCAGCTCTGTTTCCTGTCTTTTGGTCACTGTCACTGATGGTAGAGCATACAGCATCGCTGGTCTCACTACTGTCTCGTCCACTTTTCCTTTCATTATGGCTGGTAGTCTTCTATCTCTTCGTACCCCTGACACTTTTCTCCACCCATTCCAACCTGCTTGAGCCCGTTTCTTCACCTCTTTTCCACACTCTCCTACGCTCTGGACTGTTGACCCCAAGCACTTGAAATCCACCACCTTCTTGATCTCCACTCCCTGTGGCCTCACCGTTCCACCCGAGTTCCTCTCATTCACACACATATATTCTGTCTTGCTGCGACTATCCTTCATTCCTCTCCTTTCCAGAGCATACCTCCACCTCTCTAGATTTTCCACTACCTGTTCCCTGCTCTCACTACAGATCACAGTGTCATTTGCGAGCATCATGGTCCGTGGAGATTCCTTTCTAAGCTCATCTGTCAGCCTGTCCATCACCACTGCAAACAAGAAGGGGCTAAGAGCTCATGATCCCTGATGGAGTCCCACCTCCACCTTGAACTTCTCTGTCACACCTACAGCAAACCTCACCACTGTCTCACAGCGAGCATACATGTCCTGCACCAGTCTAACATACTTCTCTGCCACTTCAGACTTCCTCACATAATAGCAGAGTTCCTTTCTTGGCACCCTGTCATTTGCTTTGTCTAGGTCTATATGCTTTTTCTAGGTCTAGAAACAAGAGGGAACATAACATCAAATACCAATAGTGGATTTATCAGCCCAAGATTGTGATTAGAAAAACTGAAAGTTAGCGGTTATACAAGTGACCTTTGGGCGGAATCAGCCATCATGCCCAGCAGTCGTGGCTAAATAATTTACAATGCTATGACTATTTCATATGAAACAATCAAAAAATACTCCAAATTAAATGCCGTATTTAGAGCCCTTTCACGGACAAATTAAAATGTATCTTTTTATATTTACACGATGGAGGGGGGGGCTTCACATGATCGCTTCACTGTGCTCATCCAGGCCTGATGCCATTTGTCACGGTATTGTCTCCTCCTTTGCATTGGAGTACATAATATGACGCAAGAAAAATAAAACGATTACGTTCATCTTTTCTGAAAGCTGGGTACTTTGTCCTTCTTGTCGAGACACTTCCTGCCAAGCTGGCCTTTCAGCTATGCTGTGATGGAACATGAGGGTACGGAAAACACTAGCCTCAGGGAGGAACGCTGTCTTAGCTATATTGGGGGTGGGGAGGATACATAGCTGTTAATATAAAACAAGGCCTTACAAAGATAAACGACAACTGGGCATCAGACTCTGTCACTTTTGGTGCTCCGGCTTGAATTTCAGATTCATACCTGAGCACCGACGATACCATTTCCGCCATAGAAGTTTTTGCAGTACATGTGCATCGAGCCTCCTTTGCCTTTTGCGATGCCGCCTCTTCTCCCTGTAAATCAACACAACAAACGAAAAAGGGCTTAAATCGAAAGGAGGGCAACAGGAAGCAGGATAACCAAACATGTCATAGGGATGTTGGATTCAATGAAAGGAGTCTTATCTTGGGCTAAAATCCCTAGTAAACCATAAACCCACCGGTGAGCTCGGCCATTATCTCCTTCACTGTCCCCCCACGGGTGTAAGTGTAGCCGTGGGCACGGTAGGCAGTGATCAGGTGGTCTGACAGATTGATGGCTGCCTCGATACCGACGGCGCAGGCTTCCTGAGAGGAGATAAACAAAATAAAATAGTCAAAGTGAGCCTGGTGTGGACTATCCAAGCAAACACTGATAGAGAAGAGTATATCGTAGAAAATATTTCAAATGAATTCATCTGTAAAGTGTAATATTCTGCTGCTGTGTGACAAAGCACTCCATACGTTGGATGACATATTTTGTGAAGTTATAGTTCACTCAACCTGGCCGTCATATAAGTGGCAGAAACCTCTGATGATTTTCTGCTTATACAGCTGATCGGCCTTGAGCTCCATACGTCTCATCGTTTGCATGGTGCGGTAGTACTGCAGACCCTCCTCGCGAGTCAGGACCACCTGAGTGGCCGGGGCATCATCCAGCCTGAAGGTGTCACATTTCTAGAGGAAAAAGAAATAGCTGTGAAAATCCCAGGGTCACGCAGAATGAGGGGGGGAAATCGGGCGTTTGCAAATTACCTTTATTTCAAAAGTTGCCTGAGATGTGAAGTCGGCATATGTGCGGGCTGACACGACCACTGCGGACCCCTGCCGTGATGGACAGGTAGATGAGAGGAAGACAAATATATTACAAACAAGTCTTAAAGCTGGCACAGATTTTTCCAGGTGAGTATTATCTGGATCTAGTTCCTCTCTAGAGATTTCCAAAAAATTGACTATTTTGTGTTCATGTTATTTCGCAAACAATGTGCCAACTTACTTTTTCCAAATATAAATACGTGGATAAAGCAAACTTCAACAGACTTATGTAGTTTAGTAAAATCAAGTATACCAGGTATAAAACAAAAGAGCTAATAATGTATTGTAGCACAGATCATCCAAATAAATATGAAGGCGAAAATAATTTCCCGACTATAAATATAAGAATTACATTTTCTACAAAGAAACCAACATTAACATAAACATGCAATTTAACATACACTCCAGGTAACGACATGCCAAATATTGTCCTTGTCAATATGATAAGATTTGCTGCTTTATTAACACCTGCAATTTTCAAATGCAAAATGTGGTATTTTGACAAGGACTTTTGCCTTCTTGTGTGGTCATTCAGATTAACTGTATCTGAAAGCACGCCTTTATTTCTACCAGTTATATCTGTCAATAATGTTGTCTTTGTTACTGTGTTTTTGTAGTTTCTGTCATTTCAACATTATGAAAGCGGACAACAATCAAGGTTAGTGTACTTGAGTTTATTCTATTATATAATTTTAATAAATCTCATCCTGCAGGGCCACACTGGGAAGCTGTTCAGCGCCTATCTGCCAGCTACTTTGAAAACTTGATCAGCAAATAAGAGGGAAAAAACGTTCAAAAAGTCACTTTACAGCAAAACAAATATTGACAAATGCTTTGTCTTGTACATATCACCCCCAAAAATGCGTTTTATTCTTCAATGTGGTTTTTCCTATCCCGACTCGTCACGTAAAGTTGACATTAACGCGTGTTATTATCAGCATTCACTGCGATAAAAGCCGTGACTGCAACAGGTTATCGGTATTTGTATGAAAGGACAAATCGTTTTTAAAACAAATAACTCACGGAATGCAAACCTGATTTCTGGTGTTAACTGACTCTTAGCTGTTAGCAAACAAGCTACGATTCGGCCTTGCAAGGTCAGAACAGCAATGGCAATTTCAGTTTGATTTCACATTGTTTTGTTTTCAGGGGGGAAATGACGGTAGGTTCAGGGGTAACATGTGAGTCTTGCGCAAGTTATAACTATAAAACCGCGTACTTACACTTCTTTGGGCGCAGGATCTCAGCACACTGGCGATATTGGACAGCATCTTTCCTGAGCTAGCTTGCTACACAAACACAGACCCGCTCCGTCCTTCTGTCAGACACTCGACTTCCGGCTTTGCGTGCGCATTCTTCTTCTACGGTGTTTAAAAGAGCACAAGAGCGCCTCGACTGCCCCTAACGGTCTGAAGGACCCAATGACTGGAAATAACAAGGGGTTTCCCAAGATAAGATTATTATATAATGATAAATATATAATTTAAAATATAAATAACAAAAATACAATGAATAAACAAAAATACACAGGATGCTTGGGGGCTTGGATCAACAAAGATAGAAAGACAGCAGTTGGGGCATGACATGTGAATGGGTGTGGTAGTGAATGATTGTAATGTAATTGTATTTTGTATTTACCTGTTATTACATTACATGACATTACAGTTATTTAGCAGACGCTTTTATCCAAAGCGACTTACAAAAATTGCAATTCAATTACCAAAGATCCAAAGTATCAGTAGCCGTTATTCAGAAGTCACCACTCTGCCAAATAGCCATCGCAAAACTATATACATACATATATTAATTTCTTCAATTTTTTTTGTGTGCTTTTTTTTGGGAAGGGGGGTGAGGGGGCTAAGTGCGATTAGTGGGGTGGTGCTTGGTGAAGAGGCAACAAGGTTATAACATTGGATAACTAGTATTCTTCTTTTTAGCCGATTATTTGGTGGAATAACAATGAGAATCAGCAAAAAGCAATGGGAAGAGAGCAGAAAAAACAGCAAAAGGAATAAACAAGTAGTGTAATAACAATAAGATGGGCAAAATAGCAAAAAAAATAAATAATTCAATGAAGGAGGGGAAAGAGTCTTAAAGCTAAATTATCAAGTCAATTAATAGTCTTTTGAAATATAATTAACCACATTAAATATTGAGATAGAGTTGCTGTAGTTGGTGGCGTTGCTTCAATTTCTTGTTGTCATAGCGAAGAAATCCTGCTGCAAAAAAAAAAAATGTAATTAAAAACTGCTACTGTTATTCACACTTTCATTCAGGGAGAAAAACTGCATCATGAAAAGCATTATTCATCGTAACCCAGCCGTTTCCCAATATATCCCTCATGTCCATCCCCAAATGTGTGATTCACATCTTTGTAGGGAGAAGCACCTAAACGGAGAGTTTTGGTTGTATTGTACGTTCCCAGACTGCAGGCAGGATCGAACAAGGCTGCTGAGTGGTGTCCACAACATGCACTTTATTTTATGGCCACTCAAAGTATGAAACATTGGGGGAAATGGAAGCGCTCATGTTCTACCTCAAGGTTCAAGAGTTCACATCACATCCTGTAGTTGGACAGGCGTTCAAAATGGTTTTGTGATAACTGGAAAATTGCCCTCTGCTATGAACATGCCATGTTTGAACTTTAAATATCAGATTTTTTTTGCATAAAAAAATCCATTGTTAATCCACAATTTTAAAAATGTGACTTTATTAAAACATTTATTTATTTGCATTTATGCATCAGCTGCAGACATGGAGCAGCAAATGAATAAATACGATCAGCCTGCCTTTAAGAAGTATTAGTTTGCATTAATTCTACACTGAAATAAACAAATTCCAAATGCCAGAAACAAACAAACACACATATGAGTATATATTTATGTAGTATGTATGTGTGTGTGTGTGTGTGTGTGTGTGTGTGTGTGTGTGTGTGTATTTATGCATATATACACATGTGCACACATAAAGTCAAAGTCAGCTTTCTTGTCAATTTCTCTGCATGTACTGGACATACTGAGGAATGGAGAAGATGTTTCTCACAAACCCACGGTGATATGAAATTAACAAAATAATAATTTTTACTTTAAATCAAAGGTATAAATATATCTTTACATGACCTCACCTCATTCATTACCTCACCCTTTCATGTGTCATGCCCTAATTCTGTTGTCTTTTTCTATCCTTGTTGGTCTCAGCCCACTCACACCTTGCCTATTTTTGTTTATTTAGTTTATTCTTGTCATTGCTATTGTCACTCTGTTAATGTTGTCATTAAGTTTTGATTGTCTATTTTCACCCTTACTGTCTTTTTTTTTTGTTTTCTTTTCCATTCTGTTGTCCATTCTTCTCCTTGATACTGTCGCTGTTGTTGTTCTTTCTGTCGTCTATTTAATTGTGGATGTTTTTTCTTTTGCTATTTTCTCTTTTGCTATTTTCTAATTGTCTATTCAAATATATATTCATATTTATTGACACAGGACTGTTATGTTGCGGTGACAAAAATGTTCCCTATGGGGATCAATAAAGTTTATCTTATCTTATCTTATCTTATCTTATCTTATCTTATCTTATCTTATCTTATCTTATCTTATCTTATCTTATCTTATAGATATATACTGTACATTTGATGGCATGAAGAGTGAAGTGTATAAATATGTGTCATTTGAATATAGAGAGTAGCAGCAGAGTTTCTTTTCTTTTCTTTTTTTGTACAGTTTAGTGCGAAAGGTCAGTAAGTCATCCCATAATGGAATATGGTCAAATTCAAGATTCAAAGCGTTTATTATCACATGCACGGTGTAGAAACGCGTTTCCCTGTACAGTGAAATTCCTACTTTGCTGCAGTGCATTTGGATAGAAAGTGTGTAAATATTATAAATATGATTTTAGATATGAATGTGAACGTTGTAATAGAACAGTAGCAGTGCAATAAGACGTTTGAGTGCAACTCAAAGTGCAGGTGCCAGGATGAATGCAATTTAAATTGCAGTAGTGCAAAAAAATGGTAATATTGTGCGTGTGAATAGCACTGGAATCATATGCACGGATAATTATGTATTTTTTGATTGAATCTAGCGTTCTCCTGTGCCTTTAACGCACTGTAGCTCCACAGAGTGGAGGTCTCCATCTGCCGGTGGTGTCGTTGCAGACAACGCTGCGGTTCGGCGGACGGTCAGCTCGACTGTGCACGTCATCAAAACCATCTTCAGCATCATCACCGGGTATCTCCTCACAGCGCCGTGCACGACAGACCCCCGCCCACCGCACCCCACCCCCACCCCCCCAACCCACTCCCATCCACTCCACTCGCTTTTGTCCGCCGCTGCTTCCGGATACCGGCGCTGCAAGAGCATCGTTGAGGCGGAGGAGTGTGTGTGTGTATGTGTGTGTGTGTGTGTGTGTGTGTGTAAGGTGACAATCTTATCCATTCCCGCGGGGTGTTTTCTGCGTTTTCATGGCGAAAACAGTGCCATCGTCCAACGCAGTAGCAGGTAAGGTGGCTGCAGACTGTCTGTGCGCATCCTCTCCTCCCGGTTCCTCAATGACGCAGCTGCCTTTGCTCAATGTGCGTGACGGTGGACGTGCGTGATCGTGGTTCTGCTGTGTTTTCCACAGCGCACTTTGTTATTATTCCATCGCAGCAAAGAGCCAAAAAAAAAAAAAAGGAGTCGAAGAAGGAAAGGGGGTAGGTTGGGGTTGTCATTGTTTGATGGGCTGTCAGAATAAGAATCACCTCGATAACAAGATGCGTTTGCAGCTGTGAGGAGCAGCGATTTAGAGAAAACAAAGAAAGCAAAGTGGATTATGACAGTTCTGTCCTCTGCATGATTTGGTTGAGGCCGTGTGATGCCCTGGGGGTTGGAGAGAGGGTCCCCGGCCCTCCACACCCCACCCTCAGGAGCCGGTGATCTAATTCTGATCCACTTTATGTCCTTTCCACCGAGGAAGGGAAATATGCAGTTGCGCTTCAAAGTTTCAATGAAGCTTATTTTATTGACAATCTCTCCAGGTGTTTTAGTCAGCACGATCTTTCACCGGCTTGCAGAATATTCCGACCGAGACGAAATGACATTTCTACTTAAATATCAGTTTTCCAAGGCTTTCGGATTAAATGATACCAACTGGATGTTCTTTGCAGAGTACAGTGTTACATAAAGAGGAGAAGATGATAACAAAACACATTGGAGAGCTTTATAAAATACTTTAAAGATGCATTTAAACCAGAATGGAAATCAGAAAATAAAAGTCTTGCTGTTTTTGAAACCATCTCATCTCAACAACACAACATATTTATCTGTCATACTCATAAAACTACACACTATGTAAATAACTTTCCTGTCTATCTATTTTTATGTTTATAAAAAACCTGTACATAGTCCGAGCCGAGAGCTCTCATTGCAAAATTAGACTAAATTTAATTAAAATTGATTCTTGGTTTATCTAACCTTGTAAGGACCCCTTTTGATTGTCTCTATTTATATTTATATTCATATTTATTGACACTATGACTGTTACACTGCTATGACAAGAGAATTTCCGCTGTGGGGATCAATAGAGTTTAACTTGTCTTATATCACAATATTAATTAGAAATTCTTGTTTTGACGCATGTAAAGGACATCTTTGTCTGAGCAGTGAATTACTATTATTATTATTTATTATTAAATGTCTTTTATAGATAAAGAGTTGATATGTCCCTTCCCGTGAGTATGTATTCTTGTGATTATTGCAGCTGAAACACTATTTTGATTCACTTTCCGTTTATTTTGTTTGCTCGTGCCGAAGGTGAAAAGATGTCACCGCCATCCATCTCCCTGCTCGCTGAGAAAAAAAACCCCACCAACGGTCGCAGCTCGCCGGCCCGAACCGGCAGATCCAGTGAGTAATCCGCAGCTTCTGGAGTCTCTCTGCGTCGCAGGCCGGTCGTGAAAAAGGCGAATTTGCCGTAGCTTGCCGCACGAGACGTGCTGCAGTTTGCCCTTGGCACGAGGGGGGCTATTTGGCATTTTTTTTGCAACACAATGCATTTGAGCCGGAGATGAAGAAATGTTCCCTCTGCTGGGATTGAAGCGGCACTGCAGGTCAGTCCTGTGGCGCAGATTATGTCATGAGCTAAAGGTGTCCTCTTACCTGGTGGTTGCAGCCCCTTCCAGCGCAGAAAGGAAGCCGCAGTTGAACGGACACGCTTCCCCGTCACACCTTGCGGCCAACGCGGGCCATGCAAACAAACAAGGTGAGTCTCGCCGTTTGCCCCATTTGTTTTCGTCTTCTTTGTTGCTGATTCCCTCCTCCTCATCCTGCAGCTGTGGAGGGTTACATGAAGACTGACGACAGGATGCGTTTAGCCAAAGAGAGACGGGAGGAAAGAGAGAGAAGTTTGGGTAAGTCATTTCTCAATCGGTCGTGGATAGTTATTTTATTGCCTATCTGTATATATATACTGCTCAAAAAAATAAAGGGAACACTTGAACAACACAATGTAACTCCAAGTCAATCCCACTTGTGTGAAATCATAGTGTCCACTCAGGAAGCAACACAGATTCATTTTGACTTGTTTTAAGGACATTACATCAAAGTTGGATCAGCCTGGAGTTTGTTTTTACACTTTAATTTTGAGTGTGATTCCTAATCCAGACCTCCATGGGTTGATACAATTGATTTCCATTGATCATTTTTGTGTGATTTTGTTGTCAGCACATTCAACTGTGTAAAGAGCAAAGTATTTCATAAGAATATTTCATTCTTTTATATCTAGGATGTGTTTTTTAAGTGTTCCCTTTATTTTTTTGAGCAGTGTATATATTGTCTATTTTATATAGTTTTATATTTGTAGTGTCCAGGACTACAGATGGAAATTAGCTATAAGCTATAATCTGTTACAAACATCTCTGCCTCTGTGCTTAATGTATTGGTACACTGTCCTAATACACTTCTAAACAAACAAACAAACAATCGCTGCACAAATCAAACTGGACATTCAATTTCAATAAACAACGTCTTTGACAGACATTCTAGACCAGGGGTGGCAAACGTACGGCCTCCGGGCCGATACCGGCCCACCAGGGGGTCCAATCCGGCCCGTGGAATAAATCTACAATTTGAAAAAAAACATAAAAATCATGAACTTTTTTTGAAAATAAAGATGCAGCTCCCATATCGCCTAGTAGTGCCGCACTGTTTTAGTCCGTGTTAGCGTCATGGCACGACACCATGTAACTCAGAACTTACAGCAGATGGCAGCAATGCGGCTACCGGGTCTGTAAATAGCATTTTACTTATTTTTAGAAATGCACCCTCATTGGCAAGATGTGGTTGTCAAAAAAGAGAAAAGTGGAAATGGAGTGTAGGGTTTTCCAAGAAAAAGGACCACTTCTTGTTTGTTGGTTGAGATTATTAAGATGTTTATAATGTACCTGCTATGATTTCACTGATCCAGCCCCCTTGACATCAAATCAGGCCAAACCAAAATGAGTTTGACACCCCATTTCTAGACCACATGTGTCAAACTCGTGGCTCGCGGGCCAAATGTGGCCCGTCACATCATTTTATGCGGCCCGCGAGAACGTCTTAAAAGGTCTGCTTGTCTAAAAATGAAAAGTCAAACCATAAACTACATTTCCCACAATTCATCGCTAGATCACAGTGAATCCACATCAATGCCATTTTCTACAAGTGGAATTTAGAAATATAAATAATCCCTAACTGTCCAGAAAGAAAAAGTTGATGCCGATAGAAGGCTGTTTCAAGAAAGATGGGGATTGCATGTGTAACATTTTGGATTTTTAATGAGTAATAAATTCAGTCATTCAACATGAAGTAGCAGTTCCATTAATTTTTCATTACATTTAGTTACATTTATACTGTTACCACTTTGAGGGCAACCATTAAGAAATGGAGTTTCACACCCTTTTTCTAGACTGTTCCTTGCGCTGATTTGTCCATGCAGATTTTTTTTTTCCATAACTTTTCTCTGAAATTGCTTACGGCGGGACTTTACTTATCAGCGCAACGTTCACTCAGAGTTCACTGGCTCCCTGATAGGATGAGGCACGTCACCTCAGAGAACGTCACAGTAAGATCCGTAAAAGTAGGTCTCCCGCTCGAACCACCGGCGGTTTCTGCGTGATGACAAGGACTCTGATTTTCCTGATAGTCTTGGCTTTACATTTGCAGAGAGAGAAAAAAAAAAAAAAAATTGAACCCCCTGGAAAGTGCAAGGTCACGTCGTGTTGAGGGAGAGGGATAGTGATGCCGCAAAAAAGCAAAAATAAGAAGCAACAAAACAGAAAAATGCTCAATAGAGATTGTCAATTTTGATATTGTCAGAATAATCCAAGGGTTCTTTTATGTAAGTTTGTATACACATTTTTTTTACAGGGATCTATAGTTTATTTTTATATTCATATAATACAGGGTTGTCTCAGAAAATTAGAATATTGTGATAAAGTTCTTCATCTTCTGTAATGCAGTTAAAAAGACAGAAATTACTTTTTCATGATATTCTAATATTTTGAGATAGGATTTTTGAGTTTTCTTAAGATTTAAGCCATAATCAGCAATATTAAAATAATAAAAGGCTTGCAATAGTTCAGTTGATTTGTAATGAATGTATGAAATTTTTGTTTTTGTAATTGCATTACAGAAGATAAAGAACTTTATCACAATATTCTAACTTTCTGAGACAGTCCTGTATATATTTATATTATTTTTTTATATTTACTATCAAAATAATATACTTTCATTATAAAATCAAATCGAATAGAAAAGAAAGGCTTTACTGTCATTATGAAATGCAATATAACGAAATGAAGGTGCATTTCCAGCCGGTGTTGGTATCATACATAGTCACACTCAGCACACACACACCCACACACACTAACACACACACACACATACACACACTTCAGGGAAATAGACAAAATTAAAAACTTAATGTAAAAAGTGCAGAAATGAAGGCACCGTTGAATAATTGGCCAGATTATCCATGTTATTATAGAATACATATGGTGTTATTGTACATATCAAGGTGGCACATATATATATATATATATGTATGTATATATATATATATATATATATGTATACTGTATATCCTGCTTAAAACATTGTGTGTTTTTCCACTTTCATTTTGAGCGCAACTCCAAATCCAGACCTTCACGTGTTCATACATTTGAATTCTATTTATCATTTTTGTGTCAATTTGTTATCAGCACAATCAACTATGGAAAGAACAAAGTATTTGATAAGAATATTTCATTCATTCACATCTAGGATGTGTTATTTTAGTGTTCCCTTTATTTTTGGAGCAGTGTATATACACACACACACACACATACATACATACACACATATACACACACACACACACACACACACATACATACAGTGAGTTGAATGAACAGTCAAATAACTGTCCAACTTCCAGAAGTTTTAATGGAAAATTGCACATATAAATGTGATGTTATTGCACATTCTTTGAAGGTGAGGCTGACAGAAGTGCTGCACGTGTAGAGGTTGAGAAATTTCACAGATCTTACGATAATGATAAAATTGCACGTGTGCGTTGCTGCATCGTTTTATTGCAACTGATGTGTGTGTTTGACATCCTCCCTGATTAAAAACTGACGAGGAGCATCGCTAGTACGTGCAGGAATATTCTTCATTTTTAATAATCGGCTATTTGCGAATACCAATTTTCCACGATAATTGATATGCATGCGTGTTTCTCTGCTGTTGCGAGGAGCTGCACAATGTATCAGCGTGTGCTAGTTTTCCATGAAAACTCATCCCATTGCGATCAAATTCCATAAAACACATACTCGGTTCGGTTGCATCAACCTTGAGATTTGTAAAGCTTGCAAAGTTTTCACGCGTGGGGTTTTTTTTTAGCTCTTGAACAAAATTGTTAATGGTGAAATGTTCCTGTTTTGATGGCGCCAGCGGCCAGGGAGCAGCTGATTCGGGAGAAGGAGCGCAGAGCTCGGCTTCAGTACGAGCGCACCTTGGAGGAACGCTGGAGGCGCCTGGAGGAGCAGCGGCAGAAAGAGGAGCTCCGCAGAGCTGCAGTGGAGGAGAAGAGGAGGCAGCAACTGGAGGAGGAGAGGGTCAGCTCAATGCATGCAGACAGACAGCGACAATTTTTGTTATTTTTGAAAACCCGCTCACATTTAAAAGCCTGATGTTTATTATTTTTAAATTTTTTTTTTTTTTTTTTAATTTGTACTGCCGATTGTACTTTTTTTTTTAGCTTTATCCACCCCACTTGTAGTTTTTAATTTGATCTCATTCTTACTTGTTTCGAGTTTTATCTACTGCTTCCGTACTGTCTTTAATTTAATCACATTTGCACCTGTTTTTAGTTTATCTACTGTTTTTTTAATTTGTACTGCCAATTGTACTTGTTTTTAGTTCTATCCACCCCCTTGTACTTTTTAATTTGATCTCATTTTTTACTTGTTTCGAGTTTTATCGACTGCTTCCGTACTGTCTTTAATTTAATCTCATTTTCGCCTGTTTTTAGTTTATCTCCTGTTTTTTATTTTGATCTCGTTTTATTGTTGTGCTGTGCTCTGCTTTGCTTGTAAACTTGTCGACTCTGAAAATGAGGGAGACCTTAGTGGTCTTACAAGTATAAATAAAGGTTATTATTATTATTATTATTATTATTATTATTATAATTACGACCTCCAGTTGTATCGGACGCTCAAGTTGACTTCTTCTACTCGTATTCGCTTACTGTCGCTGACTGTCTGCTTTACTGTGCTGCATTCAGGAGCGTCTGGAAGCCTTGATGAAACGTTCCCTGGAGCGGAGTCTTCATCTGGAGCAGAGAGCCAGACGTTGGGGCCGGGGCTGTCCTGGAGGAGGAGGAGGAGGAGGAGGAGGAGGTGAGAGCAAGTGCACTGAGGTTGAACTGAATGCAAGACGCATGGAAGGCAAAGTCACGACCGACAAAGAATACGAGATCTGAAAGAGCTGCAGGAGATGACAGGGAAACAAAAAATTAGATTTGGCTTTAAAAGACGGCGATACTTTGCTGTATTCCCTTAAAATACTTCTATCAAGATGGAGCTACTTTTACTGCATTTTGGGAATTCAAACAAAATAAGTTTACTATTGAAATTTGCTTGGGTAAGCAATGATCGCTTAATAAAATAAAATAAAATAAAATAAAATAAAATAAAATAAAATAAAATGAAATAAAATAAAGTGAAACAAAACAAAATAAAATGAAATAAAATAAAATAAAATAAAATTAAATAAAATAAAACAAAAAATAAATAAAACAAAACAAAACAAAATAAAATAAAATAAAATAAAATAAAATAAAATAAAATTGAATTGGTATAGCAATCAAAAGATACCTTTAAACAACTTAAATGCGTTCCTTCATTCATTATTTGTGCTGCTTATCCTGCAGTCATTGGTTCACCCTGGATCCACCACAGGACCTCTTATAGAGACTTTAACCAATCAGCCCCTCGTTCACACGTTGTATGGATGACGTTTCCTTTTTTTTTGTCACGCATTTCAGCCAAAACTTCGCTCCTGACTCAGAGATGTTTTGGATTTGCACTAATAGTCATAAACCCCAATTTGTTTTCAGCCACGACCCTATTATGTTTGATTTTGCAATAATGCTGAAAAAAAAAACCTAACTCCATACGCAAGTGTGTTTTATGCCACGCATGTGACAGGCCGGCTTGTCGCCTAAAGCCTGGCTGCTGAAGGACGCATGAGCAGAAACAATCCCGGATTCCCTTTAGAGTCACATATTTGCATTTGGCATGTCTCTCCACTTGTTTTTTTTTTTTTTTTTTTTTTACCTTTTCCCCCAAAAAAAAGGGTGAAGTGAGTATTACCGTGCAAACACCACTCGTCGGTCAAACAAAATAAAACCGAAAACGTAGCCACCGTGATGGAAATCTGTGCAAGTTCACACCACATCTGTGCGGCCGGATGAGGAGACGCTCGCTCGCTCGGAGGTTTTCATAACGCTGTGCTCTGCTCTGCTCCACCCGCTGCCTTTAGGTGACAGCGAGAATCCCCCACTCTCTTACTCTGCTGCCTCCGCCCTTTCCCATGGCATTGCCTCCCCCCTTCCTGCTGTCAGCGAATCTGGTAATGTTAAGCTCCCCCCTCCCCGCCCGTCCACTCCCCATTGTGTCTGTATGCAAACCCAAACTCAATCTTGTTTGTTTGTTTGTTTGTTTGTTTGCCTTTGCGTGGGTTAAGCCCCGCCCCCCCCCGGCCTCCAAGCATGCATGCTTGTAAAGTTGTTTTAAACTTGCGATTTCACGAAGGCCGTCGGGTGATTTCGCTGTTCGTGCGTCGGAAAAACGCGGAGGAGCTGCGGAGCTTAAACTTCCACGCCCCGACTTTTATCCGAAGGAACGTGTCTTGCTATGAGCTAACCTCATTTTCAGGAAAGAAACCCCAGATGAAACATTTTCGTCTTCCTGACGTCCCCGAGGGGCTTTCAGTCTCTAATAGACGGAAGGTAGCGAGGAAGGTCGGGAAAACTGCACTTATTTCTGCTGAGTGGTTTTGTTTTCCTTTTTTTTTTTTCTTTCCAGAGAAACCTTTTTCACATCAGTGCTTTCTTGGCATCGTCAAACATTTAGTTTTTCTTCACATGCGACTTCCTCTTCTTAAAGATCTCATCAATCCAGCCAAAGGATTATAGTCGCACCCGACCAGTAACTTCCCGCTGATTGCAAAGAGGCTAAACGGCGTCGGATTAAACTCCCAGATCTCGACACTGCGGCTATTATTTTCACCTTTGAGTGTTTTTAATAACCTGAAATAAGTGAAACGAAAATAGAAAAGCGGGCCGGGACCACACTGGCGCGGGGATTAATTGCAAATGACCCAGAAGGCGAAGGGCGTGCTTTAAAATAGGCACAGTTACCGTCATCCCACTGCGATGGCGGCGCTCTTGGGAGATTACCGTCCCCAGATGGTGACAGATGGATGATTCGCCGACAAGGAAAACACTTACTAGCTTTGCGCTGTGTCTTGTGTGTGTCGGCGGGGCAAGGGTTGTGTTTTCCTTGCACTGCTGCGTAGCATCCACACTCATCAATGACCCTCCTGGTATGTCTTCAGATATTCATGTCTGTGGAGGGTCTCGGTTATCCGGGTCACGGTGAATTCTTGTCGAAATCTTCTCGTCTCGGCGACTGGACTTGAATTTCTTCACTTGAAAATGTTTCGCCCCTCATCCCAGTGGCTTCTAATGGCCTGCAGGGAGTTTCCCAATATATGGTAGCTTATGGTGCAAACGTACGGCCCGCGGGCCGGTACTGGCCCGCCACAGGATCCGATCCGGCCCGTAGAACAAATCTACAATAAATCATGAACTAGTTTTTTTTTTTTAAAATAAAAATGCAGTTCCTATATCTGCTGGGGCTACACTGTTTTAGTCCACGTTAGCATCATGGCACAACACTATGTGACTCAGAACTTACAGCAGATGGCAGCAATGCGGGTTCTGGGTCTGTAAATAGCATTTTATTTTCAGAAATGTACCCACTTTTCTCATTGGAAAGATGTCAAAAAAGAGAAAAGTGGACATGGAGTGTAGGGCTTTCCAAGAAAAATGGACTTCTTATTTGTTGGTTGAGGTTAATAAGATGGAAATTTGTAGAAATTTGTTTCCCTGTGCCGTACAATTCCTTCTTTGCTGTCTGCAGTGCATTTGGACATATATGGATAGGAAATAATGACTTCTTGTAAATCTTCTGTAAAATTCTGTAAAAAAAAAATCCTTCAAACAATTGAATTTGTTTTAGCACCGTTTCCCTATTCTGCCCCGCTTCTATTGGACTATTAATTAAATTTTCTTTCCTGTCAAAACTTCAAGCGTCCCTCGACGAGCAGCTGTTAACTTAAACAATTTATTTTCTTCTTCACCATTCTGCATTTCAGGCTCTAAATCAGACATTTTCAGTTTTTACTGAAATCGCTCCACCCGAAAGTCATTTGCATAATCGCTTCACATGTTTTAAATCAAAAAATACCAGCAGAAATGTAAAAGTTAATTCCACTAAAGTTTGGGAACAGCAGCGCCAGTAGATCCAGTAAGCCATTCCAAGAATTCCAAAATGCAAAGTCCGTAATTCCAAAAGGAGATTGGTTTTTCAAACAATGTAGCGCCTTCCTATAAGTCACTCCTTTTGGACGCTTCAGGGGTTTCACTGGATTCCAAGAAAGGTCCTTTATCCCTCAAGTCCTTTCAAAGTTAACTAAAATATTAGTCAAAAACTCTTCCAAACAGTAAATGAAATTCGGTAATTACGTTCAACCCAGCAGATGTCACCACCTCAAACAGCAAAATGATGGTTCCTACATCAACACCAGTGTTAAATGGGCAATAATAACATGTCCAGATAAGCTCAAAACCCTGGCAGTGATCTCGGAAAACTCCCCACGGGTCATTCGAACTGAAGAAACCTCTCGTAGGAAGGAACATCTTCAAGAGAAGAAATTCAGAAGAAACAGATATTCACATGAAAACCGAGTCTGCACACGGCGTCCCGTCGCCCCGCCGCGTTCTATCAACATCCGCGCGTCACTTTTAATTTGCCACCGTTTTGTTTCCTCAAGCATCGTGTTTGTCACCACGCAGCACCCTGCAGCCCTCACAGGTCACCTTTATGCAGCGCACTGAACGGGTCCGATCCCAACAGAGCCGGACTCCAGGGGGGCTCCCAGTCCACCCCCAACACCCCCAAGGTCAGACACCGCACCTCCTCACATTCCTGCATGCTCACTTGCCATCCTTGCCGATCCGACGCCGGACGATCATCTGAAAATTCTCCCGGCGGCGAACAGAAAGAGCGTCTGCGCCGAGACAGAAGGCCCGCGTCCCCCGGCTGCGCCTTTCCTGTTCGAAGATCTGAATCCCCTGCTAGCGTTACCAAAGCGTTGGGTTCCCCCACGACCTCCAGGTGAGACCGTTGGTTCGGTGATGCCGCCCAACAAGGATTCGTATCACTTGTAGTACCAGAAGGACATGCCGGAGAGGTTTTAGGAGATACCTGGAACAGAATGGATGATTTTGACCGGGTCTTAATTGTTAGGTGTTAGCAAAACCCAGTAAGGTTGAGGTTGTGCCGTTCTACCTCGTCACCATGTGAAGGTGGATGAAGTATTTAAATCAGCGGTCAGATAAAGCAGTGTTTCCCAACCACATTAGTGTGCCGTGAGAGATCATCAGGAAAAACGCCCACTTTCACCTGATTGGTCCGAAAATTATTTATCCAACGCAAATAATGTGTCTTCCTACGTCTATGTGGGCAGGGTTCCCATTCGATGGCGACGGGTAGTGAATGAACCTGTGCATCTGTGTACCAGAGTGATTAGTGACGCTTTGCGTGATGCATTTTTAAAATAAAAAGTACTTGTATCCGCGTAAACAAACAGGCAGCGTTGTTGAAAACGACCAAGACGAGTGAGAAAGCAGTGAAAGCTGCTATAAAGTTGCTGAACTCGTCTCTAAATCCAAACAGCCACACACAATAATACTACCTGCCGGCAAAATCATTGAAGAAATGCTCGGCTCTGGCGTTGATAAAGAAATAGCCCGAGTTTTCTCAAATAATACCATTTGCAGACATATTGATGACATGTCTTCGGACTTCGTAAAAAGTGTTCTGGAAAAGTTGCACATCGGTGGGAAATTTGCATCGCAACTTGACGAATCTACAGATATTAGATACATTAGATTTCACACTAAGTAAATAGAGACTACGGTTTCATTCTAATTCGTTAAAAAATGTTCATTTGGTGGTGTGCCGTGTGATTTTTCTAAAGTAAAATATGTGCCGTGGCTCAAAAAAGGTTGGGAAACACTGAAATAAAGCGTGCAGAGCTCCGGGTCTGATCTTTCTGATTCCCTGACAAGCAACAAAGTGTGTCAGATGTTTCCTGACCTGGTGTTTTTACCCGGTGCGGTTGAAGGCGTCTTCTTCCCATTGGTCGTGGACAGATGTTACGAGTCTTCTCCCGGGACGTCGCCTCCGCCGATTGGCTCGTCGTCATCTGACTCTTTGTGTTTTTTCGATTTTTGTTTTTTCGGGGACTTGGAGTTGGTTTTTGTTCACAAGACTCACCTCCTCTGTCTAAAGAACCCTCAGTACCTACTTGTTTTTGTTTATCTTCTATGGAGTTGTTATCCATTTGTCTTCGCTCATGTTCCTTTACTCCAGGCCCTCTATTGCGTTCAAGTACGACGCTCTTTATCTGTACCTCTGTATCCTGAGCTGCCCGTGCACATAATATTGTTTTGGTTGTTCTGCTGACACACTCCTGCTCTTTATGACATCTTAATCCACTGAATAAGGATTTAGCGATTTAGCTGGTTGTGAGAGTTGGACTCTGCCAGTGCCGCTACTTGTCACTGATTCTGTTTATAATTTTGACGGACAATATTTCCAGCTTGGCGGCCGCAGGATCGAGTCTCTGCTTTTTTGCAGATGTTGTGGTTCTGTTGGCTCCGTCAGGCCACGATCTCCAAATCTGAGACCGAGGTCTCGGATTGAGGAGTTCAAGTATTCGCAGGTGAGGGAAGGATGGAGCCGGAGATGGACAGGCGGATCGGTCTGTCATGGTGAAAAGGGAGCCGAGCCAGAAGGCGAAGCTCTTAATTTACCAGTGGATCTACGTTCCCACCCTCATCTACGGTCACGAGCTGTTGGTAGCAACCAAAACAACGAGATCTCGGATACAAGCGGCCGAAATGAGTTTTCTCCACATGGTGGCCGGACTCTCCCTTAGAGACAGGCTGAGAAGTTTGGTCACCCGACTCTGGCTAAGCGGTGGAAGGCGGATAGATGATTTAGCTTCATGAATATTATTGTAATAATTTGTTATTGGCTTATAGCGTGTGGATAATGAGCATGACCGTAAAGCATTGGACATGTAAGGCAGGGGTGGGCAAACTACGGCCCGCGGGCCACATCCGGCCCGTTGGTCTTTTTAATCCGGCCCGCAAAGATTGGTGCAGAATTCATACTTGATGTCAATGATTGAATGATTGGATCAATGAATATGGGAGCTCAAACAGAATATTATTTTAATTTTTGGAGCTACTTGAGAATTTTCCTGAGCTGAATGACACAGATTGGCTTTGGGATTTAGTCTTTGAGCTGCACGTGAAGCTACAAGGGGAAAAAAATGGTCAGGGCAAGCAAATATCAGAGCCTTCAAAACCAAACTGGTCAAAGCAAATGCAAGATGAGTCCCAAATGTACTGTTAACGAATGCCGGTGACTCTAGTTCAAATAGTTTTAGTCTAATTCCCTTTGCAAAAAGAGGCCAAATCTCTCTCTCTTTGGGTCCAGGCTGGCATCTAAACTGCGCTCACAATCTCCGAGCGACGCACATCAATACCACTGCTCCCCGACGAGGCAGCGCTCAACCAAAGCGGTCGATAGCAGGAAAGCGGAGAGGCGCGGTGACCTGTCCGTCTCTGAGCCGGCGCTGAAAAAAAACCCCGACATCACCGGCGCAAATCCATCCACGCACGTCGGGGAGGGTGAAAACTGCAAAGGTGAAACCTCGGACGGGGAGCTCAAAGGGGAGCAGAAGCCGACGCCTGACGGAAAAGAGCTCCAGAAACTCCAAGAAGATTCTTCAGAGAAGAAGACCGAAAGCAACGTTCAGGGTGCGGAGAAGAAAAAAGGTGAGTTGTCTGCTTCCTTTTACTTTTTTTGTTGTTTTTTTTTTGCACTCTTTGACTCATCTTCTTCTACATTGAGAAGAATCCGGCGTGGTCGCGGGGAAGGGTGCGGCGGGGACGACAAGCGCAGAAGAGGCCAGCAGGTTGTTGGCGGAACGGAGGCGCCATGCTCGAGCTCAGAAGGAACTCGAGGAGAAGAAGCGAGAACAAGATGAGGAGGAGCGGTGAGTTCACTTGGGGTTACCAAAGGTGGCGGCGGAGGGAAGAGACGCTTTCAATGTGCATCCGTTTCAATCAGGCTCCAAGAAGAGCAGCCGAGAAGGTCGCTGGAGGTGGAGCAGCAGAAGCTGGAGGTCAAGTCTGAAGGGAAACAAGAGGAGGATCCGCAGAGGTTGAGAAGAGATGAAGACAGACAGCGGGCGGGTGCAGAGGAGAAGGAACAGCTGATCCAGATGGACAAAGAGGTGAGAAGCATTGTTCATACAACCTTGCACACAAGATAATACCAGGAAGTCCATTCCATCTCCTGGACTGAGGTTCAGCTGGTTCAGCAGGGTTTGGCCTCTCTATCTCGGAAGGTGCGGTTGATCCGTCTCGGGTCCTTCAGTTGCACGTGGACCGTGGACTCTGGATCTGAATTGGTGGCTCTCCTGTGCCATCTGTTGGCGTAGAGGCTGTCCTGTCCTGAATTTTACTTACCGTATTTTCACGACCATAAGGCGCACCGCTCTAAAAGGCGCAGTCTCAGTTATGTGTGCCATTATTGTATTTAACACACACATAAGGCGCACCTGATTATAAGGCGCGGGTTTTATATACAATCCACGCCCACACTCCCCCCTTTAACATGGTGT
Organism: Fistularia commersonii; assembly: GCF_037954325.1. Lineage (NCBI taxonomy): Eukaryota > Metazoa > Chordata > Actinopteri > Syngnathiformes > Fistulariidae > Fistularia > Fistularia commersonii. The sequence continues at coordinate 2,107,155 of NC_141312.1, forward strand.
CCTCTACTACGTCCGCCTTACAACAACACACACACACAAGCATACAAGTGTGCGTATTTAAAAATAGAGCGGGAGCTAAACTGAGTTTGGTATTTACATTTTTTTTTACATGTAATCGTCATCAATCAAACCCATGGAAGTCCTCATCCTCTGTTTCTGATTTGAACAGCTGCGCTTAATCTCCATCAAACATGCCAGGTTCACTTTCTTCACTGTCGGAGTCACTTTCCGTGTCGTGCGGCTCCTCGAAAATGATGCCGGCTTTTGCGAAAGCTGGAACAACAGTGCCAGCAGACACGTTAGCCCGAGCGGCTACCATCCATTCGCAAATTGTGGCGTAACTTGCCCGGCGCTGCCTTCCACTCTTAGTGAAACTGTGGTCTCCAAGAAGACTTTTTGTACCCTGTTGTGCGTATGGCTACCGTGCTGGTCCCCTTCTTCTCCACAGTGACTCATCGGGATGTCGAAAGCGAGCGGCACCTCGTCCATGTTGGTGATGTGGCTGGATATGTTTGTCGGCGATGTTTTCAGGGTTGTTAAAACACATGTTCTGCATCACGCACACACCCGTTCTTTTATATACAATCAACGCCAACACTTCCCCCTTTAACGTTCTCTTGGTGTTCTCTACTACGTCCGCCTTACAACAACTACACACAGGGCGTACTGCACTATAGAGTGCACTGCACTATAGGGCGCGCCGCACATTTTGTCTAAGGTCATCTGTCAGCCTGTCCATCACCACTGTAAAGAAAAAGGGGCTCAGAGCTGATGATCCCTGATGAAGTCCCACCTCCACTGTGAACTTCTCTGTTACACCTCACTACTATCTCACACAAGCATACATGTCCAGGCTAACATATTTCTCCACCACTCCAGACTTCTTCACACAATACCAGAGTTCCTCTCTCGGCACCCTGTCATATGCTTCTTCTAGGCCTACAAAAACACAATGCAGCTCCCTCTGACCTTCTCTTTTAGCATTCTCATCTGTAGTACTTTTTCTAGGCATGAAACATGCTCACAAATGCCAACTTCTGCACTCAATCTAGTTTCCACTACCTTTTCCCATAACTTCATCGTATGGCTCACCAACTTTATCCCTCTATAGTTACCGCAATCCCACCTCCACCTTGAACTTCTCTGTTACACTCACCACTGTCTCACAGCGAGCATACATGTCCTGCTCCAGTCTAAAAACGGAATTAGCTGTAAATTTAGTGAATAATCATGACACTAGTTCCCAAAATACAGAGAGGTCAGGGCCAGTGAGGCAGTTCATAAATGCTTTACAATGTGCGGTCAGATCAGGAAACCATGACTGTGGTTAGTCTGCGATGCGTCCCAGTGATGGACATCTCCTCGGCTTTACCAGAAACAAAAGGCTAAAGTCCAGGCTCAGGAGGAAGCGGAGCGTCTGCGGCAAGACAGGGAGCTGCAGGTGCAGCATGAAGAGGAAGAGCGGCAGCTCAGGAAAAAGGTGAGAAAGATTCTTTTGGTAATTCACCTGAAAAGTGTTTTCACACTGAAATGATCACGTGTTCCTTTCAGAGAATCGAGGAGATTATGAAGAGAACGAGGAAGGGTGAAGCTGAGTTGAAGGTACTGTAAGAGACACCTTCTGCTCCTGTGCGGTCGCCCCGCTGCGATTCTTTTCTTCGCTTCCCCGACTTTTATTTGTTAACTTTCTGTTGCTGTCATGTCAATTAAATTCTATCATTGTGGATATTTTGGGAGTTTTCGCGTCCTATTTACCACCATCTATCTTTGCTCCGTGCTGGAATCAGAGGGAGGAAGAGGCGGAGACAGGGTTCGTCTCGCCGCCAGGTCAGTAAGCGCTTCGGTCACCACGGGAAATCTCACGTTCGCCGCTTCGGCCGCCCCTTCCCGTCCGCCTGGCAGCCGCAAACCTGCAAGACGCGCTTCGTTTCTTTTACGTTTCCTCCTTCTGAGCATGCATCGCTGTGAGCTCAAACCCAGCTTTTGATTGGTATGATTTCTTGCCAAATTTTTTTTATTTTTTTTATTTTGTTTACATGCTTTAGCTTTGGCTGAAAATGAACAGCTGTGAATTTTTGTCAAGTGTAACTGATTATTTTCTTCTGCTGGGGTTTTAAAGGTCCCATATCCCAGACACTGATTGCAGATGAAACAAAATCTGCAAAATCGCTAAAAACCCGTGATGGATACATTTTATGTGAAAATTAGTCACGTGTCAACAGAAACCCCAAACAAGCTTCCCAATCAGATAACTGGAGCAGACGAGGTCCCAGGGTCCGCTGTTTCCAGGTCAGTGTTCCCCCGGGTCTGGGTTTTTTCCCCGGCTCAATATTTTGTTAACACGCATTAGCCAAAGCCGGGGGTTACGTGTTCACACCGGGAACATTACACCCAGCGTGAATTCATCTGGATTTTATTTTTAGAGTCCCGGTCAGTGTTTCCGAATTGTTGCGGTGCATTTTTAACTCTGCACCCAACCACCTCCTCAATCCAGATTGATCTTGGAGAAAGAAATTTGTATTTTTTTGGGGCCAATCAGGAAAATCAAAGATGTCAAAGTCTTTTCGATAAGGTCGTTTGCTGTCAACTTTTAACGGCATCATCCGGTTGTTTTGGTCGGCTCGTAATTGTGCACGTGGCTGCTGAGAGTTTATCCGAGATCCGCTAGCTGTTGACATTACCGTCATTGAAGAAGTTAATCTTTTGTTGGCGATTTTGTTGAAAATCAAGGACGTTTACATGTTTAAGTAAAGTTTGCGATCAAGTGATATCGTCATAATTCAATTACCTATCTGGGCCAGACGTCTAACGAGAGGTGGTGTTTTGGCTGTGGTATCAGATTCCTGTTGTAGCTGTAAGGATTGGATTATGGGACCTTTCAGCCCAGTCGGAGCCTGTTATTTCTGCAAAAACATCAGCAGACGCCCGATCGAGCATCTTTTGATTCAATAGCGGCTCCCTGGGCGCTGCTGTAGCTGCTTTTCAAAATGACCCAGAGATAATTATCGGCTTGTCCCAATGGAGGGAACTGTGCAGAAACGTAATCCGGCGCTTTATTTCATTTCCGTTAAGCTGTGTTTTGTTGCTCAGCCAACGTCGGTATCTCTTGTCAGTTGGCCAGGGAGGCTGTCTCAGAGGTACCTGGACAGCTCAAAGCAGCCGCAGCCTATCGTCAATTCTTTTTATCCTTTCGCAGGGGAGCTAAAGACGATTCAGACTAGTGCTCAGGTGAATGAATATGCAGTTAACAAAGCTGAGTTTAAAGAGCAGGTGACGGCAAAGTCGAATCCCCCGGTGCCGGCGCAGATGGACAGTCAGAAGAGCGCGCCGGTTGAAAACGACACTCACGCCGTTCCCGACAAGAGACTTGACGCCAAACAAACCGACAAGGACGGCGGAGACGTCGAGCCGGAGGAGCGGGAGGCGGAGATGACGCTTGACAAGGAGCGAACAGCAAGAGCGACTGCCCCGCCGCAAAGCAAGAAGGAGCCCAACACGGCAGCAGATGCCAAAGTGAGCCCAAGGGATAGTAGCCTAATGAACGGAGTCGTGAAGGGTGACAGAAGTGCCTTGGGTCGAGCGTCAGCCGAGGTAATCAGACAGCAGGTGTCAACAGCGGAGGGCAAAGCCGAAGAAGCGTCCCAGATGGAGGCCCTCAGACCATCTGTGGTGGAACAGCTATCGCCGCCAATCATCAAGCTGCAGCCCCTCGATGTGGCCCCTTGTTGCGAGGAGGTGCGGTCAATGGAGGTCAGGTGAGCGGGCAGGTTCTTGTATGAAATACAGCACGCGCCGCTACAAGTGCAACCTGTATGAACATGGCTGACTTGTTGTTTACCCTTTTTTTTCACACTATAAGGCGCACTTAAAATCCTTATATTTTCTCAGGAATCGGCCGTGCGCCTTATAATCCAGTGCGCCTTATGTATGATTTCTTGTTGCGCTTACTGACCTCCAACCAATTTTATGTGACACACTGCGCTCAAACATCTGTCAGAATGTTTTAGTGTGACTTTGGTAAGCGACGAAGCCGCTCCGCTCGATTGATTGTCGGACCGTTCCCACTAGACACGAGGACGTTGTATTTAAGTGGGTCTGTGGTTGAATATGGGTTGTAACGTCAGACAACGTTAGATGACGAATTTGGTAGTGCTGGAATACAATGTTGTTCAAACCTCACACTAACTTCAGGTGTCCGCTATCGCTGGCAACCAAAAACCAATCAGAGAACAATACATAGTACGCTTACCTCCGCTACTTTATTTAATAGCGGTACGTACTGTGCTCGACATATTATGACTGTAAATTACGGAATGAGGACTCCCGAAAATGGTACCTGTTAAGAGACATGCTTAGATGAGTTGTGTCGTGGAAAGAAGAACAAACAGAGTTTCCGAGGGAACAGAGCGAGATGAATGAGATGAATAAGGTGCGACTAAACTGACTGTTTTGTTTGGCTTTAGATACCGTACGTTTTATCATGCGCCTCATAATGCGATGCGCCCTATGTATGAAAATAAACCCGTTCTTTGATATTGCGCCTTATAATGTGGTGCGCCTTACGGTCCACAAAATACGGTAACTTCAAACTAAATGTTGACAATCTTGGCCTTGTTTTACATTTACTGAATCCTTGAAGCGTAGAGGGTTTCAAAGCTTCCTCCTGTGAGGTCGCTCAGGCAGTCGCAATGCACGTCATTCAAATATCGATTACTTTCAAGAATATTAAACTAAAACCACTTATTAAAGTGTTTATTTACATTTTATAAGAATAAAGGGGATGTGCAGAATTGCGGTAACTATAGAGGGATGAAGTTGATGAGCCATACAATGAAGTTATGGGAAAAGATAGTGGAAACTAGATTGAGTGCAGAAGTTGGCATTTGTGAGCATGTTTCATGCCTAGAAAAAGTACTACAGATGCAGTATTTGCTTTGAGAATGCTAAAAGAGAAGGTCAGAGGGAGCTGCATTGTGTTTTTGTAGGCCTAGAAAAAGCATATGACAGGGTGCAGAGAGAGGAACTCTGGTATTGTATGAGGAAGTCTGGAGTGGCGGAGAAATATGTTAGCCTGGACATGTATGCTCGCTGTGAGATAGCTGTGAGGTGTAACAGAGAAGTTCAAGGTGGAGGTGGGACTCCATCAGGGATCATCAGCTCTGAGCCCCTTCTTGTTTGCAGTGGTGATGAACAGGCTGACAGATGACCTTAGACAGGAATCTCCATGGACCATGATGTTTGCAGATGACATGGTGATCTGTAGTGAGAGCAGGGAACAGGTAGTGGAAAATCTAGAGAGGCGGAGGTATGCTCTGGAAAGGAGAGGAATGAAGGTTAGTCCCAAGACAGAATATATGTGTGTGAATGAGAGGAACCCGGGTGGAACGGTGAGGCTACAGGGAGTGGAGATCAAGAAGGTGGAGGATTTCAAATACTTAGGGTCAGCAGTCCAGAGCAACGGAGAGTGTGGAAAAGAGGTGAAGAGACGGATCCAAGTGTCGGGGGACTATGTGATAGAAGACTATCAGCCAGAAGGGAAGGAAAGGTGTACAAGACAGTGGTGAGACCAGTGATGCTGTATGGACTAGAAACAGTGACAATGACCAAAAGACAGGAGACAGAGCTGGAGGTCGCAGAGATGAAGATGTCGAAGTTCTCTTTGGGAGTGACCTGGATGGATAGGATCAGGGATGAGTCCATCAGAGGGACGGCACATGAAAGATCATTTAGAGAGAAGGTCTGAGATGGTTGGGTCAAGTACAGAGGAGGGAGAGTGGATATATTGGTAGACGGATACTAGAATTGGAGGTCCAGAGGAAGACCAAAGATTTAGAAGATTTATGGATGTAGTGAGAGAGGATATGAAGTTAGATGGTGTGAGAGAGGAGGATCCAGAGAATAGGGTTGGATGGAGATGGTTTATTCTCTGCGGTGACCCCTGAAGGGAAAAGCCCAAAGGAGAAGAAGAAGAAAATGTAGATTTTCATGTTAGATTTGCAAGTTTTTGATGTTTTTGAGATGAGTTTGTATGTCACACATGTGGTTTAATACTTTTTAAAAAACTTATACAGCCCAGCTTCAAAGGAGGACCTGATTTCAATCCCAGAGTTTTCGCCGATAATTGAAGTCCAGCACGGCGGCATGAGTAACAGCCGAGCCCTGGAGGACCTGTTGGACCTGACGGGCAGCGTCACCTCTGCTAAGCCGTCCTCGGAGGGCGGCATGGGGGACTGCAACAAGAACCTGATCGAGGGCATCGTTAGTCCGATGTGCGACTCCAAACTCATCGGGACGTCGCCTCCATCTTCAAATAAACTTCGCATCCAGTAGCGTGTTTGTCCGTGCAGCTCTCCCGCTTGCCCTCTACTTCCTCTGTCTATGAAACACACACACACACACACACACACACACACACACACACACTTACAAGCCGGGTGTCAGGCTTTCTAAACGTGTCACCAAATTCATGGGAGTAGAGCCATAGGGATGGACTTTAAGAAAAACCCTGCAAACACCTTGAAATATACAAGTACGATCTTCTCCTTCATTCGATTTCCATGCCGCAGGTGAACCTGGTTTTTGATCGGAAGGTCCTTTATTTTTGTCGGAATACACGAGTATGAAAACGTCTGACTGCAAGAGAGCCGGGGACATGAGGGGGAAATTTTCCAGCGAGTTAAATATTGGCAAGCAAAACAAATTAAAAAGACATTATCGGTGTTTTGAATATGTAGAACCTTTAGGGTTGCTTGGCAACGATTTTCCAATGATCCTGTAGAGATTTCGAACTGGGTCCTTAATCCTGTCCTGTAAGACAGTAAGCAATAAGCATGAGTGACTTTAGCCTTTCTAAACGCCCTTTAGATTCGGCGTTTTGTTTAAAAAGGCGTTATAATCACTTCTTCATGACTATTCCCACAGCAAGCCCTATTATTGAGTATGTGGAATTTTTGTATGCATTAAGAATAAATTAGTCTGCACTCTGTCTTGCAAAGTAAAACCCAGGAAGACTCTCAGGACTACCATGGATCGATCATCAGTTGTCACCACAATTACATTCCTCTAAAGCTCAATTGGACTTTCTGACTGCAGATTAGAGAAAGATTACTTCCAGCATGGTTTGAATTTTCTTAAAAAACACATGAAATCAATAGATTTTTTTTTTCATTAGTTGAAATTGAATGAACCAAATTATCAGTATGTGATTTTCCAGTGATTTAAATGTATTTCCACCAGTGGAGGTTTTCAAACGCAAGACAACTGAAGCCAATTTCACAGGAAATATTGCATAAACAGTGATTTAGCTCTTACCCCGTTGACCCGTTGACGTCTGCCTTCGCTCTCATACCGTTAGTATGTCTACTCTTAGACTAGATAGTTTTTGTCATAGAATCAAAAATGAAAAACAGCACATAAATCTATTGGCATTACTACTTTATTAGACACATTTGGCTAAACAGATATCTATTGATTAATATATAGGGGGTGCTGATCGGGGGCTCCTCCTCAATCATGTCTACATTTAAACTCAATAGAATTGCCTTAAGAAGGAACATTGCAATTCACTATATATATATATATATTTTTTTTTTTTTCTTTTTTTGCATTTTACAGTCTTCTGTCTGTGTTTGTGTTTTCTTCAGATCGGCCACTGACATTTATGTGTGTGACCTGTAATACTTGAACCCTGGTTTGACAAGAATCTTCTCTGTGAACCTGCAAACCAGAATGCCACCGGCTTGCACAAACAATCCCGTCTGGAATAGCGATGTTTGGATTTGTGTTGCTCAGTCAATGCAGAGCCGGACGAGGCTTTTTGAATGATTTAAAGCAAAGCAGTCATATAGCGTCATACTGTATTTAAATGTATGAATTTGCCCTGTATTTTGCATATTCAAACACTTGCGCTCAACACACATTAGAGTTACCTTTTATTTTTTTGCATAGGATTTGATTTGAGGAAAATACTATAGGAATATTAGATTATGCCCAGAATGAAATATTTAAAAAAAAAATCATCTATCAAAGTAAAATCACTCAATTTTCAACAATACATTGTGCATGTTAGCATGGTGAGTAAAAAAAATCTGAAACAATAAAAAGTAAAGCCATGAAATCTGTGTTTTTGTTTGTATTCAACTAAAATGACTGATGTGTTATAATGTAATGTGTTCTAAGTTTTTGTAAAATATAATATGAAATTACTGCTAGTGTAGTAGAAAGTAAAGACAAATGATCCCCTGACGATGTTCCCATTTGTCGAGGTTACACTGACACAGTGTGATGGAAACATCAAATATAAGATAAGATATACTTTTTTGATTCCCATAGGGTAACTTCTTTTGTCGCAGCAACGTAACAATTACAGTATCTATAAAGATGGGTATAAATATAAATACAATTAATAAAATGCAAGACAATTAAAAGATAGCAAAAGAAAGCAGAGTGAACAACAACAACAATAAGAATAAGACCAAGATAAGATAATCGGTCTTATTCAAGGATAAGAATAAGAACAAGAATAACAACAAGAATAAGAATAAACAACAGAATGGAAAAAAGACATCACGGGTGAGAATAGATAACCAAAGATGATGACAAGGGTGAAAACATAAACAGAGACAATAGCAATGACGAAAATGAACAGGATGCGAATGGACTCAAATATGAATATCCTATAAAAAAGTCTTTTATAAATTATTTGTGATACAGCTTTAATTGTTCGCTTAAAACAGATTTGACAAGACGCATTTGTTATTTGGATGGATATATCACTACTTTTTAGAGCAGTTTCACCCCGAGACACTATGTGGCGCCATGCGTTTCACATAACAGGGAACTTTTGCAGAGATGTTCAAGTGGGGAGTTTTTTAAAGTAAGAATAAAGAGGTCCTCAGCAGTTATAGAATTCGATTAATTTCCACACTATTTTTAGTAAATCAAAAAATAACCGATCCACGCAATATTTATTTTTTTTAAATCCACAGATTTATAAGGTAAATCATTTCCACGAAACCCGGAAAAGCTTCGTCCATCTCTGAGATATCATTGGCTCACACGGACACACGTGACCCAATCAAACCGCTAGCGACTCGTCACGCTAACGTCCAGCGGAAATTCCCGAAATAAACAATCTCTTCTCCGAGAACATCTCTGGCCATAATTGGACGAGGAGGAGCAGCTGAAGCGACCTGCGCGTAGCTTTGACCCGAATCTCACGGTTGCGCTTCGGTAAGTCCTTAGCTACTCTTGACGCTTATGCACTGTTGTACGCTAAAGTAAACCTGGCTCGGGTTTATTGTTGTTTTTAGCAAATAGTTTTTAAGTGTCAACCCGATAAAATCGGATGCCATTTTGTCACAGCGTCGTGTGGCGACGTTACAAAGTGGACTAGCCACCTGGCGTTAGCCACGTTAGCAAGATGGTAAGGTTGCTCAAGCTATTCCGTCGTATTGTGAGCGTCTGAAAAGGCAAACCGAAGCTTAACTGCTACATTCTCAGTTAACTAGACTATTTATCCTGCCAATGGAGTTCTCTTTCTTAGCTCGTGGAACACAATGACTACATTTTGTTAAGTTTTAGTCTCGCCACTTAAACATGGTGCTCGGGCTGCCCTTTAGCCTCGCCTTCGATCGGAGGCTGCGGCCAAAACCGCACTGCAACTCAAGCCAACCGTATGAACGTTGGCTAGTTTACGTATTTATTTCTTAAAATGTTGTATTAAAATACGCGTATTGCTTTGGTGCATGTTCGTTAAGCGTCAAGCCGAAACCCCTTGTAGTTCTGTGGCTGTTTTGCAGAAGTTATGAGATTCCAATGTTTGTAAACAGTCATTTAAAAGCCAGACTTTTTTTGTGTGTGTGCTTTCTGAATGTCTTGTAAACATGAAGCCTTTATTCAATCTTGCAAATAACAGCTGTTCCACCCCTATTATCTGTCTGGTGACAATGATTAGATTAAATCATGGTCGAACCTCCATGTGATAACTTGAGGACTTTGAGCATCTAAAGAAAGATTGAGTTTGCTGAAGCGACTGAATTGGGTATTTCATAATACTTAGACTCAACTGCTACACAGATTATTGCTGTAGTATTGTTTTTTTCTCGGTGAAAATGAGGCTAAAAGATTTTGTCGGTTTAGTTTGGTGAGATTTGAAGGCCCCCGGTTAGATGGCAGAGAGGAGTTCTTTCCGTATGGAGGCTGCATGTTCTCCTCGTGTCTGCCCGGGTTTCGTCTGGGTTCTCCGGTTTCCTCGCGCGGTCCGAAAAACACAGCGGTATCATTGAAGACTCTCAAATTACCCAGCCGCGTGAATGAGAGAATGAATGGTTGTGTGTCTATTTGTGCCTCTCGCTACAGCCCCCGTGCAACATCTAGCGCAGGATAAACAGTGTAGATCATGAATGAATGCATGAAAGGTAGTGGCTTTTGGTCACATAATGTAACTGCTGGCTGAACGGCTGCCCGTATTTTGGTTTGTCGCAGGTTGTTGACATTAATTTCTTGAGTGTCTTCCCAATGAAATGTATTTGTTTCCCCCCGTAGAAAATCCCTCACTTCCGAATATGGTCCGACCACATTTTGGACCGCCGCGCCTAAAGCCCAGGTAATGTACACTGACATTTTAAGTCGGACACATACGCACTTACGGTGGCGATTGGTTTCGAGATTCAATAAACAATATGATCTATTTCTCTATCAGACCTTACGGGGAGGGCCATGGCGTTGGCTCCAACGAAGGGTATTATGGTCCCGGCTCAAAAAGTCGAAGGGATTTCCAGGGTCACCCGGGAAAGGTGCCTTTTCACTGGAGAGAATCCAGAGGCCGAGGACGACCTCCGATGGTCAGAAGAGTCCCGCTGATGGGCGAGCCGAAGGAGCCGCGTTTTCATAACTGGAGATCCTCTCACCAGGATTCCTTTCAACCGTATCATCCAAAAATGGAACCACACCACAGCCATAGGAGACACCCTCCACCCAGGCTGAACCGCTCCCCCCACGCCCACTATCAGTCATCTCGCGGTCCACCGCCGGGATCTTTCAATCAGAGGGGCTCACCCCCTCACGACCACCACTCAGGTCACAGGTCGCCCTCCCCGAGACATTTTCGGGGCCATCCAGGTGACAGGAGGTCCGGCCCTGCGCCGGTCTACCAGGGGTCTTTCAGAGGTCACAAAAGGCATTCAGGGTTCTTCCACCCGGAGCATCGGGGCCGAGACCCTCGTGGGAATTACAATCCTCGAGACAGGCCCTTTGAGCACTCGGGCCACGGCATGAAGCGATGGAACGAGCACGGAGCGTTCTCTCACCCACACAATGGAGAGCACAGGCCCCCTGGCCCCCAGAGAAGCCCCAGAGAGATGCAGGGGAGAGGCTCATGTCCAGAGAGGTACAGGAGTGAAGCGACTATCCCAGCTGGGTAAAATTATTAAAGAGGAGACCTCGAGCTTGTCACAGGGGTTGTTGTTATTACCTCTGCTCTGTCCCAAATTATAATGATTAGAGGGTAATAATGGGGCTCTGGTGTAAATGTGGCCTGAGAAGAGTGTTCAATCTCTTCATTTTGCTTGATTTGACTTCCCCTACCTGTTTCATTCTGTCATGGCATTGTGATGGGGCTGCATTAAAGTAAGAGTTTAAAGTTCCAACCCCCCCCCCCCCCTCCCCAGCGTGACATGACAGTGGATGTCATTGTAATGATTTCTGTATTGTCTGATGGATATATAGGTGGTCATCTGAGCAAGACTCCAGGCGACAACGCGGCCCGGTGGAAAGACAGGGCAGCAGGTCCCACAGTAGAGAGAGAGCAAAGGATGGTCCTCGCCCGCCCCCTTTCAGATCCCCTTCATGGAAGGGAGGTCCGTCGCCGTCATCCTCCTATCACAAGAATCCTCAGGAGAGGCAAGTGATCGGCCCCCGCAAGAGGAGGATGTCTGACATCGACCCGGCCTCATCGGACCCCGAACAGGAGCATGGCGACCCAAAGCACGCCAGGAGAGAGAGGCCTCAGCTCCTCAGCATTCCCAGACCGTTTGGTGGGAAACCTTTGTCTCTTCGGGATAGAAGCTTCCTCGTCAAGAGCCGACAGATGAGAACGGAGTCTCTCATGAGGCTCAAAATACCTCCGTATGTGAGACCCAAGCCCCGCCCCGACGACTCTGCCCCCCAGGAAGATATCAGTGCCGTTCTTGCTCTCAGGAAGAAGCGTTTCCAGAACTCAGTTCCCCTGAAAACGGTGGAACCAAGACGAGCAAAGCTTCAGCGGTCGCCCCCCAAGGAGGATGCCGATGATGAAGAAGAAGAAGAAGACGACGAAGACGATGATGGCGATGCGAGCAAATCCCCGAGAGACTCTGATAGTGGAAAAGAACAGGTGGAGTCTCGCCGGTCCTTAAAAGCTCACAGGTACGGTATTTTCCTTCTAGCGCTGTTCGCAGGGGCTTGATGGGGATTGAGAGGTCCAGAAAGAATATCTCTGTTTGACGGGGTGCCGGCTATGACAATTGGAGACCTCGTGACGGGCTGTGTGTGCCGCACTGTTTCAGTTGATGAGAAAACGTCTAAAGTTTTGAAAGCGCACCCCCGGCACCAGTCTGCGTATATCTCACCACGCCCTCCTCTCAAGCGGGCTCAAGTGAAGATAAGGCGGCTAAGCCAACCTTCAGAGCCCGACACGTTCAAGAGCCCCGATCAGGATTGAGGAAAAGGCCAGTGTCGGTGTGGTGGATCCCCGAAGTGTTCTTCGTTGATTATCCTGAGAGCAAACTAAGCGCTCCTCTGCATATTTTGAAAAGCCACCTCTCCCCAAAATTGGCAATAATTTTAGCATCGCCAAGAGGACTGTACTTCTCATCAACCAACTTACATGGCAACGCTGGCCATCTTGTCTGCAACGTGGCAGCCAGAAATGGAACTGAGGGGATGAAATGCTCGGCTGCCGGTCGAAAGTGTGTGTGTTCTGATCAAAAACAAAGCTAGTCCACGCTGTGCCTTTGTTTTTGCAAGATCAAGCGGGTGTTTCTTTGCTGCCCTCCGATGACAAAAAAAAAAAAACCAGAACGACCGAAGAGGAAATAATGTCGCCCTCACATCTCTTGCCCACTTGTTTTTGAGCTCGCGACCTTGTGCCCCTGGATTCATTTTCGCAGATTACGTGCTAACTCAGCAATGAATTGCATGTGTCTTTCATCGGTACCGGCTGTATTAAGTTTACCAACTTAAAAGAGCAAGTTAAACCCTTTTCGGCTTCAGTCAGCGAATTTCATACTTCTTTCAACGGCCTTCCAACGTCAGATAAACGATAAATGTCAAGTAACACCTCTTTACCACGGGAAAGAAGTGGAAGACAGATGGGTATGTTGGGATGTAACACGGGCTTCTGCAACTGACGTTTCACGGCTCACGGAAGTCTCAGCTTGATTGTCAATCAAAGCTTGCCTAGCACCGTTAATACGGTGCATCCGGAGGTCATGAAAAGCCACAAGGTGGTCCCCTATATCGACAAAATCTGCGACTACACTGAAACAGGCCTTGAAAGCGTGCCCTTTTGAATAGCTGGATAATGCTATAATGCTATGTAGCGTTGCCATCCACGCGCCTTTATGTGCAAGATGACCTACCGGAGAGAAAAAGCCGAGAATTGAAAGGCTGGAGAGTCTGGTTTTGGTAACGAGGAGAAAAGTGAGATGGCTGGTGGGTGGAATTCCATCGATGTGCTCCAAGGATCAGGCCGGGCCCAAATATTCATCATCCCCGCGTCACGGCTTGGAAAAGCGTTGCCTCAAGCGGTTGACAAGAAGGCATTGTCAAATCATTCTCTAGAGCCGATCAATTGTGAGTAAAAAGGGAATTACGGCACACAACGGAAAGGCTTGTATGCTATCCTTGCTATCGCTGCTCCGTCAGGCACGGTGAACCGAAGTGGATGATGATTCCGGAGACCTACAGAGACAAAGGTCTCGCTGTGTGGGATGCAAAGTTTGAATGTTGGATTCACGGGCAAGACGGTCCTTTAAACTCGCCCGTGGAGAAGTAGCTCCAGAGATGGATTCTGTCACCTACGCTCCACACAAGTCTCACGCCCCGAATCTCCCGCCGATTTTTGGATGTCCCAGGATGAGGCTTTGAGGATCGGCGTGAACGCAGCGAAACCGCCGTTGTCCCGCGCTCCTCGAGGAGATGATAGAAGACGCGGTGTTGTGCTGTAGACCGAAATCTTAAAAAGCCCCCTCCCCCCCTCGAGATTTCCCCCCGTTTAACGATCACTGAGTGAATGAAGAGAGCTCAGATTGATTCAGGGTACAATAATAGGAGTACAGAAGCATGGACTTGCCATGGTTTTTGTAAGTACCCATGTGTGATTCATGGCTTATTATCTTTTGCCTTACTGAAAAAGTGATGTTCATTGCTGGTCTAAGTTGCATTACTTCTAAAAGCTGACCGGTTAAATTCTATGCTACTTGCTGATAACTTGAAAGATGTAATCTATATAGCCATATTTAAGATGTTGGCACACTGATTGACCCTCCATTGCATCTGAGAAGTACTCAAAAGACGCCCTGCTGATTTCTCCTCAGAGCTTCTTCTATTGAGAAACGCGACCTCGTCGTTTTATCTCACTGGCCCGCCGGGCCGAGCACCTCCAGGGACCGGTCGCCTTCAAAAGAGCAAAGTCCTTCTTCAAAAAGCGGTAACGTCTTCTGTTTTCATTTTGGAGACTACGTCGGGACAGTTTAAAACTCCGCTTCAACAAACATTTAACCAAAGTCCTAATATTTGACCTCTATTCAGAACACAGTTCGGACGGTGGCGTGAACAGCCGGATCTCAAGGTCCGACTCGCGATCGTCACCGGAAGAGAGGAAACGGGACTATTTGGATAGGAGAGTGTTCAGGTACGATATTTCCACGTCGGTCCTTGTCGATGAGGGAATGCGTTTGTCGGTCGTTCTGGGTTTCGCACTCGGTGATAGCAGGACACATGAAGCCAGAGAAAATACACCTCGCCTTGTTCTCCCTTCTGCTTTGGTTGTCTCTGCAGGCCGTTGCATATGATGCACGAAAACCACAGAGGCAGGAGGCCCTACAGGAGGCCTGGGCCGGGGCCCGGGTTCATGCAGGTGAGCCAACACTCAGAAAATCCACTTAATGATCCACTGTGTTTGTTTTTGCTGCTCCAGAATATTCATATTTGATACTCTGTGGCAATGGAGACGTGTTTGTGTAATCAAATTACACATTATGTTGACAGAGACCGAGGTTTTTTGGCGGTCCAAGGAGGATGGGCCATGAACTGTCGGGAAATTTCCGAAGACCACTCATGGTATGCGGAAACACGCGGCGATTTGTCGCTTCTTAGAAGTGAGTTGTCCTTTCCCGGAAGCTGACGCCTACGTCCGTTGTTTCCTCAGGAGAGCCTGGTGCCGCGTCCTTTCCTAAACCAGAAGCCCGTATTCAGAAAGAGTTTCAGCATCATGTCCAAATACCGCAACATGAGAGTGATGCGTCAGCGGGCACCGTACTACAGAGGACCCAGCCAACAACGCTGGTGACCAACTCGGGGTAGGCAAACGCTTCGCGGAAAGGAAAAAGGACGATGCCGCATGGATTTGCACACTTTAGTTGGATGTCGGTACGGAGCGGAGAGACTCTTGCAACCTCAAGAACGACCAAATATCTCCCCTTGCTGTCCAACCACCTCGCATATGCTTCTTTTAATCCAAGCTGTAATGCAAGACACAAACTGAGCTGTTTTTTTTTTTTTTTATGTCTGCAGGTTCCACACTTTGCAGTACATGATGGATGAAACACTGGAGGTTGGAAGGACTGCCGACTCTCTGCCATCACTACAACCCTGGACTGCCTGTATATCGTGGGAGTTTTGTTGCTTACGTGTGTTCATGGTAGAAGCGTTTTAGTTGACACACTGAAGTGCCGCAGTACTTAGTTTTATCGTATTTGTAAAGTACTTTTACATTACACTGCTCGTGTTCTCACCAGTTTTCCCGACCCGAGAGTTTTCCACCGCTGAAGCGTTGGTCTAAGTCCGGATAATATTGCGACATGTCTTTTGTAAATACATCAAAACAAAGGGGATCCTGGGCTGTTTTGGAATAGGAGCTGCAACTTGTAACAGTTTTAATAATTTTAGCAGCTGAGAAAGAACTTGTACAATCACACGCTCAGTTCGTGGTTCAAGACTTCAAATAAAAATCTGCATTAACGAGTAACTTACATTTTCGTTATTTCGCTTGCAGATATTTAAGGGTGTGGCCGGTTAGTGACAATCTCCGCTTTCTGTTTACATATCTTGAGATTTCATGATATTACAGAATTGACTGGAAGCTTGTTGGAAGCGGTTAAATCCCTTGTAGCAGATGGAGGCTTTGAAAGGTGCGTAGAGATTTCTAAACGGACATTAATGCATTGAAATAGATTTCAGTCAGAGGAGCTGCAGGCGTCGTTTGAACACAGATGACTGCACGAGAAATAATAGCACCGAAGGCCGATGAGTTTGGCGCTCTTAACATCCGTGCAGGGTCTGCTGCTTCACAAAATAAATAAGCATAGTATTGCAAAGCCAAGGCTGAAATCCTTGCACCAGACATTCAAAGACCTGGCTGGGCAAACTGCTTGCCTGATGTCACTCAGGATGATATGGTCAAAAAATACAGCCAACTCGCGTGGCTTAATATTTAACAACAAAAATACACAAGCAAAACTTAAACTGACTGTTTTGAAATGGCAGATGGATCTGCAATCCAAAATCTGTTATTACCTGGTGCATTTTGTTTTTTTCTCCATGATATCATGGATGCCATGAAATATTGTGTATTTTTATATATATATACTGCTCAAAAAAATAAAGGGAACACTTGAACAACACAATGTAATTCTAAGTCATTCACACTTGTGTGAAATCATAGTGTCCACTCAGGAAGCAACACAGATTCATTTTGACTTGTTTTAAGGACATTACATCAAAGTTGGATCAGCCTGGAGTTTGTTTTTACACTTTAATTTTGAGTGTGATTCCTAATCCAGACCTCCATGGGTTAATACATTTGATTTCCATTGATCATTTTTGTGTGATTTTGTTGTCAGCACATTCAACTGTGTAAAGAGCAAAGTATTTCATAAGAATATTTCATTCATTTAGATCTAGGATGTGTTTTTTAAGTGTTCCCTTTATTTTTTTGAGCAGTGTATATATATATATATGTATATATATATATATATATACACACACACACACACACATTACACTGAAAAAAAAATACATTTTTTTATACAATATGTATGTATATATATATATATTTTATTTTTTATTTTTTTGATAAAATGAGAACCAGTGGTTTTTTTTTAGTATTTAAATACATTCAAAAGTGCTGGAATATTTTACCTTTTTTTTCTTTTTTTTTGTTTTGTTTTTAAACGTGGGATGATGTGTAAATGCCAGTTGGACTGGATGCAGAGAAGACCTGGAAGATGGAGGAGCAGGTGAGCTCTTATGAGACTCCTCAGAAGGATACTGGAGGAGCTCCGGTAAACAACTCCTTGCTCAAAGGTCTCGGAATGTGAAGAAAGCGACGGGTCAGGGTTCCCTGCAAGATTAGCATGAACAGCTGAGCAATCAACAGGGTGAATTATTGCCAAAATCTTCTTGTCGTGGCAACTGGACTTGAATTTCTTCACTTGTAGACACCTCAGCCCTCATCCCAGAGGTTTCCTCAGTTATGACAACCTGTTGGGAGTTTCCTGTTATAACTCCCAGGGTTTTGGGCGGGTCCAGGTTATGGAGGCTTGTTACCAGAATAAGAAAATGTATTTGTCCCCAACAGGCCACTCCTCTGTTCAGAGATGGTTTTTCTGTTTTGACCAAGTCGGCTTCTTTGACTGCTCTCTGCCCACCCTGAAATGGTGGCTGTCCTGGGTCGGGCCATACGTTTGTGCAGAGGTTGTAGACGTCATCACAATCCTCGATGCAGCAAACACCACATTCTCCATCTTTGCTCTCAGGATGTTGTGGGGTTTCCACATCTTCAAAAGTTTCTCCACATCTTACACCCAACTTTCGGGTGGCTCCCCTCTGGTCGCTGTCCCGCCTGTAAAACCCTGAGGAGAAGGTCAACCTTCATTCCCAGAGCCATCCTCAGTATCAAATTGTGAACATCAAAGAATAAAATAAAATAAAAAAAAAATAAATAGATAAAATATATATATGTATATAAAGGAATAAAAAAAATATATTTATATTTTTATTTTACATATAAATAAATGAATACATGAAAATTGTATATGTATGTGTGTGTATATATAGATACATATACATATATGTATATATTGTGTGTGTGTGTATATATATATATAAATATTTAGATGCTTAAAATTTTTTATTTTATTTTAATTTATACATTTTTTTTAAGTATATATACACTGCTCAAAAAAATAAAGGGAACACTTAAGAAACACATCCTGGATCTAAATGAATGAAATATTCTTATGAAATACTTTGCTCTTTACACAGTTGAATGTGCTGACAACAAAATCACACAAAAATGATCAATGGAAATCAAATGTCTCAACCCATGGAGGTCTGGATTAGGAATCACACTCGAAATTAAAGTGTAAAAACAAACTCCAGGCTGATCCAACTTTGATGTAATGTCCTTAAAACAAGTCAAAATGAATCCGTGTTGCTTCCTGAGTGGACACTATGATTTCACACAAGTGTGATTGACTTAGAGTTACATTGTGTTGTTCAAGTGTTCCCTTTATTTTTTTGAGCAGTATATTTTTCATTGATGTTCACAATTTGATGTTACTACCCCATGTGCCCCCCATTTGCCCCTCGGGGACAAATAAAGCTTTTTCTGATTCTGAAACACCAGCACTACATGGTGTGATGACGTTCTTTCATTTCTTGATGTCGTCCTCCTGTTCTACCTTCCGTCATCTGGGGGTTTCGGATTTGGCGAAGGCCCTGTTAGGTTCGCCGCAGCATCTCAGGGCTTTTCCTAACGCGTTGTACCTTGATCTCGCTACGTTCTTGGGAATTCTGATTCTCCCCAGTTTGTACTCAAGGCGGCTTTCTTTCTCCTGCTCGATCGTGACGTTATCTCCTTTGCGAAGCCCAACCGTTGCCCTTCAGGGCGTGTCGACCGTCCTCCACGCCCCGCTCATATTTGCGAGCGCGGCGGTCCGACCGCCGTGCTAAACTTAGCCGTGACAGCGACCCTCCTCATCACAACACACTCGGCGGGCCACAATGGAGGGTGTCGAGTTGCAACAGATGCTGCTGTATCTCACTGGAGAGGCTGACATAACAAGGTAAGAATGGGCGCCGCGTCCTCCAACGTTACTGACGATAATCCGGCTCGATTTTGGTTACTAATAACTATAATCTGTGTTTTTGGTTCCAGCATGGATTGCACATGGCATGAGAGAAACAGCCGTCTCCACTATCGTGGCCGCCAGACGTGAAACCTCGTGTTAGCCTCGTGTGCTGCGAGAGCCGCTGTTAAAAGAGGTTTTTTTTTTTTTTGTTTTGTTTTCCAACCCGGGAATATCGTTTATTGGCTGAAAAGGTGAACGCATGAAGTTTTCCTCCTCGGGTCGCATTGTTTGGGCGTCCGCCTGCACTGACCGGCTCCAATCTGTCCTCTGTAGATGTAGGCTTTCAGAACGCAGGGTTTTCTGTCTTTCTTGTGCGCTTCGACACTCACGATGGGGAGCTTTAGCTCGGCCCTCCTCCCCGGTAAGACTCGGCGGAGGCGTTGCTTCGTCCGAAACACAATTTGAGATACTCCAATGCTGCACGTTGAAGGCCGAGTGTGAACGAAAGCATTGAAATCGCACAAAAAAATCTGAATTTTAAGCCTTAAAAGCAGGGTTTTTTCTAATAGATTTCCTTTTTTTTTTTTTGTTTCTTGAAGACACCGAAGAGTTTGCCTCAATTGTGTCACTCGCAGAGAAGCTGAATGAGCAGGTGGCTCAGGCCTCAGATGACAGATCGCAGTTGGATCTCCAGTCCCTGGGAAGTATATTCTTTTAATATCTACAACAGCTTGTCACCTTGTTATATTACCCAAATGAATGTGGCTACTATGTCCAAACACCCGGGCCGGGCAATATATCAGTTTCCAATTTTGTCTGAAATTTGCTATCATTAGCGAGATTAATTTCTATAAAAAAAAAAAAAAAAAAAACACCATAAAGAAATGACAGTCTAGCGAGAAATCTCTTTAAAGGGCCTTTAAAATGCGAAAAATCTGCAGAAATTACCCCAAAAAAATCTATATTCTGTGCAAAATACCTATTATTGCAGATTTCCTGAATGAAATAATTCATCATATAAAGTAGAGGAAATTATGTAATAATTATCAGGAAATTATGTGAAATTAGCAAATAATGACCCTAAAATTTTGCAAAAGATGGCCAACAAATTGGCTGGCAAATTCATTTAAGCACAGATCAATAACTCATCCACATTTAGTAATTGGTTATTGGAAAGTACTGTAATTTCCACACTATTGAGCGCACCTGAATATACGCCACGCCGTCTAAAAATAAATAAATGAATGTGTACATATGTAGGCCGAATCGTAATATGAGATATTTACACCGAATTTTTTTCAATTATTAATCATTTAATAATTTTTAAATTAAATACATATAAGTAACATCCACATCTATGGATTGGATTTTTTTTTTCTGTACAGAGACTAAAGAAAAAGATGAATTATAACTAAACAAGGAAAAGTCCATCCATCCATTTTTTTATCCAGTGTTCAAAGTCTGGGAAAAAAGCAGCTTACAGTCGGGAAATTACAGTATTTATTGCACGTTAGTCTGAGAGGTTGAAGACGTTTGTATGGAATCGAAGAATTTGCATTTTTATTTTCATTCTTTATTGACCGAAATCCAGCAGGATTTTTTTTTTATTTTTACCCTGGCAGCTACTTTTACCGAAATACAAATCAGGATTATCACTGTGACCCAAGTAAAAGTCAGGTCGTGCGTCATTTCAACCAAATGAGGTCTGAGCAAAGTCCTTTTCAGGGTTTTAATCCCACAGATGTCTCAAACTAGACTCGTCCCACAGGTGACGCTCTCGATGGAGGCGACGGGAAAGGAAGAGCCGGTTTCCTCGGCGCCGCAGGAAAACGGCGCGGCGCTCCCTGTGAGTGTCACCTTCAAAAGAGTGTCTCCTCACGCCAAGACGTCGCCGGCGAACGATTGTGAGCCTTCTGTTTTCCGCCGAAGACTCCGGCGACCCGGACGTCCCTGACCCCTCTGCTCCCGAGGGCCCTGACCGCGGTCCTCCAGGCCAGGGGGTCCCGGGGCCGCCACGGCGACCCCCAGGGAGAACTCACGCCGCCCAGCCTGGAGGGACTGCAGACGGAACTGCAGGAACTGAGGGACCAGTTTGAACTGATGAAGACTCAACACAAGTACGTCTGGTACTTTGAATTTTTTACGATAAAAAAAAACACGATCACTCATAATGACCGATACAGCGTTGCTAACAGTTTATAAACCTCTGCATCGTTACATTCACGACTTTTGTGCAGTAACTTCTTGAGTTGGCTCCGTGACCGAGCTCCTATCTTGAACCCTCGTATATCAATTTAAATTTAAAGAGAATGTAAAGAAATAAACTGGTTTTATTTAGTGTATTCAGCCATTGGATGTAGATGCCGGTGCAGGAAGTTGGTGGCATTTTTCTTTTGATGCTCTAACTAACCGTCTCCATGCTTAATACAACAATGCTATGCTAATTTTAGCGTGTATGCTTTGCTACACTTTGAGTCTTAACTTCATTCATGAACAGAGTGAAGCCGTTCCTTTTTTCACAACCATCAAACCATTCCCAAACCGCTTCAAACGACTCTTCAAACGACTCTTTGAAAGACTCTTCGAACGACCCCTCGAACGACTCTTCGAACGACTCTTCGAACGACTCTTCGAACGACTCTTTGGATGACTCTTTGAATTACTCTTTGAACAACTCTTTGAACGACTCTTTGAATGACTCTTTGAACGACTCCATGACCGACTCTTCGAATGACTCTTCGAATGACTCTTCGAATGACTCTTCGAACGACTCTTCGAATGACTCTTTGAATGACTCTTCGAATGACTCTTCATTGATGTTCCCGCCATTCGCTTCTCGTGAATGCCTCCTGGCTTCCCATAGACGATGCTCTCCGTCACCACGTCTCACAACTTCTTCATCCCTTCGCGGACGAGTCCACAACAAACACACTGAGCTTGTGTTTTTCCATATCGATCGGCGCTGTCTGTATTTAAACACCACTTCAGGGACAGCGGCGGCCATGTCGGCGCCAAACACTCATCCTGCTCGCTCCGAACTCAGATCTAGGCTCGGATCACAAAAAAATCCACTGAGCGAAGGCTCGTATCTCGTAAAAGTTGATGCACTCGTGCCTCAGGGTTCTGCTGTCCTTTCCTTCCAGGAAGACCTTCCGAGCTCCAAGCCCTGACCTCCAACCTGACCGCTCTCTCTAACATCTCCATGTCCTTTGTTACAGCAAAGAGATCAAACTGCTGATGAACGAACTGGACGAGGAGAAACGGATCCGCCTGACGCTGCAGGTGAAGATATGAAGGGGTCATTACTGTAAATCCATACATTGAAATGCGATAAAACAATAAAAACACAGTTCCACCATGCTGACAATATACATGAAATGATATATATTCACTTATATAACTATTCAAAAACCTGCTTTTAAATGTAGTTTATTTCTGGGAATCCCAACCCGGCCCTCGAATCTGTTTCTCATCCTTTATCTTATTTATGTTATCTAAAACCTGCAGGATCTGCAGAGGAGTCGCTCACGTTTCCTTCTCTTTGGTTCCAGATGGAGATACAACGCATGAAGAAACACATGTCCAAATGAGATTTGATACTCAGCAACGCTTGTAAGGCGTCTGCATGAATATATCTGTTCCATGAACGTCTTAATGTAAGTAGACGGGTGAAAGATTCACACTTTTTTCACCCGTCAGTAACACCAGCTTCTGTTTTTAACCCTGAGAAAATCTATCACATTAATGGCGTTCAGGATATTTTTCCTTTTTTTTTTTTTTAATTAAAGATGATATGAGCTGTTTATATTTATAATCGAAATGCATCATGATTTCAATCCTTTTTAATAATAATTTGAAAGGATATGTTGGTTTTCCTGATTGCTGTCATCAAAACCCGTCCGGTCCTCCGTTCATCCAACTCCAATAAAGAGAAGCTGATGTGATTTCTCTGTTCAAAAGCATTTTATGGAACTTCTGTGTCGCTTTCTGAGGATAAATGGGGACTTTTCCTGCCCCGCAGAGTCAAACACAGATTTTCTGTTTTTTTTTTTCCATTTTTTTTTACAATTCTGTACAGTAATTTTTATATCTATACATCTATATATCCATCAATATGTATATGAAGCTATATCTGTCTGCATATATATTTACACAGTGTACCCCCGCTACTTCGCGGCTTGATTTTGTGCCAAAACGTTGTTTTGCAGTATTTGATTTTTTTAAATGAAATAGCCCCATTTTAGCCTAAGAAGAAAAAAACAGCAAAAAAATACAGTAAAATTAAACCAAAATTCATTTTATGAAATAACTAAAATACGACATCTCCTTTGCTAAACAAAGATACTGAGCATCGCAGCAAATTCATCATCTTCAA
The DNA here is from genome assembly GCF_037954325.1 of Fistularia commersonii. Classification (NCBI taxonomy): domain Eukaryota; kingdom Metazoa; phylum Chordata; class Actinopteri; order Syngnathiformes; family Fistulariidae; genus Fistularia; species Fistularia commersonii. Next base: position 2,130,864 of record NC_141312.1, read on the forward strand.
AGTTTTGCCGCAGCAAAGTATTTTCAATGTACTCATTTATTGTACTTTTTTTTTTTTAATTTATGTATTTTTTAAATTTTATTCTTTGATGGTCACAACTTGATGCTGCTACCCCATGTGCCCCCCAACTGCCCCACTGGGGCAAGTTTTTCTGATTCTGAAACATTACTTCTCAGAATCCAGAGAACCTCTCATGCCATAATAATAATAATAATAATGATGATAAAAAAATAATAATAATAATATTGATGATAATAATAATAGTAGTGATGATAACAAATAATAATATAAGAGATGATAATGATAATAATAACAATAGTGATGATAATAATAATGATAATAGTAGTAACGATAATAATAATAATAATAATAATAATAATAATAATAACAATAATATTTTTTTTTGTTGTTGTTGTTGTTGTTGTTGTTGTTATTGACAATAAGAACAATAACCATTAATTATATGCAGCCAATTATTATTATTATTATTATTATTATTATTGTTGTTGTTAAATCATATACACATATGGCCTCTTTTTTAAAATAAATACTCTTTATTGATATAAAATAATGTGTTTTCATCTGAAAGCGCTCGCTGTTTCCGGGCAGCGATTGATGGAATGATTGTTCTGCATGAAATAAATGGGTCTCTTTATCGGTGGCGAAGCTCCTCCACTGTCCTCCAGGGGAAGATCATCTGTGACGTAAAGTTTGGGCCCCTTCTCTCCAAACAGGTCATATTTAGAAGAAATCCAATTCTCTCCCAACGATTGAAATGCAAATCCCCTTCAGGGAAAGGGTTAAATGGCGACCCGCCCGAGTTTAGCTCACAAGCTTCTCTTGAAATAAAGTCTCTTAGAAGTTGGATTCTTCGCAAGGGATGGGTCTGAAGGCCACCTCCTTGTTCTCCTCCAGGACCATGTCGTAGCGACACAGCGGCCTGCGGGGGCGCAAGAAGGCTTTGAATGAAACCCTGTAGATTCCGAAGAAGGCGTGGAGAAGCAGGCGCCACCTACCGTTCCTTCTTCTCCAGGTGCGTGAGTCGCACCCGGAGAACCCGGAGCTTGCGCTTGGGCTGGAGGACGTTCCCGGTGGAGAACACGAGCGACATCTTCTTCACCGACTCCACCCTCTTGTCAAACTGGGCCAAGAGCCTGGTCTCCTTGAACTGGCTGAACTTGGAGGCTTTGCTGAGAAGAGCGGCGAGGAGAAAGACGCGTTGAAACGCGAACGAACGCGACGGCGTTTATCGGAAGGAGTTGTCGGAACCTACTGGTCGATGGTCGCCACCGCTTCTTTGTCATAATCGCGGAGCTTCACGGTGATGTAGCCCCAGCGGTCGTCCTGGTTCCACACCACCAGGTCCACCCTGTAGTTGGACACTAGTGGAGGAAAAGAACGCCGAGTCCAAAAGTGGAATCCAAAATGCGGATTAAATATGAAGAATAGGTTTCTGCGTGCTCAGGAGAACGGTCAGTGTTTGCAAAGGGATTGCAGAAGCAGATGTAATGAGTCTCAAGAAGGCAAACGCTAACGTTGTTTATGATTTCAGAGTCAACCTGTTCCCCGACTGCTTTCACAGTTTAGCGCTTTATCTTGTTTGCAAAGGGATGTGGCTTTTTTTCTACTCACTGCAGAACGGAGAGGCTTTGTTGGTGTCGAAGAACGCCTTGGTCCGGCCCAGTTTCAACAGGATGTCCTTCCATTTTATGATGTTGTAGCCTGGAGTTGAGCGGAAATGGAGGCAGATAATCATTATTCTTGCTAATCATTTTAATGTGGCAGTGGTGGGCTGTCAGGGCCTGCAGGGCCTTCTCTGCTGGCCTAAAACATATCAGCATCACAGACTGATTGTATTTTGTCCATGAATGCTTTTTAAATAATTCCAAATGGTCTGTCTGCTTCCTTTCATAGCTTTCCCTTGGCTGTGCTGCTTTCTATTTTCATTTCATTTTTTTATTAAAGCCCTAAACCAATCACACTTCAGCCATATTTGTTGCCAGGCGGGGTCAAAGAAACCTGCCTGCAGAATAAGGTTCACAGACGCTCAAGCAAAAAATGAGTTTTGATTAAACTTCTCCTTCAACAATCGGATTTTGAGTTGTGACGCCAAGGCCTTCTAGAAGGGCACGGTAACATCAGTGTGTCACATGCGCTTTGATTGGATAGTCAGAGAGCCTACTAGCCAGAACAAGCCGGCTGCGCCTGTAGCGTTCTGCACGGACACAAATATAGTTGTGTTGATATAACAGCTAATTTGTCAACTCATGATGGCTAAAGTTGCAGAAGAAATTGATGTGGTTGCAGATTTATTGTCAAGGCGGAAGAGCTGGACATCGTGAAGAAAGGTCTGGCAATTCCAAAGCTAGCGGGCCTGTTTCACCTAGGAAAAGGATTTGTCCTTCACTTTTAGTCTGCTAGCTATGAGCAGCACCCCTGGCAGGAACACTGCAACACTGCAGGAAGACTGGGAATACTTGTTATTTGTCACTGATCCACAGGGTGTTTGGAGCTACCAAGGCAACGATGACACACATTTCTGCATAATAAGATGGGAAAACTTGGAAAACCAGCCCCGGAGATAAATCCAAACACCTACCAAATACAGGACATCCAGCGTCACCAAATATCTCGCAATCCGTGCACTTTCCATCCAGGTAGTCCTTGTGGGAGGAGCAGGGGAAGCCTCTGCTCTTACAAACTTGCCTCAGTGAGTCACAGAAGAGCAACACTGACCTCTGATGGTCGCACTTGAAGTAGGAGGTTCCTGCATGGGACAGGTGTCTCGTCAAGAAAAGTTGCGGTTTCTCGTTTAACGCCGTTTTGGATTTGCCTCCGTAGGTTTGTTGACTGTACCGGACAAGATGGTCTTCGGGCAGCCGGGTTGATCCGTCCCTCCATTGGCATAGAAGTCAATATGACCCAGAGGTTCTCTGAAGCCAAGGGCTGCGTAAGCAGATCACAAGAATGATGAATGAATCCTAATGACATAATTATCCGTACGCTAAAACCAAACCGAGGAAGAAAGCATGAATATGTTGAGGACAAGATGTAGGCTTGACAAGAATCTCTGTGGACTTTGATTCTTTGCAGATGACACAGTGATCTGTAGTGAGAGCAAGGGAGCAGGTGGAGGAACATCTAGAGATGTGGAGGTATGGACCTGGAGAGGAGAGGGGTGAAGGTCAGCAGCAACAAGACAATGAAGGAGAAGGATCAACAGTCCAGAGGGTGGAGAAGAGGTGGAGAAACACTTGCAAGCAGGTTTGGGGAACGGGTGGAGAAAAGTATCAGGGGTGGGAAGAGTATCAGCCAGAATGAAAGGAAAGGTGGAGAAGACAGAGGAGTGATGGGGATACCGAGGAGAAGACAGGAGGTTGTGGAGGTTTTGCTTGGGATGGAGGAAGATGGAGGAGATGAGGAGTGATCAGCATGTGTCAGATGTTCTGGAGATACAGGCAGACTGAAATAGTTTAGATCTGAGTTGAAGGCTGCTGAGGGTGGAGCTTCAAGGCAGGAGGTCAAGAGGGAGACCAGATTTTTGGATGGAGGGATGCAGGTTAGAAGGGTGGAGATGATTGGCTGCTTGAAGGCATAGAAGAAGAACAATTCCAACTTCACATTACCGTCGATGTCTGTGTGCAGGACATCCACAAACTGGGCATCGGTCGCGTCCAAGCGGTCTTCTGGAGGAACACCGGTGAACTGAGGTCCTGCAGGATCCAGAGCTGCAGACATGGACAACAGGAGGGTTGGAAAGTGTTTTCTGTGCTGATTCCTGCGGCCATCGCAGAAACAAACATTCAACCATTCACCCTTTCATTCCCATGGACGCTCCCAAAACGCTACCTAGGGCACTTCATTGTGACCCAGAACTTTAATCGATTCCAAAACTGAGATATTACGGTTACCAGAAGGCAACAAAGGTCAAAATGGGTGATGTTGGCGAGCTTCGGAGATGCTCCGAGGTCGGACATACCGACGTCTCACCTGTAATTCTTCCGATTTTCCCCTTCAGGTTGGCTCCGATGAAACCGGACATGTGCGCCCCGAGACTTACGCCGACCATGTGGATGGAATCTAGAGAGGCGCCGTTTTCCTGCATCCTCCTGATGAAGGCGGTGAGGTTCTCCGCCGCCTTGTACGTGTTCTCCACCGCTTTCAGGTAATTCACATTCGCGGCTCCGCGGTTCCAGTCCACCACCACCAAGTTGAGGTCATCTCTCTTCAGCAGCAGCTCGGTGAGGACGCGGAGCCAATTCGGCAGAGATCCGGTGGGCCGGTAGCCGTGGATGATGAAGGTGGTGGGCCTGGAGAGGTTGAAGGCGGGGTTGGACGACAGGTTGGTGTGCGATAACAACGTAGCGCACTTGGTGTTTTCCCTGGTGTGCAGCAGCAGCCTGATCTGCAGGTCGGTTCCGATGATGGAGTGGGCGAGGTTGAGTTCGCTGAAGTTGGCGCAGGTCTCAGCTGGTGGGGACGATAGGGACGGAGTGATGAAACAGAAAGGGAAACCAAAGAAGAAATAGGAACTGGCCCGTGGATATGGAGGCAGATCGAAAGCCACAGTGTTGTGATCGGGGGTTATTGGTCTTTTTCAGTTCTCCACCAGAGGCTCTTGTCAAGCAGAAGTTGTGCAGGAGGCTGGACTCCAGCAGGTTCGCAGTGCTTCGTCCGGCTGAGCTTAAGAGGAGCCTGCTGCCAGGCCTTTGGGGCCAGATTGCTGGTCTAGAGTGGGAACCTCCACCGGACTCCTGTTCAGGGTGGAACCTCATCATCTCCACACCCAGAAGTCCATGTCTTACCTTTCCTCGCAAGTTCTCCTTTCCCGGGTCCAGAAATCTACGTTTTGCCTTTTCTTGCAAGTACCCACTTCCTGAGACTCCCGCAACTCTGGTCGCCTTTGCTCACATGTTCCTGAGATTCTCGCAACCCTGATCGCCTTTCCCCGCAAGTTCTTGAGACTCCTGCGACTCTGATTACCTTTCCTTGCAAGTTCCCCGAGACTCCCACAACTCCAATCGCCTTTCCCCGCAAGTTCCTGAGACTCCCACGCCTCTGATGGCCTTTCCTCTAAAGTTCCTGATACTCCCACAACTGTGATTGCCTTTCCTCGCAAGTTCCTGAGATACCTTTCCTTGCAAGTACCCGAGACTCCCGCGACTCCGGTCGCCTTTCCTCGCAAGTTCCTCAGACTCCTGCGACTCTGATTGCCTTTCCTTGCAAGTACCTGAGACTCCCACGCCTCTGATGGCCTTTCCTCTAAAGTTCCTGATACTCCCACAACTGTGATTGCCTTTCCTCGCAAGTTCCTGAGATACCTTTCCTTGCAAGTACCCGAGACTCCCGCGACTCCGGTCGCCTTTCCTCGCAAGTTCCTCAGACTCCTGCGACTCTGATTGCCTTTCCTTGCAAGTACCTGAGACTCCCACGACTCTGATGGCCTTTCCTCGCGAGCTCCAGGTTCCTGAGACTCCGATTGCTCCCAAGTCCAGACGTCTACGCCTCACCTTTCACCAAGTTCCTGAGACTCCTGTGCCACGACCCCAGAGGCGACCTGGATCCAGCACAGTCATCCGTTCACTCCCTTTATAAATAAACCCTTTAAAACACCTCACCTCCTCAGTGTTCTTGCGTCTGGGTCGGGTACTTTCAAAAAATCACGGCACACAAAAACTCTAGGGGTTTTCCGATTCCGGCAGAGGAGAATGGAATTCGACGTCAACGATAACATACGACACGAGTGACGCCGCAAGGCTCCTCCCGGATTATTCCAGAACGTCAGGGAACTCAAGACACCCCTCCGAGCTGGAGGTTGAGAAATGCCACCAGATTCTCCCGGCCGTGTTGCGCAACGAACCCGAGGCTCCTCACGGTGACATCATTTCTGGATTTCCATAGAAACTCTTAGTTCCTCAGTTCACGTTAGTCTCTGTTGATCAACGCTGTGAGCGACACACACACACACACACACACACACACACACACACCGGAGGCCTCACCTTTGCCACTTGTAACCGTTATCAATAACAGCAAGGTCAGACGTTGCCACGGGAACATGCTTGAGACCAACAACCTGCAAATGATCCACAAGAAGAAGGAATAAAAGAAAAACAGAGCGTTTATTTCCATGAAATTATACAAGGATAAATATTTGACAGCTCCTGTCAGTGTCGTTTCGGAGCACTTTTACTTTCTTTTTGAATTTTTTTTTTTTTTTTTTTTCCCAAGAGGCGAGCGAGCCACACCCGCTCAGCCGGGAAACGAACCCCGACCGAACATACGGCGAGGTGACCGGGCCAAACCCTCTCGCTGTCACCTCGCCGCCGGACCGTGAGAACATGCGTCGCACGACGTTTCACCGTCGTCTTACCTTGGCTGCGGGACGGTGTACTTCCTAAATCTCACACTCCGACTCTTATCTGCTGTTTGTGAGTCCGCATATTTAGTCCCAGTTCGCTTCAGGAAGTGGCGAGAATGAATAACACGGTCGTACAGTCGCTCGGCGTGCTGCAACCGGGATGGCCACGCCTCTTGCCCCGGGTTCCTGCCCCGTCAGACGGCGCATTCCTGCAGTCACTCCTGAGGTCTTTGCGCTCAAACAGGTTCAGCGACGGCTCACCGGTGGATCTGCAGTGACGAAGACGGCGTTTGTTTACTGATACTCCTCTGTGTCTGTCGGGGGCAGGAGAGCGAGAGTGAAACTTGAGTGCTATTCTTGTGTATTTAATGCACAAGAATAGCATTTTGGCTGTTCGATGAAACTCGATATTTTAGATTTCGTAGAAAAGAATTTTTCTTTAACCACTCGTGGCAGAAAGTGGTCAAAAAGCGATCAAAAATAAGATAAGAACTTGATCGATCGCCAAATTCTTTTGTCACAGCAGCGCAGCAATGACGGTATCGATAATTATAAGTGTAAATATAAATAAGAGAAAAATAAATAGACAGCAGAGTGAACAGCAATAACAAGGATAAGATTAGACAACAGAGTGGAAAAAAAAAACAGCAAGGGTGAGAACAGATAAAAAAAACTAAGATTAAAAAATAAACAGTGTTAATATATATAAACAGATAGGACTTGTATTTACTAATTACACCTAAACAATGTGTTGATAATATATAAACATTATGCAGTGGACACTTGCTACTTTGCAGATTTTTTTTCTAATTTAGTTGTCACGATTTATCGATCTTTAGCATTTTTTTTAGCAATGTTTGAATTTTTTTTCGTGATGAAATATCTATATACTAAGAAGAAAAATTAAAGTAAAATTAAACTAAAATTCATTTTACGAATATACGAGATCTGCTTTGCCAAACAAACTCCTTCGCTTTGCGGTGCCTCAGTATTTATCACCAAAACCACTGATAAGAGAAGATAAGAAGATAAGATTCATTCAAGTTTCAAACTTCTCTTCACTTTTATATTTTTAATAAATAATTTTATAGGGTAATCGCCATTGAAAATACTTTGCTGTGCTGAAACTTGAATGATGATGAATTTGCTGTGCAGTAGTCATGGCGTATCTTAACAAAGGAAATCTTGTATTTTGTTTATTCTATAAAATGAATTTTATTTTAATTTTAACTATATTTTTTACTCTTTTTCTTCTGAGGCTACAATGGGACTATTTCATAAAAAATAAGATAAAATAAAAAAAATAAAAATACTGCAAAAAAACATCTGAAGAATAATCAATTGCAAGATCCGAATTACAAAAAGCAAAGCAGTAAAGGCACAAAAGCCAAACCCCAAAGTAGCGAGGATACATTGTATATATGTAGATATATGGATATATATATATCTACATATATATATATAGATAGATAGATGCATAGATGTATAGAGACATAAATTACTGTACAGAATTGTTGTCAGAAAATAAGTTTAATTTTTTTAGATTTTTTTTTATTTTATTTTTTTTAATTTTATTTTTTAATTTTTTAAATTTTTTTTTCTTCTTAGGCTAGATTATGGCTATTTCATTGTGAAAAAACAAACAAATACGCTAAAGAACAATAAATCGCGAGAACCGAACTACGAAAAAAAAAAAAACAGTACACAATATTTGCATAAGTATGTCAAACACGGTGTTTCTGACGGCAGTTTCTTTTCATTGCTGCATGAGATTTGACAGGATTTCAACCGTAACCGTTTATGAAACTAGAAAGTATGCAAACCCACTATTTTTAGCATTTCGAAAGAAGCATTCATTGAATGTCCGTCTCTCTGATGCAGAAGTGAACTTCACCCTCTCATTCACTTATATTATTATTATTATTATTACTTATTATTACTTTTTCATGATATTCTAATATTTTTAGCTAGGATTTTTGAGTTTTCTTAAGATGTAAGCCATAATCAGCAATATTGAAATAATATAAGTCTTGCAATATTTCAGTTGATTTGTAATGAATCTAGAATGTATGACATTTTTGTTTTTGTAATTGCATTTACAGAAGATAAAGAACTTTATCACAATATTCTAATTTTCTGAGACCAGGAGCCGAAAGAGGCAAACAAGACGTGTTTGAATTCGGCATTAAAATGTGAACCTTTTGGTTTTGCATACGATTCATGGGGGTTTTCACAAACACGTGGAAAATAAATTCACCTTAATGTCACGTCAGGAAGCATCAACCTGTTTTTTTGTTTTTTTTTTACATAACATCAGGCGTGGGATTGTGTGTAAAGCGTCTGCACGCGCCGTCCTCCTGTGTTTGGTTCCAAAGGCTGCCGGCGTGGAAGATCATGCAACAAACATGTGAGATTCTAGCAGGGGAAGTGAGACGGAGTGTGTGTCGGAGTGTGTGTCATCACTTCCCACCGCTTCGTCTCTCACATGTTCTCAGCCCTGCTGCTCATGCGGGGGTTATCTCCGTGTTGCGTGGCTTGAACTTTGACCTCTACGTTATGCTGTCATCAGGATCAGACAGGACGGTGGTATGCAAACTAACACACACACACACACACACACACACAGTTTGAAGCGTCCCTGCGAGCAGCAGAAGTAGCACATCGCCGGACGTTGGAGGATAATCCAGGATGGCCGGGAGGAGACGAGGCAGAGGCGGAGGCGTCCAACAGCAGCAGCAGCAGCAGCAGCAGCAGCAGAGGAGAAGAGGCCCCAGCAGGGTAATACACTTCATTTTTAAAAAAAAAATCAAATATTAATCATCATCATCGCTGTGCACTGTAACCACAGAGTTGAATATCGATAGCATAATAGCATAAAAATAAGATAGCATATAAAAATAGCATTAAAATAGCATAAAAATAAGGAATTATTTTGAGAATTTTATGTGGCAATGTTGTAATCATTCCAAGACAGCAGATGTAATTCACATTGGTAGACATTCGTAAAGCAAAAGGCGGTGAATATAGAAATTATTCATAAATGCGAAACGCTTAATGACACTTAATGACACATAAACGCGAGTACATGTTGTTTCTCTACACGAACTAGACATACGGAGGAATCCAGAAGACGTTTCTCACGTTACCACGGTGACGTGAAATTAACAAAGTGCAGATTAACAATAAAGAGCACAATAAACGATAAAGTGCACACAGATATGATATTGCATCAATATAACATTGTTTTTATTCGCTCCGAAATGTGTTTTATTTTATATTCCACACTGATGCTTTAATTCATTAAGTGTGTCTTTGTTATGCAAGGAGGGTTCTGACATTCTGCACACATGTAAGGTCGTATTTAATGCGCAAAGATAAAATCAAAAAGTCCTTGATAAGAGGGAATAAAAAAAAAATCCAAGATTGCGTTCCCTCCGCCCACGCCTGCAGGAGGGTCGGAAGGTACGGCCAGAACCAGCCGTTGTGACATCTTTATTGTCTTTTACGGCGGGGCGGAAACTCAAAAAGTAAACAAGTCTGCTATCAGCCGGGGGCCCGGAGGAGGAGGAGGAGGAGAGCTCTCCAAGAGAATCTGACTTTTTAATTCCTCTCCCTTCAGAAGCAGGGAATCTTAAAATCTTAAAACCTTAAAAAAAAAAAAAAATCTCACCCACTTACTGTAAATCGTAATAATTGAAATTGTAATAATGTATCTGTATATATGTTCATAACCGTGCAATATTTCATAACAGCTACACGTACAATATTTTTTCATACTCTTGTACATTCCTTATCTTTCACTTCTTACTTAAAACACTTTATAGTTTATTTGTATTTTTTATTCTCCCTTTTTCTCTTATTTTTTACTGTTTATTTAATTTTCTATTTATCATTGTTATATTTTTCTTGTAACTCTGGCACAACAATTTCCTAAGTTATTCTTATTCTTATTCTTATTCTTATTCTTATTCTTATTCTTATTCTTATTCTTATTCTTATTCTTATTCTTATTCTTATTCTTACAACATAGAAGATACGAAAAAATATAAGACAAAAAATATATTCAAGAGGATTAAAGAGATAAATATATAGAAGGAAAAAAGTTTAAAAAAACCCAAACAATTTCAAGTGTTCACGCTTGGGCTGAATTTAGTGACCGAATTGGGGTAAAAACCCTTTTTTTACATTGCTTTTACATTGATTGTCCCAAACCTCCTTGACGGCAGCCGTTGGAGAAGGTGATGTGATGGATCCCTGATATAGCGTGAGTTACAGATGATTTATGCTGTTGCTTCTGCAACGTCTCCTCATCCAGGCTCTGCGGGAGCCCGCCGCTTTCGCCAAACCCTCGGGCTGCGACTCCGAGGCCCCGGCGGAGAAGCTGTCCGTCGCTCAGGCCAAGAGAGGCACACCAGGTGACGCGTCATAAACTCATATAAGGCCAATTTTTTTTTTTTTTTTTTTTATATAAAAATCTAAGTCAAAATCAGCGGTAAAAATCAACAGTAAAGAGCGCAATAGACGATAAAGTGCACACAGATACAATATTGCATCATTTTATGATAAACAATTGATTACATTGTTTTTATTCGCTCCAAAATCTGTTTTGTTTTATATTCCACAGACCCGTAGTTTGGGTTTTTATCATTTACAATTATAATTCATTTATACCACAGAGACCTTGTGCCAGAATCTGAATCAGAATCAGAAAAAACTTTATTTGTCTCCAAGGGGCAATAGGGGGGCAAATGGGGTAGCAGCATCAAATTGTGAACATCAAAGGATAAAAATGAATTAAAAAAAAAAAAAAAAAATAGAAAAAATAAATAAAATAAAATAACATAACATATCTGTATGTATAAATTACTATACTGTTCATCACTGTAAGAAATTGTAAGAATAACATTGAATGAATAAATAAATAAAAAAAAACAAAATGCAATAATATGCTTACATGTCATAAAACAAGGTCAGAGAATAATAAGGGCTGTGTTAGTATTATTATAGTATTATTATTCTTTTATTATTATTGCACACACAGAATCAGATTAGAATGTTACACAACACGATGTGCTAATGCGTTGTTTGTATGAAGTACAGCTGCTCCTTGGGATACAAATTGCTTTATATATGATTTTTTTTAAGATATGAATGATATGATTCGAGCTAATTTTATCTTTGAAATGTGAAAAAAAAGTCAAGATACGAATACGAGAGCGTGAAAATCAAAACGTATCTCATGTCGTCTTCCTATCCTTCGTGTGCCATCATTTTATATCTTTGTGCTTATTTTGTGTATTTTTTAAAATAAAGCGGTGAACCCAGAAAGAAGAACACAAAATAATAGCAAAGCAAGTGAATATAATCGCAATGCATCCACGTTATGTACCATTTTGTGAGTTTTGGGGCGGGTTTGGAATGAATTAAGTTATTTTCTGTTATTTTAAATGGGGAAAAATCATTTAAGATACAAAGAAATCAACCCTTTTGGATCAAATTAAATTCGTATCTTAAGGGACCACTGTATGCAGTTTATGACTGTATGATTAGTTTATATCGCCGTGGAAAAAATAAGCCGGCAAAATGATAAAATGATTAAACGATAATCTCACCTTGTAGCTCATCGTCCGGTGAGAGTTTACGCCGACGGGATCTTTGACCTGTTCCATTCTGGCCACGCTCGGGCGCTGATGCAGGCCAAGAATGTGTTCCCAAACACGCATCTGATTGTGGGAGGTAAACTATCCACCATTAGATTTCAGATTTTTTTGTGCAATTGATTCAAATTTCATAAGAGTGGCTTTTAAAGGGGATGAAATGACTGTTTTAAGCCCATGGTTGTGATGCAACAAGGGTTCGGGGCTCGTAGAAAGGCATGTTCCTGCAGCAGAGCCGTCTTTGCACGCAGCACGACCACAACTCAACATTCAAGATAAGATAAGATAAGATAAGATAAGATAAGATAAGATAAGATAAACTTTATTGATCCCCAGAGGGGTAATTTTTTTGTCACAGCAGCGTGACTTTTACAGTATCAATAAAAATAAAAATAAAAATAAAAATAAAAATAAAAATAAAAATAAAAATAAAAATAAAAATAAAAATAAAAATAAAAATAAAAATAAAAATAAATATAAATAAAAATTGAGAGAAATTAGAAGACATTTAAAAGATAGCTTTTTTTGGTCATTTTTTTAAATCAATGAACACCTGCATGCAACAAAGTATTTTGAACTTGAAGCTGGATTGAAGGTTACTTTTAAGAAAAATACTCAATGTCTATTTGTGTGAATATATGTGATATACATATATGAAAAAAAAAAGCCAAACTTAAATGATCCAGCGGAAGCAAAGCAAAAATGCCGTCCTCTCTTCTTTTACTAACACGCGCAGAAAGAGGGACAAAAATATTTTTACATGTTTTATTAAATTCGGTTCAACTTTATTGTCATTACAAATTTAAGGATAAAGAGTAAAAAAATGCGGTTAGCATCTAATCAGAAGTGATAAAAGCAGAAGTGCATATGTGCAGAATGTGCAGTATTTACAGATAAATTAAAGAATAAATGCAATTTTTTTTTTTTTTTAACGGCTAGTGCAAGATCAATATATAGTATCAGTATATAGACATTTATGTAGAAATGTTACAAAAAAAATTACACTTTAAAAATAAACAAACTAAAATTAAATACATTCTAATAAAGTAATTGTTAATTATTTTCAAAAGCCATAAGGTTCTCACTAGCTTGCTGTCTGCATCTGTGAAAGAAACGTACAAAGAATGGTCTTGCGGTTCACAGCGTGAAGGTTTCCGGATAATCGATGATTCCGAGCGCGTCCGTGTCTCTAGTGTGCAGCGACGAACTCACGCACAAGTTCAAGGGCTTCACGGTGATGACGGAGGACGAGCGCTATGACGCCCTGAGACACTGTCGCTATGTGGACGAGGTGGTGCGGGACGCTCCCTGGACCCTGACGCCGGAGTTCCTGAAGAAGCACAAGGTGAAAGGTGTTGCCGTCGGAGGAAAACGGCCTCCGGAGGAATGAAATGTGACAGATTCGGGGGGGTTTGCGTTTGCTAACAGATTGACTTTGTGGCCCACGATGACATCCCTTACACCTCCGCCGGATCGGAGGATGTTTACAAACACATCAAGGATGCAGGTATGGGTGCATCTGAGGTCTTTCCCGGTTCCTTTTCTTCTGAATGTAAGGCCTTGTGCGTGGATGTCAGGGATGTTCGTGGCCACCCAGAGGACAGAGGGCATCTCCACGTCCGACCTGATCACCCGCATCGTCCGGGATTACGACATCTACGTGAGACGAAACCTGCAGAGGGGCTACACGGCACGGGAGCTGAATGTTGGATTCATCAAGGTGACGGGTCGGATTTATAGCGAAAAATTAAAAAAGAAACAACAACGGCGACAAAATGTCGAAACGTATCGCGTTCGCTCGACAGGAGAATAAATACAGACTCCAGAATCAAGTGGACAAGATGAAGGAGACGGTTCGCACGGTGGAGGAGAAGTCCAAACATTTCGTGTACAGGGTGGAGGAGAAGAGCCACGACCTCATCCACAAGTGGGAGGAGAAGTCAAGGGAGTTCATCGGCAACTTCCTGGAGCTCTTCGGACCCGACGGAGCCTGGGTGTGTTTACCCTCGCGTTAACCCGTCGAACAGTCTGATAGACAGTCAGCGCTAGTTAACCCGCTTCGATTCCGGCGTGTGAATGCGAGGGTGGATGGTTGAATGTCTGCTCTTAATTGAATGTAAGCGTCAGTGATGCAGGTCATTTTTAATTTCGTTTTCAGGGTTTTTGTTTATTATTTGGCAACTCTTTATATTTCCATTTATTTATTTAATTTAATTAATTGATTTGATTTAATTAAAGTATTTTTATTACTAGGATTAAATTCATTATTACGTAACATTTAATTAATGTAATTGTATGTAAGCAACAATCAATCAGGTAATTTTTAATTTAGTCTTCAGGGTTTTTGTAAACTATTTGGCAACTTTGTATATTTCTATTTATTTATTTATTTTTATTTAATCATACAATTTTTATTACAATTTTTAAATTATTATTTAATTAAATTTGATTAATGTAATTGTATGTAGGCATCAATCAATCAGGTAATTTTTAATTTTTTTTGATTTAGTCTTCAGGCTTTTTTGTTTACTATTTTGCAACTGTATATATTTAAATTCATTTTTCTTTTTTTATCTAAATTAGTTTTAATTCAATTTTATTTAATTACCACATTTATATAAATTAATTGGTACATGACATTTAATTTATGTAATTGTATGTAATCATCAATCAATCAGGTCATTTTTAATGTTGTGTTTTTGTTTTCCTTTATTGTTTGACAACTTCAAATATTTGTATTTATTTATTTACCTATTTATCTATTTATTTATTTATCTATTTATTTGTTGATCTATTTATTTATAACTAAGTAATTGATTTTATTTAATTATATATTTTTTTATCATTATTAAATCAATTATTACATTACAATTATTTAGTGTAATTGTATGCAAGCCTCAATCAATCAGGTCATTTTTAATTTAGTATTTAGGATTTTTGTTTATCATTTGGTAACTTTACATATTTCTATTTATTTTATTTTATGTTTCAATTTAAATAAAATAGATTTTATTTGATTATTTATTCTAATTATTTTTGTAATTTTTTTCTTCACGCTCACATAACTTTTTTGAGTCTTTTGAGTTAGAATAAAAAAAAAAAAAATCGACATATTTTTACCTTTACCGTGATCTTACTTCACCATCCGAATACACGATGCGGCTCGAGAAGTCAACAGAAAAAAAAGAATTCGTACGTTGCGTCTGTATACGAGATACATAGTTTGAGGAAAATGAAAAATCTTATGCTTTCAATTCATCCAGCATGCGATCCAGGAGCGGAGTGGACGAATGCTTCAAGCCCTGTCCCCGTACTCGTCGCCGCGGGGATCCCCGAGCAGCAGCCCCACCAGACGCCGCTCCGTCTCTCCCGTCTCCTCCATCACCACCTCTCCATCCTCACTCTCTCCTCCCTCCTCTCCATCTTCTCCATCCTCTCCCCTCTCGCGTAGAAAGGGGAGGCCGTCCTCGAAGAAGAATGCGACGGCCTAAAATAAAACATGCAGGGCAGCATTGCTTGCATTTCTGTGACGCCGATTAATGTGACACAACCAATTAAAAAAAGGAGGTATTTTAATTTAGCGGCTGTTATTCAAGTGCAATATCTCTCAATGCTATTTAAAGCCTGGAAAATAAAGGAAGAAAACACTACTTCTTAACCGTGCTTTTTTCCCTTGTT
The DNA here is from genome assembly GCF_037954325.1 of Fistularia commersonii. Lineage (NCBI taxonomy): Eukaryota > Metazoa > Chordata > Actinopteri > Syngnathiformes > Fistulariidae > Fistularia > Fistularia commersonii. Next base: position 2,146,560 of record NC_141312.1, read on the forward strand.
AAAGCTTTCACATGTGTTGCACTTCAAGCTATATTCAGATTTATTGAGAACACACACACACACATATATTTTTTTTTTTACCATGTTATGACATCGCAAGGTTTATTATGACGTCCAGGCTGTGATATAACTTCTGTGCTGACATAAGAGTTTAAATGTAGACATAACTGTGAGCAGATGCGTTATAGGATGGTTGGGAGAATTGTTACTGTGAAGGAAAGAAAAGTAAAATGGTAAAATGCAAAGTTTGTTCGGAAGAATGACAGCATCAAATAGTACAACACAATGTAATAAAGTAATAGGTTAGAGTTATTTTTTTAGGCAAGATTAATTAACTATTGATTAACTATTGATTAATTTAATGTAATTCAATTTAATTTTCATATCATTTTTTTACAATGCGCTTAAAGACAGGTAGTTCATTACAGTCTATAGATTTAATTTAATTTAATTTGATTTATCATCGATATGTTTATCTTATTTGCTACAAAACAGTATCATAATTTGCATTGTTTTTGGCTTACCATTTTCTTTGATGACAATCTATTGATTTAATTTATTTTTTTTAAAGATATCGTTTCACTTTTTTTTTTTCAATTTATTTAAGACAGCTAACATAGGTTTCTGCCATACAATTGAATTTCATTACAATGCATTTAATTTAATCGCATGAAATTTAAGAAATATTATTTAAAATCATATTATAGTGTATTGAAATGTAATTTTCTTCGACTTGTAACAAGACAATAACTTAATTTCCTCAATTTGTAATATACAATTTTAGTCAGATGCAAGCTATAGATTCAATTGTTTCATATAATTTTTTGTTCAATTCGTTACATGCCAGTTCACTAATTTGCTAGATTTCTGCCATACAATTGTATTCAATTACAATCCATTAATTTGATTTTGGTTTTTATTTATTTATTTAGTTTTTGTTTTTGTTTTTGTTTTTGTTTTTGTTTTTTGGATTTTGGATTTTGGATTTTGGATTTTGGATTTTGGATTTTGGTTTTTGGTTTTTATTATTTATTTATTTATTTATTTATTTATTTATTTATTTATCTATTTATTTATTTATTTAGTTTTTGTTTTTGTGTTTGGATTTTGGATTTTGGATTTTGGATTTTGTTTTTTGGTTTTTGTTTTCTGGTTTTCGGTTTTTGGTATTTATTTATCTATTCATTTAGTTTTTGTTTTTGTCTGTTTTTGGTTTTTGGTTTGTAGTTTTTATCATTTATTGATTAATTTATTGATTTAGTTTTTATTTGTTTTTCATTTGTTTTTTTGTATTTTTTAGTTTTTGTTTTTTGGTTTCTATCTTTTATTTATCTATTTATTTATTTTTGTTGTTTTGGTTTTTGTTTTTTTCCCCTCGTCGAGGGAGGGGGGGAGGGGGGGAGGTTGCGCTCACATCTGCGCATGCTCAGTGCAAGCGGGGATCCGCGTTACTACGGCTGGATGGACGTGACGTCACGGGCCGGCGTCTCAGACGGATTAAAGATGGCGCCCTCCGACGCCCTGCGGTGCTGCAAGCGGACGCTCAACTGGACACCTGTGCTGTTTATCAACCTGGTCGTCGGCTGGTCGTACTACGCCTACGTCGTGGAGCTTTGTGTTTGTGAGTACACTTGTTTTGAAGTGTTTAAAGTGGCGGAGGAGTCATGTTTTGTCCGCAGTGGTCAACTTTAATGAGCTGAAGGGAGATTTAAAGTCGCCTCCTGCAGGCTGCTCCCTGCACAGGACAAATTAGTCGTTTAATCAAATATAATCGCAAATGACAGCTTGACTTATATTGTTAATATTGCCCTGCAACTTTTTTGCCCCCTCTAAAATATTAGTTTTTAAGTCGTGGTTAATAATTAAATTTTAGTGCCTTAATTAGGAGATGTACTTGTGGCTGCAAGCTTCTTTTTTTTTTTCTTTCCAACTGCACTTTAGCACTTTTGTCACTTGAAAAATCAAATTTAAAAAAATTGCACTCTAGCCTTATTTACCCCAGCATAACTCGTCATTGTTTGTTGTTCTCTGTGACAAATTATTTATAATTTTTTCTACTTTTGTACCGTGAGTCTTAAAGAAACACAATTTCAATGCTCTGTGTGAACGTAAAAAGTGGACTATGACTTTTGTTTAACTTTATCAGTTGGTTTTGCTTTATAAGACTCATAAGGTTGACAATTTGTCTCGTCATGAACTTTTCCTCAGGTTGAATCGAAGAAAACAATGTCAAACTCAATATCATGATTCTTTATTTTAATAATCGCTGACATTTTTTGTGACGGTTTCAATTCGAACACATAACGAGTAAATCAATAATTCACGGACTGACAAATCGACCAAAGTCTTTTAGGTCCCCAGTGTAAATAGCTTTGATTTAATTAGATAAGATAAAACTTCATTCATCTTAAAGGAAACACTTGTACCAAAATGGCTCCAAAATGTAAAAGTGAAGAGAAAAATTGCACATATTCATGTTAAAAAAAAAAAAAAAAAAAAATCTCACGATGTTGAAAATAGCATTGCACAAAAAGTAATGTTGCACATACTGCATGAAATAACATAAACGTGCACGAGCGGTTAATGATGACACACGGTTAATAATCCATCGCAAATGGGACATGTTACGTGACTTTGCCCCATAATAGCACATGAAACTCCCATCCACGCGATTGAACCGTTATCATTAATTTCAATTTAGCATTTCTGAAACCGTGCTATCATGTAGCATCTTTCCAACGGTTTGGAGTTTCCAGGCGCCGCGCGTGCTGTGACATGCACCGTCCCCCTCGCTCACAGACGGGGTTTTATGTCGCGCTGCAGCCTGGAACCGATGATACCATTATCAGCATGTAGACGTAGCAGCTACAGTCAGGAGAGGGACATCCCTGCTGCTTAAACAAAGCTCTCCCTTATGGGCGCTGCTGGCCGTGCCAGGCTGCTGCCACATGGCGCCACGGAGAGGGAGAGGGCCGGCGTAGTTGGGGGAATTTTGAATTTGCGCATTGATTTGTGTTTTTCTTGCAGATACAATCCCTGACAATGCAGAACGAAGTAAGTTGCACACCGCCCCGGCCGGTGACTTATTTATGCACAAATTATTATATCGTCTCCTTCCTGTTGTTTTACGTTCGGCTGCTCCTGTTAGAATCCACCTCCTCCGTCTGACCCTTTTTCTCTGCATCCTCTTCTCACACGCCGACTAACTTCTGGTTGTTTTTACATTACATTACATTAGGCAGACGCTTTTATCCAAAGCGATTTACAATAGAGGACATAAGCACTGCAAATAACACTTGCAAATACAAGACGCACAGGAAATATACAGAACAGTAAGCTTGGGTTAGTTTTTTTTTTTTTTTTAAGACAAAAACATACACATACGTACACACACACACACACACACACTGCATAGCCTAACTTGGTGCCTAACCTGATCTGGGGCAGCTCAAGCATCAGTGCAGTAAATAGTCCTGAAAGAGAAAAGTTTTTACCTGTTTCTTGAAGGTTGAGATAGATGATGCTAGTCTTGTTGCTTCCAGAAGTTTGTTCCACCACTGAAGTTGTAGAACTGAGAACAGTTTTGCCTGAGATCGCTTAGAGCGAGCAAAAGGTGCTGCTAGTAGGTTTGTATTAGAGGAACGCAGCTCTCTGCCGGGAACGTAAGGTCTTATCATTTGGTTCAGATATGCTGGACCTGTTCCTGAGGTGGTTTTGAATGCCAGGGTCAGGGCCTTGTTCTTGATCCTGGCAGCTACTGGTAGCCAGTGCAACTGGATGAACAGAGGTGTAACATGAGCCCTTTTGGGTTGAGTGAATACCAATTTCCAAAAAGATCCGTCAATCAAAACTTCATGCACAAATCTTGTAGAGTCCAAAATGTTATTTTTGCTCTTTGTTTTATGGGGATGCTGGAGCCTGTCCCGGTTGTCAAGTTAGTCAGCGAGAGTCAACTGGTCGCCAGTCAATCGCAGGGCCGCATACATAGACAAACCATTCACTCACTCATTCATTCGGGGCAATTTTTTAAATTTTTTTGGGAAAAAAATGGAGAACCCTGAGGAAATCCCACGCAGACATGGGGAGAATATGCAAACTCCACACAGAAAAGTCCCCCTTGTCTGAATCGAACCAGGGCTGATGCGCTTTTATGCAATTTACGTGCCACATCTGGTCTGCCAAACCATTTTCTTTTAATATTTTAATTAGTATTTTCAATCAATATTGAATTTAGAAGCTCCTTATTTTTTCCTTTTGTTTATGTTTTATGGATGATAATGTACAAAATAATGTCTGTACATTTTTATGATCATTAATGATTTTAAAGTTGAAAAAAAATGCCCCAAAAATTCAATATTTAAATTGCAATTTTCATTTTGTTCAATTTACATGATACCTTGTTGGCTAGTGGATAAAAATTAGATAAGAAATGTGGCCAGCCAAAGAAAATAATTGCCCACCCCTGCCATTGCAGGATATTATCTCTGCATTTCAGAATCAGATTTGCTGATTCAGGCATTAAATAAAGTGGAAAAAGTAAAGTGAAATCAGGGCAATTGAGGTTGATTGCGCAAAATGGCAAGTTATGCAAAGTAGTGCAATAGAGTGATTGGGACAGTGTCAGTGGTGCATTATAAAGCTAAAATAAAGCTAAAGCTGAAAATACATGTAAAAAAATAAACAAAATAAAGCTAAAAAGCCAACTTTTAAATACACTGAAGAAATAAATAAAATAAAGCTAAAGCTTAAAAAAAAAACATAAAAAATAAACAAAGTAAAGCTAAAAAGCTTAAGTTAAAAATGCACATAGAAATATAGCTGACGCTAAAAATACATGAAAAAATTGATAAAATGAAGCTAAAGCTAAAAATACACTTAAAAAAATAAATAAAATAAAGCTGAATAGGAAAAGTTAAAAATACAAATAAAAAATAAAGAAAATATAGCTAAAGCTAAAAATACATGTATAAAATAAAGCTTAAGCTGATAATACACGTTAAAAAATAAATAATATAAAGCTTAAGGTTAAAATACCCATACAAAAAAATGAAAAAATAAAGCTAAAAAGCTGAAGTTAAAAATACACATAGAAAATAAATAAAATATAGCTAAAGCGAAAAATAAATAAATTCGGGATAGATATGATAAAAAGTCTCCCCATATTAACCAATATACAGGAATAAATAACAAATAATAAATAATGAGCAAAGTGGCAATTTCAAGTAGTGCAGCAAGTGATCAGAGTGAATTATTGTCTAGGTTTATAGCATGAGTGAGGACAGATTTCCTGTATCAGTCTGCTGGAGAAGCTGTAATGATTGAATTACGTATTTAAAGCTCAGATCGGTGTTAGATTTCCGCATCTGCCTTTTGTTAACTACTTTTTCTGCCTCGACAGTCAGCTACCTGGTCATCTTTCACATATTCCTCTTCCTGTTTGTGTGGTCTTACTGGAAAACCATCTGGTCCAGGCCAACTCAACCCTCAAAAGCCGTAAGTGAGAAGAACATCTCTTTTCTTCTCCCCTCCAGGATTGTTACACGTTTCCATCATAAACCTCTTCAAACCCACAATCAGCTCTGACCGAATCTGCTCTCCACTCAGTTTGCGCTCCCTCGAATGGAGAAGGAGCTGTACGAGAGGGAAGAGAGAGCCGAGATGCAGCAGGAGATCCTCAAGAAAGTCGCCCGGAATTTACCCGTGTACACGCGCACGGCAGGCGGAGGTGAGACGTCACGCATCCGTTGCAAATATTTTTAAAAAAATTCCTTAATTTTGCACCCTTTGGATCAGACCGTTTCTGTTTTGGTGACGCACTCCTGCTCTTCATGACATCTTAATGCGTTTAATAAGGATTTTGCCGGATTAATATGATTGTAATAATTTGTTAATGTCAAAAAAGCGTGTTGAAAATGATTGAATATGAATGTAAAGCTATATAGTAACCTCAGTCTATTTGCACATGTTCCTTCTTCCTGCTCGGTGTGAATAAATATCTCCCTGGTTGTTGTTCGGAAGTTGATATTTTCCGTCCCGCCCGCGGTGTGTTTGCAGGTGAACACTGAACATGCAGATTAATTAGACTCGGTGCACCTTGTAATCTCTGCTGGGACGCAACGTGTCCTCCGCTCACAAACACCAGCGCTGCTCCGGTGAACCATGTCAGAAAAAATGGCTCTGTTGCATGAAATAGCAATAAACTAGTTCCTCGTTTTGTGTCAACTTGGCATGAATTTGACTCCTGGTCACATGGTTTCAATCCTTTAGTTCACCTTTTCACCCTTTCTATATATCTATAGTGTGTGTGTGTGTGTGCGTGTGTGTGTGTGGAAATATACATAGATATATATATATATACACACGTGTGCATATATATGTGTGTATATATACATATATATAATGTATGTATGATATAGTTTTTGTAAGAAATATGTGAAGGATAAATCATATATATACACACACACAAATATATATATATATATATATATTATATATGTATATATATATTTGAGTGTGTATATATACACATGTATATGTGTGTATATATATACACATATATATATACATACATATGTATATGTATACACACATGTGTATACATGTATGTGTATAATCATCATTTATTATTATCATTATGATTATTCAATATGTAATAATGATTATAATATATGTATAGATTAATATATATATATATCAAACATATAATAGTAATAATAATAATAATAAACGATTATTTTTTTCCAAGCAGCCTCTATATCTGCATCACCCTAAATCATCTAAAATCCTTCATTTGTACCTTATTTTTACTTGCTGAAAAATGCAGATGTTAAACATAGAATGGAAAAGCCTTATTGTAATTTCCAAACAAGGACATGTAGATGTGTGGAGGTGTCACACACTAACAGACACACACACACACACACACACATTCACACAGAGAGTTCAAGTAGATACACATAATTACAAAGTAAACCTACTCCATCATTACATTGTACAGATTTCACACATCTATGCAGACTGTTGCACGTTTGGGTGGCACTGTTATCGCACGTAAAGAAGTAGAATATTGTAAATGAGGTTTGCAGAAGTGCTGTTCGTGCAGAGGTTGTGAAATTTAACAGATCTTATGATCACGACATTATTGTGCAACTCAGGGAGGGAGCGCCGAGAGCCGCCGCGCCTCCGCGCCGCCATTTTGGATCAATGCAAACGTAAACGTGGTCTTTGACGTCCATTAGTTAAATGTAAAGCACATTAATCTTATATATTGTTTGTTTCCCCCCAAAAAAGCCATCAGGTACTGTGACCCCTGCCAGGTGATCAAACCTGACCGCTGCCATCACTGCTCCACCTGCGAGATGTGAGTGCATCATCAGTAATCCTACCAAAAGTATTGTATTCTAAGTCAAAGTTAATAAATATGACTTTTAATAAAAATGTTTTTTTTTTATATATATATATATATTTAACACTGATTTTTAAGGTGGTTGTAAAAAATTTTGTGAAATTTTCCAAGACGTGGAATAATTTAGGTTTTTTTATTATAATTTATTAAATAATTTATTATTATATTTTATATTCTATTGTACATGGTCTTTGTTTATTGAATTTTTCCCCGTGGCCGGATCAATAAAGTCGATCTTATCTTATCTTCGTTGTAAATGGCTACCTGCTAAATCCGTCACGCCCTTTTTCTTCTAGGTGCGTGCTGAAGATGGACCATCACTGTCCCTGGTACTGGAGAACTTTGACTCACTTTAAATCCGATTTATTTGTCACTTCTTTCTTACGCAAACTAATTTCTGCCCTTTTCATGTTCCCCTCCTTCGTTCTGCTTCTCTCAGGGTGAACAATTGCGTCGGATTCTCAAACTACAAGTTCTTTGTCCTGTTCCTGGCCTACGCCTCGCTCTACTGCGCCGTCATTTGCGCCACCGTCGTTCAATATTTCATCAAATTCTGGACAGTAAGCACAAAATAGTTCCTTATTTTTCTATTTATTATTTTTCTGTAAAATCACCCCATTTCTTCCGGTGCACACTTGTGTTTATAGTTTTCCAAGTGTTTTTCCTCTGGAATATTTTTTTTTGTTAAAAAATAAAAATTAGATTATTAACAAAAAAAAAAAAAAAAAAAAAAAAGGAAAAATTAATGTCTATCATCTATTGTTCTATTGTGGTTGTTGGCTAAAAAGAAAAAAAAAAAAAAATCCCTGAGGCCGTAACACTGTCTTTCCCTCTGCGTCCAGAAGCAGCTGCCGGACACACACGCCAAATTCCACATCTTGTTTCTGTTTTTCGTGGCGGCCCTTTTCTTTATCAGCATCCTGTCCCTCTTCAGCTACCACCTGTGGCTGGTGGGAAAGAACCGGACCACCATCGGTACGGACACATTTGTTCTTTTCCTTTACGAGCAACGGATTCTGTGACTCCTTAAATTTGGGTTTCTTCCAGAGGCGTTCCGAGCCCCGGTTTTCACGAACGGGCCGGACAAAAACGGGTTTTCCCTGGGCTTCTGCCGGAACGTCAGCGAGGTGTTCGGGGATCAAGTCAAGTATTGGATGTTCCCCGTCTTCTCCAGGTGATGCTCCTCCTGAGGACCTCACGCAGATGCAGATAAACCCCTGTCGCATTCGCGCTGATGGAAATAAATCTGATGTTTGTGTGCTTCAGTCCAGGGGACGGACACTCCTTCGTGACCAGGCTGGTGCACCTCGACCCCGAACATGCAAACAGCGTCCTCCAGCAGAACGGCAAAAGGCTAGTATCTTTGCTTCTTTTATTAATTCCCCAGTGACTCCCTGGCTGAAAATCTCTTGTTTTATTTCGTCTCCAGCCCTGTCGGTGAGGAGCCCCCCTGCGGCGTATTGTGCAACGAGAAGCAACAAGTGACGGATGAGAAAAAAGAGAAAATTGGTACGTCGATGATGTTTTTTCCCTATTTTGAATATAGAATATTTAACAATTCAATATGTAAATAGAATCTATATGTATGTGTATATATGTATGTATATATCAATATATGTATGTGTGTGTGTGTATGCATAAATGCATATGTATGTGTGTGTATGTGCATATGTATATGTTTATGTGTATATATAAATATATATGTATATATACAGTGGTGTATATGTATGGTTATATGATGTACATATATACACATTTTGATGGATACATTTGTGTATATATATGTATATATATGTGTAATTATATGTATGTAAGTATATATAAATATGTAAATACGTGTATATATGTAGATATGCATATATATATATATACACACACACACATAAAATGTATATATATGTGTGTATATATATGTATGTACATATGTGTATATATGTATATGTATATATATCTATGTTATATATTGATATAGATGTATACATGGATAGAGGTGTATATACGTATATATTTATGTATATACACGAATCAGTAAAAAGAAGTATATATACATATATATATATATATTTGATAAATAAAAACACATTTATATATACATATATTTATATATTGTAATATCGCAATATTTTTACATATTTTGATATTAGAATATATTTTACTTATAATACTTATATTTCTATTTATACTTTTATATTTTACCTTTATACTATTTTTCCCTTTCTTTACCGTCAGATGCAGGCCAAGCTGTCTCGGTGACGATGGAGAGTGAGCCTTAGTAGGTGCAGCTCAGCGGAGTGCTGACATACACTGTATTGGCATGTAATCTGGTATCATTGATTTATTGAAAAAATTTCAACATAATAATAGTAATGTAAGTAAATGTAAGTATTTTCAGATTTCATTTTCCCGCGTCTAACTGCTCCGTGCCCGCCGCAGATCACAAAGACGCCACTGCAGAGCTTGTCTACAACGCTGCCTTAGTCCGTGACCGTCGGCAGCTCCAGGATCCGTCCTCCTTCCTCTCCTGCCGTCGGACGGCGTCGCTTCAGGTCGCTCCCGTTCCTCGGACGCCATCTTGCACCGGTCCGACCCACGAGTCCATCGCGTGTTTTTGTCTTTTGTTTTACCAAAGACATTCCATGTTCCACCCCTGCCCGCCTCCTCCTGCTGGCCTTTTTTATTTTGTTCCCCCCCTTTTGTCAGTATTAATCATTAATACCTGGGTCTCTCCGGTTGGGAGACATTTTAACAAAGTGAATTGTGTGTGCAATTATGTCATCATGGACTTGAAGGCGGTCAGTCCGCCGCAAACCGTTTACACCGGAAGCTCTTTCTGTTTACAATAGTAGAGAAATACACACATATATATACATATATATATATATATATATACACACACACACACACATATATGTATGTATGTGTGTATACATATGTATGTAAGTACATGTATATGTATGTATGTATACATACATACATGTATACATCCATCCATACATACATACACTTACATATATGTATACATATGTATGTAATTATGTTTGTATGTATGTATGTATGTATGTATACATATGTATGTGTGTATGATTACATACATATATATATCCATTACTGTGTACATATATCCACATGTAAACATATATGTATACATGCATACATATATACATGCATGCATATGTATGTATACATTGTACATATATATGTATTTATGCATGTATATGTATGCATGTATATGTACATACATGTATGTATACATATATGTATACATGCATACATATATACATACATGCATATGTATGTATACATTATACATATATATGTATGTACGCATAGATGTATTTGTGTATACATAATTATATATATTATTATACATATATATTACATATATATATAAATACGTATATATATATATATATGCATGTATATGTATGCATGTGTGTATTTGTGTATATATGATTATATATATTACACATATATATTACATATTACACATTATATAATAATAATATATATATATGTATATATTTAGCATTTCACTGGTAGTGTGGCGACTGTATGAATATGGTCGTAAAAGCTTTAAAAATGCAATGACCGGAATCTCATTCCAACTGTTTTATTTAAGACGGATTACGAATAAAAAGTAGTAACTTGTTAATTTTCGAGCTTTTATAATTATTATAAATATCATCACACTGGCTTATTTATTTAATATGTATTTGTACATATGTAATTTATGTACCATGATGTTTGTCATCTTCATTTGTATCACTTTTTTATGCGAGATAAATCCCTGATGTATTTGTCGGTACTGAAATGATGTGGAGTGAAAAGGGAAAATAAGAACTATAGACCCTGTAAAACAAAGACCTTCGATCTGATTGGACCGGCAGATAAGGGATTATAAATCTTCTCCCGGCCGGAGCGTCAAATACCCAGAACGTTTGAGTGGAACTCAGGGGAAAGTACGTGCACAACCTGTCACTAAAAACTCCATTAATTGATCCAAAAGTCAGATCTGGAAGGAACCGAGTTGCCATCCATGTCCGGTGATCTGGTTTTGTTAATCATGGTTTTGCAAAAAAATAAACATCTAAAATGTGTCATTTTCTATTTTTCATTTGAGGACTCTTTTTAATGTGTGTGAGATATTTGCATTTTTCATTTCCTTTTCAGATATGAAACGTGACAGATGTGATTTTATGGGTGAATATCTGACCATTTGTTTGGTTATTATGCGCAGTTTCTCTTTTTTGTTGTTTTTTTTAAAGGAATTCTCATTCCAATCACGACACTTTGAAGAAATTACTATAACATATAATATTATTAAAAAAATCTCCATACACTTGACACTCATGGATAAATCACAGTATGAAGAAAAGGTGGTATTTGCAAGTGCATGGCAAAAACCTATAAAACATTTAAAATTAATCAGAAAATCAATTCTTTAAATCTGCAAAACACACAGATTGGAGGAAAGAGACCATATTTGGATTCTTAGTCGCAGTTGGACAAAGTGGTACCACTTTAAGGTTAGAAAAATCAACTTTTCAACCCCCTGATTTCAAATAATAAATTGAATAAAATATATATCAACGCTGTTTCCCAATCAAAATTCACCGAGACTGAAAGACACTGGTCTAAACAAAGCACATAAATAATGTAATATAAGATTAATTCAAGACTTTGAAATATTTATTCATGTATAAATTATTTAGGGACAAAAGTGAAATATACACAAAGTGTGTTGTGCATGATAAGAGAATGGCTAGTTAAGCCACTGTAGAGAATTTTTTATATTATATTTATATTATATTATATTTTTTATATTTAAAAAAGTCATAAATTAAAAATACCATTAGAAATAAATGAATATGAGAATATAAAAATGTAAATATTAGTGGGCTCTATAAAAATTCACAAACTGGTGTTCCATATAGATACAATAAAGGTTTCAACACAAAATATTTGCAATTTTTAAATAATATTCCTGATCTAATTGACAAAATAAATATTATCAATATATTTATCTGTTGGTAAAATACAAGAATACATGCAATATAAAAAAAAAAATCCAAATAATTATCAGAATTAATAATACATTTATAGGAAAAGGTGACGTAACAGAATCACGTCAAATATGAAAGTCTTGGCTGGCAATGATGCGACTTTGCGACGCCTTGTATTGTCTTTTTTGAAGCAGTTGGGCAACAACTCACCCTGTGAACGTGACGTACTGCTGCGTGTGTGTGTGTGTGTGTGTGTGTGTGTGGAACCGGTTCAACCTGCAGGCGTCTTGAACTCGGTGTCATTCACCCCTCAGGAGTGACACACAACACAACTTTCACGGGAACGGTTCACATATTTAGCCTTGAGGCGCGGAGAATAAACCAAAATAATACAATCACCGAAATGCAGTAATCACCGATGTCAAAATGAAAGTGATTCCTAAAAATCTTTATAATTATGAGGAAGCGACGCCCGTCGCTCAATGTAAACCCTGACCTCGGCGCGACTTTTAACGATCCCGGCTCTCTGTGAATGAATGAGCGGCGGTTACTTATGGAGGTTCTCGTAAACTCGCCCCGCTCTAAAACGTGTCATCGTTGCTTAAAAGTATTTCAGAGGCGAAAGTGCACTCGTGGAGTAAAGGGTTCCCGCTTGAACCCGACGGCACAAACCTCGCAGATTATTTATTTTAATTTGATTTTTTTTTTTAAATTAATTTTCAATATAGTTATTGTTTATTTTGCCTTTTTTTTTTTTTTTTTTTTTTTAATTTTCTGGTTTTTTTTTTTCAATTAATTTTTTCCACAATGGAAGAAACCACCAACAGCACCATTGATCCGGCTTGCTTACAGGAGCCTCCGCTCGCTATTGACGTGATTCGACGTAAGTGACCCATATCGGCGCTATCAGCCGGCTCGCTGATAATGTTTTCGTAACAACGAGCAGTAAATGAGCCATAAATAACAGGTTCCTCATCGGTTTCGTCCGTGTTTGCGAAAAAAGTAAAAAAAAGATAAAATAACGTAGCTCTGTTTTGGTTTTCTAACTCAGAGCTGGATGTGTTGGGGATTTTCCTCTACGCCATCCTCACCCTGATGTCCTCCATCTCCCTGCTGCTCTACCTGGAGCAGTGCGTCTACATCTACAGGAAGCTGCCGTACCCCAAGAAGACCACCATCATCTGGGTGAACGGCGCCGCGCCGGTAAGCCCGTATCGACCAAAAAAAAACGAAAAAATTTTAGCGGAGGCGCTAATTTAACATCAAAATGACATGAAACCAGGAAATCCAGTGAGTCGCAGGAGGTTGCTTCATCTGTTCTTTCTGCTCTCGGCCTAAACCGCCTCCTCCAACCCCAGATTTGTGCTAAAACGGGTCGTGGATCGAATCACTAAAACCTATAACTTCCATTGTGTCGAAGAACCACAGGCGGAAAGACGGACGGTTCTTCCAGTCTGGTGTTGTTTGGACCAGATGTTTTAGATGTTTTCCTTGGTTTCAGGTCATTGCCACCATGTCCTGTTTTGGGATGTGGATCCCGAGGGCCGTCATGTTCACCGACATGACGTCGAACTGGTAGGTTTTTGACCCGTTTCCCGTGTTTGAGGGGGTTAAATGGGATTACGATGTAGAAGTATTGGGAGGATTAAGTCTTCTGCAGACTCATCCTCCTTTTAACGTCACCAAATGTATCATGGAGGAGATCGGGGGGCAATAAAGCCCGTGACTAATTGGAAGCACCATATCAAGTCTGAACTGCCCTGGTGAATCATTGCTCACCCTCACATCCCGTGATCAGAGATCAGGCGACATGGGTCGCGGGAAGTTCTGTTGAATAATGGCGGTTCTTTCCGGCCTGCAATAATTCATTCATTCATTCATTCATTCATTCATTCATTCATTCATTCATTCATTCATTCATTCTCTGTATCGCTGGGATCTGGGATACCCAGCTTGTCCTTGTGCAGGAGGTGGGGTTCACCCTGGATCCGTCACAGGGCCATAAATGTAGAGAGGGTGAATAGTCAGATTTTATTATTATTATACTCTTTTTTTTTTTTTTTTGTATTCCATGCTGGTAATTCCTCTATGCATTTTATCCGCCAGGGGAGCACTTTGGGGTTCAGTGACCCTCAACATGACTTTGACACAACACACAGGAATGCTCAGTTCCAAGGACGATCGCTCTGCGATTTTTTAAAAAATTAAAAAAATAATTTTGTAGTTATTATTATTATTATTATTATTATTATTATCTTTTAATTGTTTTTTTTATTTTTTTATTTTTTCAGTTTTATCAAAAATCCTTGTATAATTCTTTATATTTTATTTTACTTTATTTTATTTTATTTTATTTTATTTTATTTTATTTATCCTTGTCATTCCATTCTCCTCCTGTTTATTTTTATCCTTTCTATTCTTTCTGTTATCTGTCCTTGTTATTGTCCTCATACTTTTAATTGTCTCTTCTATTTATATCCAGATTTATATTTATTGATAGTTTTTGTTGTGCTGCTCCATTCCCTTATGGAGATCAATAAAGTATTATTTTATCTTATCTTATCTTATCTTATCTTATCTTATCTTATCTTATCTTATCTTATCTTATCCCATCCCATCCCATCCCATCCCATCCCATCCTATCCTATCCTATCCTATCCTATCTTATCTTATAAAATCTTATTTGTCTGTATGTTAATCTTATTTGAATGTATATCTCTACATGGGACCCTGTAAAGCAGGGTTAGCGGTATAGATAATCAATGAATGAATGAATGAATGAGTGAGTGAGTGATTGAGTGAATGAATGAATGAATAAATGATTAATTTCTACCTGGTATATGACCTCTTGATCGGGATGCGACCCCTCCGACCTTGAGCCTCGCCTCTCGGCCAACGCCAGGCTCCGGCAGTTTAGATAATAAATGAATAACTAAATATCTAAATGCCTCTGGAAAACCTTCCCTGATGTCTCCCTTCAGTTATTTCGCAGTGGTGGTGTACAAGGTGTTGAACCTGCTGATCGAGGAGTTGGGCGGCAGCGCCGTTTTCCTTGACAAGTTTTCCGGCAAACCCTTCAAGATCTCCACGGGGCCCTGCTGCTGCTGCTGCCCCTGCTTACCCCGCGTGCCCATGTCATGGTAACACCACCGGATGTTTGCTCACAAATGCTTTAGCCAAGTGAAATGCCAGTGACTGAGTGCCGTCATTTCTGGACTATTAGGCGCACCTGAATATAAGCCGCACCGGCTAAAAATAACGAAATAAATCTATGTGTACACATACTTGTCTATCAGTCACAAGTATCCACAATTTTTTCATTAAATACTGACTGGTGATATCCACAAATACGTACTGGAAATGCTTTTCTTCCGAACACTGCCTGTAACATGGCTGATGAAAAAGATGAATAATAAAAATTCAATTAAAATAATGATAGAATAAAATAAACTCGGTCTCCCACTGAAACTGTACTAAAACCCTCCAATGCACTGCGATGAT
Source organism: Fistularia commersonii (assembly GCF_037954325.1). Classification (NCBI taxonomy): domain Eukaryota; kingdom Metazoa; phylum Chordata; class Actinopteri; order Syngnathiformes; family Fistulariidae; genus Fistularia; species Fistularia commersonii. The sequence continues at coordinate 2,162,469 of NC_141312.1, forward strand.
CTCACTTTTATTTTTCACTTATTTAACATTACATGTTGTCTGTTTTGCACCGTCGACCAAAGCAATTTCCTTGTTTTCGCAACATGACTTGGCGAATAAAGCAATTCAGATTCTGATTAGGATAACGCAAGGAAAAATCCATCCATTTTCGAAATGTTTTGGTGGTGTGAAGCTTGTTACCCCCAAAAAATCCATAAATTAGCCGCATCATTGTTCAAGCCGCTCAGAATAGCAGCTGATAGTCCAGAAATTACGGTATTTCAACTTTTTCCATGACTTTTAATAAGATTTACTTTTACCTCATGACAAGGTCGAGCTTGTTCATGTGAAGAAACGTCTCGTCTCCTCAGGAAAATGCTATTCCTGCTGAAACTGGGCGCGCTCCAGTACGCCATCCTGAAGACGGCGCTCTCCATCCTCTCCGTCATACTGTGGACCAACGGGAACTTCGACCTCGCCGATGTGCGTTTCGGCAAAATGCTCACGCTTGCCCGAGCGTCCTGAAAATCGAGATTTATTTTTCTTCCCGTTTCAGCTGGAGATCACCGGCACGGCCATCTGGATAAACCCCATCGTCGGCGTCTTCACCATCATCTCCCTCTGGCCCGTGGCCATCGTCTTCATGAACACCAACGGCTTGTTACGCGGCATCAACATCGTGCCCAAGTACGCCTTTTACCAGGTGAGTCCATCGCCGCCGCCTGCTATCGCCGCTAAAAATGCAGTTTGTTTACATTTTGCGGTTCCTCCTGCAATAAATAGAAGTAAATCAATTATTTCGATACGTGATCGGCCATCGGTTGGACGTAAGCTAAAGAGAAAAACCCTCCATTATCCCGACCATTATGCCGTGGAAAAACGTCCACTTTCATCTGATTGGTCCAAAAATGATTTATTTAACACAAATAATGTCTCCAAACATCTATCTATGTGGTCGGCGTGCAGCGCAAGCAGAAGAATTAAATACTCTTCCACTAGATGGCAACAAGTAGTGAGTCAGTAGTGATGATTGGAGTGAGATAAGATAAGATAAGATAAGATAAGATAAGATAAGATAAGATAAGATAAGATAAGATAAGATAAGATAAGATCAACTTTATTTATCCCGAAGGAAATTGTTGTGCCAGAGTTTCAAGTAAAACATAACAATAATAGATAATAGTAGGAAGGAGGGAGAATAAGAAATGCAATAAAATATAAAGTGTCAAAGTTTAGAGATAGCCATGGATAAATGTTTTAAAAGATTTAAAAGAAATCATTGTGACCAAGATGAAGGGGCAAGTATGAGTAGCGGTCAGAAGAAAGTAAAAAAAAGGCGAGCTGAAGACAAAACGGTGAAAGTTAGATTCCTGCAAGAATATCAGCTTTTATTTTCAACCAAAAAAGGGCAAGATTTCAACCCGAGTAATTAAATTGAAAATCTATTTCATTAAAAAAGATCTACCTAAAAAAAAATCTATTTCATTTTTATTTTTCTGATAGAAAATATGTGCCGTGGCTCAAAAAAAGGTTGGGAAACACTGATCTAAGTAGATTTTGAAAAAATCCACTCACCAAAATTGATGATTTATTTGACATATAACACAAAAAAACATGCTAACTTGTTAACAAACGTTATTGTGGTGGTATTTCTAATATTTCATATTTTTTTATGTTTCGCTCGAAAATGTCGTGCATGTAAGAATAGTTTTTTTTGTGTTATATGTAAAATAAATCGTCAATTTTGGTGTACGGATTTTCTCAAACTCTACTTTTTTTTGATCCAGCAGCACCCATGAGCACGATGAGCGCATGTTTTTCTTTTTTAGCTCTTAAACACCGATCTAATACAACCAAAATCAACAATCCGTGCAGCTTTAACTCGTAATTTAACTCTACTTGGTCTACTAGTCTGTAAAATAACCCGAGAAACTACCCTGGTGGTAAAGTGATGCTAAAGCTAGATTTGGAAAAGACTCGTGGAAAACTTTCCTCTCACATCTTAAAATTTCTCATCTAAGGTTTTGCAAAGACTGTGAATCTTACAGGGTCCCTAAAAGACAACAACTCCATTCTTTAAGCAATTTTTTTCCCAACGTGCAACATTTTATCTGCAGAGCTTTTCCTTCTCCGCTCGGTTGTGATAAGATAAGATAAGATAAGATAAGATAAGATAAGATAAGATAAGATAAGATAACAACTTTATTAATCCCGAAGGAAATTGTTGCGCCAGAGTTACAGAAAATATAACAGTAATAAATAATAAAAAGAAAAAGGCAGAATTAGAAATAAAAATAAACTATAAACTATAAAGTGTCTCAGTGAAACTATAAAGTGTCTTAGTAAACAAGTGATAAAACTATAAGTGTCTTAGTAACAAGTGAGGTAAGGAGTGCCCAATAGTATGATAAAAGGAAAAATTGTAGTGTAGCTGTTATGAAATGAAATACCTGCACAGTTCTGAATATTGCGCAGCGGCAAAAACCTTAACGAAATTGTCACTATGGAAGAAGAGTAAAAAAAATTAAAAAGAAAAGTAGAAAATTTACGAAAGAGACACTAGGTGAGGAGTTATGTGACACGTCTGAGAGTCGACGCCGTCCGAGTAGCTCCTCGTTCCGGACGCTCGTTTTAATCATCATGCTAAATGCATGTCACTTATTATGTAAATAAGGGGGTAAATGAGCGTTTCTTGGCAGCTAATTCTGGTCCTGAGTCAGCTGCAGACGTCAATCATCAACATCCTGGCCCTGAACGGAACCATCGCCTGCTCGCCTCCCTTCTCGTCGCAGGCCCGCGGCTCCAGTAAGAAACGCCGACTGAACTCCGGTTCCTCTGCGAGTGTAAAGCGCAGAGTGTTAAAATCTCCGTGCGTTTGTCCACCCCAGTGCTGAGTCAGCAGATGATGATCATGGAGATGTTCATCATCACCCTCCTCACTCGGTTCCTGTACCGCCGCACGTACGACGCGCTTCCCGCCGAGGAGAAGGACAAGGTGGCGCCTCTGCAGGCCGGCCTCGTGGAGCAGGTCCCGGATCTGGATTCGGTCAAATGTAACATTTGACGTCCCTTCTGTGAATAAAATACACCACAGAGATCATCATCTTTTTTTTTTTTTTTTTTTTTTTTTCACATGAAATGTTGATGATGATCAGTTTCCCCTTTTTTTTTTTTTTTTTTTTTTTTTTACAGATTCCCAATGTTAGAAATGGCAGAAAAGTTAATTGATTTTTTTTATAAAAACAAAAAAAAAAAAAAACGAGCAATAACAAACTTATTTATTATTGTTAATATTTGTATGACGAAATGGTGTAATTATTAAGAATATATATAACAATGCCCGATCGGGAAGATATAAAAATATACGGATGCGATGCCGACACGAGGCCTGCATTGACATTTGCCCTTTGTATTTGTTTTTGTGGTTATTAGGGCGGCATTCACCCGCGTGATTATTTGCTATCTAATCTCCAATTGTTATCATTTATGACTCGCGGCTCGGCCCGTATTTGCGAGGATGTCACTCTGACGCAGCTGAGCAAACCCCGGCGCCGTGTTTTCGCACGCCGCCGCCGTGATCAGGCGCCGCTGACCCACTTCCGCAGATCCCGTGTCGTCTCTGCAGACGGACGTACCTTTTTGCAGCCGTGACTCTTCCCTCGCCACGGGAGGGCAGGCTTATTCCACTCCACGGACGCTTTCCTGAACCTCCGTGTGATGAGAAAGCTGCCGCCTCTTCTGGAATAATGCGCCTATTTATAAAACTCATTAAAACTTAGTTTGTTAGCTCGCCGTTCGACTAGCATGAGAGGTTTGGGTGAAATAACTCCTTTTAACCCTCGTGTTGGTCAAAAGTGACCCACTACCATGTTTAGCTGTAGAAAATACACCTTCATCTATTTTTTTCCGACTTGAAATTTTATGATTTTTCCTAAAGAGACCCCATAATTAGAAAAAGTGATTCTTCTTTTTTGTTTATGTTTTCATGTGGGCTGTACACCACTAGGGTACAAAGTTTGTCTTATGGGTCATTTTTGACCCGTAGGAAAAGGGGAGTAAACACAATGTTAGGGTTAATTCCACGTTGGATATGCATTGTGAAGATAAAATCCAATCTTTAGATAATAAGGGATGTTGAATGTTGAAATCTCACGTCAACTCTGTTTTTGCGCTCTTTGTTAGATAACGGGGTGCCTGAATTCCCGAATTCACAAAGTATTAAAAGTCATGATAAGTTGATGAACGGCGTCGGGTGTTATAATCCCGTAACTGCTCATTTTAAACTAATTGTTATTGACGAGGAGGAGCGTCACGTGACGTCTGTCATATTCTTTACATCTTAATTGCTCTCCCTCCCGAATGAAATCTGCTCATTCATCTGCGGTTATGTAATCCTTCTCAATAGCTTCATTGTCTCCAGGTCCGGTGCTCCGCCGCTGTTGTCGGATGTTCAAAAGTTCAAGGAAGTTTCCGACGGGACTGCTTTTAATTGATCGAGTGGCCGAGAGCTCTCGAGTTCGGAGGAATCCGGCTCCTTCCGAGTCGCTTTTAAACTTCAAATCCGGGGGAATAACGAACGAAATATCGCCGCTCCCGGACCCGGTTGTCGTTCTATTCCCGACACCGGTGGCCAATCAAAGAGCGGTAATCCGTGAAATCTGTGATTCTCAGGGCCGGCCGGCACGACCAACACAAAGAGAGCTATTTTACCGCGATTAAACCCGTCCCGACGGCGGATTACCGGTCGGCGGCGATAATCTGGATGAGATGTTTATATAAATCCGGATCAATCAAAAGTCAATATTCGTCCCTATTAATGGGGTATTTGTCTTTTGCTGTTTATGTAAACAGTCATCAGACAGGGAGCGAGCGAGAGCGCTGTTCCGGGTGATGACAGCCCCCTGGCTCCGCATTGCTGACGAAAGCTGCTTAGCTCCTCAGTTGCTACGGCAACCGGGGAGAACAGCCAGACCGAAAGAAAAAAGAAAAGGGAGGCGAAGGGGAGGGGCTTCGGGGAGGGAGAAATAGAGGAGAAAGAGCCGGATGGAAAGGATAGACGGAGGGAGGGATTCGGACGAACGATAAGGAGAAGAGCGACCGAGGTGAAGGCGTTTCGCCGAGGGAGACGGAGGCGGGATATAAATGCCCGGTCCAGAGGCCGGGGAGTAACAGCGGCAGCCAGCGAGGGGAGGATACGGGGAAGATGGATGTACAAACGGAGAACGCCGACCCCCCGCCCGGCGAGCCTCAACCCAGCGGGAAAATCAGGAAAGGCTTCAAGCTGTTCGGCAAACGCAAGCCGGGCAACATCTTCTCCATCCGGAGCAAAGGGGACGGCAACCAGAAGTCACCCGTCAACAGGAATAAAACTCTCGATGGATTACCGGAGAGCGCGGCGCCCGATCCGGAGCAGGACCCGGACAAGGAGAAAGGACAGGAGGCGACCCGGGGAGACGGCGAGCAAGCGCAGGAGGACCTGGTGCCTGAAGACGCCGTCCTGGCGGCGGCGCGTCACTCCATCTCTTCGGCCAGCTCGGCCAAGTCCCTCGGCTTCCTCTCGCTGCTGAGGGGCGGCCGGAGAGGAGGCGGGGACCGCAGGGTTCACACCGTGTCCCAGCCGGTGGCCCGGCAGCGTCGTGGCCTGAAGGGCCTCTTCGGCACGGTGAGGCTCCGCAACAAGGACAAGGAGGAGGAGGCTCCCCCGAGCCCGTTGCTCATGTCGTCGCGGGCCAACAGCGTGGAGATCATCAAAGAAGACCTCACCCTGACCCCCAAGTCCAACCCTCGCTCCCTGGACAGCCCGGAGAAGGCGAGCCCCGAGCCGGTCGCGAGCGTACAGCCGCGGGAGAGCGCGGCCAAGTCGCCGTCAGAGACGATAACCCCCCCGACGACGGCGAGCTACGTGAGTAGAACCAATGATAATGTGTCGCCTTTTCACACCACCGTATCCCCCATGATTCCCGGCGAGAAAAGCCTGAGCTCGTTGCTGGCGGACATCTCCTCGCTCCTGACCTTTGACTCCATCTCCGGGGGCGGAGACATCATGGCAGACGTGGAGGCGGAGTGGGGCAAAGCCAGCTGTGCCATCAGCACCATCGTAAAAGATGCCGCGCCGCCGTCCCCGTCCCTTTTCTCCAAAGCTTCCTTCGCCTCTCCGGTGACGGTCGCCCCCGTGGACAAACCCTCAGCGCCTTCCCCCGCCCAGACCTTCGCTTCGGTAACGGCGGCCTCGACTTCCTCCTCTACCGCCGTCACGAGCGCCGCCAAATCCGCCGCTTTGACGGCCCCCTCGGTCAAAACCGCCTCGGCGTCCCCTCCCGCTCCGGAGCCCTCGACCACGTTTTCTATAAAATCCGCAGCTCTCTCGGCTCCAAAAATGTCGCCCCCTTCGGTAGCCGATACGCCGACGCCCGATTTCACCTCTGCGACCGCGGTGGCGCCGCCAAACACCCCGGCCACCGTCAAGACCGCCTCAGTTAGCCCGCTTCTTAGCTCCACAGCTAGCAAGCTGGCTTCAGAGATGTCGACGCCACCAAAAATAACGGGTGCTCCCGCAGTTACAGGTACGGTTAAACTCCCGTCGACGGCCCAAAGCCAGCCCTCCGCCGCTCCTTTGACCAAACCTCAATCTGCGACGTCGGGCTCGGCCGGTGGTTTGATCCGGCAAGCGTCCGCAAAACCCCCTCCCGGTTTAGCAGCAGGAGAATCGAAAGCTGCGGTTGCAGTATCTGTGCCAAGTGCTGTCGCTGCCCAAACTTCATCGCCTGTCCCAGTTTCCCAGCCGCCCTCGGCTCCGACCCCGGCGTCAATACCCACAACCCTTTCCAAAACCGCGGTCTCTTCCGCCCCGGTGGATTTGAAAATGAGCGTTCCCTCCGCTGTGAAGGTACATGATCTTTGCAATTCACTGAACAAGACTGCTGTCAATTTAACTAAACCCCAACCGAGCCCTGCATCTGTGAAGACTCCCTTCTCTCCTGTGGAGAAAGAGAGTACTGCAGAGAAGATTCCTCCAAAGTCTGCGCATATTCCCGTGTCAGTCTCTTTAAATAAGGCGCCTCCTGTTTCAACCGCAACTCCAGAATCCATAGCTCATGCTGTTGTTTCTGCACCATCTGCTAAACCCCCTCAGATCCCGGTCTATCAATCCAAAGTCCCTCCCGTGCCTTCTCAAATCCCAACTCCCGTATCTAAAGAGACCACTGCTCCCGTTCAGATCCAGCCACCTGTAGCAAAAGACCGTCCCGCACCTCCATGTGTCCCCGTTTCTGTATCCAAAACTCCCCCTGCCCCTGCAAGCATCCAAGTTCCTGGCTCTAAAGATCTCCCCACCCCTGCAAGCATCCCAGTTACCGTTTCCAAACCTCCCCCCACTCCGGCAAGTATCCCAGTTTCTGTATCTAAAGATCCACCTGCCACTGCAAACATCTCAGTTTCTGTATCGGAGAATCCCCCGGCCCCTGCGAGTATCCCGGTTTCTGTACCCAGAGACCCGGCTGCCACTGCGGGCATTCCGGTTTCTGTTTCTAAAGTTCCCAATGCCCCTGCAATTATTACGGTTTCTGTATCTAAAGATCCCCCGTCAAGTATCCCAATTTCCATATCAAAAGATCACCCCACCCCTGCAGGTATCACACTTTCTGTATCTAAAGAACCCCCGACAAGTGTCCCGTCTTCTGGATTGAAAGATCTCCCCGCCCCTTCAAGCATACCGGTTTGTGTGTCAAAAGTTCCTCCAGTCCCTGCAAGTATCGCCGTTTCTGTATCCAGAGACATATCTGCCAGAGCGAGTATCCCAGTTTCTCTAACTAAAGCTCCCCCTGTCCCTGCAAGCATCCCAGTTTCTGTTTCCAAGGATCACCCTGTCCCTGCAAGTGTCTCAGTCTCTTTGACAAAAGAGCCTCCTGTTCTCACGAGTATCCCAGTGTCTGTATCTAAAGAGCCTCCTGCTCCGAAAAGCGTCCCAGTCTCTGTATCTGAGGAGCCTCCTGCTCCCAAAAGTGTCCCAGTTTCTGTGCCTACAGACCCCCCTGCTCCTAAAAGTACTCCAGTTACTGTATCTAAGGAACTTCCTGCTCCTGCAAGTACCCAAATTACTGTATCTAAGGAACTTCCTGCTCCTGCAAGTACCCCAGTTACTGTATCTAAGGAACTTCCTGCTCCTAAAACTACCCCAATTACTGTATCTAAGGAACCTCCTGCTCCTACAAGTACCCCAATTACTTTATCTAAGGAACCTCCTGCTCCTACAAGTACCCTGGTTACTGTATCAAAGGAACTTCCTGCTCCTACAAGTACCCCGGTTACTGTATCAAAGGAACTTCCTGCTCCTACAAGTACCCCGGTTACTGTATCAAAGGAACTTCCTGCTCCTACAAGTACCCCAGTTACTGTATCTAAGGAACCTCCAGCTCCCACAAGTACCTCAGTTACTGTATCTAAGGAACCCCTCGCTCCTCCAAGTATCCCAATTTCTGTTTCCAAAGAACCTCCTGCTCCAACAAGTACCCCAGTTTCTGTTTGTAAAGAGCCTCCTGCTCCAACATCCATCTCGGTATCTGTGTCGAAAGAGCCTCCTGCCCTCACAGGTATCCCAATTTCTGTGTTGAAAGAGCCTCCTGCCCCCACAGGTATCCCAATTTCTGTGTCGAAAGAGCCCCCTGCCCTCACAGGTATCCCAATTTCTGTGTTGAAAGAGTCTCCTGCCCCCACAGGTATCCCAATTTCTGTGTCGAAAGAGCCTCCTGCAGCAACAACTATCCCAGTTTCTGTAGCTAAAGAGCCTCCTGCAATTACAAGTATCCCAGTTTCTGTACTTAAAGAACCTCCTGCTCCTACAGGTGTCACAGTGTCTGTATCTAATAAGCCTCCTGCTCCTGTTAGTGTCCCAGAATCTGTATCTAAGGAGCCTCCTGTCCCTGTAAGTGTCCCAGTCTCTGTATCTAAAGAGCCCCCTCCTCTTCCTACAAGTATCACAGTTTCTGTTTGTGAAGACCTCCCTGCTCCAAAGAGCGTCTCAGTGTCCTTATCTAAAGATCATCCCGCCACAGTCCACGTCCCGCTCGCAGGATCTAACGATACTCCCGCCCTGGCTCCCATCCCGACCTCTGGTCAGATCCCTGTTTCTCCATCTAAATCCCTCCCGGCCCCATGCCTTGTCACCTCTCCTCCTTCGACCCTTACAGCTTTGCCAAGCGAATCTCCGGGATCTGCGAAGATGAGAACAGCGTCAGCGGACGGGCAGTCGCCCGGCGTGTCCGTGACCTCAAAAACGGCAGAACTTCACAACGAGTCACGAACGAACCTCCAGGGTACCTCCAAGGAGAGGAGGACCCCGCATGGAAGGTCCACGGGAATCAGCAAGATACCTGTAGTTGGAGGAGGCAGGGCGGGGAAACTTCCTCTCCGGGACGGCCAGCACACCGAGGACGACGGGAGCCGGCGTCCAACGACTCCCCTGCAAGGAGAAGAGAGGCCTCACTTCAACTCACATGATACAGGCAGCAAGGATAAAACCAGTACTGTTGAGGCCAATGTGCCCACCTCAAAACACAGCCAGGAGGAGAGTCAGCAGCCTCATCAGACCAAAGTCCTCACCAGTTTACCGCGTGACTCCAAGATCCCTGTGAAGCATGGCACACAGTTTCACGCTGTCTCCCAAATCCCTCAAGCGAGAGAAAACACTAGAACCAAGATACCTGTGTCCAAGGTTCCCGTCCGCAGGGTGGCGAATAAATCCGTCGGCAGCATCCACATGCGAAAATAAAACTGAATCGACGGCGCAAAATTTACGGCTTCGACTGCAACCCTTTTTTTTTTTTTTTTTTTTCTCTCAGATTCACAACGGCTCTTTTTTTTTTTTTTTTTTTTATCTCATAATTGTATACCGTGATTCTCGACTTGTCTCACTTGTATCTCTCGGCTTCACAACGCAACAACAACAAACCGTCGTCGCGGAGACGAGGAAGCTGGCGGCTCTCAAGCACAAAGCGTCTCCGCAGGGAGAGCCGAAGCTCTCAGGAACGGTTCAGGGTCACGACCCGACTCGCGGCGGCGTAAAGACGAGAACAGATCTTCTGGGAACACACACACACACACACACACACACACACACACACACACATACATACACGACATGGGCTAGTGCCTTTCTCGGGGTGCTTTTCCTACAGACTCTCAGAACTTTCTTCGGTCTTTTCTACGGTACTTTTAACTTTTGTTACGCCCACTTTTTGTAGAAGCTGTCAAAACTTCCAGACGTCTTTTGTCTTTCTTTCCACCGGGTGTCTTTTATAAACAACCCCCTTGTTTATGTCAGGTGGACGACAGCGGCGGCGCTATAAATAAACGTACCTACCAAATCTACATTCCACTTTTATCCCCGGATGTATGTAGCAGAAAAAAAAAACAAAAACGTGCCATTGATTTTTGCACGAGCGGTTGAACTGCACGGCGCAGGAAGAGCGGAAATAACTCCTCGCACCGAAACGGACGGCGACGCGGATGTTTGGACGAGACCGAGATGATATTTACGTCTCGTCGGCACTTCTTGAGAGCAACCCCTGTGTATAGTCTCTTCTATGTTGTTCTGTTTCCTATTTAATCAATAAAATAACAAGTACTTAGCGAGAAGAGATTTGTATTTTTTTTTTGTTTTCCAGATCAAGCTGATTTGCAGATAAGAAAAAACCATCGCGCAAAAGAGGGATTAACCGATTTTCTGAGGTATACGCGGCGTAATCCGATGATACGTGGAAGTAAATGACGTAATGTTGGCGTTTTTTTTAATAAAAAGTAAAGCGGAAACCGTCGATGTTTTGGTTGATAAACCCCCCCCAAAGTGGCTTTCGCTGTCTTACTACACCGACGCAGTTGGACGGGAGGGGGGTTGGCGTGTCCTTGATTCTCGGCGCTGCAAGCTCGCTGACCTGAATAGAGAGCGCACGGATGTCAACACAAACGCTTCTCATGCATACCTTATTATCGGGGAAAAAGGGGGGTTCGGGGATCCGTGTCAGCGCTATTCTTAGCGCCTGTTCCACCTGGACCCGGAAGTGCTAAATTTCAAGCTACGCTAACGCGTGGCGCAAAAACGAGAATGTTATTTAATGCAAAGATAATCACCGATCGCTTGTGGTGATCGCTGATCTGAGTCATGCCTGCGTTAAGAATAAGACAGAGGGTGATGTTCAGCGAGAAGCGCTACCGGGGCGACACAAAAGACCTGTGTTTACGCCGGGCAGCCGGAGGCGGCGGGGGCTCAGAGGAGAGGACCATCATTTGTCTGAGAAAACACGAGGATCTCACTGCGCTGATACAAACAGGGTGTAAAACCATCCCTTTGAGAAAAGAACATCATCACCCCGGGGCTTTCCCAAAACAACCGTTTTTTTTTTTTTTTTCCCGGAAACACCTGGTAATGAAATATTCCCCGGATTTTTTAAGGGTAGAAGAACTACCGTCGGCGTGGGTGTGGCTTCTACGCATCTGAAGCGGAAGCTGGGAAAATAGAAAAATGGATAAATAAGTCAAGTGAATGCGGCCTTTTGTCAGCATCCATTCACATGATTTTCCAGCTATGCGGCTTTTCACGCTTATAAGTGATAGCGACAACAGCCTTGAGTGAAGTACAGCCGCAGAACATATCGGAATAAACTTCTTCCGCCCTCCCGTTGCGTAACATATTTCAGTATATTTTCATTAATAGGTTATTGTTTATGTGTTTCCCTGGCCTCAGCTGCTTTTCAGGCCGCCGGACGAATCACAACACGCCGATGTATTTCAGAGTGTGTGTGTGTTTGTGTCCGCATCTGTCTCGGCTGAGACGTTGTTTCTTTAGAACACCAATTTAACACGGTTCATTCTGTGTTTCCATGCCAACTCTACTAGGTCACCCAATGAAAACGCCCTGAGTCTTGATGGGCGGGAACGATGCACTCTAGTGTCTTAATGAGCAGCCGCACAAAAGGCCCGTCTATATGTGCTAATAAGATACTCTGGCATGACGCGCAATTGAATTACTGTACTGGGGGGGAAGGACTCAAAGAACTCAAATGATTATTCTACCCTTAAAATACTTATTTACAAGTAAAACTAAAAAGTAACAACTACAGCAATAACAACAACAAAAACAACAACAATAATAACATTCATTGCTACACAGGATAAAGTGTTACTGTCCCTTGTGTCAAAGTCCCAGGTAATAATAATAAAATAATAATAATAATAATAATGATAATAACAACAGTAATAATCATCATCATCATCTTCATTAGTATTAGGAAGAAACGAGAGAGAAGAAGATATAAAATAGATGGAGCAAGTTGCTGCAACGATCCTTGAAGAGAGCAGCGTAAAGGAAAACTATTTTAAAAATATATTATTATTATTATTATTATTATTATTATTATTATTTCAGTTCTAAGTTGTACTGTTATTATTATCATTATTATTATTATTATTATTATTATTAGCATTATTGATAATAATAATAATAATAAAAATAATAATAATAATAACTGTTATTATTATTAGTATTATTAGTAGTAGTAGTAGTAGTATTAGGAAGTTAAGTAGTGTGAGAGAAGAAGCAAGTCGCTGTGGCGATCCTTGGGGAGCGGCGTAAAGGGAATAATAATAATAATTATTATTATTATTATTGTTATTTCAGTCTTAATTGTCGCATCACATGTAAACACTAAAGTGAACAGACGCGTGTCTTTACTCAAATCTACTCCATCACACATACCACTCCGTTAATTATCAACGAACAATATAAGGATGAAAGACCGTTTCAAGCTTTGTTTGGCATGTTTGATGAAGCGCGCTCGTGTTCAGCGAGCTTAAAACCAGCCATGTGAGAAGATGATCGGCGATAGGAACATTTTTAAAAAGACATATTCATTCAATTATTCACTATCCCGCATTATCATCTCATTGGGTGAAAATTCCTTTAACTCCAATGCTTTCAATGCAATTTTTCTATTTTTTAAGCAATTTTACCATCAATTTTTTGAAAGCAATTTTAGCATCAATATTTTGAAAGCAATTTTAGCATGTATTTTTTCGAAAGCAATTTTTATTTTCAATTTTTTAAAAGCAATTTTAGCATCATTTTTTAATGCAATGTTAGCATCTTGTTTTTAGCAGTTTTAGCATCAATTTTTCTAAAACAATTGAAGCATCTATTTTTCTAAAGCAGTTTTAGCATCAATTTTTCTCAAACAATTGTAGCATCTATTTTTTTAAAGCAATTTTAGCATCAATTTTCTTAAAGCAATTTTAGCATCAATTTTTTTAAACCAATTTCGGCATCATTTTTTAAAATGCAATTTTAGCATCCGTTTTTTTAAAGCAATTTTAGCATCAATTTTTTATACCAATTTCAGCATCAGTTTTGAAAATGCAATGTTAGCATTTTTTTCTAAAGCAATTTTAGCATCAATTTTTTGAAAGCAATTTCAGCATCAATTTTGAAAATGCAATTTTAGCATCAATTTTTTTAGCAATTTTAGCATCAATATTTTGAAAGCAATTTTAGCATCTATTTTTTAATGCAATGTTAGCATCTTGTTTTTAGCAGTTTTAGCATCAATTTTTCTCAAACAATTGTAGCATCTATTTTTTAAAAGCAATTTTAGCATCAATTTTCTAAAAGCAATTTTAGCATCAATTTCTTTAAACCAATTTCAGCATCAATTTTGAAAATGCAATGTTAACATCTATTTTTTAAAGCAATTTTAGCATCAATTTTTTGAAAGCAATTTCAACATCGATTTGGAAAATGCAATTTTAGCATCAATTTTTTTTAGCAATTTTAGCATCAATATTTTGAAAGCAATTTTAGCATGTACTTTTCGAAAGCAATTTTTATTTTCAATTTTTTAAAAGCAATTTTAGCATCTATTTTTTTAATGCAATGTTAGCATCTTGTTTTTAGCAGTTTTAGCATCAATTTTTCTAAAACAATCGAAGCATCTATTTTTCTAAAGCAATTTTAGCATCAATGTTTTAAAAGCAATTTTAGCATCAATGTTTTAAAAGCAATTTTAGCATCTATTTTTTTTAATGCAATGTTAGCATCTTTTTTTTTAGCAGTTTTAGCATCAATTTTTCTCAAACAATTGTAGCATCTATTTTTTAAAATGCAATTTTAGCATCAATTTTCTAAAAGCAATTGTAGCATCAATTTCTTTAAACCAATTTCGGCATCATTTTTTAAAATGCAATTTTAGCATCTGTTTTTTTAAAGCAATTTTAACATCAATTTTTTTTAAACCAATTTCAGCATCAATTTTGAAAATGCAATGTTAACATCTATTTTTTAAAGCAATTTTAGCATCAATTTTTTGAAAGCAATTTCAACATCAATTTGGAAAATGCAATTTTAGCATCAATTTTTTTTAGCAATTTTAGCATCAATATTTTGAAAGCAATTTTAGCATGTACTTTTCGAAAGCAATTTTTATTTTCAATTTTTTAAAAGCAATTTTAGCATCTATTTTTTTAATGCAATGTTAGCTTCTTGTTTTTAGCAGTTTTAGCATCAATTTTTCTAAAACAATTGTAGCATCAATTTTTCTAAAACAATTGTAGCATCAATTTTTTTAAACCAATTTCGGCATCAATTTTGAAAATGCATTGTTAGCATCTAGTTTTTTAAAAGCAATTTTAGCATCAATGTTTTAAAAGCAATTTTAGCATCTATTTTTTTTAAAGCAATTTTAGCATCAATTCTTTAAAGCAATTTTAGCATCAAAACTACGTACAAACCACATTGTTGACATCGGGACAAAACCATTCATTCTCTCACAATCCAGGGCCTCCAATGAACCTCCCGCATGGTTTTGGTGTGTGAGGAACCTGGAGGAACCCCACGCAAACACGGGGAGAACACGCTAACCACTGCGCCTCCCTGTAAAATATATGAAATGAATATATCATAAATACACACAGCGTGCGAGATGCGCCGCTTTCATATCCCCTTCAACCGCGGATAATGTTGGAATTTGCAAAAATACACTCAACCGTTACGATAACAAGGAGCACAAATCATGGAAGGAGTATGATGGGAAGGTTTTTCCCTGCATAGCGGATTTAAACTCCACCGTGTCAAACATATGCCGTGAGTCACAACGTCCACGGGGGAAAACGCATCGCTTGCGGTGTCGGGGGAGTTTATAAAGCTCCCATTCAGCTGCGCGACACAAAAATACATTTCTGTTTCCTACATCAGCACATCTCAGCTCGGGAGAATCGTGATTATCAGGCAAAAGCAAAACAACAAGTTTCACGTTCTTGCATTGACATCGAGATTATTTACACGTGCCAAACACGTGGCTTGTTGTTTGATAAAAACAAAGCCTGCCGTTACAATGAGCTGCAAAAGTATAATAGAATAATTACCATATCAAAATATATATCCAGAAAAAGCATGTATACATATATATATGTATATATACATGTGTGCATTTTTGTGCACAGTATAACACCACTTTCCTAAATCAACATATGTCTCAGTTTTATGTGTTTTCTGAAAACTGGAAACAAAATGACTCGGGGAATTATTATATTAAGAAGGCAACGGTGTGTGTGTGTGTGTGTGTGTGTGTGTGTGTTTGTATACTGTATTTGATAACTTAATTTGAGAGGACATCCAGCTGCTGCCAGAGGTGCATTTTTTTATACGCTGCTCAGAAAAATAAAGGGAACACTAAGATAAAACATCCTAGATGTGAATGAATGAAATGTTCTCATTAAAATACTTTGTTCTTTACACTGTTGAATGTGCTGATAACAAAATCACGCAATGATTATCAATGGAAATCAAATTTATTAACTCATGGCGGTCTGGATTTGGAGTCACGCTCAAAGTTAAAGCAGAAAAACACACAAATGTTGATGTAATGTCCTTAAAAAAAGTCCAAATGAATCACTGTTGCTTCCTAAGTGGACACTTTTATTTCACAGAAATATAATTAATTTGGAGTTACATTGTGTTGTTTACGTGTTCCCTTTTTTTTTTTTTTTTTTTTTTGAGCGGTATATATAGATTCGTATTTAGTTTAAATCCAGTTTAACTATCACTGTGGGTGCAGAGAGAAGAGAGTGTCAAAGAATATACCCCTTTGTTATTTTATTTTATTTTATTTTTTGGCCTCTTTGTTAGGCGTAACCAGCCAATGCATGACGTCATGGCTGTGCATGAGCATGGCAGCGAGGACCTCTGCTGGCGAGGAGGCATCAGAACATCAGCCAAGTTCTTGAAGAGGCATCCTAAATAATTTAGGAAAAATGCACAGCATGTAATTTTAGTGTTTTGGAAAAATGTGAGATCAATTTTGGAAATTCTTATTTTTTTAAATTTTTAAAAAAAAATTTTTTTTTCAAAACCATCGGGACTGCAGCCCTTTAAAAAAAAAAAAAATCTGACAATAAATTATACAGTAATCTAATTGATTATAAATCCAGGGACACGTAATTTATTCGATTTGTGTGTTTGACATGTGATTTGTGCATGATGTGCATTAATATGATTAAAGGGCTTCTGAATATGGTGATATTCAATCATTCATCTGACATTTATGGGGAGGTTTCTGTGAAACCAAAAATCTCTCCCATCTGCGACACAACCGCGGCTTTTCCTGCAAGTGATTAAGACTCGATGGCGACGGTGGCATAAATTTTCCCACTTTAATGTAATGTATATTATCAAACAAATAACAATAAAATGTAAAAAAAAGTGCTTATATGCGCTCTCCTGTATGAAAGAATACACTCATGGGAAGAGATATCCAAACATTCACCCACTCAACAACACGTCGTATAAAGACATTCATCCCGTTGTCCGACAATGAATCGGATATGTGTGCAGGAGGAGGGAAAGGAGGCCGCAGATGTTCTGCTTAGAAGATCCGGACCACCAACAGGCGTCACTAAGAGGTGCGAAACACCTTTGCAACCGAGTGTGAAGCATTTGCACTGATAAAAACCAGAACGTCTCGCATTTACTCACTGACTTTGGTGACGCCTGACGTCCAAACCCAGGGGTCGGCAAACCCATCTGATGCGGCTCCCTGCGGCTTTTGAAAATAATGAGTATTTAATTGAAATGTATTTTAATTGAGTTCATTTTTAAAATGATTTTTTTTTTTTATGGCGATCTTGTAACTACTACTTGTCACCACCATTTGAATTCAGTTTTTTTTTTTCATTTTTTTTTTCATTTTGCTTAAAAGTAACCTTCAACCCACTGCCTTTTTTTTTTAGTTCAAGATGTTTTGTTGCATACAGAAATGTAATTTTGTTTTCTCTGCAGTTGTTCACTCATTAAAAAAAAAAAATCGCAACACATTTTGTTTATCTATCTATCTATCTATCTATCCATATGTATATATAGATATATATATATAAATATATATATGAATATATAAAAAATACATATATAATATATATGTATATATATATATGTTGTTGCATGCAGAAATGTCATTTTGTTTTCTCTGCAGTTGTTCACTCATTTAAAAAAATGCAATGCATTTTGTTTATCTATATATATATAAATATATAAAAAATACAGATATTGCATATGTATAAAAATATAAAAAAATACAGATATTATATAGATGTATAATACATATAAATATAATATATATATATAAAATATAAATATATATATATATATTACATATATATATGTTGTTGCATGCAGAAATGTCATTTGGTTTTCTCTGCAGTTGTTCACTCACTTAGAAAAAAAAGCAACATATTTTGTTCGTCTACATATAAAAATATACATTATATATATGTGTGTGTATATATATATATATATATATTGTATAAGATGTAAAAGGCCCAATTCTTACAAATGTATTTAAAAAAAAAAAAAATATATATATATATATATATATATATAAATTACATTTTATGCCATGTATATTCATTTTAAATCTTAAAAGAGTTGTGCCTGTACTGTAGGGAGACGAGTCCAAATGGCTCTTTGAGCGATAAAGGTTGCCGACCCCTGTTTGCATGGAGCCTCCACCTCCCTGCTGGAGCACACAATTTCTGTGATTTAGTCATAAAAAAAAAAAAAATTAAGAAAATAACCTAAAGAGACACAGTCATTATTGTATACTGATTGTCTTTTTTTTTTTCCTTGAGTTTCTACTTATCGGGAAGCCAGATGTAAAACTCTGGCTGTGAAAGAGCCAGAGAAGATTGTTGAACTGTGATTTATCTGACGCAGATATTATTTCATCAGCGGCCCATTTCCCATATTTGGGAGAAATAATAAAAAGCCGCTGATATTCTTTACAAAGGTAAATAAGTACTGTGAGTAAAAAGTATCAAAGTTACAACGCCTTAAGTTGCAAAAAGTCCATATAAACGTTCATTCTGTGTGAGAATTCACGCTCTCATATATAAAGAAATGCATCCATTCACTAATTTCTTCAGAAACCAATTAGAGACATGCAACCGTTCAACTCCTTCATCGGATTTTAGGAAAATATTAGACTTTGGTTAGCTAGCAACAAAAACATTAAATCGCGATGTCACTCATGGAGCTACTCTTCGACCGAGACGTGTTGAAAATCGAGGTTTCCCGCTGGGGACGCTTATTGCTGCCCGCACATCCACGATATGGCCAAAAGTATTCGCTCAACCATCCAAATCATCGGAATCGGATGTTCCAATCACGAGCAGACGATCGCTACAGACCTCCGAACTTCACGTGGCCTTCAGATTAGCTGAAGAACAGTGCGCAGAGAGCTTCACGGAACGGGTATTCGTTGTCTAGCAGCTGCATCCAAGCCACATCACCAAGTGCAATGCAAAGCGTTGGATACAGTGGTGTAAAGCACGCCGCCGCTGGAGATGCGATCTCTGGAGTGAACACTACTTGTCTGACAACATTGTGCCAAATGTGAAGTTTGGGAAAGGTGCGGTTGTCTTTCAGGAGCTGGTCTTGGACCCTTCGTTCCGGGGAAAGGAACTCTGAAAGCTCAAGCATACCGAGACATTTTGGACAATTCTTGCTCCCGACTTGGGGACAGTTTGGAGTTGGACCCAAACTTCCTTTCCCAACATGAAGTAAACTTCATAAAGACATGGACGACAGAGTCCTGACCTCAACCCGAAAGATCACCTTTGGGTTGAATCAGAGCGAAGACCGAGAGTCAGGCCTTCCCGTCCAACATCACCGTGTTACCTCACAAATACGCTTCTGGAATAATGGTTAAATATTCCCGTAAACACACTCCTGAACCTTGTGGACCGTCGTCCCAGAAGCTGTTCAAGGCAGGTGAGCCAATACTTTTGGCCACATAGCGTATCGGACGATTTCGGATTTGCAGATTTTAGTAACGCGTGGTTTACAACACAAAAAAAAAACCAACAACCAAATAGCTTAATTATGAATTTGGCATATATATATATTATATCGTTCTTGACTGGATTGAACTTATAAGTGCGCTTTCGAGTCCTACATACAGCCTCCTGCATGTGTAAACACTTCCTGTCGACGCCACGGACTTTCCGCCGCGGCGATCGTCCGTCTTTTTCGTCCGTCACACCATGAAATGCATGTGTCCCTCGGCGCCCGTGACGATGACGTCCATCCAGATGCGCATGGCCTCGGGGGACGGCGCCACCATGTAGTAGACCCGGTCGTGGGTCTTCACGCTGAAGGTGAGCGAGGGGTTCGGGCTCTACGGGAGAAAGAAAGACGCCAGACGTGATCGGACGCAACGTGATTGGACGTTTTCAAAACAAAACCCCTTTGACGGGTCGTACTTTGTGCGCGTTCTTCAGATGGTCGTAGTAAACCTCCTCGATGGCCTGGAAGTAGATAACCCCTTTCATCTTGGTCTCGTGTTTGTCTGCGGGGGAGAAGGTGAAGAGATTACAAGGCGAGGAAAACACCTCCCCGCATAGTTTCGGCGTGACGGAGCTGAGGAGTCCCTCGCCTGCGTAGTAGGTGAGCGTCCGCCGGTTCTGGTCGAACACGAACCAACGCTTCTTCCACGTCTTGATCTTGCCGCCCATTTTGACCAGGAAACCCCGGCAGGTTTTGTCGGTGATGGCCAGGTGGAAGCAGGCGTCCGGGTTGTGTCCGGCCGCTTCGATGTGCCCGTGGAGGTCGAAGTCGTCCTTCCGGATCGGGTGGTAGCGCGTCAGGAGTCGCGACTAAGGGAGTCACGCCGGACGTCAGCGGAGTTTCTCAAAGAACACGTCGAGAACACGGCGTTCGCTCTGCAAACCTGCGATCTTTGCTTCTCCCTGAGCTTCACCTCCCTCTCCACCAGTTTCTGCCTCCTGCTGGTTTCCTCCTGCAGACGCTTTTCCAGTTCCTCCCGCCTCCTGCGCTCCTCCTCCAGTGCCTGCCTTCGCATTTCCATCTCGCGCTCCTGCGCCAAAGCAGCGTTAGTTCCACCGCGGACGACCTCGACGGCGTGGTCGAATAAGCCGATGGCGTTACCCGATGCTCCAGCAGGCGCAGCTTCTCCGCCTGGGCCTCGCGGAGCAAACGCTCCATCTCCTCGATCTTCACCATGTTGGACATGCTGGCGCTGACGGGAGGGTAGGGGGAAATCATTTCTCGCTCCGAGCGATCTCAGGCAAAACTACTACCTCAGCGGTGGAACAAACTTCCGGAAGCAACAAGACTAGCATCATCTCTCTCAACCTTCAAGAAACAGGTAAAAACTTTTCTCTTTCAGGACTTTTTACTGCGCCGATGCCCCAGATCAGGTTAGGAACCAAGTTAAAAAAAACTAACCCAAGCTGTTCTGTATATTTCCTGTGCATCTTGTATTTACAAGTGTTATTTGCAGTGCTAATGTCCTCTATTGTAAGTCGCTTCGGATAAAAGCGAAATGTAATGTAATGTAAAAATCACAGAATCGACCCTTGTTTCTACTTTTTTTTTTTTTGGGCGATTTTTCCTCCCACCTGGAGATGTTATCCGGCGAGCAGGCGGAGAAGCTGGTCTCCAGGCTGTCCGAGCTGTCCACGCTCACCGTGTCCGACGCCTGGCTGTTGTCCGGGTAGGACAGCGAGTCCAGGAAAACGCTGGGCTCCGACACCATCCGGACGCAGAAATCGCTTTTCCTCTGCCTGGAGTCGTGCAGGGCGTCGTTCGCGAGCGCGAGGCTGTTGCCCGCTGAAAGACGGGGAACCAGGAAGGGAGACGTTGGACCATCCAGTTCCCAATATTCTTATTACGAGCTAACAAACAAAGCTGCTATTTTGACATTCAGAGCTTTTAAATGGATCAGGACGTGTTTTTTTTTTTTTTTCTCTGACTCACTCTTGGGCGGCCGCCGAGCGCCGAGGTCTCTTGGGGAGAAGCTGAAGCCCGGCGGGACGACGCTGCCGCAGCTGGAGCTTTGCGACAGGGGCAGGTGGGCCTGGAGAGCAGGAGAATCAGCGCACATGATGGTCAGGATCTCCAGTTTGTCACATGACTGCAGAAGAAATGTTGTTCATAGGACGTTTAAGGGTTGGGTGGGCGTTGCAGATCGGTCTGAATTCCACTTTGTGCAGATCATTCTCAGGAGGCATCTAGTTCAAGCACTGAAAATAGCTGAAATCCCTTCCCGGGACGTCCAGGACGTCAAAGCTGCCCTGCGGTTACCAACGATGTCCTTCTGTCTGGTCACATAATCGAAATGTTTTAGTTCATGTCTGAGATTTAATAATGTTTTAAAGGTCTTCGGAGGTTCTTGGTCATTTAGTCGTAGATTGAAACCACCAAGGAGCTCCACTGAACGGCACAGGAGGTCTGAGGCTTTAATTCCTCTTCCCTCAGCCGCAGGGAATCTTCAAATCTTTGTACTTAAGACCTTAAAACACTTGATAGCCTTAACCTTGACAATTTATATTTTATTGTATTTCTTATTCTCCCTCCTTCCTACTACTATCTATTATTGTTATGTTTTTGCTTGAAACTCTGGCACAACAATTTCCTTCGGGATAAATAAAGTTGTTCTCATCTCATCTCATCCAGGTCACGGTGAATTCTTGTCAAAATCTTCTTGTTGTGGCAACTGGACTTCGCTTGGAAGTGCTTCACCCCTCATCTGAGAGGGTTCCTCAATTCGCAGAACTGTCTTCAAGTGAAGAAGTTCAAGTCCAGTTGCCACGACAAGAGTGCTTTTTTCAAGTTTCTGGATTTTTCTTTCCGGACCTGACATAGAATCCTCTTTTCTCCAGGGGGTCGCCACAGCGAATCAACCTTCTCCATCGAACCCTCTTCTCTGTATCCTCCTCTCTCACACCAACTACCTTCATATCCTCTATCGCTACATCCATGAATCTTCCTCCAGACCTCCAATTCCAGCATCCGTCTACCAATATCTCCTCTGTCCATGACCCAACAATCTCAGACCTTCTCTCCAAAACATCTACCATCTGCCGTCCCTCTGATGGACTCATTCCTGATCCTCTCCATCCTGGTCACTTCCAAAGAGAACCTCAACATCTTCATTGAAAGACTGAGGAATTTGTGGCTGTTTGATGAAGAAGACGACTTTCGTGCGCGGGATAGTGATGAAGCTAGCGATCAATGACTTTTCCTGGTAGGCTGCTGCATCTTTTAGCATTTACGGCAGGCGTCCCCAACCAATGGTCAGTTGGTACACAAAGACAATCTGTCTAGTTACGAATGATAATTCCGAATTGTATCAAAAAACATTTTTCTTTTATCATTTTTCTGTGTAAATGTGTCATAATATAAAATGTAATCATTGAATTCAGACTAAATATTGTGAACTGACAAAAAGTTTTTATTATGTGAACCCTCATGGAAAACGTTTTCATGCTTTTAAGTACTCTCTGGTATAAAAAAGGTTGGGTATTTGATTTAATCTTAAAAATATATATTTCTGTGTTCTGCGTAAATGTCTCATACTACAAATGCACACAAATGTCCAACTGTTTTTTTTCCTTTCATATTTAGTGGGCGGGACTTCTATTCAGGTTCCCTCAATAGTCCGAAAATGATGGTAGACATACAACCAATCCACTCACTCGCCAACACTTTAACCATTTAGGGTCTCCATGTTTTTGGACGTTTGGAGGAACCAGGAGAACGTGACGCGAGGCGAACATTGAGACTCCGGATATACAGTATTTTCATGCCTCATGCACCCAACCGCAAAGACGGGAGGTTCGGCAATGACCTTGGGGGGGAGGGTTCGTCCCAGGGACCTCCCGTAGGAGGTCAGGAGCTGCTGGCTCCTCTTTGGAGGCAGGCCGTCTCCAGGGAGGGACGAGTTCTCTTTACCACTTCTTCTCCTGTCCTTCAGGGAGTTCAAGTGCTGAGGTGAAGACATGAAGCTAGGTTGAAAGATGGAGAAGGGAAGGGAAAGGAAGGGAAGGGAAGGAAAGGGAAGGGAAGGGAAGGGAAGGGAAGGGAAGGGAAGGGAAGGGAAGGGAAGGGAAGGGAAGGGAAGGGAAGGGAAGGGAAGGGAAGGGAAGGGAAGGGAAGGGAAAGGAAGGGAAGGGAAGGGAAGGGAAGGGAAGGGAAGGGAAGGGAAGGGAAAGGAAGGGAAGGGAAGGGAAGGGAAGGGAAGGGAAGGGAAGGGAAGGGAAGGGAAGGGAAGGGAAGGGAAGGGAAGGGAAGGGAAGGGAAGGGAAGGGAAGGGAAGGGAAGGGAAGGGCACACCGAAGCCTACCTCTTTGACGGCGCCGGTGTTGCTGGTGAAGTTGTGCCCCTCGGACAACTCGGCATATTTCCCCTCCAGGGATGCCAATTTCTCCCTCTCCTGCGGTCACCGGAGAAGTATCGTCAAGAAAACATCGTGGACAACCGCAAAAACTAAGAGGTACCCGTCTCACCCTCTGCAGCATCACAAGCAAGTTGTTCTTCTCCCTCTGGAAGTTCTCTCTCTCCTGCTGGGACTGCAAGGTGATCTGGGACGACTGTTTCTTCAACGCCACCAGTCGTTCCTGGGAGAAAAGGGAAAAATAAGCGTTTCTAATTTTGGAAAAGTGACTGTTTTGTTAAATTTGCAATAATCTTAATGTAAAAGTCGAGGCCGTACCTTGCGTGTAACAGAAAGTCGCTGGCACTCTGCAATTTCTCGCAGCAAGTCCTGATTCTGATTTTCTTTTTCCTCGTCCTGGTTCACCTCTTTTTCCAGTTTCTGAAACTCCAGGTCTTCCAAGCTTTTAGTCTGTTCCTCAGCCTCCTGGAGACATCAGATATAATAACACAGGCCAATCAGATTCAGTTATACAGATCAAACAGGATATGAATAAAATAAGATAAGATAAAATGAAATAAATATGTACATACACACACACACATATTTAATGTATCCATTTATATTACTGTATTATTATGACAAAAGTAAATATATATTATTTATTAGTGTGTATATATATATATATACATATATATATTTATACATATATTTATTTATTTTCTATTTTTTTACACTCTATTCACTATACTGTTAATTTATTTCATTTTTCTTTATTAATCCGTTGTGGTAAATTATATATATAATGTGTGAATATATATGAAACATATGTATGAATATGTAATGTGTATATATGTGAGTGCATACATATCTATTGTATAGATGATAAAATGACAAATAAAAAATGAAATGATAAATTAATAATAATAAATAGTTAATTCATAACAAAAATTGTGTACATATATATATGTACACAATTTTGTATATATATATAAATTTGTATATATATATATATATGTATATGTATGTATATAAAATTCTCCAAAATTACAATTAATTAGATAATAGAATAACAATTAGAAATGTCAATTTTGCATTGTGCACAGAATACAATGCAACAATACTAGTTTGTCCTGTGTTAAAAAAAACAACATAAAATACAGATTCGTATTTGTGCTCAAACTCCAAGACCTCCCCGAAGTTCCCCGACCATCTGCCCGGTCATTGTTTCTTTACCCCGGAGCCATTTTTGTTTGGCTCAACCCTTTTTATTCCAGCAGGTGGGATCTATTTGGGCCCCCTTCCTTCCTAAATTTGGGTCGGCCATGAAACTGAAGATGCTAATGGGCGGCAGTTAGCAAAGCGAGGCGGTGAAGCATGAGGGCGAGAAACTAATTGTGCGAAAGTAGAAGCAGACGGGCGATAACTCTTACCTGAGATTTCTCGGTGTGGCTCATCTTCTCTCCACTTTGAACCTTCTCCTTGAGCTGATCCAGGAGCTCGCGCTCCCGCTGGATCTGGGCCATCTCCGACTCCTGCTCGCCCTCCAGCAGGGCACACTCCACCTCCATCTGCGGGACCGAGATGAAGTTCATCGGAAGTTCGTTCGTCGCCGAGGACCACGCAGAACCTCCGCATGGAGGTTCACACAGGAGTGTGAAATGTAGAACGACACGACCGTCATCGGACTCTCGTTCTTCCTTTTTGCACTGCGTTCATTTTGCACATTCAACCTGCACGCAACCTTCCACCTGCACTTTGTGAGTTGCACATCATGCTGTACTTAAATGTGTTATTGCATGACCACAATGTTCTTCTTCTTCTTCACCTTTGGGCTTTTCGAATCAACCTTCTCCATGTAACCCTATTCTCTGGATCCTCCTCTCTCACACCGACTACCTTCATATCCTCTCACAACGTCCATCAATCTTCTCTTTGGTTTTCCTCGAAACCTCCAATTCCAGCATCCGTCTACCAATATAACCACTATCCCCCGTCTGTCCATGACCAAACCATCTCAGTCTGGCTTCTCTTCAAAACATGTGCTGTCCTTCTGATGGACTCGCACCCCGCAAGCCCCTCATCGCCATGTCGAATATGTAAAAAATTAAACAGAAATATATATATAAATTAATTACATTTTTAATTTTCAAAAAAATTTTTTTTTTTAAATTAAACTATATATATATTTAAAAAAAGATTTGATTTTTGATTTTCAAAACATATTTTTTAAATATTTTTTTAATTAAATCATATATATATTTAAAAAAGTGATTTGATTTTCAAAAAATATTTTTTCAATTATTTTTTCAATTAAACTATATATATATTAAAAAAAATGATTTGATTTTTGATTTTCAAAAAATGTTTTTTCAATTTATTTTTTTAATTCTATATAAGAATAATAAGAATAAGAACAAGAACAACTTTATTCATCCCGAGGGAAATTGTTGTGCCAGAGTTTCAAGTAAAACATAACAATAATAAATAATAGTAGGAAAATGTATAAACAGTATAAAAAAGGAGGGAGAAAAAGAAATATTAATAAAACTATAAAGTGTCCAAGTAACAAGTCAAGGCTACAAAGTGTCTTAAGGTCTATATATGTATCTTTTTTTTACATATATATATATATATATAATGTATTTTTATATACACAAATATATATCTTGAATCTTGAATGATGGTAAATTTGCTAAATTACTGACTTACCTCATCCATTCACGTCATGCCTTAACTTGTTCCCGGCCCGAACGTTATTTATTTCGTTCTTGTCATTGCTATTGTTACTTTGTTTATGTTGTCGTTTCGTTCTGGTTGTGCATTTTTCACCTTTACGCTTCCATTCTGTTCTTATCTTTGATGTTGTTGCTGTTGTTGTTGTTGTTGCTGTTGTTGTTGTTGTTGTTGTTGTTGTTGTTGTTGTTCTCCCTGCTGTCTATTTATTCGTGGATGTCTTACTATCTTCCGTCTTCTAACTGTCTCTATTTATATATATATTCATATCTACTTCATTTTTTTCCCGCATTTTTGACATTATAACTGTTACTCTGCTGTGACAAAGAAACTTCCCCAATGGGGATCAATAAAGTTCATCTTATCTTGAAGTTTAAATGAAGACTTTTGCACGCCAACGCCGGCACGCCATCCCAATTTTCCGCGACGGGCGCCATGTTTCTCACCTCCCTGACGGACTCCTCCATCTGGTTATCCAAGTCCTTGATCTTCTGCTCCAGTTCCTCAATGTTGTTCAGGACCTGGATCCTCTCCTCCTCTATGTGCGTCACTTCCTGCTTGAGCTGCACGCTTTCCAGAAGCTACGGGGAGCAAATGCGGAGGTTAGCTTTTGTTGAAACCTCCACGAACGAAGGGAAAACCCCAGCGATGGTAAAGACGTCAATTATGTACCCGGATTCTGCTGGTAAAAAGTTTTTCACGGCGAGGCCAACTTTGGTAATCGCTCCTTCCCAAAGAAGAAGCATGAGAAGAACTAGCTGGCACGGAGCGCATTGATAAACAAATTTGCCAGCGCTTCTCAGGGAGGTTTGAGCAGCTGCCGTCCCGGCTCCTCTGCAGCTGGAGCCATGACAACAATCACAAGATTCTTTGCTACTTTGTGTAATGGAAATCTCCACCGGCGCCGGTCGGGGAAAACGTTTTCCCATGTATTTCAACATCCAGCTCACACACACACACACACACACACACACATCTCTGCATGCACATGAGAGTCCCTGAATTAAGAATAAGAACAGCCTTATTTATCTTGAAGGTAATTGTTGTGCCAGACTAACAAGAAAAATATAACAATAATAAATAATAGTAGAAAATTGTATAAACAGTAAAAAAAAGAAAATAAATAAAGAGAAAAAGGGAGAATAAGAAATACAAATAAACTTTAAAGTGACTTAAGTAACAAGTGAAATAAACTATAAAGTGTCTTAAGCAACAGGTGAAAGATAAGGAGTGCACAAGAGTATGAAAAAATATTGTACATGGACATATATACAGATAAATTAGTACAATTTACAATAAGTGGGTGAGATTTTTTTTTTTTTTTTTTTTTGAGGTTTTAAGATTTTGAGATTCCCTGCGGCTGAAGGGGAGAAGAATTAAAAAGTCAGGTAGGAAAGACCTCCTGTGGCGTTCAGTGGAGCTCCTCGGTGGGATCAGTATCAGAATTATCCTCATCGATCCTTTTAGGCACTTGTGTTAAACTCAAGGTGGGGTTACAAACAGTGTCTCTATTAGTCTTTTGATTGCGTTTGTTCGCGATATCCTGTGCAAAAACAAAGAAATAAATACATTGCCTACATCATATGTGTCAAACTCAAGGCCCGCGGGCCGAACGTGGCCGCGTTAAAAAGGTCTTACTGTCTTAAAATAAGTCAAACGCGTGCATTGACGATTCATACCCACGAAGGGACGCCATCCCGCCGTTAAATTCAATCATATATTTACATATATACGTGTAGCAATGTATTTAGTGTTTACAGGTTTGTGTATTTATGCATACGGATCTGTAAAATTCTGTCACGTGTGTTCTTGGCAGCTCACAAGAGTTGGTTGGATTCTGTTACAACGATCCCTCGCTATAACGCGGTTTACTTTTCACGGTTTCGCTACTTCACGGATTTGCATGGTGCATTGTGTTCTGCATTCTGATTGGCTAAAAAGTCACTCCGCTTCCTCTCTACCTGTGCGTCAATAACGTTGCACTTTAATATGTACACGTACGTAAAACAGCTTGACAAATTTACATGACGAACGTGCAAATTTTCTTGCGATTTCAAGTTTCTCTAAAACCCATAATGTTGACAAAACGCTCTGGAGCTACAAAAGGGCCCGAAAGGCAGCGGACGATGCTATCTATGGCAGATAAAGTTAAACTTCTGGACATGCTAAGGGAAGGTAAAAGCTATGCGGCTGTAGGTCGGCATGACGGAATGAATGAATCTTCCGTTCGCTTCGTAAAGAAAGAAGAAAAAAACATAAGAACAACAGCAGCAAGAAGTTTTAATAAGGGTGCAAAAAGGGTTGCAACTGTCCGCAATTTTTTTCATAATCATTTTTAATATTCTCCCGTTTAATCCAATTTCTCGGGTCGCGGTGGGCGGAGCTAGTCTCTGCAATTTGAAGCCTTCTGTTCACATTGATGATTAAAATCATCATTTGACAGTACAGTACAGAAGTTATTTGTTGAAAAAAAGTACAGTACTTTTATTTGTGAAACAAATGATTGAGCCTGTAAAATGATTGGTTCTTTCTTTTCAATGTATAATAAAGTATTTAATTATATAATAATTGTAAAAAAAATAAAGGTTTCCACTTCACGGATTTTGCCTATCACGGGTTCTTTTTGGAACGTAACCTCTGCGAAAAACAAGGGTAAACTGTTTATTGCTGTTATTCTCAATTGTGACAAAAAAGGTTTTGGGCAAAATTAATGTCATCACCAGGGTTTCATAACTTGACAATATAAAGGGATTTACGTTGTAACCTCGCATCTTGTAAACATAATTTTTGTTTATGTCAAATTTAAGATTTGAGTGAGTAATAAATTCAGAATAGTTACATTTATTTTTACATAACACCCATTTTCTTCCGCTGCATTCAGGTTTGCTTACATTTGCTTACATTTATACGGTTCCCTTTGAGGGCGACTATTATGCTGATGTGGCTGTCGCTGAAAATGAGTTTTAAAGCCTCAATTTTAATAGCGGGTGTGTTGTCAGACGTGATTTATAGGTGGCGGCTTTTTTTCCCTGCACGTGTAAACCGTCGTCGCCGCCAAACGCAGAGCAGAACCTCGCAGGATCTTCTCGCCATCGACCCGCCGAGGCACCTTGAGGCCGCGGCTCGCTCGGTTTCCGCGAATGTAAAAACATCTGGAAAAATGCAAATCTCCGCCATGCATACACACCAACATTCTTCCACACACACACAATAATTCTCTGTGGGATAAAGTCATTTCCTGCACCCCCCCTCCCCCCATCCTCCACTCCTCAAAGAGTTTGAATGCTTGAATGCTGAAGCAAAACTCGCTCTTCTTCATTAAAACCAGACTCGCCGTTCGTTTGTTGCAGCGCCGGAGTGGAAAAAAAGGCTTTTCTTCGACGGAGAGACGGCAAAAACACAGACGCACCGGGATCGTAGCGGCACAGCGGAGACTAAGCCGGCAGCTGAGGTCACAGAATTTGATATATTTACATTTGTGAAGTAGAGAATAACCCTGCTTCGGTCAGAATGAAGAAGAAAAAAAACGCAGTTTTTCTGTAATATTATCCAAAAAAATGGCCCTCGAAGCGCCCCTCCCTTTCTTTCCGAACCCAGATTGTTTTCGCGCGTCGCGTTCACGGCGCTCGATCAAATCCGTAAACACATATTATCGTTTCATTTATTTCATCACCAGCAGGCCTTTACCCAATGCGCATTTGCTTTAAAACGGCGAAAAACAAACAACCCAAAAAAAAAGCACGATAATCTTTTCCGTTCCCTCTCAAAGCAGCCGGGGAGATTCCTGTGTTTGGGCCTCGGAGTTACTCGCGTAAACAGGAAATGTACACCGTACTCCAGATTATTTTTTTTTTCGGACTTTTTAGGTTTTCTGCTGCCTCTGGAAGGAACTCGGGGCGGCGATGGCGAACGCGTTTTTACCTTCCATCCACATTTATCGTATGCTCATTAGCCGCTTCGACCCCGGCGGTCGGTTGGTTGCTTGAGGCTTTGAGACGAAGTTATTTGGAAAAAAAAAAAGCAAAGGCGCCAATGAAACCTTTCTACCATGATTATGTAACAGATAAACACAGATAAACAAGCGGTCGGCGGTCTGATAAATGGCATTCCACGCGAGGGGCGCGTCATCTCTCTTACCGCCGCCTCTCGGAAAAGAAACGGGGGGAAGGGGATGTAAACAAGATGTGTACGTTTCATTCATCTCCCTTCGCCGGTTCAAAACAAAGAGACGTCCGACGGCAGATGGAACCACTTAGATTTGGATGGCGGAGCTTTCGCTCACCCGCGCGTTCGCTTGTTCGTCCGTTCATTCACTCATTCCGTCCTCGGTACATAATCCAGCCGTTCATTTGTTTGTTTCTCACCATTCATTCATTCATTTGTTATCTAGACCAGGGGTCGGCAACCCTTAACACCCAAAGAGCCATTTGGACCCGGTTTCCTCGGAAAAGAAAACACCGGGAGTTACTTTTTGACGTCTAAAATAAAGGTACCACTGTATAAATTGCTTTTTATTACCTGTACGATTTGTATAAACAAGTGTGTAGTGTGTTGCATCTGAAAATCACAAAGTATTATGGAGAAAATTAAATTTTATTTATGTAATGAACTCATTTTGGGCTTTCAGAGCGTGTAGCGGAGCCTTGACCTGAATTTTAAAAATAAATCGGAAAAAAAAAAACACTGTGTCAGTAAACAATAAAAAATAAATATTTGGAAAATATCTTCATAAATATTTATTTTACCTGGTTTATGGGACTTCTGCTCCTGAACTTTCTGCGCTCAGCATCTGCAAATCGGGACTTTACCGGCTGGCGGGTATACCGGCTTCCGCCAGTGTGATGTTATTTTTAGTGGCGAAAAATAATAAATATAGTTTTATTTAATATTTCAAGATCACAAAAATCTTCCAACTTATACCTAAAAGTTAAAAAAAAGAATTAACATAAATGAAATACAGTTCAATTAAATATTTATAATTTATTTTCCCAAGCCACTCGGAGCCGCAGTGTAAAGATGAAAGAGCCACATGGGTTGCCGACCCCTGGTCTATACCATGTATATACATTCTCAGCCGTGATTGGCCGAGGGTTCAACCTGGATCGTTCATCAGCCAATCACAGGGAGACATATAGACATGCAACTGTTCACTCTCTCATTCACACATATGTGTATGTATGGACATACAAACATTCACTCTGTCATCTACATATCATATAAAGCAGGAGTGTTAAACTCGTGGCCCGCGGGCCAATTGTGGCCCTCGGGACAATATTTCGTGGCCCCCGGCCTGAATTTATGCACTTTTTGCTTCAAAATTTGAGAACAAAATGATTTTGGTATGAAAAAACGTGCAAATCACTAGATGAAAAAAATCTAGTGACATTGTTAAAACTATCTTTTCTTTTCTTATTTCTATAAAAACCACAAACACGATAGCGAAATAAAACCGCAAAATTAAAAAGATTGATTTAGCCAACATTAGCCTTGTAAACATTAAACTTCCTCTTATACATGCTACCAATCCATTTTCTAATAAATTCTAGTGACAAGATTTTCGCTTTTAACTCAACAATAATTTTAGGGTGTAATTTTATCAATTCTTTTTAAATATTCATTTTCTACATTAATTCATCATGTATTTTTTAGAGGAACATTTTAATGTAAATATGATATAATATAAAGATTTTTATAATTTCCCTGTTTATCTTCTTCACACTAAAACAAAGGAAAAATTTTGACTTCGAGGTAATGATTTTAATGATTTTTTTCAGATGCTTTTTCATATAAAAGCATATAACTTACACTCTTATTCACACACGATATAGAGAAATATAATTCACTCTGTCCATCACACACACATATATATGGACATACACCAATTTACTCTGTCATCTACATCACTTATTCATTCAAACGTCATATATATATATATATATATATATATATATATATACATAAATATACCATAATTTCTGGACTATTGAGCGCTATTAATTTAATACTGGGCTTCAATAAACCATTAAAGTCGTCTTTCCTTGGCGTCAGAATTGAACGGCCTCAGAATTTTATGGTTATTTCATTGGTCCGATGTGACGGGGCTCAATGTTTTGGCGGCGCGAAGCTGGTTAACACCCCAAAAAAATTCATAAATTAGTCACATTATTGTGTAAGCGTGTTAATAAAGTAGCGGCTTACAGTCTGGAAATTAAACCACAAACATTGAATTTAAAACATACATATACATAAGAAAATATTTATATATATATATACATATTTTTATGTACACATATATATATTTATATGCAGACACACATATATATTCACTCACTCATTCAAACTTCATGCATAGAAGTGCAACCATTCACTCTGCAGCTGACGCATCGGAGCCAGGAGGTATTTCACTTATTCGACAGAAAGTAAACAAATAATCAGTGCGAAAACGTAAGTGTTGGCTCTGGGTGACGTACCTTGGCCCTGTGCGTGGACGGCGAGGGGGCGCTGCTGTTCAGGCTCAGAGCCGGCGAGTGCGAGCCGGCGTCTCTGTAGGCCCCCTGCTGCCGCTGGCCGCCCTGCTGATCCTCGCCGAGGAGCAGCTCCCTGGCTTTGGCCCCGAAGAGGCCGTCCGGAGCCGCGCCGACGGGCGACTCGGAGAAAACCGACTCGTCGTCGGACACCTGCAGCTTCTCCAGCTCCTTGTTGATCTTCTGCAAGTCGGACACGGCGGTGCCGGCCGGCTCCCTCTCCACCTGGGTGAACTCCGTGCACAGGTTCAAGATGGTCTCCAGACGCTGGCACTCCTGGAGACATTCGTTGACGTCGACGGAGGAACTCGAGTGATCGGGAAAGACGTCGGGTCAAACGGGCACTCACCAATCTCTGCACCTTCTGCTCCCTGAGTCTCTCGTCTCTCTGATGCTGGTGGTAATCCCTCAGCTCCTCTTTGCCGTTCAGGGAGCTGATGCTTCCCACTCTCTGCCCGGGTCCCAGGCCCCCCTTCCCGAAGGACAACCGCCGCTCCCCGAAGCCCAGATCGAAGCCGGCCCCGTCCACATCGATGCCCAGGGAGCTCAGGGAGGCCAGGCTGGCCCTCCTGGGGGTGCTGGGCATGCTGGCCGGTACGGTCACGTCCGGCGGCTGCTCCAGCGAGGAGAGGCTGCGGCGGGCGCCCGCCGCCGAGCCCACGCCTCGATGGGAGCCGGAGGCGAGGTGGGAAGGCAGCGAGAGCGCCGGCGGGTCGGCGGCGTTGTGAAGCCGCGGCAGGGAGCGACTGTGCATCCCCAGGCTGTTGAGGGAGCCGGTGGAGTACTTCCGCTGCCTGGCGTCTCCAGCTTTGCCCTGAGAGTAGAGCCTCCGGCCCAGGCGGGGGCTGGAAGGCACGCTGGCCGCTCCGCCCTTCACCCTCGGCGAGCGGGGAGGAGGCTCGCCGTAAGACGACAGCAGGGAGCCTACATCTGCCGCCGCGGACAGGAGGAGGCTCTCCTGGGACTGGTGGCGGGGGTGGGAGTGACGAAGGAAGCCGTTGGGGCTCAGGTGGCGCTCGCCCTGGCGAGGTGACGGGGGAACGCTGCTGCTGCTCATGTAGGAAAAGTTCCTGGACGGCGGTCGGTCCGTGTTGCCCAGGACCGACAGCGGCCTTTTGGACGGCGCGCCAACGGGGGGCGACATGCTCAGGTACTTGCGGCTGCACTCCGCCGCTCTCAGGCTGGCCTCTAAGGCGCTCTTTCGCCGCTGCAGCGTCTCCATCAGGTCCTGGAGCTCCGCCTTCGAGCGCGAGCCTCTGAGCAGCGTCCCGCTCACCGAACCGCCGCCGCCGCCGCCGCCGCCGCCGTGCTCCATCTTCACACAGTCTGCTGGGGAAAGAGCAGCGCAACAGAGCATGTAATCCTGCCTCTTTTGGGGCAAAATCTCACGCAGTCCAGGTTCAGCTGAGCTAAGAGGAGAGCTGCTGAGTAAGAAGCGGGGGGTGGACCGGCCAGGAATGTGCGCTCATACAGTTCAGAGCCCAACACAAACACCGGCTGAAACAGCGGATAAGCTTCTTCTAAAAATGGAAGAATGTTGTTGAACCGGGACGAGCCGGAGTGCATCGCAGCCTCGGCCGGCGGAAGAAACCCCGAGAACGTCGGCCACCTGGGCGGACGGCGCCGGTGACTCCGCACCGAGCAGACAGAGAGCGGGTCATCTGAAGTTCTTGTCGGAGCAACTGGACTTGAATTTCTTCACTTGAAGATGTTTCACCCCTCGTCCCACAGGCTTCTTCAGTTCTGTTGGCCATGAAACCGACACGCAACCGTTCACCCTCTCATTGAGAACTAAAGATTCTAGTTGCCACGACAAGGATTCACCGTGACCTGGATGACTGAGAACCTCCACAGATGAGTTCTTCTGAACGTTCTCCTCCAGGATTCCTCCAAGAGCGAACTCACGTTAGCAACTCATCAATACGGCCGACAGTTCTGATCAACGGACAAATGATCCGTTGATCCAGATTGAAAACAACGGCCAGTCAGCTTTGATTAGCACTGAAACGCACCTCTTATAGCATTCGATCATTCATTCATTCATTAGCGCTACCGCTTATCCTGCGCTCAGGGCTGCAGCGAAGGCTGGACTCTGGACCGGTTGCCAGTTGATCCCAGAGATGTGATCGTGATCTACCGGTTCGATCGGTGCAGGTCGGCATTAAAACCACAGCCGTCGGCCTCTCATCCGTCCTTACCAGTTCATTAACGTAAACGGCATCCAGGCCGACGTCCGACCTTTTCGGACACATGGGTAACCGCGCGAAAGTCTTGCAAGCTAGCAAGTTACCTAGTTATTCATCTGCCGGTCTACCATCGCTGTACCCAAGAAATGTGGAGCGACATTTTTTGAGCTTTCATAAAAACTGCGATGATGATTTGGGAGTGTGCACGAGGCTAGCTAGCGGTAGCTAAACACCCTCGGCTGATAAGTCGTCTGTCGGTTGTGTTGTACAATATGCAGTTCATCCAAGGTACGCCAACATTTACTGTACATAGAAAGAATTCTCAATATATTTGTTAATAAATATATGTTTTGCATTTTTATAGTAGATAGATCATTTTGACTTGGACATTTTATAAGTAGCTAGATGTGCTCCAGGGTCTCTCAACCAATGACAGCCGAGAGAAGAACACAATGTTATTGTTATTGTTCTGCTAAGTCAGTGTTTCCAAACCTTTTTTGAGCCATGGCACATATTTTACAAAAGAAAAATCACACGGCACACCACCAAATTAATATGTCAAAAACATTTTTTAACGAATTAGAATGAAACCGCTGTCTCAATTTACTTAGTGTGAAATGTAGATTTGTCAAGTTGCGATGCAAATTTCCCACTGATGTGCAACTTTTCCAGAACACTTTTTTCAGTGTCTGAATACATGTCATCAATATGTCTGGAAATGGTATTATTTGAGAGAATTGGCTATTTCTTTATCAACGCCAGGGCCGAGCATTTCTTCTCCAATGATTTTGCCGGCAGGTAGTATTATTGTGTGTGGCTGTTTGGATTTAGAGACGAGTTCAGCAACTTTATAGCA
This sequence comes from Fistularia commersonii, assembly GCF_037954325.1. Taxonomy (NCBI): domain Eukaryota; kingdom Metazoa; phylum Chordata; class Actinopteri; order Syngnathiformes; family Fistulariidae; genus Fistularia; species Fistularia commersonii. The sequence continues at coordinate 2,198,458 of NC_141312.1, forward strand.
GCTTTCACTGCTTTCTCACTCATCTTGGTAGTTTTCAACAATGCTGCCTGTTTGTTTACGCAGATACAAGTACTTTTTATTTTAAAAATGTATCACGCAAAGCGTCACTAATCACTCAGATACACAGATGCACCGGTTCATTCACTACCCGTCGCCATGGAACGGGCACGCTGCCCACATAGACATAGGAAGACACATTATTTGCGTTGGATAAATAATTTTCGGACCAATCAGGTGAAAGTGGGCATTTTTCCACGGCACACTAATGTGCCGCGGCACAGTGGTTGGGAAAGACTGTGCTAAGTGACTGGTTTTATCTACACAAATATGTCTGATCTATGGAGTGTGTATTATGTGTGTGCTGCTAGACATCTCAATTTTTGTCGGGATCAATAACGTATCTCTACTCTACTAACCCCGAGTGCGTTAAGCTCGTGAATGAATGAATGACTGTCAACTATCCCTCCTGCAGGCAGTGAGGTATTGACAAAGATCTTGAAAACATATTGATAAGGTCTTCTTAGTAAAGAGGATTCCGGAATGCGGTGAACGTCACCTGTGCCGTAGCTTAGCGTGGCGACAGGAGTCCTTTGTGGAAGCATGTCGTTCATCTGGTGGACCGGTGACCTCCGAGGAGTCCGGGGCCGTCCGGGCGCCGCGTCCTCTTCTGCCTGACCAATCAGAATCACAATCAAAACCAGAAAAAAAAATGTATTTAGTTGTACCCCGAGGGGTAATGGGGGGGCGTGGGGGGGGACATGGGGTAGCAGCATCAAATTGTGAACGTCAAATACAAAATAAATAAAGAAAGAAAATAGAATAAAATAGAAATGTTCCCTTATTTTTTTCAACAGTATATATATATATATATATGTCTGTATATAAAATGTATATATGTAAAATATGTCTACATATATATACTGCTGAAAAAAGGGAATATATATAGGAATATATATATACTATATATAAAATTAATCTATTAATTTGAATAAAATACAAAAAAAAATTAATGTATATATGTATAAATGTATATATACAAAATATGTCTACATATATATATACTGTCGAAAAAAGGGAATATAGATATAGGGATATATATATACATTATATATATTACATTATATATACAATTAATTCATTAATTTGAAAAAAAAATACAAAAAAAATAAATAAAAAAAAAGAATAAATTAATAATAATATGGAAATATATATAGAAATATAGAAATATAGAATGTAGAATGTAGAAATGAATTACTGTACAGAAAGAATTGTGAAAATTGTAACTAATCAGCTGAATCCAGTACCAACAAAGGCAGTGTGTGACATTCCTGGAGGATTTTGTGCAAAGCTGCAGCATGGTATGTTTTTTGTTTTTTTTTTGGGTTGTTTTCTTTTTTTTGAACGCGAGCGTGACCGACAGATTTGAGTCAGAGAGAGGAAGTGGAATCTGCCCCCTCGCAGCGCCGGGAGCAGACAATCCCCTCGACCGGAGCGGCTCCTTTGTCCATCCACGCACCTCTTCGGAGAGGAGGGGGGACCATCTGAGCTAGAAAGCAGATCCGGAGGAGGAAACGCTCCTTTCGGCGAGGAGCGGCGCCGTCCCAGAGGTCGGGAGGTCACGGGTGCTGAAAGCGTGAACGCTGACGCGTCACGACTTGAAATGTAAAACAGAAAAAAAAAACGTTTTTGGTCTAATGAGACGCTCACAGTCTCTTTTCCCTTTGCTTCCTGCCGAGTCTCATCTTCACGGCTGGTCTTCGTCATCGGCCGGCTTTGGACGGATTCCTTCTCCGCTCCTGACAATGAACAAAAGTCGACGTACTTCTGGAACGATCTGTTGCAATCAGGGCCGGGAAGATTTAATTTAAAAACCGAGATTAATATCTTTGGATGTTTTGGTGGAATTATTATGGATCCAGTAATGGGATTTAAGAAATCCGGCATGACTTCCCTCTTTGCTCAGAACACAGACAGCAGACGGCAGACACACACACACACACACACACACACACACACACACACAGGGAGAGGGCGGCTGAGCCCAGGTTTTCTGGTCCTGCCGTCTGGAGAGGGCCGACAGGAAGTTGGGTATCCTTTTACACAGTCACACAATCAATCAGCATGAGTTCATTCTGCAGAGCCTCCAGGGGGAAGGGGGGCGGCTGGAGTCGGGAGCACAGATTTTACTGCATCGCCCAGACTACAGGTCAGCAGGACGGCGGCGGCGACGGCGGCGGCGGCGGCGGCGGCGGCTCCGCAAGGACGGTTAAACCGACCCTGAGCTGGATTCAGATACTGGAGGCACTCATTGGAGGAAGGCAGTCAAATAATGCTAATACTACTGATGATAATGATATTACTTGTCATATAATAATATATCGTATATCGATAATGACAAGGTAAAAACAACGATAACAACAACAACAATACTAATGATTATAACAACTAACAATATAATATAATGGTGATGTTAAATTTCATATAATGATATATCTTATATGAATACTAACAATGTTAATTACAATAACAACAACAAAACAATAACATTAATAATAATCTTTCATTTCTTCCTCTGGAAAGAGGACATAATAATAATAATAATAATAATAATAATAATTCGTATTATGTTATCACTATAATAATCATAATCATAATACCAATATAATAATAATAATGATAAAAACTAATATTAATTAAAATCATTGTCATCATTCGTAATAATTATTATCACATGTTAACTGATAATAATAATGATAATAATAATAAAAATAATTATATTATTATTATTATTGTTGTTGTTGTTATTCTTATATTGCTATTATTGCTATTATTATTATTATTACTATTATTAAGAAGAAGAAGAATTATTAATATTATTATTATTATTATTATTATTATTGCTGGTATTGCTTTTATTGTTGTTATAATTCTTACTATTTTTTATATTTCTACTACTATCAGTATTTTTTTAAACTATTTTTGTCGTCCTTCTCATTTTAATAGTAATAATAATAATAATAATAATAATAATTATTATTATTATTATTATTAGTGGTAGTAGTATTATAATTATCATTATCATTATTATTATTATTATAAGGATCCCTGATGAAGGCAAAGGGAGCACAGAGATACAACAAACATCAGGGACTTAATTCACTCTGAATTGTTTTTTTTTTTTCCATCCAACCCTCTTTTAATTTCCGTCCACAGGAAAAGCTGCATCAGTCGCCACGGAGTGCGTTTGTTTTTTCAAAACAAAGTTTCTCAATGACAACATGCGCCTCTCCCTCACTCTCTGCTCAATGTCTATGGAGCCCAAGCACACACACACACACACACACACACACACACACACCCCTCCTCCCATGTCCGATCATCCACGGGGATCATCCAGAGAAAAGGGGGGAAAAAAAAAAACAGGGTCAGAAACAAATTCCGTCTCTGCAACCGGAAATGTGATGCATTTATTTGCATACCGAGCGGGGAAGCTGGAATGAACGGCGGTCCGTGAACGCACCGCCAGCTGGGAAGAGTTAGAGGGAATAAACTTCTTATAAAAGTGCATCATCTGGCTGCAGACACACACACACACACACACACACACACTCCCTCCATCTCTCTCTCTCTCACACACACACAGAAGACGACGAGCCAATGAAAAGATGATGGTTATTCATCTGATCCACATTTACATCATGGTTTCATTAATAAAAAAAAAAAAAAAAAATGTATAATCATCTTCACGAGACCTGATTTTCCACGTGGATGAAAAGATAAAAAAAAAAACACCCACACACAAATGAGATGAACCGGTATTTCCGAAAAGGAAATTGAATTTAAACCAGTTAATGAAGCTTGGGAATTTTTTTTCTTTTTTTTTTAAAAGGGTTTAAAAGTTATCTTAATAGTTTGGTCTCCGCTGAAATACAAATAACGAGGCTAAAAAGGGAACCTCCCGGGAATCAGCGATTTGTCAGATTCTCAAGTGTTTTGCAAACGAAATGGCTTTAACAGCTCATTTCCACACGCGTGAAAAACTTTGCGAGATATCCCAGCTATTAAAAAAAAAATAAAAATAAATCACGTGCAAACAGTTTCCAACCTCCCGCGAAGAAAACAGCCGTCGGCGTCGCAACAAATGTGAAACGAGCTGTGCGTTCGACCCCCAGAAGGTGTCGGATTACGAGCGGCTCGGTGACCCCTGAACCCGCGGCAGATGTGCGACAAACCCAAAAAAATACAAAAAAAAAAAACTCCACCAACCTGGATGTCCGGGCACCTTCACATAGCGGTGTGAGGTCTCCTCCTTCCTTCTGGCTTCCTGCTCTGAAGGTCTCCTCCTTCCCTCTCGCCTCCTGCTTCTGGTGATGAAACGGCGCAGAAAAGCCAAAGTCCTCCCATGACAAAGGATCAGAAAGGGAGACCCTTCCCACCTCAACTCTGCCTGGAGGAGGAGGAGGAGGCCAGCGCCGCCTCTGACGCCCCCTCTGGTGGACGTGGAGAACATCTCCGAGGGGTTGAACACCATGGAAAGAGGCCCCCCTGGAGCAGATGTGTGGAGAAGATGTTTCTTTTTCTTCTTCTCCTTCTCCACGGGGGGCAGGTTCTCCATGTTCTCTTCCTGTCTGTGTTGGTTTTTTTTGGGTTTCCTCGACAAGCTAGAGGTTCTCAGGAGACCAGAAATGATCTGCCTCTTCTCTCGCACCAACAACTCCACGTTCTCACTTCCGTCCTCACATCCTTCAGGTCAAATTCACCTTCCCTCCTCCGAACCTTCTTCAACTTGATCTCCACTCCCGATGTCCCAGAAGAAAACCTTGATATCTTCGTCTCTGGAATTAGCGATAAGTGATATCGAGCTTCTCACCTTTCTAATTGTTCTTTCTCAAACGACGGCAAACGAAGATAAATACTGGAAATGAAGTTCCACCCATGTCCACACACTTGGGGTAAGTCAGGTGAGGCAGGAGAGGTCCTGCCTCACCTGACAATCTAGGAAAGATAAATATGTCAAATGAAAACAAGAATTAAATGATTACAGGACTGTCTCAGAAAATTAGAATATTGTGATAACGCTCTTTATCTTCTGTAATGTTATTAAAAAAACAAATTCAAAATGGGAGTTTTCTTAAGATGTAAGCCATAATCAGCAATATTAAAATAATAAACGTCTTGCAATATTTCGGTTGATTTGTAGTGAATCCAGAATGTATGACATTTTTGTTTTTGTAATTGCATAACAGAAGATAAAGAACTTTATCACAATAATTTGATTTTCGGAGACAGTCCGGTACATTTATCAGCTCTATAAAGGTATATCTCATTTAAATTCACCGGTTTTAGATAGTTTTTTTAATTCATAAATCTATTTACTCTTCAAACACTGAGAAGAGACATGCGGTGAGGCTCCCGACTGTCGAGCCTCAACGTAGATATGATCCGCACTGAGAGGTATTGCTGTCTCTTGGTATGTCGCGATTAAAATGTTTAAAAACTTTTGCTAGATGAACTACATTTCTAATGTACAGTGTTTTTTTTCTTGTCAACAACTGTAGTTTCTTGTTCTGAGTGTTCATAAAACATCTGCAAAGAACCACTAAGTGAGGCACGCAGTTCTCCTGCCTCATGCTAGGGGGCGTTCGTGATTCCGGGGATTCTTTTCACGATCCGATCCTGTAAATCCGATTGTGACGAAGCCGGCGCCTCACCGCACGTCACGGAGTCCACCGGAATAAATCCGAGATCTTCTCGAGACCCTTCCGCCTCGAGGGTTATTCGGTGTCAGCCAGGAGGAGCTGCAGCTGCAAGACGGTGCAAAGCTCACAAAAGAAGCTGTAAAAAATCAAGCTCTTATCTCGTTTCCGCAGAAAAACCCGACTCCCTCCTGGGCCTGGAAAGGCGGCTTGTTTTGGAAAAAGCGTGCCGAGAACTTCACCCGCGGCCATACCGGCCTCGTGGCGATTCATCACGGCGCGAACGACCTCGGGGGGATTCGCATCCGTCGCGTTCCCGCGGGAAGAACCAGACGCCGCTAAGAGAATGCTTTCCTTTAGGTGAAAAAAAACAAAAAAAAACAGTACAGTTGTGACATATGTTGACTCTGGGTTGTTGTTTCAGCAGTTTGCGGAGGCGGGAGGGCCCCCCGAGGGGCCCCTCGAGGGCCTCTGGTCGCCCGACGGGCCGAGTCTGGGGTTTGGAGAAGGAGCTGACAGAAGGTAAAGATAATCAGGAAAATTCCCCTAAATGTCCCTGAAAAACCTGAGCCATCAGAAGAAAAAGCCCAATTACATCATCGGCGGGAGGGGAGGGGAGGGGAGGGGGGGGGCAGCCGGGCGAGATGATTACTTCCAGACGCGGGAACAGGGTCTTGGTCGTAAAAAACACACACACACACACACATGCGCACACACACACACACACACACACACACACACACACACAAATCCGCTGTTTTTATTTGCTGCTTAATAATTTCAGGGCAAAACAACAGAGCACTTGTGCGTCTTTGGATTTAAAATCTGAGCAGAGATTCGACAAAGTATCTCAAGTAACGTTTCTGCCCGTGTGTGTGTGTGTGTGTGTGTGTGTCAGTGTGTGTGTGTGTGCAATTTATTCCAGTCTATACTGAAACCGCAAGCAGAGTGATGTGAATTCTGAGCAGACGCCTGTGGAAAAGACGGCGAGGGGGTTCGGTGTCGGATTGTGACGGCGGCTGGAATGATGATGGGCTGGTAACCATGAGGACCCGCGAGTCACGGCGCCGAGAGTTCACAGCAGCCAATCGGACGAGGGCCCCGAGACGGGGAGGCGGGGATCGGGTTCGTGAAATGCCGATCAATTATGTCGGGGCTCGTGCAAATCTGCGTTTAAACGAAACCAAATGTGACAATCAAAGAGGCCGATGGCGGTGAAAATATTTTTCTATTTATAATTTAGGCTAGTTTATGGTTCGATTTAAAGTTTTCCTTTTTTTTTTTTTCTTTTAAATTTTTTTTAGTTTTTCTCCCGATCAATATGACAAATAATAACAGAGATATCGTGTGAGGGGTGAAAAAAAAAAAATTTTTTTGAAAAAATTTTCTTTGAATCGAACCTTATTGTATTAGTAAAGAACCTTCGTTTAAAAAATATATATATTAGACGTCGTAATAATTATATCATTTGCCCCTTTTGGATCCATATATTTTATGGAAAGGTGTTTTTACCACCTGAGTTTTCTGGCTTTTAATGCTTTTAATGCAAGATTTTTAGGAGGTATTTTTCATCCTTCCTGTTGCCCCTTATAATGCAGTTGTGGGGTTTCGTGCAACGGCCAGTTTTAGGGCGTCAGAAACTTCCTTCCGAAATAAACTTAGACGAAATATATGTGTCTAGTTGGCCATGTTTTTACCATAATTCTTCCGGTAAGATCTACAAGGCGTCGACCCCATCGTAGCTCTTATATCTGGCGTTCCGAAAAATGTAATCCTTACTTTCCACTTGTGTCAATGTTCATTTCCGACTCCCATCTCTGTCTTATCTGTATATTCGTAAATAAAAATATATTATACAGCTTATCGGTTATTTTCAAAATAATCAATGATGAAGATCATTTTAAAAATTTGGAATTAAAGCCCACCAACCACCAAATATTGCATTTATGAAGACGAAATAATTTGGATCACAGTTTTCAAAAAAGGTAAAAATATAAGCCTTTAAGACTTTTTTCCGGGACTTTTTTTGAGGGACTTTTTTCCGTATTTACAGTGAAGATCTTTCCTGACGACGCACAAGAAGTGGGAAAAACTTACAAGACCTACATTCGTAGAAAGGTTCCTAATGTACTGTGCAATATTTCATTTCACTGTGCAAGATTCAGAACTGTGCAATATTTCATTTCATAACAGCTACACTACAATTTTTCCTTTTATCATACTATTGTGCACTCCTTACCTCACTTTAGTTTTATCACTTGTTTACTAAGACACTTTATAGTTTCACTGAGACACTTTATAGTTTATAGTTTATTTTTATTTCTAATTCTGCCTTTTTCTTTTTATTATTTATTACTGTCATATTTTCTGTAACTCTGGCACAACAATTTCCTTCGGGATTAATAAAGTTGTTCTTATCTTATCTTATCTTATCTTATCTTGTCTTATCTTAATAGGTACTAACAAGCAATACGTGTTTTTTGTTCATTTTTTGAGGGATTTAAAGGTTTTTAAGGCGAGATGTTTGCAATATTTAACACATCTATAAGCGATAACAATCCACTCGTAGCCAACTATTGGTTCTGATCATCGCTGCTTTGGGTTCGGCGTGCCTGCGTTTCCTGCACCCATTTCTTTATTTATTCATTTACGTTTAATAACGGAAGGCGATTATACTGGCAGACAGTCCGTGTGCGTCGGTGCGTTTTCCTCTGCGGCTGGTCCTCTTTCCGTTTCACGAAGCGGCGAGGACTCCGCCGGACCGGCGTCCGCTCCGAGGCCGTCGGGGTCACCTCCTCGCCGGCGGAGGTCGGGGTCTTTGCTCGCTCGGCGGACGAGGACGGCCGAGCCGTTGCGTCCTCGACGAGCTGCTTCGGTTCCTGCAGGAAAACAAACGAAGGGCGTCACTGCGACGGCTGGAGATTCACTGGAGGAAGCGAAAGAGCCCTCGGCTAAAGAAAAATAAACTGTTCCTCGTAAAAGTCCAAGAATAAATGAATTCCAAAGTGAATACATATATATGTGTGTGTGTGTGTGTGTGTGTGTGTGTGTGTGTGTGTGCATTCACACACATTCATACAAATGCCAAAATAGGTATATACTGTATATGGATTGTTCATCTATCTATCTATCTATCTATCTATCTATCTATCTATCTATCTGTCCGTCCGTCCGTCCGTCCGTCCGTCCGTCCGTCCGTCCGTCCGTCCGTCCGTCCGTCCGTCCGTCCGTCCGTCCGTCCGTCCGTCCGTCCATCCATCCATCCATCCATCCATCCATACTTTATATATATATGTATCTATCTATCTATCTATCTATCTATCTATCTATCTATCTATCTATCTATCTAGTATCCATCTATCTATCTAGTATCCATCTATCTATCTATCAAGTATCCATCTATCTATCTATCAAGTATCCATCTATCTATCTATCAAGTATCCATCTATCTATCTATCTATCTATCTATCTATCTATCTATCTATCTATCTATCTATCTATCTATCTATCTATCTATCTATCTATCTATCTATCTATCTATCTATCGTCCCTCTTGCTTTGCCCCGAGCGGTCGTCCTCACCAACCTCTCCTTCTGGCGCACTGAGGAATCGCCACGGTGACGGTGAACACCACAAACGAGAAGGACGCCGCCGTGCTCCACCAGGACCTGCGAGCGCTCCCTTCATCCACGTCTGCGGATGCAAAAAAAAAAAAAGCGTCGCCCTTAAAGAAAACCTTTCTTCTCCGAACCTCACCTCGCCAGGGGTTCCTCACTTCTAGACGCGACGGTGATGTTGACCCTGGTCTGGACGACATGCCTCCCCTGCAGGCCGGAGAAGGTGCAGGTGTAGACCCCGGAGTGCTCCTCTCTGTCGGGCTTGAGGAGCACCAGGGTTCCGTCCCCTAGCGGGAGCCGGTCCGGGTCCACCCGGGCTCGACCCTCCCACAGGTTGACGGCGTGGGCCATCCTGCCGTCGTAGCGCAGGATCACCGCGGGTTCCCCGGTGGAGGAGAAGGTCCAGACCAGGGAGAGGTTCTGCAAGGAGTGCGGGGCGACGCACGGGACGCACAGCGGACGGCCTTCTTCCTGCGTCGTGCTTTCTGCAATACATGTCACCTGTTTTTCAGAATTGTTTTAAGATACCGTATTTTCACGACAATAAGGCGCACATAAAAGTCGTAGATTTTCTTCAAAATGTGAGGCGCGCCCTATAGTGCAGTGCGCCTTATAGTGCAGTGCGCCCTATAGTGCAGTGCGCCCTATAGTGCAGTGCACCTTATAGTGCAGTGCGCCCTATAGTGCAGTGCGCCTTATAGTGCAGTGCGCCTTATAGTGCAGTGCGCCCTATAGTGCAGTGCGCCCTATAGTGCAGTGTGCCCAATAGTGCAGTGCACCTTATAGTGCAGTGCGCCCTATAGTGCAGTGCACCTTATAGTGCAGTGCGCCCTATAGTGCAGTGCGCCTTATAGTGCAGTGCGCCTTATAGTGCAGTGCGCCCTATAGTGCAGTGCGCCCTATAGTGCAGTGTGCCCAATAGTGCAGTGCACCTTATAGTGCAGTGCGCCCAATAGTGCAGTGTGCCTTATAGTGCAGTGCGCCCTATAGTGCAGTGCACCCAATAGTGCAGTGCGCCTTATAGTGCAGTGCGCCCTATAGTGCAGTGCGCCTTATAGTGCAGTGCACCCTATAGGGCAGTGCGCCCTGTGTGTGTTGTTGTAAGGCGGACGTAGTAGACACCACCATGAGAACGTTAAAGGGGAAGTGTGGGCCTTGATTGTATATAAAAGAGCGGGTGTGTGCGTTATGCAGAACATCTTTGTTTTAACAACCCTGAAAACATCGCCGACAAACACATCCAGCCACATCACCAACATGGAAGAGGTGCCGCTCACTTTCGACATCCCGATGAGTCACTGTGGAGAAGAAGGGGACCAGCACGGTAGCGATACGCACAACGAGATACGAAAAGTCTTCTTGGAGACCACGGCTTCACGAAGAGTGGAAGGCAATGGATTGTAGACACTCGGGCTAACGTGTCTGCCGGCACTGTTCTTCCAGCTTTTGCAAAAGCCGGCATCATTTCCAAGGAGCTGCGCTGCACGGAAAGTGACTCTGACAGTGAAGAAAGTGAACCTGACATGTTGGATGGGGATTTAGTGCAGATTTTTAAATCAGAAACAGAGGATGAGGACTTCCATGGGTTCGATTGATGACGATTACCGGTAAAAAAAATGTAAATACCAAACTCAGTTTTGCTCCCGCTCTATTTTCAAATATGCACACTTGTATGCTTATGTGTGTGTTGTTGTTGTTGTAAGGTGGATGTAGTAGAGGACACCATGTTAAAGGGGGAAGTGTGGGCATGGATTGTATATAAAACCCGCGCCTTATAATCAGGTGCGCCTTATGTGTGAGTTAAATACAGTAATGGCACACATAACTGAGACTGCGCCTTTTAGTACGGTGCGCCTTATGGTCGTGAAAATACGGTAAATGTATTGATCCCCATCGTGTCAAACTCAAGACCCGCGGGCCAAATGTGGCACGCCACGTCATTTTATGTGGTCCGATAATATAAGTTAACATGAGATAAGATAAGATAAGATAAGAATGTCTTAAAAGGTCTTTTTTGTCCGAAAACCAATAAGTCTAACTTCTGCTTTGGGGATAAACTACATTTCCCACAATTCATGCCGATCTTGTTAGCCGACGTCCTGCCATTAGCCATTAGCCATTAGCCATTAGCAGTGAATCCACATCAATGCCATTTTCAACAAATGAAAAATTGAGCGATTGATGATCCCTAAATGTCCAGGAAGAGAAAAGTTGATGCAGATGGAGTTATTTAACATTTAGGAGTTGTTACATTTATTTTACATCACATGTTATTTTACCCTTTGAGGGCAACCATTATGCTTTTGTGGCCCTCGGTTAAAATGAATTCCCTGCCATCGCATGTTACAGTTATAATGTCAGAAATAAAATAATATAAAATAAAATAAAATAAAATAAAATAAAATGAAATAAAATAAAATAAAATAATAAAACAAAACAAATCAAAATAGAATAAAGTAAAATAAAATAAAATAAAATAAAATAAAATAAAATAATAAAACAAAACAAATCAAAATAGAATAAAGTAAAATAAAATAAAATAAAATAAAATAAAATAAAATAAAATAAAATAAAATAAAATAAAATAAAATAAATATGAATAGTGGATGGGTAAATAAGTTAGGAAAAAAAAGAGTAAGAGTTAGATATAATAGGAGCTGCTCCCATCTTCTGAAAAAAAAAAGAAAAAAAAGGCGTAAATATCCGTCGGGAGGTCGCGACCCGGGCTCACCTCGGTTTCTCCGCGAGGCGGTCCACACCTGGCTCCTGTCCGCCGACGTGAAGGAGCAGAAATAGGTGTGATCGGAGAGGTTACCCACGATCCTCAGCGTGCTCTCCACGGTGAAGAGACCTTTGTGGTCAGTGGTTTTCACGGTGAAACTCTCCAAGGCCTGCTGCGCGGCGGGGGGCTCCGTGGACCAAGACACCCGGGGGACGGGGTAGATGCCGCTGGAGGAACAGGTGACCCTTTCATCGGTCAACTCCATCGTCACGGACTGGATGAGCGCTGGAAGGAGCACGGCGGGAGAGGAGAACCTGAGGGGTTTGCAGGTCAACCCAAACCTGTGCGAGATTTACTGAATAAAATGCATCACCCGGGATGTAACATTTTAGCTTAATAATCCAAAGCGTCCATGAGTTTCCTCCTCAGGGTGTCCGAGCTACCCCTTGGAGATGCCGAGGAGCTCGGCTGGAGAAAAGCCGCTGCTCCTCCGGCATCCAGAGGAACCAGAGGAGGCGGTTGTGCTCCAGGTTTTCTGGAGGCCCTGCAGGGTTGGTGATTCTCCTGCAGATGGTGCTTGTCAGCAGCGCTTTGGCGCTCCTGCTCAGAGGCCACACTCTGGGTTAGTAGGCCAGACAGCTAAAATAAGCTAAGCTAGTGCAGACAGTATCCAGAGATGCTCTGTACGCACATGACACAAGAAATAAGCCGTTATTTATTGAGGAATGCGCCGGCACTTTTTGAAGTTCTAGCGACCGTCAGTCCTCATTCGTTAAAATTCTATTTAAACCATCTTTCCTGGGAATTGTTGTCGTCTTTCTCCGGTGGGATTTGTCATATATGCCAAAATACTGCTGTCCCCGTCTCCATGGAGACGCTGGGAGTCTGTTTCAAATCAATGCAAAAAAGGCACCTCTTTCTCAGAGCTGAAGGCTGCTCATGGAATTCACCAGTGCGAGCGCATGAAAACTGGCTTTTTTATATTGAAATATTGATGTAGATTCAATAAATGAGCAGCCATTTTAGATCAATGGAGAATGCCTAATTCAAAGACAGGTTTGACTGTCATTCATCCGGTCATTCTTTATAAGTCTTACCTTACTTTGGGTGGCAGGGGTGCTCCAGAGGCATACAAACATTCAGCCTGTCATTCAAACGTCTCATAGAGTCAATCAGCCACTTCATATAGAGACAAGCAACCATTCACTCATTCATTCACACATCATGATGAGAGAAACCACCATTCACCCTCTTATTGCAACATTATGTAGAGACATACAAGTATTGACCCTCTCATTCACCCAGTATATAGAGACATACAGGTATTGGCCCTCTCCTTCACACAATGTATAGAGACATACAAGTACTCACCCTCTCATTCATATGGTATAGAGAGACGTACAAGTATTGAGCCTCTCATTCACAAAGTATATAGAGACATGCAAGTATTGGCCCTCTCATTAACATGCCATATAGAGGCATACAAGTATTGACCCTCACATTAACATGCCATATAGAAGCATACAAGTACTCACCCTCTCATTCCCATGGTATAGAGAGACGTACAAGTATTGAGCCTCTCATTCACAAAGTATATAGAGACATACAAGTACTGGCCCTCTCATTAACATGCCATATAGAGGCATACAAGTATTGACCCTCACATTAACATGCCATATAGAAGCATACGAGTATTGACCCTCTCATTCACAAACTATATAGAGACATACAAGTATTGGCCCTCTCATTCACACGCCGGATAGAGACATACAAGTTTTGACCCTTTTATCCACACATCTTCGCAATCTAGGGCAATCTAATACACCTTATAGAGACATACAAGTTTTGACCCTCTCAAGCGCACATCTGGGCAATCTAGCACCTCCAATGAACCTCCCGCATGTGTTTGGACTGTGGGAGAAACCCAGAGAACCCAGAGGAGCCTTGTGCAGATATAAGGAGAACATGGAGACTCCACATAGAAAGTCCCCCTGTGGGAATCCAACCAGGGACCTTCTCGCTGCGTGCTAACCCAGGATTGACATTTTGTAAATGTAAAACTCTACTGACCTTTGACCTCCAGGTTAACAAAGATCTCCTGGTTGCCCTTCCGAGTGCTGGTGTAACATTTGTACCTTCCCCTGTCCTGAACTTTGACCCTCCTCAGCAGCAGAGATGCGTTTCCATTGGGGATGTGGGAGTTGAACAAGCACGTCCTCCCGCTGAAGTGCTTGTTCTGCAGCCCGAACTGGTCCCTGTTGTAGTAGTAGCTGTGGACGGGGATCTGCTGCTTGTACCAGTGGATCACCACCGTGCCGGTGGGCCTGAAGCTGCAGGGCAGGATGCAGTCTTCCTGGATGATGCAGGTGACGTTGGCTTCCGGAGGTAAAACTTCAACACGGGAAAACTACTGTTACGCCACAACCTATCACAGAAGGCCTTACTGAATCGTGGTACTCATCACAGTACTACGGCGATACTCATCTCTGCGGCTTATTTTACTAGATTGGTGCTATTTTAAGCTCAGGCCCACCTGACATGACCTCCAGTTTCCCTCAGACACACACACACACACACACACACACACACACACACACTGCAGGGCAAACTGCAAAGGCTGCTTTGCACAGGCGTCTGCTAAAAACTTAATTCAGTTTATGTTTAATGAGCAACAAAACCCACAACATTGTTGTCTTATTCTTATTTTCATGCTTTTTTTCATCTCCTTTTCCGACACTCAGATAATTTCGGATATTTTTTCGCCATCGAGAATTATCTACCCCCATCAAGTAACGCTAAAAGGCTAATCAGATACCTGATTTTCCGGCGTTCGCCTTCATAAATAATGAATCCGTGAGCCGAGAGTCTTCCGTTACCGTACCTTTTGAACGTGTCATGGAGAATATCCCAAGGAACACAAACGGCACCAGCGTGTTTCGGCGTTTGTGCAGCATCTCGGCGGCCGCTCCCGTCGGCGTTTGGCATCCAGTCGCGCGAAACCGAAGCTGGTGTTCAGCCAACTGCATCTTTACATCCTTCTCTAGCGCTAATGAAACACTGACTAATTAACCAGGCGGGTAAATGTTTCACCAGCCGCCCTTCGAATTCTCAAAACGCTTTAAAAACAAGAACCTCTTTCACGCTAAAGAAACCATCACGAGAGAAAAGCCAGTGAGACCAGATTAACTTTTATCATGCGCGTTTAACCGTTTTATCATCTGGGACGTCACTCAATGTGCGGGAATTTACCGGTTCGGAAATGAACCGTTTGTCGTTGTTCCGGAGGATGCACGTCTCCGTGACGACGGGGTAAATATGACAACGGCGGGCGAATCTGCGCGGCATCTTGGCTCGGATTAGAAGACGATGGCCTCTAGAGGGCGAAAAATGAAACGTCATCCAGCATCCAGACGGATGGACGGATGGATGGATGGATGGAGGAGGTCACGTGTTCAAGTCAACCGGCGTCCACGTGAGCGATTCTTTAAGGAGGCATTGCTCATATCTGTCCTCAATCAACTCTAATCCCAGATTACAAGGCCGCAGAGTCATGCTATCCAGGTTTTCGCCCTTTCTTTGATTAAATCTAATTGAACCGGATCGAATCTTTGTCCGGACCGGATCCTCATCATGGCTCGTATTTACTCGGTCAAACTCTCGGAACGGTTAAACCACAAGGTAAACGGAACGAACATACGCCGACATCTGACTCCTCACGAGCGGAGGGAACATCCTGCGATGTATAAAACTAGGCTACGCTCTTTTTTTTTTTTTTTTTTAAAGTGCGGAATGATGATGAAACCGCCGGTTGTATTATCCGCCCTCCCTTCCCGCCTCCCTCCCGCTCTCCCCGCCCTCTGATGCCTCCAGTTTGTAGGTTACTGAAAGATTTCACCAACCACAGATAAGAAGATTAGAGAGGAATTAATGGTATTCCTTTGTCATTACAGGAATAAATTGATATTTGGTTTTAAATCAGAGGGTGGAGACTGCGGGGATTTTGGGGGTGGGGGGTCGCCGGCGCTCGAGGGCAGGGAGATGGCACATTGACGGGCGTCCGGCGGCGGGATGGCGCGAGGAGACCCTGCGGTTACCGCGGAGCAGAATGAGTACCGCTGAGATATGGACCCGCCCACCGGCGCTGGTGCTCCCTGGGTGAGACATTCGGGTTCTTGTCTTGTTTTCGGCGGCGGCGTAGCCATGAGAGTGGTCCTCCTGGCCTTGCGACTGACGTGCATGGCCTGGTTGTGGCCCGTTACCCAGCTCAACGGCAGCCACCTCCCAAACAAGAGGAGGCACAAGGAGCTCTACCTCGGGGAAAACTCCAAACTGAAGCACGGAGGGTGAGCCGAAACCCAGTCTCCGACCGCTAAAACCTCCCGCCGCGTCATGCGGGGTTGTGTAATCGATCGATAGCGTCATGGTGATCGGGTCAGAGAAAACCTCACGGGAGACCAGTTATCGATTTGTCTTCTAGTTGCATAAAAATATGTCCTCTGATGGTTATGGAGAGTGATTGACTGCCAGGGATTGATTATTCATAAATTGAAATTTAAAAGCATTAGTAGACATGACCCTTGAGTTATCTTCAAACCGCTCTTAACTGCTAGATCAGCAAATGTGTGTGTGTGTGTGTGTGTGTGCGTCTTTGTTGGGCCTCTCATTTTCTTTGGACAAATAAATGCCGTCTGTTTTAATCAGAGAACTGAAGTTCAATTACTCATCACTAACTCCCATGACCAGATGTCAGCGCTGAGTGTGTTAGAAAGAGAAAGATGAAGACAGAGAAAGTGTGTTGTTTTTTTTTTTTTGGAGAGTGTGTGTGTGTGTGTGTGTCAGCTGTTGTTTGTCCTCTTGGCTCCTCAGACGAGTGGATCTCAAGGCAAAGAAGCTCGACAGCACAAAGTCCCTGCTAATTAAATCGGAGCAGCTGCTTCGGATAGAAGACCATGACTTTGCAATGCGGCCCGGTTTTGGAAGTAAGATGCAAACGTCCGTCCATCTCCATCCGTCCATCCCTTCATCCATCCATCCATCTGTTCACCCAATGATCCATCCATGCATTTATCCATCCATCCATCCATACATGCGTGCATCCCTCAATCCATCCATCCATCTGTCCATCCATACAACAACCATTGCATCTCTTCACCCATCCATCCATCCATCCATCCATCCATCCATCCATTAGATTTTATCGATATCCACCTAATTACTTCTCATTTCTCCAGTGAGTAGTGACCCAAGCCCCCATGCTCCCAGGGGCGGCTCAGTGGAGCTGATATGGGTTACTGGGCTGTCTTTGCTAATACGTGTCCCAAAAAAGCCCTTTGTGACCTACATTATTCACAAGTGAGACAGTGACTGCAGACGGCAAAAAAAATATAATCTGGACTACGTACATCATTTTGAGGGAGGAAAGCCTAATGTTAGACGATATTAAAAGTCTGTTGTAACCAAGATGTATCGGGGACGGGGTTGGTTGTGGATTATGCATTCGTGCTGCTTGCCTACGTGGAGGGAAGTCGACTGTCTTTGTCATCACATTAAAATTCTCCTGGAATGAGCTCCGGTTTTACAGTTCAGATCGGGCTGCATGGATAAAATACTTATCTCTTAGGGCGGCACAGTGGCACACTGGTTAGCGCCTCTGGCTCACAGCAAGAAGGTCAGCGGTTGGATTCCCACAGGGTGGACCTTTCTGTGTGGAGTCTCCATGTTCTCCCCACATCTGCAGGGAGTTCCTTCAGGTTCTCCCTCAGTCCAAACACAGGCAGGAGTTAGCTCCAATGGAGAAGGAGCTTCATTGGAGACCCTAGATTTGCTCAGATGAGTGAATGAAATGGTCAATACTTGTACTGTATGTCTCTATATGGTGTGTGAATGAGAGGGTCAATACTTGTATGTCTCTATATGGTGTGTGAATGAGAGGGTCAATACTTGTATGTCTCAATATGGTGTGTGAATGAGAGGGTCAATACTTGTATGTTATATACTGTGTGAATGAGAGGGTCAATACTTGTATGTCTATATATGGTGTGTGAATGAGAGGGTCAATACTTGTATGTCTTTATTTGGTGAGTGGATGAGAGGGTCAGTACTTGTATGTCTCCATATACCGTGTGTGTGGGAGGATACATACTTGTATGTCTCTACGTAAGCTGTCAATGTGTGGGTGAATGGTGGTTTGTCTCTTTGTGAATGAGTGAATGCTTGCGTGTATCTATATGAGGTGTTAATGAGAGGGTGAATGGAGTGTCCATGTTTCTATGGAACACATGCAGGAGCTTCATTGGAGACACTAAATTGTCCAAATGTGTGAATGAATGAGCAAATAGTTGCATGCCTTGATGAGATGTTTGTGTGAGTGAATGAGTGGTTGCATGCCTCTTTATGTGACCCTGTGACGGGTCAACGGGTCCAGGGTGAACCCTTCCTCTTCCGCAAGGACAGCCAGTAAATCTTTGTGAATGTCTTCAGATCTAAAAGTGGCCAAATAAATTTAAAACACTGAAAAAAGAGCAATGCAAATAAAATGCAGCTGGAAAATCAACAGGACGTTATTCCAGAGGCAGAATCGTCTGATATAATCCCCCGACCCACCCCGACCTCACCATTCAATTGTAATAATAGACTGATGGTTTGTGAGTGCTTCCCTTCATTAGGTAATGGTACTGATAGGACAGGATGTTTATACCGTAACTCCCATCATACGTTTTCAGCATTCTGATGACATAAGAGGAGATTGCCGATATGTGCCTGACGGGCAAGTTTAATTAGGTCAGTTTGCTGGATTTTTCATGTAAAATGAACCTGTTCCCGGCGAGTCAGCGGTCAACAAACCGTCCATTCAACTTGTTTTTCCCGGATTCCTTCAAGTCGACCTTTGCAATCTACCACTTGAAATGGTCTCGTGAAGTTACAGCAGAAGCTGTAGTCCCACTTTTGAAAAGCAGATGAATGAATCAATGATTAAGTTCTGTGAGGTCGACTGGGGTTTGTAGAACAGGAATTAAACAAGCTAGCTGTAGCGAAAAGGATGGACTGGTGTCGATGTAGATAGTTAACTCTGGGTAGGTAGTAGTCCTGCTCGCTGGGGGCTGGAGCCTATCCCTGCTGTGGTTGGACAAGGGGCCAGTTGCTCACAGTCCATATGTCTACTGACAAACAACCATCCACTCTTTCGTCCATACGTCGCACTTGGACATACAACTCGACATACAGGGTCCCCAATGGACCTCCTGTTTGGACAGTGGGAGGAACCCGGAGGAACCCCACGCAGACACTGGGAGTACATGGAGACTCCAGACAGGAATGGGAATCCTACCTAGGATCTTCTTGGCGGGAGGCTGAAACGCCGTTGCCAGGCCTGTAGCACATCCGTTCAAAGCGGGTCATTGCGGATAGCAGACATCTTCCCCCCCGAGGCCAGATTTTGAAGGGTTTAAGTCCGTCGCCTATCAACAGAACCGTCTACTTTTGAAAGGATTTAGAGATTTTTAAGTCTCTTGCCATCACAAAAAAAAATATCCCTGGTGTTTGAACTCATGGAAACAATAGTGAATCAAACTAGGCTACTAAATCAGCAATCTAAAATCACCGCCTATATTTTACTCATTCCCCTCAAGACGATGCTTTTTTTGTCGCACATTAAATCCGTCGGATGCGGCATGTTGGAGGACATCGGGGATATTACGCAACGCCGTAGCCGTACAGCGTTCAAAGCATTAAGCTGTGATGTCAACACAGCGAGTTGATGAGTCACTCTCAAGAACTGTCAGGATGCTACAGCCGCTTGGCTTACGTCGTCTCTTGTAGCCCATAATCTTGCGGCGCATAATCTCGCGGTGGATGCGATCAGAAGGACATGTGATACGACTTCTGTTTGAAGCCCGAGCATCGGAACATGTGACCTTTCGCAGGTTCGGCGATTCCCGTTGGCATCGACGTCCAGGTGGAAAGCATTGACAGCATCAGCGAAGTAAACATGGTGCGTTCCTTCATTCTTCCCCGTCCATCTCCAAATTTCCCGCGCATTTTTTACCCTATCTTGTCTTTTTTGGACAGGATTTTACCATGACTCTGTACCTGAGGCATTACTGGCAAGACGATCGCCTTGCCTTCCCCTCAAGCAACAACAAGAGCCGTACGTTCGACGCACGTCTCGTGAAGAAGATCTGGGTGCCCGACGTGTTCTTCGTCCACTCCAAACGCTCCTTCATCCACGACACCACCATGGAAAACATCATGCTGCGCGTTTATCCCGACGGCAACATCCTCTACAGCGTCAGGTAAGAGGAAGATATACAAAAAAGCACAGGGAGATTTTTGGCAAATCGGCAAGATAAGCGAAGAGCTGAAGGAGTTTCTCGTTCGGGACTGAGGATGTAAAGTGACCAAGATGTGGAAATACAGCCAAAAGAAGGAAATCAGACTAAAAAGTGATTTGCAGATAATGAGCCAAACGGAAAGGAAAGCTGTACGAGATGCTATCTGCTTTGGAGACAGGAAAAGACAAGAAGCAGAGGTGGAGGCGGCACAGATGAAGGTGTCGAGGTTCTCCTTGGGAGTGAGGAGGATGGATAGGATCAGGAATGAGTCCATCAGAGGGACGGCGATGCCGATAGTTCACAGGTAGCGAAGATCTGGGTAGAAGGAACTGCCGGGCAGGAGGTCCAAAGAGAAGAGGACTGAAGTTAGCTGGTGTGAGGGAGGAGGATGGAGGGAGATGATTCGCTCTGGTGGGAGCAGCCGAATCAACGGATCCAAGGACTCAAATGCGGTTGCGTACTCACAATATTGGCTAAAACATTAGCTAAAATGAAAACGTTACAGGAAACTGCTGTAGCTGGAGTGCTAATGCTAGTCCTCACATAGCTATAAGTTGGGTTGTCTGGGACCTCGAGGGCTTCGCACCAGGACCTCGGGCTTGTTTTTTAAAGCTTTGACTTTTAACGTGCGCTTTATGAATACAATGTCCACGATGGAGAAGTCACCGGTTCCCTAGGATTTATTTTCGCAGCGGCCGTACGATCAGTAAGCCGGCCATCATATCCATTTCAGCCACAGATGTCGACATTATGCCGTCACCCCCGACAGCTTGCCGCTGCCGCAGAACCCGCGATTAGCCCGACGGCTAATGTCGTCTCGTATTACCGTTGCCATCATGAATAGTCAAATTGTGTGTGTGTGTGTGTGTGTGATACCGAATCGTCCGTTTCGGTGTTTCTTTCTTTAACCGTGAGCTGTTTTCCAGGATCACAGTGACAGCGCTTTGCTCGATGGACTTCAGTAGCTTCCCGCTGGACACGCAAAACTGCTCCCTGGAGCTGGAGAGTTGTGAGTACTCAGTTCCACCCGGGAAGTTGGACTCCAAAAACGTCGTAATTGATGACGCAAAGCGGCCGATCATCTACGTAGAGTCATCGAATCGTAAACCGGGATGTTTTGTTTCTGTCCCGCGATGAAGCTCGATCTGGCATCTTGATCTTCATCTCGCAAGCTAACCATGGATCCTGATCTCAGAGGAGAGGCGGGAATGCCGCTTCCACGTCCGGTCCCTCCCCTCCTCTGAGAAACACCATCCATGACGTTCAAGAGAGGCGACGAGTAAAGGTGTGGACCTCCTTCCGCCCAACCATCTCCCTTTCTTCTCTCTTGAAGATGCTTACAATGAGAACGACCTCATGCTCTACTGGAAGAACGGGAACGATTCATTAAGGACTGATGAGATCGTGCTCTCTCAGTTTTTTATTGAAGACTTCCAGCCTTCCTTTGGGCTCGCCTTCTACAGCAGCACTGGTATGTCAAATCGGGGCCCCCCGGGGCCCTCTGAGTTGTACCCGCCTTGGGAGCAACCAGAGGGCTCCCTGTTGAACACAATTCCTCCATATCCGATGTTTGGGCGTTAAAAGACGTACCTTCGTTAAAATAACATACGTGGAATAAATGTGTCAGAAAAAACAACTGCCTAAATACTAGATTGTCATGATGGCAATCTGTCCGCTAGCTTTAAATCATTTTTTTAAATTTCATTTAAAAGTCATGTTTCATGCTTATTCCTGTTATTTTGCCAAACTGCATTTGTTAGATTTAATGAACGAACAAACTAACTAGCCATTATCAATATCATCATTATAACTTTTATTACAATTATGGTTGTTGTTGTTCTTATCATTATCAACATTAATTATCACTAACATTAGTCAAAGTCAACTTCATTGTCAATTCTCCGCAAGATAATCTCACATAAAATTAACAATATAATAATAGTAATCAGGTGCAAATTAGCAGTGATTACTATTATTATATTGTAAATTTCACAACACTGTTATATTATCATTGCAATCATTATCATAGTAATAATTATATTATTATTTCTATTATTATTATTATTGCTATAATTATTATTGTTGTTGTTGTTATCATTATTATCATTATTATTGCTATTATTATCATTATACAAAATAATATTATTAACTTATTATTGTTGGTCATTGTTAATATTCTTCTTCTTCCTATTATTATTGTTATTATTATGAAAATTACTATTATTCAATCAATATTATTATTATTATCATTATTATTATCATTACTATCATTGTCATTATTATTGTTATTATTATTAGTGTTATTATTATTATTATAAAAATTACTATTATTCAATCAATATTGTTGTTTTTATTATTACTATTATCATTATTATTGTTGTTGTTGTTGTTGTTGTTGTTGTTATTAAGACATTGACTGTGTTTGTACTGTTTATATTGTATAACACCAAAAAGATGAGAGTTCACTTTCACTAAGTGTAACCTTGATCAGAAATGGCGAAATAAGAAGTTGTGTGACTTTTGTTTTGTGAAACTGAAGGTTCATCTCCATCACTTTGTGTGAGATGATGCAGAGGTTCAGATCTAGTCAGACTTGCTCTTTCAACTTATCTCCAAGTGTTGGTGGTGATTGTCCCCTGCCGTCTTCCCCTTCCTGCACCTTCAATCCTCCGTTTCCTTCTCAGGCTGGTACAATCGGCTCTACATAAACTTCATTCTCAGGAGGCACATCTTCTTCTTCATGCTCCAGACGTACTTCCCCACCATGCTGATGGTGATGCTCTCCTGGGTGTCCTTCTGGATCGACAGGAGGGCCGTTCCTGCTCGTGTCTCCCTGGGTATTGAAAACCGCTGGTCGTCGTATTGAGGCGTTGCAGGTTTTTTCCCCTGGAAACAATCACTTTTGGCCTCATTTTTCCTGAGAATTGAAAGTGCGTCCACATCAAATCAAACAGTAAGGCGCAGGAGGAGGCGTCAGAAGCTCAGAGGACGAATGAAAGAGACAAATAGCTGCTAACGTTTCACCCACATGTTTCCCGAAACGTGATTGGAAGCTAACAATGATGACTTACATTGCTCTCAAACACTTTTCTTCTTCCTTTCTGGAAGTAATCGTAATTTCTCAAATCATCTCCTGCGTGGCGGCTCGTCCTCCACTTCCCACAGCCAAATGACAAGAGCTGTTTTAAAAAAAAAACACAAAAGTAATGAGGTTGGAGCGAGAATAATATCTAGCATTTGAGGAAAATAATTGAGTTTGGGCTATGATGATAAGCTGATTATGCTCCCGTGCAGCATAATTCATGGCGCCACAATGAAAATGCATGAAATGCAAGACAATGGGTGTCAAACGTACGGGCCGCGGGCCGGTACCGGTACGCCAGGGGGTCCAATCTGGCCGGTGGAAAAAAATACATAAAAATCATGAACTACTTTTTTAAAATAAAAATTCAGTTCCTATAATGTTTGCTGGGGCTGCACTGTTTTAGTCAGTGTTAGCAACACGACACAACAATGTGTGTTTACAGCAGCAATGCGGCTTGCGGGTCTGTAAATAGCATTTTGTCACATTGTTAGAAATGTACCCGCTTTTCCGTTGGCCCGATACCTCTCATCTGCAAGATGTCGTTGTCAAAAAAGGAGAAAAGTGAACATGGAGTGCACGATTTCCAAGAAAAATGGACCACTTCTTATTCGTCCATCGAGGTTAATAAGAAACCTGCATGCATGATGTGGATGCAGTAAGTCTGGGCGCCGCAATGGGACACGCCATGACGGAAAATACAACAAAATGCACAAAATTGCACTCTCTTCATGAATCTCAGGTTGTTCATGGAGTACTTTCAATTAATTTCGGTGGTGTCAACATGAGTTTGACAGCCTTGTTCTTCACCTTTCACCTCGCACCTCCTCACAGAGCTACCGGGCTCACCTTGTGCCGCTCTGTGTCCAGGCATCACCACCGTCCTGACAATGTCCACCATCATCACCGGCGTCTCGGGCTCCATGCCGCAGGTGTCCTACGTCAAAGCCGTGGACATCTACTTGTGGGCGAGCTTCCTGTTCGTCTTCCTGACCGTCATCGAGTACGCCGCCGTCAACTATTTCACCACGGTGGAGGAAATGAAGAAGCTCAAGAGGGCAAAGGTCGTTTGTGGAATCGAACGTCTCGTTTCCCGCCTCGCGACCCCCGAGCTTAACCTTTCTCTCCCCTCCGCGCCGACGCAGATCCCCAGTTCGTACAACGCCGCTCAGGCGATGGCGTTCGACGGCTGTTTCCACGACAACGACATCGACCTGACCTCGTTCGCCGAGGCCGCCAGCACGCCGAACACGGAGAGGAACACCCAGTCGCGGAACTCCACCGCCTCGGCGCCGGCGGAAGGAACCCGGCTACGGCGCCGGCACCCTTTCAAGACCAACCTCAGCTTCATCATGAGCAACAGCTACATGATCGACTCCTACTCCAGGGTCATCTTCCCGCTGGCTTACCTGCTCTTCAACATCATCTACTGGAGTTTGTACGCGTAGCGCAGCGGGCGCTCCCATTGGACAGCACGAAACCTGCGGCGCCATCGCGGCTCGGCCTCCCCCCCCCGACCCCACCCCCCCGGACGCCACCTCCAGCTCGCGCCGCCGCCGAGCTCCCGCCCCCTCTCGAAGGCTATTTTTCTCGTGGACGTCGTCGTGTGATTTCGGGCCGCTTCTTCTATATGCAAAAGCAAATTGTCAAAAAAAAAAAAAAAAAAAAAAAATGACGGTAACAATCGCTAGAATTTTAATTGTTGTAATGGACAGATGACTGAGTGAACTGTATAATTATTATTTTTACACCATGTTGAAGTTGTTTTTGATTCCTCTTTGGTGGGATTTTATAGACGTGTCATCTGCATCGGTTGGAAATTGATATTTTTCTATATTTTCTCTGTTAAACTGGACTGACCCGGTTTCACAGGGCGGGAAGCAGCCCAACTAGCATCTTTAAACTTATAATCTGCAACGGCGATGGGAAATGCAACTGCGTTGCACTGAGAGTGAAATGACGGACAATTACAGTGTTTCCGCACAGAACCAGCAAATGTAAAGATAATTATGTATGAATCAAAACCTTTATAAGTAGCACAAGGATCGTCATTTAAACTCTTGATAACCCCCGTTTCAATGCAAAGCTTTATCGGGCGCAACTGCAGCCGCAGCTGCAGCGCTGTCGTCACGCCGTGCCCGTAAATACCGCAGCACACGGCCGGGCAGAATAAGGCCGCACAGCCTTTGGCCTCTTTGAGACAAAAATGGATTTTGAAAGAGGCTTTTTGGATCAACCTCCAGCTCCGCTAAAATAAATAATGACATAGAGAAACCTAAGCTTTGGCGATTTCTAGCTCACTGACTCCCTCTACTGTCAAGTTGTAGAACTACACCTTCCCAAACTGCTATTTTAGGCTGATACACACACACATACACACACATAGACACAAAATAATTTACTTAAACATTTGACATTTCAGATAAATGACACTTTTTTAAGACATTGTCAAAGGGTAGCAATATCTCTAAAAAAACTACAAATATGGCGGACTTCTACAACTGGTATTTGACAGTGTTCAGTTTTTGGTCCCAACCAAATTTGAGTCTGACCCACACAAACCTTTGTAAACAAAGAAAATGTCTAAAATGTTGCCTTTGGTTCCCAGTTCCATGGACACACACACACACACACACACACACAAACACACACACACACACACACACGCAAAAACAAACGAAATAATTCAAAAAATTTCAAAAAATAACACTTTTTTTATACATGGCAAAAGGATAGCAATTTCACTAAAAAACTACAAATATAGGCCTTATACAATTGCCGCTGACACACACTCACACACACACATTGATGATTGATTGATTTCTTTGCATTGACAGAGATGTTGTTTCTGTCCTATTGTGATTTCTCAAAGGGATTACTGTGTATTGTGACTAATCTGACTGAAAATGCACATCTACTGTATGTAAAACACACACACAGCCGGTGAAAGAGGAAAATAAAAGCGAAGGAAGGGTAGAAGAGGGGACTATTGTAGATCGGCAGAGATTAGTAAAAGTAAAGTGAGGAAGGCATTGAAGAGGATGAAGAGTGGAAAGGCAGCTGGTCCTGATGACATACCTGTGGAGATGTGGAAGTGACATTTTTAAGAATAAGGGGATGTGCAGAATTGCGGTACCTATAGAGGGATAAAGATGATGAGCCATACAATGAAGTTATGGGAAAGAGTAGTGGAAACTAGACTGAGAGCAGAAGTCAGCATTTGTGAACAGCAGTGTGGCTTCATGCCTAGAAAGAGTACTACAGATGCGGTATTTGCTTTGAGAATGCTGATAGAGAAGTATAGAGAAGGCCAGAGGGAGCTGCATTGTGTTTTTGTTGACCTAGAAAAAGCATATGACAGAGAGGAACTCTGTTATTGTATGAGGAAGTCGGGAGTGGCAGAAAAGTATGTTTGCCAGGTGCAGGACATGTATGCTCACTGTGAGACAGTGGTGAGGTGCAACAGAGGAGTTCAAGGTGGAGTTGGGGCTTTATCAGGGATCAACACTGAGCCCCTTCTTGTTTGCAATGGTGATGGACACGCTGACAGATGAGGTTAGACAGGAATCTCCACGGACCATGATGCTCGCAGATGACATGGTGATCTGTAGTGAGAGCAGGGAACAGGAGGTGGAAAATCTAGAGAGGTGGAGGCATGCTCTGGAAAGGAGAGGAATGAAGGTTAGGCGCAGCAGGACAGAATATATGAGAGGAACTTGGGTGGAACGGTGAAGCTACAGGAGATCAAGAAGGTGGAGGATTTCAAGTACTTAAAGAGCGTAGGAGAGTGTGGAAAAGAGCTAAAGAAACAGGTTCAAGCACGTTGGAATGGGTGGAGGAAAGTGTCCGGGGTACTATGAGATAGAAGACTATCAGCCAGAATGAAAGGAAAGGTGGAGGAGACAGTGGTGAGATGCTCCACAAACAGTGACAATGACCAAAAGACAGAAGAGATGAGGATGTCGAGGTTCTCTTTGGGAGCGACCAGGATGGATAGGATGAGGAATGAGTCCATCAGAGGGACGGCACATGGTAGATGTTCAGGAGAGAAGGTCTTACATGGCTGGGTCGTGGACAGAGGAGGGAGAGTGGATATATTGGTAGACGGATGCTGGAATCGGAGGTCTAGAAGAAGACCAAAGAGAAGATTTACGGACATAGTGAGAGAGGATATGAAGTTAGAAGGTGTGATAGAGGAGGATCCAGAGGATAGAGTTTGACAGAGAAGGTTGATTCTCTGTGGCGACCCCGGAAGGGAAAAGCCCAAAGTAGAAGAACACACACGAGTAACTTAAGGATTTAAAATGTACACAAGCTTTGTTATTATGGTTAAAAAAATACCAGTCATCACAGGAGAATGTGGCCTCCCCTTCCACAGGCTATTATTAAGTACTTCGGGCTTTACAAAGAATCAAAAAATGAACGAACGGCGGTGTTGCCGTGACACCTGCACAACAGGTGCATAACAAAACAGTGACAAATCTGGCGCCGGGCCTCGTCTGACGCAACGCAGAACGTCTCAAAGGCGAGATTGTTTTCACGCTGTCAGAATTCCCTGGGAAACGCGCATTATCTATCTTTCAGAGCGCCACGACACACCCCCGAGGGCGCACCTTGGCCGCCAAACACTCGGAGAACGTGAAAATATGCCTGCGCGCCACGAGTGTTCACGGGTCGGACCTTCTGGGCTTGACGTCGGAGAGGCGTGCCATCACGCCGCGTGAAGACGCCTCATTTCAAGTCCGGTTTTGTGCGAGACCGCTATTGTCTCTGTAGTTACGGGAAGTTATGGTCAAGAATGAGGATAAAGACATGAAATCTTTGAGCAGCTGTTCTGGCGGACCTTCTACCTCTTTTGCCAGGTAATTTTGCATTTTTTTTTACCCAACCGCGATCACGGGTCGTTTTTAGGAATGCAGGTTTAAATAAGTTGAACATTTTTTCTCTTTGACAGAATTTTCATTTTTATTTATTCTAAAATATTTTGAAGAAATATTTAAAAAAATATTTTAAAATAAAATATTTTATTTTATTCTATTTATTTTATTTTGTTAAATATTTGACATACCATCAGCTGAACTTTTTAAATTTATAATTTAAATGATGTCACATATACTTTTTTGTCATCTTTAGGCTGTTAACATGAAATCCCTCGCAATATTACAGTTATTTTTATTCCTTTTTATCCATTTGTTTTTCCTCAGTTTTGAATTATTTCCCAGCTGTCTTCTTTTTTGAGGACTTTTTCTTGATTTGGGAAGTTGTATCAAAAAAATCTATTAAAATCACAGTTAAAATGGATAAAATAATACATTTAAACTAATAAAATTTCAGAAAAATAATAAGCATAGAAGACCCTGATCCCTACCTCGATGTTCACGGTTAAAGGATCTCAACTTGACCAAAAAACTACAAATATGGCGGCTGCATACAACCGGTGGTTGACAGTGTTTAGTCTCGGCTCCACATCAGGGAACCTTATAAAGGCTTCGTCTAAAAAACCAGATTGCATTTTTTGGTGGAAAACAATCACACACACACACACACACACACACACACACACACACACACACACACACACACACACACACACACACACACACACACACACACACACACTGCTAAGATTTCTCAAAGGTAATGTTATGGATGTTTGATAATCATTATTCGCTCCTTCACACGAAAAAGCAAATAAATGACGCCGCTTAAAAGGGGATACTTTTCTTTTGAGTTTCTGTGTCGATTGCATTGCAGAGCGAAGACCGCGGCTCTGCAGCCGTGCCTGCAGATGCTTCTCCTGGTTCTCCTCCAGCTGGGTAAGCACCGAGGACAAACAATGTTAGCTGTCAACGAAGACGGAGACGTCCGTCAGCCGCGGGTTTTTATCTTGATGTATAGGCGGCGAAATCTATTTTTAAACTGCAACGCATGACGCGCCCGTGGTGACGTCAACTGACGTGTTCAATGTACAGCCAACCTGTTACTCCAGTCTGTCCATCATAAACGCCACAAAGGCGCATAGGCTTTCTAAACATGACCGGGAAAGAAAATGGACGGTGATGTTCGAGTGAAAGATAGCAACTCTTTGCGATTTCAGATTTTCCCCTTTGTTGAATTTAGTCAGAGCTTGTAGCGTTAGCTTCTCCTGGAGCAATGATGGATGTTCTGCCTCCTTCTACAGGCCTCACCTCTTGTACTTTGACAACTCCTGCTCCGGTCCGGCTCACCGCTAACGCACAAACCTCAGGTAAACCTCGGGGAGAATGTTTAAAACAACGGTTTGAAAACGATCGGTGGTCAGAATGAGGAAGAGCTACCGTTTTTTTTAGGAGGAACATCATGGTGGCCACCCTTTCTTTGTCTAAGAACAGGCTTCTTTTGGGGAAAGCTTATAGTTAGCGTTAGCTTAGCCCCCCCTCGTTTTGCAACCACAGTTGTACTCAGCGGGGAACCTCATGTTTTCTAGGCCCTGGACTCCGTCACGGCTTGATCTACTGCAGCACGTCACCAGACGTCCACCATGAAAGCGATTATCGTACCATGTCAGCTATTAGCATCTAACTGTTCTTATTAGCACGTACCTCCAAATCCTCACGCTCTCTCTTTCTACGTAAACCGGTGGAGGCAGAAGGCCGCCCACAATGAGCTACTTGGATTCGCCGCGGACGCCGTGACAGTTCTCGCTCTTCCCTCTCGCTCCAGTGCACTACTTTTTGGAGATCTCCGTGGAGGTGACGGGGCAGAAGAAGAACCAGTCTCAGATCGCATCCTGGGTACGAGGCTGACTTTCTGAATTTACAAGAGGCAATGGCTTGTCTCCACATCAGGGAAGAGCGTGGAGAGAGTGATAAATACTGCTTCTCCTCAGCTCCAGGAGGTGCTTCAGAACAATCTGGAGAGCTGTGAGTCTCCGGACTCTGAATCGACGACCGCCTCGCCCACATATTCACCAGCGATGTCCACTACCGAGGCGGTGACGACGTTTCTAAACCGCAGGTAAGCATGGGATACTCACGCTGCAGGAGGACCAGGAGGCGGTTGCTGGGCGGGTTCCTCGCTCCTCAGCAGCATCACCGCAGGAGAAGAGTGGAAGAAGAAACGCACAAAAAATTAGTGCTCCTCTGACATCTACAGGGCTCAGTGATACATTCATATTAAAATTAGAAGAAAAGGTAATTAGATTAGATGCACCTGAAGGTTCCTGGTTGGAGTCTGACAGGGAGGCTTCATGTTCTCCAGTGTGAGGTTCCTCCAGGTTCCTCCCAAACATGCAGGAGGTTCACAGGAAACCCGACATCAGGGGTGTCAAAGTTAATCAATGGAACTAAATGCGATGTAATATAAATGTAGCTACTCCTTAATGTTGAATAACTCTGAATTAGTACTCATTCAAATGCAAAATGTTACAAAAACATGTATTTTTACGAGTTGCTCTGCGACAAAGCTAGCTTTCTCTGCTGCAGGTGTTTTTGGACGCGGCTTTTGTGAACACATTCTGCTGCCATCGTAGTTTGGCTTTTCATTTTCAGACAATTTGTTGTTTTCCCGGAAGGCTAACTTTAGCATACTTAGCTCCATGTTTGGTGTCAAAATGCCGACGTAGATCGGACTCTTTCCCAACCGACGCTGCCTTATAACACAAAAGACATCGATTTTCTCTCCTTTAAGCTCAAGCATGGATTCCTATCTTTCCATCTGCAGCCACTTTTCTCTTCCTTGACCTTTAGGGACCATTTGTATTTCTCAGTTCCACTTGATGTGGATACTGATGGCCGGATGCTGTCACTTTGCCGGGAACATGATCGGCATAAATTGTGATAAATGTAGGGAAACGCGTTTGACTTCTCTATTTTAAGACAATAAGACCTTTTAAGACGTT
Source organism: Fistularia commersonii (assembly GCF_037954325.1). Taxonomy (NCBI): domain Eukaryota; kingdom Metazoa; phylum Chordata; class Actinopteri; order Syngnathiformes; family Fistulariidae; genus Fistularia; species Fistularia commersonii. The sequence goes on from NC_141312.1 coordinate 2,229,784, forward strand.
CTCGCGGGTAATGTAAAATGGCGTGGCGGCCCACATTTGAGCGGATTTCGGTGCAAACGGGTGTTTCCTGCAGGCCGACGCGCTTCCCCGAGATACCCGGAGCTAACGGGCCGAGCGATCATGAGAAAAACAAACTCGCTTTATCGGAACATACCACAATAACGCCCGCTATCGCCGGGCCAGAACAAATGAACAAAAAGCTCGAAAGAGTTTATCAGAGATCTTGAATGTTGTGCAAACAAGAACCGAGCACAGCGGGCTGCGCCCTGCGTCAGACCGAGATGTTATGGATAATGCAGAGATGATGTTCGGATGTCATCTGCTCATTAACGCTGCGGTTTGTCTTCCAGGGAGAAGCTCGACCCGTTCCAGGTGAGGGGCGTCGGGCCGGGAGGGGAAACTGTTTGGGTGGAAGGATCGCAGGAATAAAGATTTATTTGTGTCTCAACAGGGGGTTGAGGTTTCATGCTCTGTGAAGACGCAGATAAGGTGGGTGAAATAGAGCTGAGTGTGTGTGTGTGTGTGTGTGTGTGTGGGACTGGGCACCATATACAACATTTTTGGCAATTTCTTTACAAAGATTTGTGTTTGTTTCAGACAGACACGTCTTTTTGAGAGCAGAAACTGGACACTGTTAAGACTGTATAAGGCCGCCATACTTGTAGTTTTTTAAGTGAAATTGCTATACTTTGGCTGTGTCTAAAAAACACGTTATTTTTTGAAACGCCAAATATTTAAGTGAATTACATTAGTTGTGTGTGTGTGTGTGTGTTTGTGTACATGGGACAGGGAACCATACACAATATTTTAGACCATGTCTTTACAAAGATTTGTGTTTGTGCCAGACAGACACTTTTTTTGAGAAAAAAAGGCCACCATATTTGTATTCTTTTTTTGTGAAATTGCTATCATTTGGCCTTGCCTTCAAAAAAATGTATTTTTTTTAAATGCCACACAATCGTTTAAGTGAACGTGTGTGTGTGTGTGTATGTGTGTGTGTGTCAGACAGACACGTCTTTTTGAGAGCAGAAACTGGACACTATTAAGACTGTTAGATTGTATAAGGCCGCCATACTTGTAGTTTTTTAGGGAAATTGCTATCCTTTGGGTGTGTCTAAAAAAAAAAAAGTTATTTTTTGAAATGTCAAATATTTAAGTGAATTACATTAGTTGTGTGTGTGTGTTTGTGTACATGGGACTGGGAACCATGCACAACATTTTAGGTAATGTCTTCACAAAGATTTGTGAGCCAGACAGACACCATTTTTGAGACCAGAAACTGGACACTGTTAGGCCGCCATATTTGTAGTTTTTTTAGTGAAAATGTTATCCTTTGGCCTTGCCTTAAAAAAATGTATTTTTTTGAAATGCCACACTAATGTTTAAGTGGTGTTAGACAGACACGTCTTTTTGAGAGCAGAAACTGGACACTGTTAAGACTGTTAGATTGTATCAGGCCGCCATACTTGTAGTTTTTTAAGTGAAATTGCTATCCTTTGGCTGTGTCTAGAAAACAAGTTATTTTTTGAAATGTCAAATATTTAAGTGAATTACATCGTTTGTGTGTGTGTGTGTTTGTGTACATGTGACTGGGAACAATGTACAACATTTTAGACCATGTCTTTACAAAGATTTGTGAGCCAGACAGACACTATTTTTGAGACCAGAAACTGGACACTGTTAGGCCGCCATATTTGTAGTTTTTTAGCGAAATTGCTATCCTTTGGCCTTGCCTTAAAAAAATGTATTTTTTTTAAAATGCCACACAATCGTTTAAGTGAACATACGTGTGAAAACCTCCACTACGCATAATCTAAAGTTTTGAACTAAGAAAGAATTCTTAAGAAGAAGAAGGAGGCCTTTCTGTGTGGAGCCTCACGTTATAATGAAAAAAAAAAAAAAAAAAAAAAAACAGATCGAAAAATCGATTTGAGAAAATCCCTTTTAAAATCCGTCTCCGTCTGACGGGTGCGACTTGTTTGTTTTGCGTCACGTCAGAAAGACCAACTGTTCCTTGACGCTGGCGCTGAGGCGTCCGCTGCGGCCGTGCTGCATCCTACGTGCGCTGTGCACGGGCCGCCGCGCCTCCGCCGACGACATCCACGTGTGGGCGAAAAGGGCGAACCGGCTGGGTGAGTGTGGAGCCGTCTCCGACAGATCCTCGCCCGTTTCACGGGTCGGTCCGTGTGAAACCCTCCTGTGTGTGTCTGGGAAGCTCCCCTGCAAGAGGACTGCGGCCGCCGCCCGGAAACGCTGAAGATGTGCGAGGAGGACGGCGTCTCCGGCACGTCGTGGTACGACCTCTCACCTATTTCCCGCTTCTTAAGCCTTTTTCTACCCAGATCTTCGTCCGTTTACGTCCAAACCGTCTCTGTCTGATTTGTCTCTTCACCAGTGCGTTGGAGGAAAGTCAGTGCGGATCAGGTGAGCCCCTTTAACGTCTCATTTGTGTGGATGTGTCACTTCTTTAGGGTGTAGGTTGGTGTATGTGTGTGTGAAAGTTCCCGGTCATCCAGGTCAAGGTGAATTCTTGTCGTGGCAACCGGACTTGAGCCCTCAATACCGGAGGCTTCGGCCTCTCGGATCCAAGAAATTCAAGTCAAACCTTCCACGACAGGAAGATTTCGACAAGATACATGGTTTTATGATTCTCTATGAAGAGAGGTTTGAAAAAAAAAAGTGCTCCAAAAATAAATGTAATGTATTTTACATATACCGTCATTTCCGGACGATAAGCTTTTTTCACTTGAACAACAATTCAGCTAATATACTGCTCAAAAAAATAAAGGGAACACTTGAACAACACAATGTAACTCCAAGTCAATCACACTTGTGTGAAATCATAGTGTCCACTCAGGAAGCAACACTTTTTACACTTTAATTTTGAGTGTGATTCCTAATCCAGACCTCCATGGGTTAATACATTTGATTTCCATTGATCATTTTTGTGTGATTTTGTTGTCAGCACATTCAACTGTGTAAAGAGCAAAGTATTTCATAAGAATATTTCATTCATTTAGATCTAGGATGTGTTTTTTAAGTGTTCCCTTTATTTTTTTGAGCAGTGTATATGGATTTTCGGAAGGGGGGCTAACAAGCTTCGCGCCGCTAAAACATTTATCCTCGTCACATCGGACCGATGAAACCACCGGGACATTCTGACTCCGTTCAACTCCGACACCGAAGAAGACGATTTTGAAGGTTTTAGCGCGCAGGAGGAAGCCCGAGATAGCGATCGGCTAGCGATTCAGCTCGCACTCGTGCAGCCAAAACTGATTCTGAATGCTGACAAAACAAAGCTCATGATCTTTCCAAATAGCAAGAAGGTCCCTACAGATCTTCCCGTGGTGTCGACTTTCGAGGAAAATGTCGTCGAGCGGGTGCGTGAATTTAAATACCTTGGCGTTTTACTCGATGACTCTTTGACATTCAACCCCCATATTGACCGTCTTGTGAAAAACCTTAAACTTAAACTGGGTTTTCTTTTTCCAAACAAGGTGTGTTTCTCCTCTAATGTTAAGAAGCGGGTTGTCACTGCAACTTTTTTTTAGCTATTTTAGATGACGGTGATCTGCTGTACATGAACGCCTCGGCTCAAAGTCTTAAAAAAGTCGACACCGTGTATCACCCTTCGCTGAGGTTCATAACAAATTGTAGATTGTTAACATGTCATTGTAAACTACATTCCCGACTTCAAAAAGACTGGAAACTCCCTAATTTTATCTCATTAAATGCTTTTAAAACCAGACTGAGAACACTAGAGGTGAACTTGTCAACATGTAATTGCTTCTTTAACTGTTTGTAATATTGTTATTGTATCTGTAACTTATCGCTGCCTCTTGGCCAGGACTCCCTTGTAAAAGAGGTTTTTAACCTCAACGGGACTTTTTTCCTGGTTAAATAAAGGTTAAATAAAAAAAAAATAGCCGGTGCGGCTTATATTGAGGTGCGCTCAAAAGAAACCTATTCTCACATGACGTTTCAAGCAAACAAGTCTCCTCCTAAGATGCTTACCAGAGATATTATATGTATGTTTGCTTGAAATGTCATGCAAGAATAGCCTTTTTTGGTTGGGTCCTGCACAGAGGAGGGATACTGAATATATCGGTAGACGAATACCGAAATTGGAGGCCTCGGGGAAGACCAAGGAGAAGATTTATGGACGTAGTGAGAGAGGATATGAAGTTGTGAGAAGGTTTGAGAGAGGATATGAGTCCCCTGAAGGGAAAAGCTCAAAAGAGAAGAAGAGGAAGTGAAATGGTAGCAAGGATAAACCTGCAGAGTTGCACCCGCGCTCCAATTCACCCACGTTCGCGATTGCTCTTTCCAGAAAGGAAGAACCGAACCTGCAGCTGCTCGGCTTACTGCCGCGGCACAGGTGAGTCCCTCGTCCGGCGCCGAGAAGCCACCGCGATAATCCTGACGGCGTATTTAAAGAAAATATTGTTTTTCTGGATGGTGTGTTTAGATGCGTTTTACACTTTTCGAGTGTCCGCCCGCTCCGGCCTCCTGGACCTGGTGAGTTCACCGTCGAAAACGAGACATACCTGCAAGATTTGCGTCCGTAAGGCCGAATTCCGTAACGATCCACTGAATCCGGACAGATTTCCCAGCTGAACCACACGTGCTCTTCACCCGAGTACGTCCTTTTTCTCAACTTTACCGATAAATCACATTTATGCAAAGAAATAACTTTTTGTAATCTGAGTATTCGCCGTGTCCCTCAGCGCCTCCTGCCCCTTCCCCGCCATCGCCTCGGAATACAAGGTAAGCAACGCTTTCTCTCCTCGAACGCATCTTTCAGCGAAGAACATTTTGGGTAACGCTTTGTAGCAAGGGGTCGATTCTATATTTGAAAACCGATAGCTAGCGTAGCGTTTCCTGGCGTTGCTGTTGACAGTCGTGTTTACCGTTATCGTCCGTCGGCCTCCGTTAGCGTCACGGCGAGAAGGTCGCCGTTTGGATTCCCCCTTTCTGTGAGGAGTCTCCATGTTCTCCACGTGTCCAAGGTTCCTTCCACGGTCCAGAAATGTGCAGGAGCTTCACTGGAGACACCTGTGAACGGGAGGATCCTGACAGCGATATGATAAAAATAACCATCTGCTAATGCTTTTCACGGTTCACGACTACGCAGGCATTCAGCAGCAGCTACTCCGGGTTTATAACTGTATTATCAACTATTTCTATTGCAGAAGACTCTTAGCAAATGTTGGAATAATGGACGTAATATAACGTCAAACTACTGTGAGTCTACTGTGATTTGGAAATAATTGTTTTTGACCTGTCTGGAGGTTCTCGGTCATCACGTGCGGTGAGGTTCATGGCTGGTGAGACACTGACGTCATCAGTCAGATTTAGAAACATATGAACCCGACGGAGTAGCTTATTCACCATTTTATTGGCAGCAGTTGACGTGTTTTGTTTAAAATATCATATCAGCATTCTTTACCTATACAAACTGTAGCATAGAAAAAAGCACATTAAAAAAAAAAAATTATCTCTTACCTTTACTTATAAATGAAGTCCATGCGGCGCTGAGCGGTTTTCCTTTCGCTTAGCATTGTGGATGCTGATGTTGAGTCTTTGGTGTTCATTCAAAGCCAAATCTATCTTGGACATCTCGAATGTTTTTAGCGGGATTTGACTTTGAATGCGAGCGGCCGACCGCTCATGTTTGATCGTCAGAAGTTGAGAAAAGAACGCAGGAAAAGCAGAAAACTTCCTACTGGACATCCACACAGCAGCCTTTTCAAGTGTACCTCTGTTTGAAAAGACCGAGTCTTCCGTCTCCTAGTCTGAAGCAAATCCGTTAGCGCCGGCGTCGGTCTTCCCTTACTTATTATCTCCTGCTTCGACTGAAAGGCCAGTTTAGAAAGTTCTTTCAGTTTAGCTATGTAATCCTCCATTTTGGAAATAAAGCCAAGCAAGAGGAAAAAATAACTGGATGGTTGCACTTGACTTGCTAACTGTTTACAGTAGCTTGCTATTGCCAATTCTATTATTCGTTAGCCGAGTAGTAAACAGGATCCCTGGGATCAGTGGTGCCCCCTAGCATGAGGCACCGTCACTGCGTGCCTCACTTAGCGTGTTTTCGCTGCCGCTTTACGATCGCTCGTCACGAGAAACACGTAACAGTTGTTGACGAAAAAAATCATACTTATCAGCTAAAGTATGGACATTTTGTTTACTTATTAGTGCTTTAAGTGTTTGAAAATTTTAATAGTGACATCCACAGAGACAGCAATACGGTCTCAGCCGCTAAATGTGATTTTTTTTTTAGCGATTTCGAAAAAAAAAAACACTAAAAATGGTGAAGTTAGGTTGAAAATAACTTTATAGTACAAATCACTGAATGAATAGAACCATTCAAATTATTTTTTCATTTTACTTTTTTTTCTTTCCACGATGCCAGGTGAGGCCCGGCCTCAACCTGCCTCCACTGACTGCACGTCACTGTGGTAAATCATTGTCCGAACCGAAGAAATCTCTCGGATTAGGGGGGAAACGAAATTCAAGTCCGGTTGCAATGACAAGAAGATTTGGACTATAATGTTTTTGAATGATTTCACCCAAATCCGCCACGGCATCACCATGACTTCTCTCACCGTGACTTCTTTCTCCTCAGGATGCCAAGATCCACTGCCAGAGTGAAACCCCGAAGTGAGTCAAAACCCTTCTTTGGAGTCATTTTGTAAAACTAAACCTTCTCCGATTAACAATCAAGCATGATTATTTCCTTCCGTGTCCAGTTGCAGAGTGATATTACGTTTCCGCCGCGACGTCCCGGTGTGTATGTTGTTGTCGGCGGTGACGTCTATCCTGAAGCCGGGCGAACGCATCGGATTTGGAGGCCGCGTGACTCGAGCAGGTGTGAACATCAAGCGCGTGACCGACGTGGCGTTCAGGCGCGGTCCGCTAAACGCCACGCCGTTGTTTTTGCAGCCATTTGTGGATATTCGGACGCCGTCGACGAGCTGCTGGATTCCCCGTTCACGATGATCTCCGTAAACCAACCTCCGGATCTGTTTTGCCCGTTAGTGGAGGCGTCTCCTTCCATCTCCAACATCCTCAACTGGTTTGTGAATCTTCTCCCGTTCCTAAACACCTGCAGGGACTCGGTTTACAAGCCAACAAGACCGACTAGTAAACTGTTTGTATCCTAGGAAGAAATAGCAAACACAATTTGCTGGAAACAACTACCAAAACATACATTAATTGATGTAAATCTCTGAGATGTAGTCCCTGGAGGGTTAGTCCTCCTGCTGGTGCTACATTTCTACAACCGGGGTCTTCATGTATCACCTCCTGTTTCACAAAGTCAACCTCGGAGGAGTGTCCTCGTGTACCTGGAGGAGCGCTGCGTGTTGGAGACGCTCACCACCACCACCGCCGTCGTCGGACCAAAAGTGACGACCAAGACGCCGACCACCAACGCCAGCACTTCCTCCTCCGTGAATGTCACTTCATCTCGGCCGAAAACGTCCGCGACGACGACGCCACGACAAAACGCAACCACCACAAGGAAATCTGGGTCGGTTGCCACGCGATACACGACCGCCAACGTCACAGGTGTGTTGGCTCGCCTCGGGTAAAAGCCTGACTTTAAGCTCCATCGTTGAATCAGCCGTACGGTGGACGAGGACTTCACCGAGATGATGAAGTCTGCCAGGAAGGAAGAGGAAGAAATCGAAGGGCCTGCGGTTTTTAACAAATGCTGCAAAATAAGTCGCAAGACTGGGACTCGGTCCACTTTTGTTACTCGATCGACGGGTCGTGGCAGTTTGGAAAACTGTTTTCAACCAGAAAAAAAGCAAAAGCAACAACTGCCGATGACAATGTTTCTGAAGAAATCGACGCCAGTAAAGCATACATGTGCACAGGGAGGCTCGGAAAGGGTCGAGCGAGGCTCGTTGAGGGTTAATATAGTTGTAAAATATCACGTCTCTACTTTGCAGAAATTCACTTTTCGCGGGGGGTCTTGGAATGTAACTCCTGCAAAAAGGGAAGCTTCACTGTATATGATCTCATATATATATATATATGTTAGGTGGTTTGAAAAAATGCTGGCCAGTGTCTCCCTGAGCCGGTCACAAGCCCAGAAAAAAGCAAAGGGTTGCGTCAGGAAGGGCATCCGGCGTAAAACTTGCGCCAAATCCAAATATGCGAACCGAACCTCACAATCCCACAGCGGATCGGTCGACGTCAACAACAACATCCGCCATTGATGTCGATGACCAACAGGGTACCAGTGGAAATTGGGCAATTGTGGGTGGAAGAAGGCGAGGGAAGAGGAAAGGCAAGAGTCAGGGATGGGGAAGGAGGGGCGCCAAATTTCGGGACGATGACAGGAAAAGGTAGAGTCGGTCGACACGATGAGGAGAAGGAAGGTGGATATACAGTGGACCCTCACTCTTCATGGGAGGTCTTGGAACGTAACTCCCGTGAAGTAGATAACTTTGATGGTGTTGACAAATATATTAGATTTACAGTTGCTGCCACGGCCCCGTGGATCGAGTTACAAAAGTGGACCGACCGAACCGTATTGTCGGCCCGGTCTTGCGACATATTTTGCAGGGGTTTTGCTGCGTTTGTCAAAGCTGCAAGTCATTTGGACGTGAGACCAGTCTCTTTGATTTCTTCTTGTAGCTTCTCTTCCTCGTCGGCAGACTTGGAAGTCAATAAATGTTGTCGGGAGTCATGTCGGAAAAGCCATCTCCTCCAAAAGTGCGTGCTTGTAAAGGCGATACAATTTTTTTACTTTTTTTTCTTTCTTATTAAGCTAGAATAAGGGTATTTCCTCAAGAAAAAAATTCAAATACCGCAAAAAAAAAATGCTAAAGAATGCTAAATTGTGAGAACTGAATTACAAAACAAAATCCGCAAAGTAGCCAGGGCGCGAAATCCGAACCTGGAAGTAGCGAGGCTACACTGTATCTCGCCGTTTGCTCAGCTCCAGAAACCAGCCTGGAGGTCCAGGCCAGCCTCCTCCTGGAGCAGACCAGGAACGTGTCCAGGCTGAACTCCAGTCAGGTCAACCAGCTGGTGTCTGAGCTGGAGAGGCTTCTGTCGGGCCCAAACGTCAGCCTGCCTCTGGGGTCGATCTCCATCAACATCGTCAGCAACCTTCTGGGCGCCGATCCGGAGGTCCTGGCTCAAGCCGCCACCAGGTTTGTGAGGCCGTTGCATTTTGACGGAACCGGGAATCGAACCGACAACCTTCCGTCCCCCCCGCTGACCGAGACTTTTTGCGTGAAAAGATTCTCCGCTCAGTCGTCTTCGCTTCTGCTCTGCTTCGCCCCAGGATTATCCGTGTCGTCGACACGGTGGGACTAAAACTGGTCCTGGAGAAAGACTCGGAGACCCTCCTGTCTCCGGCGGTGGCGCTCTCCGTGAAAACGGCGGACGGCACGAACTTTGAGGAGATGTTCTTCTCCATCTCCAGCCCGGATGACGTGCAGGTGAGCCGCGGGGCATCTTGCGACCTACAAAACGTGACTGATGAACGCCATTTCAGCAGGTTTAACTGTGCGCTTGTCAGGTCCGTGGGGATGCCCGACGTGGACGGAGGCCCAGGAGAGACTCCACCGTCCCTCAGGGGACCATCAAGCTCCCCCACTCCCTGACGCAGAACCTCACCGCCGAGGAGCAGCAGCTGGTCACCAAGGTCCAGTTCAACTTCTACCAAAACAGCACGGTATTCCAGGTACGCGTCCACGGCAAACCCCGAGGCCTCTCCCGATTGGTTTTTGGTCCTTCTAAACCGACAGCTCTTTGTGTGCAGGACAGAACCCTTGGAGAACATCGCAAGCTGAACAGTGGCATCCTGGGAGCCAGCGTGACCAACCTGTCCATCACAGGTCTACAGGACGAGATTGTCATTCACCTGAGGAACACAGAACCCGTCCCCGTGAGTCCTCGATGGGGTTTAGAAAGTCGCCTTCATTCATAATTTCACCACTTACACCACATACAGTGTACCCTTGCTACTTCCAGGTTCGGCTTTTGCGCCCTGGCTACTTTGCAGATTTTGTTTTGTAATTCAGTTCTCACAATTTAGCATTCTTTAGCATTTTTTTCCCTTATCAAAGCTATCATAGGGCAAGAGGGACACATAGAGAGGCATACATTTTGACGTCTACATTGGAGAGACCAAACACCCTCTGCACAAAGGGATGGCCCGGCACTGGAGAGCCACTGGACCCTGTGGTCCACCTACACCTGAAGGACAAGGGCAATTCATTTGAAGACAGTGATGTTCGTATTCTGGCTGTCAAACAACCGGGAAAGATCCACCACCGGAACCAGCCCCCGGTAATGTCCACATGGAGTAGATACTTTTCAAATCACGAACCCTTTGAGCACAAACTGGGGGTAATCAGACCTCTACACCACCGGGTCAAGAACATCCCATCAACCACTGAAGGAGGTACAACACATTAGGAAAGCCTTGAGATCCTGTGGCTACCCTAATTGGGCCTTCGTCAAATCAGAAACCACCAAACACCGGAACCTGGAACAGGTTGACGACAGCAACGAACGAAAGAACATGGGCATACCGTGTGTTGCTGGTGCTTCGGAGAAACTCGGAACGGTGTTCAACAAACACCGTATACCATGTATATTTCAAACCCCACAACACCCTGAGGCAAAAAGCGGTGCAACCCAAGGACCCAGGCACAAGATGGAGAACTTGGTGTTTGCTGTCATTTGCACTGAGGATTCTGACGCCGTCTAAATTGGAGATGCCAAACCACCACTTCAGGACAGGACTCCGCCATCCACTTACTCCTGAAGGACAAGGGCCATTGGTTTGAAGACAGCGATGTCTGTATTCCAGCCAGAGAAGACCGATGGTTCGAGAGAGGAGTCAAAGAAGCTGAATCACTGAACAGAGGAGGGGCCTCAGACACAACATGTCACAAACGTATAACGCCGTGTTGGGATCAATACCAAGACGGTAGTTGCGCATATGGACCAGGACCATCTGTACCCTCTAAACAACCAGGAAAGATCCACCACCAGGACCAGCCCCTGGTAATGTCCACAGGAGCCTCAGTCCATGTGGTCCAACTCCTTTGTTTCCGATCAAGGTATTCCCGCTAAGTTGCTATCTTGTTCCAACGAATGAAACCCAATTAGCATAACAACGCCCGTTACACCTAGCATCTGCAGATCGACTCGTCCATTTACACGACACCCGCCCAAAAACCTGGCGGTTCTATTCATAAACTCCCCACAGGTGACTGGAACTGAAGGAGCCTCTGGGATGACGGTTGAAACGTCTTCAAGTGAAGATATTCAAGTCCAGTTCAACCGTTCCCCCTGTCATCCACACATCCAGGATCTCTAAAGACGGCATTTGACAGACAAATGAAAATTTCATCTCCTTTCTCCCCCAAATTGCAGGCTAACTTTGTAGCAGCATGTGTTTACTGGGACTTCTTGTTATATGGTAAGTGTTTCTCAAGGCGTCCATTTCAGCTGATTTAGCAATAAACGTACAAAGATCCTATTTTTTCGGGTGAGCACAGATGGGAAAGGAGGGTGGAACCCAGATGGCTGCAGTGTCCGAAACAGCTCCGATGAGGTGACGGTGTGCGGCTGCAACCATCTAACCAGCTTCGGCATTCTTCTGGTAAGACACTTCTTACTTTGTCGGGAATTAAATCGGCGTCATTTCATTGCCTCTCCGAACATATACTTTCTTCTCCTGAAAGGATCTCTCCAGGCAGCCCATAACCAGCCGTGTTCAGGCCACCATCCTCACTTTCATCACATACATCGGCTGTGGGATCTCCGCCATCTTCCTCGCCATTACCCTCCTTACCTACTTGTCGTTCGGGTGAGTCACATCGGACCCCGTCTTTCCCGATCCCTTCGGTACTTTAAATGGATTAACGGTAAACTCGTTGTTAACTGAATCCTTCACGCCGTCCTTACCTTCTGGACCTCACAGGAAGCTGCGAAAGGACATCCCAGCCAAGATCCTCATTCAGCTGTGCTTTGCTCTCCTGCTTCTGAACCTGGTCTTCCTGGTGGACGCCTGGCTGGCCCTCTACCCCAACGCCGTGGGGCTCTGCATCTCCACCGCCTGGTTCCTCCACTACTTCCTGCTGGTGTCCTTCAGCTGGATGGGTCTGGAGGCCGTCCACATGTACATAGCGCTGGTGAAAGTCTTCAACAGCTACATCTCCCGCTACATGCTCAAGTTCTCGCTTGCCGGCTGGGGCATCCCGATGATCGTAGTCATCATCGTGATCGCGGTGGACAAGGACAACTACGGCCTCGTGTCTTACGGGAGGTTCAGCGACGGCACTTCCGATGACTTGTGAGTCTTCTGCTGCATCTGCACGTCACCTGAAAGCAGCGCCGGATGACATGTAAGCATACAACTCCCGCCCTGTCCCGCAGCTGCTGGCTGAAGAACGATGTGGCCTTCTATGTCGCCGTGGTGGCCTACTTCTGCGTCATCTTCCTCTTCAACTGTATCATGCTCGTGGTGGTGCTGGTGCAGGTGTGTCGCATCAAGCGGCAGAACCCGCAAAACGTGCAGCACCGCACCACGCTGCAGGACGTGCGCAGCATGGTGGGCATCACCGTACTCCTCGGCCTCACCTGGGGCTTCGCCTTCTTCGCCTGGGGGCCGGTGAACCTGGCCTTCATGTACCTCTTCGCCATCTTCAACTCTCTGCAAGGTCAGACTCACTCTGCTCCCGACTAGAGAACGACAAATTGGGGTATTTTTTCACCGGCGTGTAAAACAGGAAGGGGTATAAATGCAGCAAGAGATGGATAGTGGACTTCCGCTTTCTCCAAATACAATGGGAAATACTTCCAATCAGCAATACAGTTATTAAGATACTTTTAAATCCACAAGATAAACTCAAAATAACGCAAACCAGCATCTAGTCCAGTCCTAGCCGAGGCGCCACAGCTTCCCAATTCTTTTCCTTGGATCTGGAAATATTTCCCATTGACTTCTCACCCAACATGTGAAGTTCAAGAGATGTGAGTTGGTCTGGGAGTGCTGGGAAGTGGAAAGTTGGTAGTGCCGGATATTCGGGAACACTTCCTCGCTATGTCGTCCAATCGGTGTCTGCAGGTTTCTTCATCTTCGTGTTCCACTGCGCGGTGAAGGAGAACGTGAGGAGGCAATGGAGGACGTACCTCTGCTGCGGTCGGATGCGACTCGCCGAGAACTCAGGTTGCACAACTCTTCCTCGGTTACGACCTTAAGGATTCCGTCGGCCTCGCGGAGGTGTGATCTTGACACCTGAAAACACTCTTTCAGAATGGAGTCGCACTGCAACGCAGAAGCCGGCGAAGAAGTCAACGGAGACCAACGGGACATCTCTGCACTCCCAGTTCAACCACTCGTCCAGCTCGTCTTCGTTCCTCGTCAGCGAGAGTTCGGGGCCGGCCGGAGGCATCGGTAGGCCAACAATCGCCGTCATGGTCGTACTAAACCTCTTCTTCCACCAGAAGGTCCTTCAGCTTCCGCTTTCTTCTCTCAGGACCATCTTCAGTCCCTGCTCCACCTCATGTTTTAGCGTGCAAGCCCTTGGTGGTCCAAGATTCTGCAGATCCGGCTTTATGTTTTAGTCCAACTTGCGGAGCGATTCAACAAAAAAAATCAACATATACAGCGGACCCTCGCTACTTGGTGGATTTTTTTTTGTAATTCAGTTTCTAGCGATTTACCGTACTTTTTAATCATGATGAAATAGCCCCCCCCCCAAAAAAACAGTCCAAAAAATAGAGTAAAATTTAACTAAAATACGAGATCTCCTTTGCTGGTACACATTCTGCGCGACTGCGGACGACATCACTGGTTTAACAGATTGCCATTCAGATCTGTGGACAGACGAGGTTCTCACCGAGATGAAACGCTAAAGAACGATAAATAGCGAGAAACGAATTACAAAAAAAAAGAATCCGCCAAGTACCGAGGGCGCAAGAGCCGAACCGCGAAGTAGCGATGGCCCACTGCATACTAGGTGTCCAGAAGACCGGGCGGAAAGGTTGTAAGGCTACAAGATTAGGAGCAGGTTTTAAGTTATACTAAGTTTAAGTTATACTATCATGAGAGATATCTAGAAATCTAGAGAGGCGGAGGTATGCTCTGGAAAGGAGAGGAATGAAAGTTAGTCGCAGCAAGACGGAATATATGTGTGTGAATGAGAGGAACTCGAGTGGAACGGTGAGGCTACAGGGAGTGGAGATCAAGAAGTTGGAGGATTTCAGGTACTTAAGGTCAACAGTCCAGAGCGTAGGAGAGTGTGGAAAAGAGGTGAAGAGACGGTCCAAGCAGGTTGGAATGGGTGGAGAAAAGTGTCAGGGGTACCAAGAGATAGAAGAGCATCAGCCAGAATAAAAGGAAAGGTGTACAAGACAGTGGTGAGACCAGCGATGACGTTTGGACTAGAAACTGTTACAATGACCAAAAGACAGGAGGTAGAACTAGAGGTTGCAGAGATGAAGATGTTGAGGTTCTCTTTGGGAGTGACCAGGATGGAGAGGATCAGGAATGAGTCTATCAGAGGAACAGCACATGTTAGATGTTTTGGAGAGAAGGTCAGAGAAGCCAGACGGAGATGGTTGGGTCATGGACAGAGGAGGGATAGTGAATATATTGGTAGACGGATGCTGGAATTGGAGCTGCCAGGCAAGAGGTCTGGAGGAAGACCAAAGAGAAGATTTATGGATGTAGTGAGAGAAGATATGAAGGTAGTTAGTGTGAGAGAGGAGGATACAGAGAATAGGGTTAGATGGAGAAAGTTGACTCGCTGTGGCGACACCTGAAGGGAAAAGCTGAAAGAAGAAGAAGAAGATCATGGTACTAACAGGAAATTTGTCGGGAATGTTCTGGAAGTGAAAACAATGTTGGATGGACTTAGGAGTCTCAAATAGATGGAGAAGGTTGATTTGCTGTGACGACCCCTGGAGGGAAAAGCCCAAAGGAAAAGAGGTTGTTTTAACAACAAAAAAAGAAAATTGACAGCCATATTTAAACAATTCTTTCATTTACAACCAAGTATTTGCTTTCTTTCCTTCAACCTGTGTGATTTCCCTGAAACGTCCTTTGTGATGAAGCAAGCGAGGGGGGGAAAACAAAAAGCCAATGTGGTCGATAAAAGACTTAAAAATACAGAATAATTTTCCGTTTAAATCAGCCTTGGGGTTGTTTGTATCTGACAGCGAATGCATCGGGGGTTTCGTGAGAGTCTGACCCGTTTATTTTGGAGCTTCGGGACTGAAATTGATTTCCCATCCCGATGTGAGAGCTCTCTACTCAACCCGCTCGCTCTCGTTTTCGCCTATTTCCGCCCTTGCCGTGTTTGCATCAACGGCAGGCCGTTCGTCGCGTCCCTTAAAAATCATATAAATATGTGACGTTGCGTCCGCAGGGAGCCCGTTCGGAGACAGAACTATCACGGCGGACGAAGATACCAGCAGAGACGTGATCCTCAACGAGATCAACCGACAGGACAGACACCAGCAAGGAAGCTGATCTTGAAAAAAAAAAAAAAAAAAAAATGTACATAATGTAAATGTCACTTCTTTTATACAATTTATAGCACCCAATTAAACCAAACATTTCACCTTTGCTTGATTAAAAATTGTCACTTTTTGCTTCCTGCATAATGGTAAAAAAGCAGGCCATCGGATGTTTCTGCAAGCAGACCGGAATTGAACAGTCAACCTTTTGATAGGAGGGACCGACTCAGGTGTTCCACCGGACATCTGATCCTTTAGAAAAGCTTTTAGCTTGAAAAAAACCAACAAACAAAAAATAATTTGCAATTAACCCGGTTGGAATCTGTTGGATTGACTAACTTTTGCTGCCCCCTAGTGGTCGAAAGAGGAACTGCATGCCGGGCCTGCAGAGCTGAGAAGCTGCTGACACCATGTGTTGGAAGAAGCTCACAAAATGTGAATTTTAACTAGGAGAAATTTCTTTAAAGGTGATTTGGGGTTGAGTTAAAAGTTCCACGTTGGTAAAATAATCAGATCATCCCCTAAACTAAGGTGCGGCAAACAGACAAAAGGTCATCTGAGGCGGAGGAGTCGTACAGTCAGTGCTAAGGATGCACTGATGAAGATGAATTCCCTGGTAAATTAACTAAATGATGCATCGGCAGGTGAGAGGGGAAAAAAAAAAAAAAGAAGAAATAAGATTTTCAGAGATGGAATTTTTAATCTCCAATTACAAGCAGATGTTTTGTTTGTTTTTTAAAACGTTTTGTACTTTATTGTCCAACTTTTACAACTGTGGCTGGAGCAGATTGAACGCAGCAAATGATAGGACATCATATAAAAATCACATTCATGGATGAAACTTAAGAAAAAAATATGTAAAAAAAAAAAAAAAAAAAACTTCTTGGCCTTCAAATTATCTTAAGTGTTCTTAAAGTTTCTTGGTTTCAGAGTCAATGCATACCATTCTTATTTGAACCTAGGAATTATTCACCATTTAAATACGTTTTTAAGACTCCCTAACCACTTTTAGTTTAAATGGGTCACAAAAAAAAAAAAAGGAAAAAGTGGTACACGACAGACTTTGGTGAAAGTGAATAAATAAATCGTAACCCGAGGCCCACAGGGGTCGCTCACGTGTAAAACGTGCCTTGTAAAATATATACGCAAGCTACATTCACCGTCCTCAAAACATGCAACTGATCTTGGGATTCTATCAGGAGTAAACAGGGAGGGGGGTGGGAGAAAAGTTGCTAATAAAACACACACACACACAAACACACACGCGCGCACACACACAATCGCACAAAAACAAAAGTGTCATTAAAACAGCTGAATCGTTTTTCCCTTTTAAAAAAAACATCTCCTGGGACATTTTGGACACGTCAGTCTCACCGGGCACCGTCACATTGACAAAGGTATCAACCTGAAAAGAGTTAAATTACATTTGCAGTAACAAAAATAGAGCTGAAAAAAAAAAAAAAAAATTAAAAAAAATAAAAATAAAAATAGAGAGAGAGAAAAACAAAGAAATAAGCTCAGCCATCAATTCAATGCGCATAACTTGATGAGCTCTAGCTTTTAAAAAATAAAAAATTTAAAAAACGCACATCTTGTTGGATGAAAACACATCCACACCATCAGAAAATCAGTGTTTTTTTTTTTTTTGTTTGTTTTTCCTTTACCAGCTCTTGCAGAGTGCATGCACGTGGATTTTTTTTTTTTTCTCTCCAAATGAAGTAAACACAAAACAGCATGCGACCCGCTAAATCCCCCCCCCGCCCCACAAAAAAAAAAAAAAAAAAACACTGCGTCAGCGAGCTGTGGGAAGATTTGTGTGAATATAGGTCGACGGGAGGGGGGTTAATAAGACTTACTCCTCTCCTCCCTTGTTTTATTCCCGCCGAATTGAGTTTTCTTTCCTGCCATCTCGTCTGGCTATTCAATATTTATTCATCACGCCGGCTCCGGGTAAAGAGCGACTTGTCCGGTCGGTTCCTGTGTCTTCCTGCTCAGTCTGAATAAAATAAAAAAATAAAAAAAAATTAAAAACCCAAAAAAATAAAAAAGAAGGGAGGGGAGGGTTGGGGTGGGTTACAGCAGAAATGAAACGGGTTTTCACATTCCAGCGGCTGGGAGGGAAGGGAGGGAAGGGGGGGGTCGGAGCGGACACAACCGCGGCTTGTTACTTCTTCCATATGGTGTAGAAAACCCATCTGATAGCGCGAGTCAAGGAGCAGCTGTTGCAGCACAAGACGCCGTTGTCCTGCTTGGAGTGGAGCACGTTACAGAAGAGACGGCTTTTTTTTTTTTTTTTTTGCATCGGCGACAACAATTCACTCCTTTAACGTTTATCGAAATCTTCCTGTAGCGCCGACTGGATTTGAATTTCTTTACTTGAAGACGTTGCAGCCCTCATCGAGACAAGATCTTCTCTCTCTATTTATATTTATTTTGCTTTTTATAACAGTTACGTTGCTGTGACAAAGGAATTTCCCCTATGGGGGATCAATAAAGTTGATCTTATCTTATCCGAGAGGTTGGGAGTTTCCCCAATACACCTGATTATGGCTGCTTGTTGACCCGCAGGAGCTGGTGTGAAGCGGGGGGTTGTTATGCTAACGGGGTTGTCGTTCGTTGGAACAAAAGAGCGACTGAAACCTGTTGGATCACGTGGACGTTAGCGGGGGTCGGTTCTGGCGGTGGGTCTTTCAGAAGAATCAGAATCGCTTTATTCGTCCAGTGCCGTATTTTCCGCACTATAAGGCGCACCTAAAAGCCTTTCATTTTCTCAAAAACAGTGCGCCTTATAATCCAATGCGCCTTATATATAGATCAATATTAGTGAATTATGGCTACCGCAGTCAGGGGGGGCGTCGCCAAAAGTTGCAGCAGTTGAAACGGTAAAACTTGTGTGCGGATAAAGACCCCAAAATGGCACCTTTCAAGGGACACGCTTGCACCGAGTAAAGAAGACTAAACAGAGTTTCCGAGGAAACAAAGCGAGACGGCCACAGTTGGAGGATAAACTCGAACAGTGGGTTGTTGAGCAGAGAGCCGCATGT
Source organism: Fistularia commersonii (assembly GCF_037954325.1). Classification (NCBI taxonomy): domain Eukaryota; kingdom Metazoa; phylum Chordata; class Actinopteri; order Syngnathiformes; family Fistulariidae; genus Fistularia; species Fistularia commersonii. The sequence goes on from NC_141312.1 coordinate 2,248,326, forward strand.
AGAGGCGTCTCAACAGTCTTTATTCCAATGAAGGCAACAGCGCTAGCTAGCGACATGAGCGTCAATGAATTTAGAGGCGGTCCTTCTTGGTGCTTTCGTTTTATGAAACGCGTTGGAACTGTGACAAATAGAGTTGGAAAAACATTGTTTTCAACAACGGCGGCGCAAATACTGGTACACATGGTGCCGTATTGTGGTGCACAAACTTGTTTTGGGAGCGCACGGACTTGTCAGAACGTTGTCTTGTATTCTAGTAATGAAGTTTGACTGACTGACTGACTTATCTGACTGTTTTGTTGACATTCCCTTTAGCGCAGCTTCATCTAGTAGATACATAACGCAACCCCAGCCACTACAGTAGTTTCTATTCTATGCGCCTTATATATGAAAACATTTTTAAAACAGGCCATTCATTGAAGGTGCGCCTTATAATCCAATGCGTCTTATAGTGCGGAAAATACGGTAATTTTGCAACCACAAGGAATTTGCCAGGGTACTACAAATTGAATTACAGACTTAACATTTTTTTCTGTATCATTTTGCTGTGTAACTGTGCGTGACGGATGTCCAGCCAATCATACGATACGATGCAATTACGCTACGCAGCCGATCACGGCATCGACAGCATTTGCACACGTGCTCTGCCCATACACGCATAACAATAACAACAGTGTGGCGGAGTTAAGTGACGCTAATGCTAACATGCTAACTTATCACGGCAAAACGAGCAACCAAAGGGGATCCGGCCACTGGTTTCTCCTGAGTTGGAATGGCTGTCGGAGTGCGTGCAAACAGGTGAGATTTTTTTTTTTTCTTTTTCGAGTGAGAAAGGTCTGCTCTGCAAAACATGCAGCCAAGCTACAGCAGTAAGCGAGTTTTTTTTTTTTTTACAAACTAAAATAAAATGCATCTGAATTAAACAATTAAATTAATAAATAATTATAATAAAAAAATAATATAAATAAAAAATACTAACCCTAACCCATTATTTTCAAACGCCTCAGGGAGCCACGGGTCGCCGACCCCCGACCTAGACAAAGAACCCTTCACCCTCAAATCCGCCTCCCGTCGAGAGTTTATCTCCGTAACGGCGTGCCTGATCTGCCAATTATTATAACATTCATCTATCATTTAAAATTCATCAAACAACACTCGCGCCTTTTCAAACGCCGACATCCACCTGCTTGTTATCGGGAGCGCGCCAAGTCCTTCTCCGGGGCTGTTTGTTCGAGCAAACACGCCGAAAAGCGGCGTCGGCGGCGTGAGACAGAAAGGATACAGCTCCAGGTAGGAGGGCACACACACCACCTCTTTGGAGAAGCTGACCGGGCAGGAGAGCTTCCCCAGCTGCTCTTCGTACAGACTCAGTGCCTCTGTCAGGTTCACGCTGTTTCCCTTGGGGGTGGAAAAAATAAAATAAAATAAGAATCATAATAATATGATAATGACGTCGGTAGTCACGGCGACCCCCTCCGGACTCACCTGCGTGAAATACTTCCCGGCAGGATGGAGGACTTTTATCGACAGGTCTAGGATGAGACGCAGGAACTCCCACGTGGAGTCTGCAACGAGCGTCACAACACACCGGGTTCAAGGACGCGCGGCTTCCGCCGGATAGCATTGGCGGTCGAACGGCGCCGCACCTTCTTCTGGTTCCGTGGAGATCGGGACCGCGGTGAGGTCGTTTATTATGTAGTCGAAGGTCCTTCCTTCTCGGACGTACTTCTTCAGCACGGGGACGCAGTCCTCCACCAGAATCTGACAAAGGAGACAATTAACATGACAGGACGGCGAAAGTACGACGAGTCCCCTTTCAAATCGGCGACGAATGGGGTTTTTTGTTTTCTATTTACAGAGAAAGATCAACTCAAATAAAAGGAGGATTAAAGCGCTCTCGCGTGACGGAGACGTGAGAGCAAATATTGACTTGGAACGACATCAGAACGGCTGACTTTTCATGAATAAATTGAATTCATTTCAGGAGAAGAAAAAAAAAAAAAAAAACAAACTTACAAAAGAGGTTTTTCTCATTTTGCGGCAAACAAAAGTGACGGATCAGGAATTTAAAACGTGTCAGGCTGACGTTCTGACGCTTCATGCAAGCGTTCCTCAAACTGCATTCAGTGACGGTTGTGGTGATTTCTGACTCACTGGATGCCGTGTAAAGTTATTTAATACTTATTTTTTACAGTTTTAGTGTGCTTGAGGCAGTCCAAGATAGACAAGTGCGACCTATATATGTACACTCAGATTAATTTAGCTATTTCTAGCCGGTGTTGCTTATATTAGTTCATTTGTTCATTATTTTGACCGCTTATCCCAGCTGTCAGTGGGCCGTTTTAGAAAAGTGCCACATCTAGAGACGTACAAACATGTCTTATTCACTCTTATTCACATGTCTGGACAATTTAGGATCTCCAGTGAAGCGTTAGGCGGTATAAACGGCGTCATCCTTCAAGGTCGGACACGTCCTGAACTAAACATCCGTTACCTCGAAACAAAACATCTCCTGTGCAAAAGCGAAAAAACGACGCGATCGGTGTATCAAATAACATCATGCAAACACACATAGATCTAGTTGGATCCTGTCCGCTCTTGCAGGTGTGTGTGTGAGACACATTAGTAAGCCCTTTTTTTTTTTTTTTTTTTAAAACACTCACTTGGTAACAGTCTCCCTTCAAGTTGTCCAGGACGTTGCCACAAGTTTTCCTCATGTGCACCTTGCAACCGTCTATCACCTTCTGGTCAATGTGCTCACGCCGTTAAGGAAGCAACCAGATCGGCCGCAGAGCCACAGTAATAGATTACAGTTTCACCGCCGCGGGACGCGCCGAAGGATATCTCCACCATGGTAATCATCTTTGGCTTCTGTTTGACCACCTCGGCCAGGATGCCGCCATCGCCTCCGCCCAGGATCAGCACCTCCTTTCCCGCGTAATCCTCTTTTCCGCTCCCCATGATGGCCTCGGTGTAGGGCAGGTCGCTCTCGGCCAGGTCTGCACGGGAAACACCGCAGTTTGAGGAAAGTTAATCCACGCCTGCGAGTCCTGCTGTTACATCAACGCAAACGCCGAGGAATACGTATAGACGCGCAGGGTGCCCCTCGCTACTTTGCGCTTCGGCTTTCACGGATTTTTTTTTTTTTGCAATTCGGTTCTCGCGATTTATCGTTTTTTTTTTTTTTTATTGGATGATGAAAGATTCTAGCCTAAGAAGAAAAAAAAACAAAAAAAAACAGTGAAATTAATAACATCATTAGCACGCGTTCACTTTTCGCGGGGGGACTTGGAGCGTGACTCCCGTGAAAAGTGAGGGTCCGCCGTCAAACCGATATTGGTGCGCTGGGAATATGGACGGTTTTGTATCGGATTCTGTTTCCATGCAGACACGGATCACTAGATGGTAAAGAATTGTCTTTTTTTTTGCTAATTTGAGTGAAAGTTCTGCTTAACTTTTCGCCTCAATAAATTCAGACTTCTCATCGACACTCGGAATTAGCGGATTATGTTTTGAATCCAACAAGGGGGGATTCATTTGGAGCGGTTTTCCCCAAAGTTAAGAAAACACCGGAAGCCACACAACCCTTTTGAAATTTAAAAGGAATTAACACGGCATAAAACATTATTTGTAGATGAACAAAACATGCACTACATTTTTTTTTTTTTTTTTTTTTAAATCACTGAACAACTGCAAAGAAAACAAAATTACATTTCTGCATGCAACAAAACGTTTTTAACTCAAAAAAAAAAAACGTTGGGTTGAAGGTTACTTTCAAGCAAAATACTGTCTTTTTTTTTTTTTTTTTTAATTTAAAAAAATTTAAATAATCCACCAGCAGCAAACCAAACATGCCTTCTTCTGTGTGCTGTTATCCTTTTACCGGCACTTGCAGTCGCCTATTAAGAGCGACAAAAAAATTATAGCACGTTTTATTTAGATCTCACAAGAAGGCCATGATCTTTAAATTTATAATTACATTTTAAAAATTAACAAGTTTAGAGTATTCCAAGTAGAAAATAAAGAAACAAGTAGCATTTTGATCCCTTCAATGAAGCATATTATCAGCCGAAGCACTTCGCAAAGCCCTGAGATTTAGTTTTTGCCGACATGTCTTTATAAAATTTTCTTATAAAAATGAATCGCTATGGCTACCCGTTCCGCGCTACATTCAAATATACTCGCTTCCATTCCAAAAGCACCAACAAGCACCATCAAGACTTGTAAACAAAAGTCATTTCACAGGCTGTCGCTTTCATGCACAAAACTTAGCTTCAAACGTAGTGTGGCTTGTTTACACTTACTAACATCTCCGTTAAGGACTAGCATATTCCCAAACTGCTGTGAGTGCAATATTTTTATGTTTTGGTATGCAGAATCTTCTTCATACACCACCCGGTCTATGTCATACTCCATCAGCCTGCCATCGGTGGTGGGCCAGTAGCGGTCGACCTCTGCGCCTCGTACCAGGGCCGGGAGCCTTCCGACAGAAACGCACATTAATATAACCACAGAATATTTAATAGGTCCATCCACATATCCGAACTGCCGTCCCTCCAGATACATACCGTTTAATTCTCCTAATATTACCCTTTAAAAGAACTTTTAACTTCTTCTCCAGTGCATTTAAAAGCTGTGAAGAAACATTAAAAAAACAAAAGAAAAACACATTAATCATACAAACAACGTCTGCAAAGATTTGCTGCCATATGAATATACTTGAAGAGTTTTATTTTCATTGTAAAATGAATGAAATTGAGGGTGGATGAGCAGTGCTTGCACTCTGCACACGCACAAACTTCTGATTACGTGGAATAAAAAGAAGCAAACTAAAATGTATTCGCAATGAATCGGTGCAGGGCAGTCAGGTAGTTGCCTATATTTATGTAGAATACTGCACATCGGGGTGGCAGTATTACTGCACACATACAACTGTATATAGAGCAATATGGCAACATCATTGCAATTCCAAAATATAGCAAGTTGCTGAGAGTTATGGTAGTACAAGATCAGAACACAAGAGGGCAGTGGCTCAAAGACAAGCGTTTCAATAGCTTGAGGGGGTATTTTATTTTTATGATTTTCGTACTTAAAACTAATCCCCTGTGGGAAATTCTTTCTCTGCATTGAACCCATCATGGATGAACTATGAGCGGTTGTCTGCCATCTAGCAGCGCCAGGGGAGCAGATAGGGAGAAGAAGGAATGACAGAAATGTATGACTCTTTTTCCCTTTTTACTTGAAAATGGGAAGGGAAAGAAAAACTGCTGTCTGGTTTCTGTCCGAGGAAGGGTACACATGTCCAACGGTGTTTGCAACTTATTACAGGCGAGTCTGGAACTGTTAAGTTACAAGGCATGTGCAAACAATGAAGAGGAATTTCATGTCTGGCCAGTACAAGTATTTACCCATTTTGAGAGGCTCTCAAGAAAAAAAAAAGACATTTCCATAACAATTGCCACAAGAGAAAAATGAGACAATGCGTTATTTTGACTGAGATTTGCTTGAAAGTGACCTACATTGTCTAGTTGTGCAATATCATCCTCTTCGTAACACTGCAGATCAATAGTGACCAAACCTTGGGAGTGCACACGTAGAATAACAAGCCTGGAAAAGTAAAAATAATTGGAAAGATAAGGACGTGTGTCCATCATTTGATTCAGCAATTTTTCAGACAACGTATTTCAAATCCATAAATTGCATATGTGATGAGTAGGAAAAACAGCTTTATCATCTTTTGAGCGCACCTGCCGTTCTTTCCGACAAAAGTGGCGAGGTATCCATTCCCATCTGTATCATGCACGGTCTCTGTCATCTCCTGCTCGTGGAATATGGACAGCAGACCAGGGACTGTCAAGGCAGCATCAGCTAAGGGGGAAAACACACACACACACACACACACACACACACACACACACACACACACACACACACACACACACACACGCAGCAAGACAGCAAAAATGAACCTCTGGGTAGTTGCATAGCTTTAAAAGCATGAATTGTTGAGAAATCATTCTGATAATGCCTCGCAGGTTTGCACACCAGAATCAACCCTATGAATGAAATGCGGATATCAGCTATTGTGTCAATGATTCAACACGTATTCCAAATTAAAAAAAAATAGTAATTTTTTAAATGTATTGCATAAAACTACAAATATGGTGTCCGCCGAACATCCTGTCCCACAGCACGAAATCGCACATAATAGCGAGGCGATGACAGAATAAACTTCCAACTAGTGAAAAACGGCTGCGAACGCTCAAGTTGAGAAAGTGACATTCGAAACAATTCGCACAATTAAGCGATAATATCCACAATAAAAAAAATATATATAATCCATCTCCCACGAAAACACGCACGTAAAACCCAAACGAACCGTATAGCATCCTAATCAATTTTTCGTTACTATTATGAAGGGCACTGACAGATTCGCAGGTTAACGTTAGCATGCTAGCTCGCTAGCATGCATGCTTCTCCGTGCGGTGACCGGGACCGGAGCGATGCGCCCGGGTCCGGGGGGTCCGGGCGGTCCGGGGGGCGTCCGTCAGCCCCCGCCGGATTCGCCTTACCTGCCGCCGAGAGGTTAAAGTCGAGGGTGTAATGTCGCAGTGCCATGTTTGAGCGCAACCGTTTTCCATGCCTGGGGCAGGCAGGCTGCGAGCAATTATGTGCGGAGACGGAGGGGAGGGCCCAGCGACCGCCGGTCCTTCCCAAGCGCCGCTTCCCAAATCTCGCGAGAACAGCGAGCGCATCCCGCAGTGGTGCGCCTGTGTTTACTTCCGCCTTTGTTTTGAAGTCATCTATTATGTATGACATCTACACGTCGAAGGAATTTTTGAGGGAACGCTTTAATATTGAAGATAGTATTTGTACATTTCGTGAAGACAACATTGAAACCACAGATCAGATATTTTCTCATGTGAAAAAGTACTTGGCTTTTGGGCTAAAACTCAAAAATGGGTTCAAGACAAATTTCCATCGTCACCAGTTTTGTCCTTAATAGATGATATAACGTTTGGTTTACTAAGAGTGGAACTCTGTGTCAAAGTTCTACATTCACAAAAACAATGCAAAAGTGTTCCCCCATAAACAATTCTGCACCAAACCCTCCCATATTGGTGATACCACCAAGGAGCTCCACTGAACGCCACAGGAGGTCTTTCCTACCTGAGGCTATCAGACTTTTTAATTCCTCTTCCTTCAGCCGAAGGGAATATTCAAATCTTTGTACTTTTCAAGACCTTAAAACACTTTATAGCCTTGACTTTGACACTTTATATTTTTATTTGTATTTCTTAGTCTCCCTCCTTCCTGCTATTATCTATTATTGTTATGTTTTACTTGAAACTGGCAAAACAATTTTCTTCGGGATAAATAAAGTTGTTCTTATTCTTATTCTTATTTGTTCCCTGAACGTCAAAAAAAAAAAATTAAATAAGTTTGAGAAGGAATCGATTGCCACGCTGCGAACTATGTATCTGACTCTACCCATTCCCCCCAAGGCAAAAGAGATCCACTTCAAAATTATGACAAAATGAATGACATCTACCCATTTAAGGAATTATTGAATTATTTCCTCAATTTTACATTCTTTATAAATGATTTTGAATTATATAAAAAATCCTTAAAACTTATGGAAAGATCCAAAAACCAAAAAATATACAGTTTGTTGTTTCTTGTGAACGACCAAGTTAAATACATATGCAATGCCCTTGCAATTTTTTTTAATTTTATGTATGTATGTATGTATGTATGTATGTATGTATGTATGTATTTATTTATTTATTTACTTTCTTTTACTTTCTTTTTCGTCTCACATTAAACATTTCTCACAAAACCTTTAACACTGCTAACTTGTACAGTTAAGTGATTACATACAGAACGAATGTCCTTATGTCCTTTCTTCCCGGTTGTTTCACTGATATTCGATTCTACCTTGCCATGTTTATTTGTACATATGTATATCTGTTTATACTATTAATGTTCAATAAAAAAAATGATCTATTATGTAATTTTACAGACGAAATTCTTCAATTTTGTGAATGCTTATCCTATAAAATGGGCGTAAAGGATTTTATTTTGGATGTTGAATTGACGGTTTCTAGTTTTCAACAAAAGGAAGGTGATTCTGAACCCAAAAAGAAAAAAGATGTTGGTGAACCTATTAACATATGATGAACATTTATGATTATTTAAACAGTTAATTAGGTTTGAAAGACAGGGAAAAAAAATTGTGCGAAATAAATGAAAGTCAAAAGGCTTTAAATAAAATATTCGGGTAAAACCATTACATAACATAGGGAGGGCGGTAAATGATCATTTAAAATGTAAATGAGGTTGGCAGACGGGAAAAAATACATGTATGATTAATAAAAATCAAAAGGTGGTAAAGAAAATGATTTTGGTCAAACTGTCTACATATGATGATCGTTTATGATTATTTAAACAGTTAATTGGGTTTGGAAGACAGAGAAAAAAAAATCCTGTAAAATCAAGTCAAAAGGTTTTAAATAAAATATTTTGGTAAAATTATTTACATAGCGAGGACAAATAATTATTATTCAAAAGGCAAATTTGGTTTATTTTTAAATATATATATATATATATATATATATATATATATATATATATATATATATATATGTTTTTTTCATGATTTTTTTTATTTTTTTTTTATTTTATTTTATTTTTTTCTAAATTTTATTATCTGATGCTGCTATCCCACATGCACCGCAATCGCCCCTCGGAGACAAATAAAGTTTTTTTCTGATTCCGAGTGATTGAAACACGTGGCTCCAGCGTGTCATCCCAGTGAGTTTTATTATGTCGGACATGCATCACATGACACCGGTGTGCTTTCTATTTTACATGATACAACACGAGTGTTTGAAAGAAATATAATATGTGATGATGCTAAGGGAAGAGCTTTTACCGGTTCATCCACTCACTCAGGGGCGGCATTTCTGCACGGATCGCTCAACGGTGGATCACAGGGCTGCATGAAGAAACATGCAACCATTCACACATTTGAACGGTTGGGCGATTTAGGGCCTCCAATGAACCTCCTGGATTGTAGGAGGAACCCGGACATAAGGAGACTCCACACAGGAATCCAACCAGGGACCTTCTTGCATTGAGGTGGAAGCGCTCACCGCCCTGCCGCCCCCCTTTGCAGGTGCAAATCGCTGGATGGAACACACACTGTTCGCTACACTTCCACGTCATGAAGCATCTTGAAGCAGATCAGTTTCAGTCACTGGAAGCTCCGGTGATGTTGCTCCAGCACACACACAAGGAGTGTCAATCACGTTCTCTGAATTTGTACTTACACTACTTTGCACTAATACACTTTGTTTTTGTGGATCACAAGCTAACAGACATAAACAGTGGAGTCTACTTAGCTTTGGGAATTTTTTTTTTTTTTTTTTTTTTCCAGAGGGACCGATCAGTCGCCAGGATGAGTTTCAAAATCCAAACTCGGCGTCATTAGAAAGAAAATCCGCCGTAATCGAAACCCCCAAAATCGGAGTCCGCCACCTCAAAATCGAAGCTGTTGAAGTGAGGCGAGCCGACGGCGGTGCTGTCGGGGTGGTACGCCGTCGGTCCCATGTCGGAGAAATCTGCGCTGAGAGGCAGATCGGGAGCTTTGGCTTCCAAATTAGACGGCGAGCAGGAACCTAAATAACCCATAGCAGAGGAAGCGGCGGCTCCTCCCATCAGCAAGTAAACCGCCCTCATTGTTTGAGCGTTACTGATAGTGCCGTGACGCAGACACCCAACCGAATGGGCGCTTCCTTTGTGATACTTTGTGCCCGGAGAGTTCCGCCCTGCGGGGACAAACAGAGTTAACCGACGCAAATCGAATGAAAAAGACATCAGTAGCCGACGTCCGATACGATTGAACCCACCCTTCTCCCGCGGCGAGACGCAGGTCGGTGGAGACGGAGCCTCCGCGGTGCCGAGCGGCGGCGTCGGCGGCTCTTTGTCCAGGATCTGCTCGGGAACCAGGTCTTTGAGCGAAATGTGAAGCGGCTGCACCTGGTGTCGCTTGCAAAGGCCGAGCGGAGGCGACACGCTCTGAAGGAACGAGAAAAAAATGATGTTTTACATGACAGTGATGCATGACACCGATTGTTGTGTTGTAGCATGTGCTATATGCTATGGTTATTTGAATGACTCTAATATGTTTAAGTTAGCATAGCCTAGCAGGCACGTTCTCAGTTCGTTGTTTATGCGTCATATAGGCTATACCAGGGGTCGGCAACCCGCGGCTCTTTCATCATTTATGATGATATTTTGCAAATATTTATTTTTTTATTCTTTACTGACACAGTGATTTTTTCCCGATTTATTTTTAAAATTCAGGTCAAGGCTCCGCTACACGCTCTGAAAGCCCAAAGCTCAAAACGAGTCCATTGCATAAATAAGATTGAATTTTCTATGTAACACTTGGTGAATTTCAGAAGCTACACACTTGTTTATACAAAGTGTAAAGGTAATTAAAAACAATTATACAGTGGTACCTTTATTTTAGACGTCAAAAAGTAATTGCGGCTCCCAGTGTTTTCTTTTCTGAGGAAACCGGGTCCAAATGGCTCTTTGGGTGTTAAGGGTTGCCGACCCCTGGGTTATACTTATTGAGCTTGTTCTTCTCTACTCTATTTTTATTTTAAATTGCCTTTCAAGATGAAATGTCTGTTCTTGGTGTCCGATTTCATCAAATAAATTTCCCCCAAAAATGCGACTTATATATGTTTTTTTCGTTGTTTATTATGCGACTTATACTCCGGAGGGACGTATAATCCGAAAAATACGGTATCCTATGGGGATCAATAAGGTTTATCCTATTTTATCTTAAATCGTGACTGATATGTTTGTCTGTCTGGGTTAAACAGGCCATTTTATTTCATTTCAATGTGTCATTCGGTTTAAAGTACGTTTTGTCATTGACTTGATTCAATCTGTCTTATCAATGTCCAGATTTCTTTCACTTCTTTTAGTCATACACTGCTCCAGAACGCTAAAATAACACATCCTAGATCTGAATGAATGAAATATTCTCAAAAAATACTTTATCCTTTGCATAGTTGAATGTGCAGACAACAAAATCACTCAAAAAGGATTAATAGAAATCAAATGTATGAACCCATGGAGGTCTGGACTCCAAATAAAAGTGGAAAAACAAACTCCAGGCTGATCCAACATTGATGTAATGTCCTTAAAATAAGTCCAAATGAATCAGTGTTGCGTGATTGGTTTTTAAGCGTTCTCTTTATTTTTGAGCGAATATATTAAGATAAGTTGAACTTTATCGATCCCCACAGGTGAAATTCTTTTGTCACAGCAGCGCAACAACGACAGTATCAATAAATATTAAAATATGATAAATGTCGCTTGTCAAAACGTGCAGCGGAATAACAATTTTAACCAAACAAATGTTGGTAAACATTCAAACACTGTACAAGCAGATCAACACAAATCAGTTTCGCTCACCTGTTTCACCTTTTTCAGCATATTCAGCCACTGGCTAAAAAAAAAAAAAAAAAAGACAAAAAGTTTATAAAAACTTATTTTTCTTCACACTTTCACGAAAAATCTACGAAAAGCTCTGAAAAATTCACGCATTCATTTTGCTACGCGGCTTTTCCCACGTTTTACAGAAACGCGACCGTTCTCTCGTTCATTCTGGCAACACGTTCTCCAACGCTGCATGTTTTTGGGAGGAAACCCGAGCGGACTCGGTGAAAGTGCACGTCACTGCGTTGACGATGGAGAAAGAGAAGATGGAGAAAGACCTGCAGTCGGCGGGGGAGTCGGCCAGCAGCAGCAGGTATTTATCATGCGGCAGGATCAGGGCGAAGCAGCAATCCCTGCGCCCGCCGGACGGCAACTTGGGCAGATCCAGGATCTCCTTGCCTTCCACGATGGCCTCGCAGCCGCTCTGCAGCAGCACCAGCTGCTCGGGCGGAGACGAGGCGTCGTGGCAGACCAGGAGGCTGCCCTCCGCCGTGAGGAGCAGGAAACGCTTCTTCCACTGTTTGAAAAGAAATCCGCCTGGGTGAAGAAAAAAAACGGGGTCGGAAATGTGATTTCGATCAAAACGAGACCCGATTTCGGTTATTAGATACGAACACCCGGAGCTTATTGACGGTATTTAGCGATGTCGCGATGATTATGATAACAGCGGCGTACAGCTGGATTAAACCATGTCGCTCCATCATCCCCGCAGATTAGAGCGAGTCATATGGTCCGCGGATCACGGGGCTCGACCAATCAAATGATAACAAACAGATCGGGCGTCGATCAAAAAATCTCACTCTCGCATCTGGAGACTGAGCCCCTACACCACGCAAACACCTAAAAACATACGCGCGAATCTATTCGAAGCCCTTCGACGAGGTTACATTGAGATTACATTTTATTTTTTTTCCTTCGGGAGCATTTGCAGGGATTAACGGTGGCGGATCCAGACCAAAAATACACCGCGTTTGAGATTTGAAGAACTCAAAGACATCCGAACCCGTCGGGTCGCAAGCCGGGGAGCCTGTTTATTATCTTTTTCGGTCAAAACAATAAGACGCTGCGCCTTCGACGATAATATCGATGTTTTATATCCTCAAATCCCACGATTCAAAAATCTACAATCCCTCCTGTGAGGGGAGCTTGCGACGATCTCATTTGTGAAATGTACTCACTGTGCATCCTCAGCGTACCGTGGTGGATCCCGGAGACGTTCATGTCGGCGGCCGAGTCGGAGAGAAATGCCGCGAGGACGGGGGGCGGTCGAAGAGCACATGAGTTCCAATGTGAGTTTTTAATACGCAGCCCTTTAATCCCCTCCCGATCAGATGGGATGCGCGGCAGCTCGGTTTGAAGCAAAGCTTGTGCAGCCTTTGTCACGCACACGACCGGCGTGAATGCGAAACGCCGCCGCGCAACGTTCACCTCACGTTTGGACGCCTCCGTCAGCAGACAGTCCATCCGCTTCAAGCGGTATTAAACACGGGAAATACCAGTCGCAGATTGTTGTTGTTGAAACAAGGCCCTTTTTTTTGGGGAACGTCCAACCGCCTGAGCCACAAGGCGAAGTTCTTCCTGGACACCGACCGACCGACCGACTCCATGTGCTTTTCAGGAACGTGAACAGCGACCCTGACTTGCACATATGTAGTCGCAAATACATTAAATACCTTTAGCTTTTATATCTTTTGGTCTCCACTTTTTTATTTTGGTGGGACCGGCGATGCTGCACGGCCTAGAAACAGTTACATTGACGAAAAGACAGGAAGCCGAGCTGGAGGTCGCAGGGATGGAGATGTTGAGGTTCTCTTTGGGAGTGACCAGGATGGAGAGGATCAGGAATGAGTCCATCAGAGGGACGGCACTTGGTAGATGTTTTGAAAAGAAGGTCGGAGATGGTTGGGTCATGGACAGAGGAGCGAGAGTCAGTATATTGGTAGACGGACGCTGGAATTGGAGGTCTAAAGGAAGACCAAAGGGAAGATTTGAAATTAGTTGGTGTGAGAGAGGAGGATACAGAGAATAGGGTGAGATGGAGAAGGTTGATTCGCTGTGGCGAACCCTGAAAGGGAAAAGCCGAAAGGAGAAGAAGAAGAAGAAGAAGAAGAAGAAGAAGAAGAAGAAGAAGAAGAAGAAGAAGAAGAAGAAGAACAACAACAACAACAACAACAACAACAACAACAACAACAACAACAACAACAAAACAACAACAACAACAAGGAAAAGAAGAACAAAAGAAGAACAACAACAGCAAGATGAAGAAGAAGAAGAAGAAGAAGAAGGAAGAAGAAGAAGACAAAAAAGAAGAAGAACAACAACAAAACAACAACAACAAGGAGAAGAACAAAAGATCAACAGCAAGAAGAAGAAGAAGAAGAAGAAGAAGAAGAAGAAGAAGAAGAAGAAGAAGAAGAAGAAGAAGAAGAAAAAGAAGAAGAAAAAGAAGAACAAGAAAAAGAAGAAGAAGAAGAACAAGAAGAAGAACAACAACAAGAACAAGAAGAACAACAACAAGAAGAACAAGAAGAACAACAACAAGAAGAACAAGTAGAACAAGAAGAAGAAGAAAAAGAAGAAGAAGAACAAGAAGAAGAACAACAACAAGAAGAGGAACAAGAAGAAGAACAACAAGAAGAAGAAGAAGAAGAAGAAGAAGAACAAGAAGAAGAACAACAACAAGAACAAGAAGAAGAACAAGAAGAAGAAGAAGAAGAAGAAGGAGAAGAACAAGAAGAACAAGAAGAACAAGAAGAAGAACAAGAAGAACAAGAAGAAGAAGAAGAAGAAGAACAAGAAGAACAAGAAGAACAAGAAGAACAAGAAGGTCTTTGTGACAGGAAGGTATTGAAAACACAATTGACACTGATAATAAAGCGAGGATACAGAATGTTTCCTATGGTCTCGTTCCTTCCATACTTGATCCCTCCAGGTGATGGTTTACGAGTTCCACGTGACACTAGTTGATCAATGGTCTGGACGTTTGCATCTCCGTTGGGAGCGAGCGTTTTAATTCACCATCTGTCCTGTAGGTGACTTGGCACATCATTATTTCTGCTTCTCCTCTGGTTGGAGCGTCACTTTCTTGCGATGGCCGACGTGAATCAAGGCTCTTCCAGCTCTTCCTCCGAAAGTCCTCGATGACGACGAAGTCCTCCGATTGGGTTGGAGATCGTTCACGGGTCCCGAGGCCGGAGTCGCTAAGGCTGCTGCTACCTAACGCCGAATGTCTGCTAAGTTAGGTTAGCACAATAGGATAGCATTGTTGTCACACCAGGTTGTGGACGGTAGAGGTCCAACAACTTTCCACCAACATTCCAAAACTCACAAACTTGCATTATTGCTTCATTGGTGAAATGCGGACCATTATCGCTGGAAATTTTGGAAAAGGCGCCCCTTGGAATGATCTCAGGAGCACCTTGGGGACCATTTTGACTACATATCCGCGATCACCAGACAGTGCTTTTTGGTGTGAGCCCGATGACATCCATCTGTAAATGTTGGAAAGGTCAATCTGGGGGTGGATGTGCCGAGAATACTTGAGTTCCACGGTATTTTGGGTGATGCACACAGGACATGATTCAATGTTTTTTGAGCTGTGATTGAGAAACCTTGGTGAATCAATGGGCGTTTATCGAAAACAGCGGTCTGGACAGCATGAAACTACCTCGGTGTCATTTTCATCCTTGTTATTGTCACTCTGTTTATGTCCTTATCCTCGTTGTTGTCGTTTTGGTTGTCTATTCACCCCCTTGCTGTTGTTGTTGTTTTTAATTTTCTTGTCTTTTTTTATCCTTATTGTCATTCACTTTTTTATGTGGATCTCTTTTGCTATCTTTGAATTGTTTCTTTTAATTATATCTATACTCATAGTTATTGATATTGCCATTGTTGCGCTGCTATGACAAAACATTTTCCCCTATGGGGATCAATAAAATATATCTTGTCTTGTCTTGTCTTGTTTGTTTGTTTGTTTAGAAGTTTATTAGGACAGTGTACAATTACATTAAGCACAGAGGCAGAGATGTTTGTACCAGATTATAGCTCATAGCTAATTTCCATCTGTAGTCCTGGACAATACAAATATAAAACTGTATAAAATAGACAATATATATAAAATATACAGATAGGCAATAAAATAACTATATAATATATAAACAGGCAATAAAATATGTATTTTGCAAGTTGAAAGTGCTATTGTTGTGATATTGTTGTGATATTGTTACTTTGGTCATCTGGGGGACCTTGTCTTATCTTATCTTATCTTATCTTATCTTATCTTATCTTATCTTATCTTATCTTATCTCAAACCAACCAACAAATCCAACTCATGTGTCAACTTAGCAAAATGAGGGAAAAGGTGTTTTTGCAGGCAAGGCTAGCCGTTGGGTTTTAGCCGCACACCTGAGTCAAAGTAAGAGCCTCTCGATTTTTTAACTATTGCATAGCATTGAGGAGAGCTCACCTTGTGAAGGAAAGGAACCTGAATTGCTGTCGAAATCTTCTCGTCTTGGCAACTGGACTTGACTTTGGATGACTTAGAAGGCCATGACATGTTGCTGCACAGTTTGGGATGATCACCCTTCGACTTGTGCGGGAGTTAGAAAAGACAGCCAGGAGACTCGCAGACAATATGAATTAAATGAGCTGAAGAAGCGTCTCGGATCAGGAAACGTCTCGGAGTGAAGAAATTTAAAATGAATTCACCATGATCTGGATGACTGAGCACCTCCACAGAACAGAAAGGAATGTGAGGAAGGTGTATCTGGAATCTTTACATATAATTACAGATTTTCCTGTCACTAAGCTACAGGCTTGCAGGCATGGAAGCAGTCCAGAGCAGAGAACAT
Organism: Fistularia commersonii; assembly: GCF_037954325.1. Lineage (NCBI taxonomy): Eukaryota > Metazoa > Chordata > Actinopteri > Syngnathiformes > Fistulariidae > Fistularia > Fistularia commersonii. The sequence goes on from NC_141312.1 coordinate 2,264,693, forward strand.
TGTGATCTGAAACAACAGAAAAAAAAACGACATGATTAATACCAGTTTGGCGGCGTCGGGAAGCCCCAGCGTGGGACGGGACTGGAAGGCGTGCTTCATGTCGATAAACGCCTGGTTCCGCCTCAGATGTCTATGTGATGCGGTCAGATGGCGCCAAGTTATGACCGTGGCTAATGGTCCGTAGCGGTGCCTCCATCTGGGAGTCATTTGCAATGAAACAGCGACAATAAGAGCACATTCCTTAAAACAACATCATTTGTTTCTTTCTTTGTGACTTGTTTGCGCAACGACGCGATGGCCTGGTTACGTTTTGGGGAGAAAGTCTTCGACCAGACTGGAGAAACATCACTTTCTGTTTAACAAAGTCAAGTTTCGAGATACAGCTTTGAGTTCTAGATGTTGAAGAAGGGTCACGGTATCACACTGATTTACATGCACTGTAGGCGCGACGATAAAGAGGTCGTCAACATTTAGAAGGAGTTAGCATGGAGAGGCTTTCACATATAGGTTGTGAAAGCGGACCAGATCTGGCTATCTTTGTGAGCCGGTACGCTAAAGTATGCATCAGATAGGACGGTACAATACTTGATTGATCCCCATTGGGGGAATTCTTTTGTCCCAGCAGCGCGACAATGACTTCTTCTTCTTCTTCTTCTTCAATCAGAAGCACCTCCTACTCAGCATCTCCAAGACCAAGGTTGTGGACTTCCGGAAGAATCGGAGGAGACGGGTACCAATCACCATCCAGGGTGAGGAGGTGGAGATACTGGACTCCTACAAGGACTTTAGGGTCCACATCAACAACAGAGAAGGATGTTCTTCCTGAAGGTTGTTGAGGGTCTGTAGTGGGCTCCTCCAGACCTCCTACGAACTCTTCTTCGGTATGGTGCGCTGGTGGGGCGTTGCCAGGACTGGTGAGGTCAACAGGCTCAATAAGATAGTGAGGAAAGCTCGCTAGGTGGCGGGACTGAACCTGGACCTGGGGAGGGTGAAGGACAAATGGCGAGCTATCCTGGACAATCGTGGAGACCCTTGGAGGGACCAACCCAAAGGAAAAGAAGAGGAAGCAGTCCTGATTGGTTCAGTGGTTTGATTAGCCGCATCGCTAATGATAACGTGCATGAGAAAAACAAATCAAAGACAAAATAGAAGCAGATGCCAATGTATGCTGCGGCATTTATTAATAATCACAGACTTGAAAAATATGAAATAAATTAAATAAGAGTTGAACGTCAGGCTACGCCATCACAATGACACTAAACAGGAGAATAAGCATGACATGTCAGCGGGAACAACAATAAAACAATAATATATGATGAATCTGATCAAAGGTAGGGGTCTAGAACGTTCCAAACTACAAAAACATCCTAATACAAAATGCTTTCGTCCAAAAAGAAAATGAAAGGGTTTGACAGGTTTGGGGAAATAGCGTGTTTATTCTGGATCCTAAAGCGAGCTTGTTTCTTGAAAATCTGCCGTCACTTAGAATGACATTTTCGTGAACTGGGCGAAGCGGCTTCGACGGGTTCCGTCCGTCGGCTAAGACAGCTGATCCTCGTACTGCTTCCTGAAACAATCTCCCGCGGGGAAAAAGTCCCAGCAACGCTCCTGGTACATCTTCCACACATACGATTCCTAAAACCAGATGGTGGAGAAAGCAAAACTAAAGAAACAAAAATAACGCCGCCTGAAAGCAATAATCACGCAAAAGGAAAATGCATGACTTGCCTGTCCAGTGTGTTCTGTCTCATCTTTGTTGATAAGGTACATTAAGAAGAACCTGGAAGGGATGAACACATGGATGTGTTTGTATAAACCAGCGCTAACAGTAAAGTGTACGGAGGATTCTAACGGTCTGGCATAAACCGGCGAGGTTCAGGCGTTGTCCAAGTTGGGAAGGTTTGTTATGCTAACGGTTGAGCTGTTGTGCAGCAATTGGCCTGAATGGAGTTGTTATGTTAGCATTCGCGTAATTAGCTTCAGTAGCCTTACAACTATATATTCAGATTGTAACCCAGGTGAGTCTGGACACTCCCCGAAGTGTCTTAGAAGGGACTTCTTCGAAACCAAATCCAGTTGCCAGGATAAGATTTGACAGCGATTCCAACAAAGGTGGAACACTCACATGTAATTGGCAAGGTTGTGTTCGTCCAAAGTGTGAGTCTCGAAGCCGTGTGGCGTCGTATCGAAGTAATCGCTTCCGATGCCGCATATGAAGCATTTTGTCTGCACAGAAAACACAGAGCGGGGTGAAGACAGCCGAGGACAAACTAAACACCACCATGAGGGTAATAGGATGATATCATACCTCCATGTCCTCCTTGACCTGCTCTTGCTGGTCTCTAAGTTCTCCAAAGGCGTCAATAATCAGACCTGGGGTTTAAGTCCAAAAAAAAAATGGAGTTCCTCAAGCTCTTTTAGAATTTAGCTTATGCTAAGGATTAGCATACACTGACATTTCCAAACAGCACCATGCAAAGAAGGGGAGCAGAGATTCGACTTAGAGAAAGGCACTGAGAGTGCCGTCTCGTGTTTCTTCTGCGTCGTAAACATTTGATTTATGAGTCTGCTGATCGGCATCACAAATCAAGAACCCCGAAAGAGATCATCCGAGCGCAGGGGATGATCACGTCCGTCCTTTTAGAAGCGCGACCTTCCTCTTCCAAACACGTGAGACGAGAAGACCGAGGCAACACGTGTTCGGGATCTCCTTTGGCACGACCCAATGGACCTGACAAGGTCATTCCAGGCGAGATGTTGAACTTTACTCCTCAATTTTGGATTCACTGGCGACTTATTCGGTCATGAAGGAAGTGGGTTCTCAGAAAAGAGGGTTTCTTAATCTGCCCATTTGCCAACGGCAGAGACTTCATGGTTTGTCTTAAGCCTCATGTATGTTCAACGTTAAATCCGCACGTCTGTTTTCTGGGTTCATTCCCAACGTAATCCGTAGGTTTTCGGGGAGCTCGTAGCGGTACCATCGGAAGTTGGAGGTGTGCAGCCTTGTGGAGAATGCACAGTGAGTGAAAGGAACAGAGAAGAAGAAGAAGAAGACAACCTGGCATTCGTACAACCGGGGGAAAGAATGCCATGTTTGTAACTGAGTAAAGCGGAACTTGGAACTTGGAAGAGAACTCTCCCACCGCCCTTTCATCAACGCTTGGCTTAACGTTGCTTATCTGTTGAGACCATTTCGGCGTATTTGCAGAAATATGACAATGTAGCCTCTTTTCTATAGTATTCTTCTATTGGAACCAGGTTACAGGCAACCCTTGGTGTCGAGGCTTCATTCACCGACATTGAAAAACAGTCCTCCTCCAAAAAGGACTACGGGTGGACACATGTGGATACGCATGCGGATGGAATATCAAACTCCACATAGAAAGACACAGAAAATGCATCGTCTTTACCTTGAATAATAGCCAGCAGGATGACAATGACGAAAAAGAAGAACGTGATGTCAAAGACGACTCGGTACAACTCGTATTCATCCCCGGCGGGATCCTCGATCTCGTCTCCGATGCCTCCGCCGGCCCGCACACCCACGTACATGTGGAAGAGGTAGCACTGGAAGGCGATGCGAGCGCACGTTAGTAGGCCGGCGTCTGGGTTCCGGGTTGTTTAAGGCGAGCGTTTGGCCAAACAGCAGTGACTCACAGTCATCATGTCATCACATTTCATATCTGGTTCATCCTCATCCTCACTCTTGTTGTAAAACTTGCGGAAGAAATTGAAGGCCACTACGGTGTAGAGGTAGACTACCACTGCCAACAAGCCCACCGTCATCATCAGCTACAAGGACAAGCAGAACCATCAAGGGTTAGTGGACTCCGAGGGAAAAATTAAACGCAAACACTTTGGTTTTCCTTCTTGTGAACACGTGCCTGTTTGCCGTTGTGCGTGACCGAGGACAGAATGGTGCGGAGAGTTTTGACACCCATGGCGATATCCAGGAGGTGGCAGGCGAAGAAGAAGTTGTTGTAGTGGCCGAGCAGAGACATGATCAGATACCAGCATAAATAAAGGAAGGTCTGGAACGGTTAGAAGGGAAGAAAAAGTCAGACGAGAATACAAAATATTATTGCTTTTCTATGAAGATACCCTTGTACATTGATGGATGACAACGAAAGCTAAGGAGTTCTCAATCGCCTTGGGGCTACTCCCTTCAGGAGCCAATCATCTGCCTCCATCTAACCCTCTCCTTTGCCTCCTGACACCAACCAACTTCCTGTCCTCTTCCCCTCCATCCATACATCTCCTCTCTTGTCTACCAACTGACCTCCTGCCTGGCAGATCCAACCTCGGCATCCTTCTACCCAGATCTTCACCCCCCCCCCCTCTGTCCGAGTCCAAACCATCTGACTTTATTTCCAGGTTATCTAACATGTGCTTTCCCTCTGACGGACCCGTTCCTGATCCTCTCTGTCCTCCTCACTCCTAAAGAGAACTTCAGTGTCTTCATCTCTGGTGCCTCCAGTCTGTTCCCAAGTGTACCCAAACCAGACAGCATGGCTGCTCTCACCTCTGTCTTCTTCACCTTTCCTTCGATTCTAGGCGCTCCTCCTTCATTGCAAATCACCCCTGATGCTTTTCTTACTTTCAGACGTTTCTTGCATCAGGCTACCGAGTTATGAAGAGGTCTAAATGTGTAGGATATGATTATAGCAATTTGCCGTTGATTATATTTTTGCCAACCCATCTTCTGACTCTTTCTCCATCTGCCTGATGACCTCTCACACCTTTCAAGCTTAAAGGTATGTCATCCTTCCAGTTCCTGACTTCCAAAATACCACTCCCTTCCTTCAGTGTCATGAAAGCCGGTCTTTCTCTGCAAGCCTGGAGTGACATGTATGCAGGGCAAAACTGGATATTTAAAAGACTACTCTATTTTTCACACTATAAGGCACACTTAAAAATCGTTAAATGTTCTCAAAAATCATCCATGCGCCTTATAATCCTTATGATATATGAATTCTTGTTGTGCTTACTGCGCTAAAAAATCTGTCAAAATATTTTAGTGCGACTTCGGGAAGCAACAAATCCGCTTCGCTTGATTGACTGCCGCACTGTTCCCACCTGACACGAGGACGTTGTATTAAAGTTGAATATCGGTTGCAACGTCAGACTACGTTAGATGACTAATAATGTAGTGCTGAAATACAATGTTGTCCCGACCTCACACTAACTTCGGGTGTCCGCTAACACTGGCAACTATTAACCAATCAGAGAACAGTACAAATACGCTCACCTATGCCACTTTTTGTAATAGCGGTGCATACCGGCTTTTAGCATTAGTGTACATTTGTGTGCCCCAAAAATGGCGCCTGTTAAGAGACATGAAAATTTGAACTCAAGGCTATCAGTCACGCAGCAAATGACGGCAGAGTAAAGAAGACCAAACATAGTTTCTGAGGGAACGAGCAAGACGAATGAGATGAACAAAGTTCGACAAGAAGTTGTTTGGTATGTTTTATCATGCGCCTTAAAACATAGTGCGCCTCATGTATGTAGATAGACCCATTCATTGATATAGTGCCTTATAATGTGGTGCGCCTTATGGTCTGCAAAATACGGTACTCTTCACTGTTAAACATTGACTTGTGCTACGGACTTCCTGAAATTGGACCGGGCAGAAAGGGGATACAGGCCGAGCACGAGTGCGGTCTGGTCATGAAGAAGTACGCTTTGCCGTTGCTTACGCCGTCTGTGAACACCACGCCGAATTTCCATATCTGGTACTTGATGTCAATCGAGGTCGCCCTGCAAGGACATGAACTTGGGTGAGTCTTTGGCCTCGCGGGTACGAGGCTCGTAAGAGCAATGTCCTCTTGGCTTACCAAGCAAACATGGAGTTGTCCGGCTCCTCCGGCTTCTTCTCGTGTTGCTGACTCACGTCCAGCGAGGCCAAATCCACGCCCAGAAGCTCAGCGATTCTCTCCCGGCCATAAATGTCGCCGTACTTGTCCAGAACCTGGACGGAGAGACGACATGAACACGCGTCCAGCGGGAACGAGTACCCAACTCACCAACCTCACCTTTCGTTTGACAAACTTATCCCAGTAGTTGTTGGGGAAAGAGCTGCGGACATAAAGGGAGGCGCTTTGAGAAGAAGCTGGTATGTTTGCAGAGTTCATGTGAAGGTATCTCGGAGCGTTCGCCTACGGTGTGTTCAGGACCAGACGATCCCACTGGCCCTTGATGTCGTCGTCCTCCGGCTGTTCGGTGATGTAGAGCCCGTCGAACTCCAGCTTCCTCGCAAGCTCTTTCTCCCTTTTGAATATCACAAGGGGGATCTGCAAAGGACAAGGTTAGATGGATGGATGGATGGATGGATGGATGGATGGATGGATGGATGGATGGATGTGTACCACTCTGTATACTTTAGTTATGCTACCTCTTATAATGTCTGCTTGCTATCTATCCATCCATCCATCTTTCTACACATCTGTCTATCTATCTATCTATCTATCTATCTATCTATCTATCTATCTATCTATCTATCTATCTATCTATCTATCTATCTATCTATCTATCTATCTATCTATCTATCTATATGACAATCCACCTATCTATCTCTATCTATCTATCTATCTATCTATCTATCTATCTATCTATCTATCTATCTATCTATCTATCTATCTATCCATCTATCTATCTATATGACAATCCACCTATCTATCTATCTATCTATCTATCTATCTATCTATCTATCTATCTATCTATCTATCTATCTATCTATCTATCTATCTATCTATCTATCTATCTATCTATCCATCTTTCTACACATCTGTCTATCTATCTATCTATCCATCCATCTTTCTACACATCTGTCTATCTATCTATCTATCTATCTATCTATCTATCTATCTATCTATCTATCTATCTATCTATCTATCTATCTATCTATCTATATGACAATCCACCTATCTATCTCTATCTATCTATCTATCTATCTATCTATCTATCTATCTATCTATCTATCTATCTATCTATATGACAATCCACCTATCTATCTCTATCTATCTATCTCTATCTATCTATCTATCTATCTATCTATCTATCTATCTATCTATCTATCTATCTATCTATCTATCTATCTATCTATCTATCCATCTATCCATCCATCTTTCTACACATCTGTCTATCTATCTGTCTATCTATCTATCTATCTATCTATCTATCTATCTATCTATCTATCTATCTATCTATCTATCTATCTATCTATCTATCTATCTATCTACCTATCTATCTATCTATCTATCTATCTATATGACAATCCACCTATCTATCTATCTATCTATCTATCTATCTATCTATCTATCTATCCATCTATCCATCTTTCTACACATCTGTCTATCTATCTGTCTATCTATCTATCTATCTATCTATCTATCTATCTATCTATCTATCTATCTATCTATCTATCTATCTATCTACCTATCTATCTATCTATCTATCTATCTATCTATCTATATGACAATCCACCTATCTATCTATCTATCTATCTATCTATCCATCTATCCATCTTTCTACACATCTGTCTATCTATCTATCTATCTATCTATCTATCTATCTATCTATCTATCTATCTATCTATCTATTTACTACCTACCCATCTATCCATCCACTCATTTATCAATCCACCAGTCATCCATCCACCTTTCTATCCATCCAACCATCCACTCATCTTTTTATCCATCCCTCCATCCCTCCATCCCGTTCTGTCCATCAGTGTGTATGCAGTAGTTACTTTGAGGCAGTTGTATCCGATGATGCAGATGAACGATATGACCGTGTGCAGGACGGCCAGGAAGGACAGCGTGGGCTGCATGTATCCCGTGCTCTCCTCGATATAGTAGAAAACGGGGACGTCGTCCTCGTCTCCGTCGGCGTCCTCCATCCCGGAGCCGTCGCCGTCGTCCCCCGAGCCCTCGAACAAACCGGAGCCTTCGAACAAGCCGCTGCCCTCCGCCAGCCCGGATCCTTCCGTCTCCTCGTCCTCGGGCGGGGATTCGGAAACCTACGGGGAGAATGTGCTTTTCGATCCGCTCGTTCATATATTTGAATCAAAATCACGCTCTACGCGACTCTGACTATATATCTTTACTATATTGCGGTATGAATTACTGATCTTTTGCGCTAAATTATACAAAAAAAAAAAAAAAAAACTCTGCTCCTGTTCTCAATAGGTCAAAGGTCAATTTTTCACCTGACCAGCAGTTTGTTTGTTTACTGTTTAATTTAATGATGCACTTTACTGTTAACTTGCACTCTGTTATTATTATTATTTTGTTAATTTCATGTCACCGTGCAATTGTAAGAAATGTCTTCCCGATTCTTCTGCGTGTGTAGTACACTTTTATAATATACCATTTATGGAACTTCAATGTAACATATTATATATATATGTAAAATATACATATTTGTTAAAGAATTTCCAACCCTACCCTGTAGAAGAGCAGAATGAAGTTCAGGGCAAACGCGAGGAACAGAGCCAAAAACCTCAAGTTGTAGAAGTTTCTGGAGAGGTAGTTCTGCAAGAACATTGGTTTCCGTTAGCACGTTAGCAGAAGGGAGCTAAAAGGTCCAACGTTATGACGAAAACGGAGAAAGCGTCACCATGAATTTGTTCCTCTGCGTCTCCAGCTCCGTCCAAATATTGAAGCCTCCTCCCTTTCGCTCCTTCTCTTTCTTCGGTGGAGGTTTCTTTCGTTCCTCCGGCGGCTCCGTCTTCTCCGCCTCGGGCTCCTTCTGAACCTTCTCGCCCGGCTCAGCGCTAAAAAAATAAAACACAAAGGGAGTTTCTTCAGGTTCTCCATTATCACCATTGTTGGGAAAGGAATCAATTCACCCTTGACAAGACCAAGGAGATGATAGTGGACATGAGGAAGGAGAAGACACCTCATCGGCCACTGTTCCTCCAAGGTCTTGAAGTTGAGAGGGTGAGAAGCTACAAATATCTGGGTGTCCACGTGAGCAAGGACCTCATCTGGTCCCTCAAAACCATGTAGATGGTCAGGACGGTTCAACAATGGTTGTACCTCCTGAGGAGGCTCGGCATTCTACGGCTGCATTGCTGAGAGCTTCCTGACCACCACTGCTCCGGACCGTAGACGCCTGCAGAGAAGATCACCAGAACCCCACTGCCTTCTCTGCAGAGCATCTACCACCACAGAGTCCACAGGAGAGCTGCCTCCATTGCTGAGGAACACGCCCAACCTCAACGTGGACTGTTCACACTCCTAGCCTCCGGCCAGAGGTACGGGAGCGTGAAATGTAGAACGACAAGAGCGAAGAACTCGTTCTACCCGACTGCCATCAGATTCCTCAACAGCCGCAAGTCATTTTTTTGCACTTTAAATGCAGCACTGCACATGTACTCTTGTCGGAATCTTCTTGTCTTTGCAACTGGACTTGAATTTCTTCACTTGAAGACGTTTCAGACGTTTCCCGATGTAACTGACATGTTTTTGAGCAGGTCTAGGTTATGGCGGCTTGTTGCGGATCAACTCTTCCAATGACACACCAAGCTACCATATCCTAGTCCAGGGGTCGGCAACCCTTAACACCCAAAGAGCCATTTGGACCCGGTTTCCTCGGAAAAGAAAACACCGGGAGCTGCATTTACTTTTTGACGTCTAAAATAAAGGTACCACTGTATATATTGCTTTTTAGTACCTTTACACTTTGTATAAACAAGTGTGAAGTGTGTTGCTTCTGAAATTCGCAAAGTATTACGGAGAAAATTAAATTTTATTTATGCGATGAACTCATTTTGAGCTTTGGGCTTTCAGAGCGTGTAGCAGAGCCTTGACCTGAATTTTAAAAATAAATCGGGAAAAAAATCACTGCGTAATATTTGCAAAATATCTTCATAAATATTTATTTTATATGGTTTATGGGACTTCTGCTCGTGAACTTCTGCGCTCAGCATCTGCAAATCGGGACTTTACCGGCTGGCGAGTATGACTTGTTGAGGCTTGTTGAGCCGCATTTTGTAATAACAGTGCATTTTGTAATAAACGTCCAAAATGTAATCACTTTTTCATTTCATTTTGTAATAAAGCCGCATTTTGTAATAAAGCTGCATTTTGTAATAAACTGCCCCAATGCATTTTGTAATAAATTTTGCCGCATTATGCAATAAGTTATTACATATTGAGAAGATTATTACAAAATGCAATTGCAACTTTTTTATTTTCTAGGAAATGTAATAACATGGTGCATTATGTAATAACAATGCCAAAGCATAAGTTTGTTAATTGTATTTTATTTTACTTTAAAGTATTTGTAAAAGCTAGGCCTATTATTAGTATCACTGTATTAGCCCAGTAGCAGTACTTAGCAATTACTATCAGTACACTATTCAAAGGTTGCATTAACAGAGAATATTCTATAAATTCCATGTTATTACATTTCCTAGAGAATAAAAAAATTGCAAGTGCATTTTGTAATAATCTTCTCAAAATGTAATAACTTATTACAAAATGTGGTAAAATTTATTACGAAATGCGTTGGGGCAGTTTATTACAAAATGCGGCTTTATTACAAAATGAAATGAAAAAGTTATTACATTTTGGACGTTTATTACAAAATGCACCGTTATTACAAAATGCGGCTCAACACGGCTTCCGCGAGTGTGACGTTATTTTGAGCGGCGAAAAATAATAATTATAATTTTATTTAATATTTCAAGATCACAAAAATCTTCCAACTTAGACCTAAAAGTAAGAAAAAGGAACTAACATTAATGAAATACACGAAGACCTTGACCCGCCCGAAAACCTGGCGGTTAAAGTCGGACAAGAAGGTTTCACCACGACCTGGATGACTGAGAAGCTCCACAGACATGGAACTACAGTGGACCCTCGCTTTTTGCGGGAGTTACGTTCAAGTGATTTTCCTGCAATGTAGAAATGTGCTAATTTTGATGGTATTTACAGATATATTAACCCTCAACGAACCTCAAACTAATATCCACCAACCATCGACTGGATTACACTTCCCACGCTCTCATACCAGTGCACTGAACACTTTTGGATAATTGTAACGCACAATAAACATTGCAATACAATTCAAAATTTACACTAAATGAGTAAATTAAAAATCATATTAACTGTAAAGTAAATAGAAATTATTTATGGAAAGATGGGCATGGAGTATCTTCGCATTCTGGTGCATCTTCTACCGAAGGCTCAGGCATACAAACATTACATTACATTACGTTATAAACGTCTTTACTGACGTTTACTGATGTTTTTTTCTCCGCAGAAAAATCATTCCAGGGAGTTGCTGTCCATCAAGTTACAAAAGTGGACCGACCAAAACGTTATTGTCGCCCTTAGCGCGCCGATCCGTGAGGTATCGAAGGGTCCGCTTTGTGAGTCCCAACACCAAGCTGCCAACACTGTTCATATTTATAATGTTTACACTACCTTGTTATTGTTAATACAAATCCAAATGCACCGCGGACAGCAACTTAAGAATTTAATGGTATTTAAAACACGAGGCCGAGAGACATACTCAGCCTTCTCTGGCTCCGGAGGCGGCTCCTCTGTGGCGGCGGCGGCGGCGGCTTCGGGAGGCTTCTGGGCGTCTGCTTCTTCCGGCTGCCGGAAAATCAAAATGGGTTGAGGATAACGGACCGACACGGGAGTTTCCTTTCCCTCAAATCCCAGGATTCTTCGGCTGAGGAGGGAACAACTCACCATTTTTCTCTTTGTGATGGGAGTCCCTTCAGGAGTTGGGGGTTCGACAGGTGCCTCCACACCCATGTCCCCCAACCCGCCCGGAGAATCGATGCCCGGTATCCTCCCGCCTTCCTTCTCCTGGGTGTCTTCCTCTTCTTCCTCCCCGCTACCGGTCTCTCCGGTGTCCGTCACCCCGCCGGTGTCCTGTTCCTCCCCGGTTCCCGGCTCCCCCGGCCCGTCGCCGTGCACGTCGTCCTGCGTCGGATCCGGCATGCTGGCGAGGATCTCCGTCACGGTGATGTTTTTGGCGCCCTCCACCAAGCCGCCCCCAAAGAGCGTGTGCCAGATTATCATGAAGAAGCCTTTGCAGATGTTGTAGATGAAGTGCAAAATGCTCATGAGGATGGTCCAGAAGAAGGTGGACAAGGCGATCACGATCTCCTTCAGCGTCATCTTCCTGACGCGGCGGTACTGCTTGCGGAGGTTGCGGAAGGTGAAGATGTTGAAGAAGTTCAGCATGCTGTTGATGAAGTCCGCGAAAGCGGAGCTTGATTCGGGCGGCGCCTCCTCGCCGTTGGTCTCCTCGTCGCCTCCTCCGTTGGTCGCCCCTTGTCCTCCCTCCACCACGGCTTCTTCCCCTTCCTCGTCCTCCTCGCCCTTCTCCTCTTCTTCCTGCTCCGAAATCTGCGACGCGATGTTCATCTCAAAGATGGTGTCCTCGCAGAAGTTGACGAACATCTCCATCTTCTCCGACTCGCCGCCCTCGTTGACCACGTCGAAGATGAACTGCCGCTTGGACTCCCTGACCTGAGGCATCTCCCACTGCTTGCGGTTGACCTCGCTGATCTCGAAGTAGATGCGCTCGATCTTCCTGCTGGCGCCCATGATTTCGATACGACCCAGGAACGGCCGGAAGTAGTTCAGGACGCTTTCGGCTTGCTCCAGGAAGTTCTGCAGCCTGGTGTCGTGGGGCACGTGCTCGGAGAGATTGGTGAGCAGCACGGCGATGTTGAAGCCGATGTCCTTGGCGGGTTCCTGGAAGCGGCTGGCGAACTCCTCGTAGTTGATCATGTCGTTTTCATCCGCCTCCGAGCAGGACAGGAGGAACTGGATCTCCGAGGGCGTGTACTGCTTCTGGCTGTCCATGGCCTTCTGGAAGTCCTTCTTGGAGATGAGCCCTCGGGGGTCGGTCACGTAATCCCGGAAGGCGTCCGAGGCCACGATGTCTTTCAGTTTGAGGAACATGTCGAAGAACTTGAGGATCATCTCCACATTGCTGGAGGACTCCACCAGCATGTCCACCATCTGGCGAGCGATCGTACCGTTCACCACATTTCCTAAATAGCGTAAGATAACGTTAGAGAGAAGAAAACCGGCCGGGAGATACGTTTCAATCGATGAGAACGCGAGTGCGGAAGAACTGGTTTACCCTCCAACAGTGAGAGCAACATAACAACCATGTCTTTCTGGAGATCCAGGAGCTCCTTCAGCAGTCCGATTTGACTGGAATCCTACGATAACGAAATCGCAGGTGATGATTTATGGATTTTTTTTTTTTTTTTTTTTTTTTACCAATGACATTGCAGATAAACTCTGGCAGGATTGTGGAAATGCACCGGCGGGGGAAACGGAAAAACGGGAGAAACGTTTCGGCAATCCAAAGTCACCACAACGAGTTATTTGACGTTATCCCGGTGTTACGGATGTGCAGCGGAAATAGCTTTGGGTTCACTCACATTCACGAGCCGGCGGGTGCTGCAGGAGGGGGTTAGTCGTCCCATTCCTCATGCTCGGAAATTCAAAAAAACAAGCTCCGTGAAAGAAAGAAAAAAAAAAAGGAAACTCAGTTTTGTATCAACGTCCAGCTTTACAGCAACACGGTCGGAGGATTCGTTTATCCTGTAAAGCGCTGGATACGTGACACGCCGGCGATTTGGCCGATATAAGGTGAATTTATTCGTCGATCGATGTGAGATAAGACTTTTCTAAAATGGCGGATAGTTTCGGAACTAAGGTGGATATTTGAAAGATTGGACGTTAAACTGCGTGTGATAGGCGTCTCGAAAAACTAAAGAGAACACAAAATAACACATCCTAGATCTGAATGAATGAAATATTCGGATTAAATACTTTGTTCTTTTCATAGTTGAAAGTGCTGACAAGCAAATGACACTAAAATGATCAATGAAAATCAAATGTATGAACATGGAGGTCTGGATTTGGAGTTACAGTCAAAATGAAAGTGGAAAAAACACTACAGGCTCATAATGTCCTTAAAGACACTTTATAGTTTATTTGTATTTCTTATTCTCCTCCTTTTTTTTTTTTTAATTTTATTTTTTTGACTGTTTATACAATTTTCTACTGTTATATATTATTGTTACGTTTTTCTTGTAACCCTGGTACAACAATTTTCTTCGGGATAAATAAAGTTATTCTTATTCTTATTCTTATTCTTATTCTTATTCTTATTCTTAAACAACAAGTCAAAATTAAGTTGTGATTGACTAGAAGTTACACTGTGGTTTTTAGCGTTCCCTTTATTTTTTTGAGCAGTATATATTTCAAAATGAAATAGTGTCTCATTAAATACGTGTGATGTGTGAATGTCGCACTGTGATTGGTCCAGGGGGGAGCCTCTCGGCCAATGACGGCCTCAGGAGGGGCGGCTACAGGAAATGAATGTATAAATACGTATATTTTGGAACGGTCACAAGCATATTTTTGTCAGAGAGGCGACTAAAAGGCACGTGCTTGAAAATCACTTACACTTGCGCTCAAATCACAAGTTAAAGCCACAGCTCTCACAGAAAATAAAAATAAAAACACACCACAAAAAACAGAAGCATTTTCCTCCAGTGTCATTATTAGTTAATGGAAATGGCGCCAAAAATTGTGGCCCTGTTAAATGTGTGCAGACGGAGAATGTGCACACAAAATGTACATAATCCAACACAAAAATAATCCCATATTAAAAAATTGTAAACTCCAACAATGGAGGTTAAAGGTCACTTCCTCTCCCAGGAGGTTTTGCAGTCACCTGCTTCCTTCTTACATTTTTTAATCAATCATTCACGCAGACGTTTTAGTATCACTGGCGCTGCAGCGGGGAACGATATGGGTGGAAATCGGATTTGCACGCGCAAATTATCATAATTGTTCTTATTAAAATAACTTATCAATAATTCCAGGTGAGGGAATCCTTGAATATAAATGTGGGATGGTGACGTTTATCCGGGAAAACCGGGAATAAAATGCGGAACAACACTTCCTGTCATCTGGATCAGAACACAACTAATCCCATTTTACGTGTTATTTTATATCCACTATTGTGGTGAAACAAACCGTGCTGCGGTCAAAATGTTATTTTTTATTCACGGTTAGGTAACGCTTTTGCCAATTTATGTAAATGAATTAATTTCTGTTTTGAAGCAGGTGATTATAAAACGACCTGATAAGTGAAAATGACGACGAATAAATAAACAAACTAGTAAACACAGTAACCACATCAGTAGGTAAATAAAATGGATACATACTTTACCCTGCATTGAACATGTGGAAGACAGTTTAAATAGTCAATGAATTATGCAGTCTGGAAACAATTATAAACACTTTTACATAAAAAAAAATATATATATATAATGCACTTCTGGAATTCAATTATCTGCTAAAATATCGCTCAGGATGAAGCACAGCGTATAATGGCAGCCGCATGATGTGTGTTAGCATATGCTACATTCTCAGGGTGAGGAATGGTCGGCATGTCGGAACAGTGTGCGGCCGATGAATGGTGAAAGGGTTGCGCGTGCAATAATGCAGGGATTTGCTTCCGAAAAAAGACTTGCCAATAGCGTGAATCACCAAAAAAATAGTTACTTAAACTTTAAAAAGTTTTCTCGACCTGTCGTTTGCGGCGCAAAAGTGCAATTGCGGCGATCGGAAAACGGGCCCGACGTACCCGATGAAAAGCACGGCGTCATGAATAAACGGATTCTAATATGTATTTTTAGAGAAGACGTTTTGACCTGTCACTGTAGGAAAAGCTCAAGCGTTACCCTGGAGTGACCCGTCAAGGCCACGGCAGTTTTTAAAGTGAGCCAACATGCACAGAAGCTGAAAGCTCTAAACGGAACGGTGCTTTTCTTATTGCGCAAAAACAAAAACCATAACTAGAATTAGATTAACTTTTAAAAACAGTGGAAGTACTCGTCCCTTGCGTTGTCCGCCTCAGGCAGTGGACTTCACGATGCACGTTAAAAAGCCTTGCAAGCATGTTTTCTAAGAAGCGTTTTGAGGAGGCTACGTTCCTCCCATGCACATGGAGAAGTGGTCGTGCGCTCTGTGCTGTTAGACGCCTGGCGAAAACGGAAAACGCCCGTTTCCAACTTTGCCGTCCACATTCGGCGTTACGGGTGATGGAGTCAGTCGGTTTCTGTAAATCCTGCTCACTGGGATGAAGCTGCAGCATGTGCTGTTTAGATTCTGCCAATACTGATCAGGAACTCAGGCCGCACTGTACGTCCACTGGCAGAAAACCAACGCTAACGCTAACTTTAAAAGGACGGTGCACAGTTTTAAAGAATAAATTTAACACGTGCGTACCTGCGCCAGCTTCATCATCATGTGAGCAAAGACATGAAGGAATCCAACGATGGCGTCCCAAAGCCTGCTGTGAGCTAAGGACTGTTGGTTGCCGGTGCAAGGGCCCTGAAGAGAGAAACTTGTCTTTTTTTTATGTTTATTCAAAAAAGCGAATCATAAAAAACATTGTTGTACAGCTTTTCCGGGTTTTCCAGGTTCCCCTTCGAGGTCTCCTGAGGATTCCCCCTCGATTCTTCACATGCTAGCATGCTAGCATGACTCATCACCTGTTCATTTCTCCTTGTACCTGTCCTTTGTCCACTACATTTAATGTACATTTAATGTGTACTATGTTCACAGAATACATGTGTGTGAATGAGAGGAACCCGGGTGGAACAGTGAGGCTACAAGGAGTGGAGATCAAGAAGATGGAGGATTTCTAGTGCTTAGGGTCAACAGTCCAGAGCGTAGGAGAGTGTGGAAAAGAGGTGAAGAAACAGGTCCAAACAGGTTGGAATGGGTGGAGAAAAGTGTCGGAGGTACCAAGAGATAGAAAACCATCAGCCAGAATGAAAGGGAAGGTGTACAAGTCCAGTGATGCTGTATGCTTTGGACACTTTGGCATTGCAAAGAAGACAGGAGGCAGAGCCGGAGGTCGATGAGATGAAGATGCTGAGGTTCTCGTTGGGAGAGACCAGGATGGAGAGGATCAGGAATGAGTCCATCAGAGGGACGGCACATGGTAGATGTTTTGGACATAGACTCAGATGGTTGGGTCGCGTACAGAGGAGGAAGTGTGTTGGCAGACTGATGCTAGACGTAGTGAGAGAGGCTATGAAGGTAGTTGGTGTGAGAGAGGAGGACACAGAAAATAGGGTTGGATGGAGAAAGTTGATTCCCTGTGGCGACCCCTTGAAGGGAAAAGCCCAAAAGAAGAAGAATCCATATAATATCTTCATAATACCCTCTCTGCAGATCACCTACAAATTATTGACATGATAGTTCCATGTACATATCGTTAATTCATTTATCATATCTGCTCCTGATGCTCTTTTGCACTTCCGGTTGGGCGCTAAACTGCATTTCGTGAAACGATTATAAAGTTGAATCTGATCTCATCTACCGCGACCTTTTAACGTCCGTTATAACTGGCGCTGGTTGACCGCTACGCTGATGACACTCGGCTCTACGTCGGCACTCTCGGTCAACCTCAGGATCAGTGGTCATCACGATTGATCCAGCATTGTCCAATCTCTCCGCCGGGAACTAGTCTATTGCTATCTAGTCAGATGATCTACCATTGCTCTGCCACTTATTCAAGAGAGGCGTCCAGAACTGAGCTCCATTCAAATATCAGATAAATAATAGGTCACCTCCTCTTTCAAGCCCTTCGCTGACCTCCGACAAGGTCCTTGTGAAGATCATCAGCATGTAAAACATCTCACCGTCGTCCGAAAAACAGAATATCTGACGAACCTTCTCCGCCGTAGATGAATTCCTGACCGTGAGCAGACCCTTAGCTTCAGCCGGGACCCTACGACACTTTACCTTCACTGATGTCTCAGAGATAAACTGAGAACTTCTACCTCAATCTGTATTTTTGATATCAACAGCTATGGGGCGTCTTGGATCTTCTCACCTGGATGTATTCCGTCAGGCTGTTGAAAATCTGCTTGGCTACCGTCATAGCCTTGGAGAAGTTCTTCTTCCCGGGTTCGTCGATGACGTCCTTGCCGGAGTAATACCAGTAGAAATCACTGATGGACTCCTGGACAGAGGAGAGGAGATGGAATGGAATTGTAGCTTCAAGCTGACCTCCAAATGGATTTCGGACGGTTGAGACCCGCTAAGCTGCACCTGCAGTCGGAGGAGGTAATCCACCGTGCAGATGATGACGTTAATGGTGGTGGTGCTGCCCGTCTGTGTCCTCAGGTAGTTCTGGAAATCTGAAAGCAGGACCGGGAGTCAAACTTGGGAACCGACTCCGTTCAGGATCTACAAAGAGGGCGTTGGGGTTCTTACCGTTGTTGTGACCCTCGCAGAGCAGTTGCAGAAAGCGGAAGAGGTCGCAGGTGAATTCATCGTCCGCCATGACCTTCTCATCTAAGACGAGAAGACATTTCTCAGTTTCACTCAGCTACTGTTTGCTTTTCTCTTTGAATGGAAACTTGGGAATTGCAGGTCAAAGACTAAAGAGACGTACACAAAAAGATGGCCAAAAGTATTCGCGCACCTGCCTTGACTCGCATATGAACTTAAGTGACATCCCGTTCCCAATCCGTAGGGTTCAATATGACGTGGGTCCACCCTTCGCATCCAGAACAGCTTCAACTCTTCTGGGACGGCTGTCCACTCGGATCAGGGGTGTGTTTATGGTAGTTTTGGACCATTCTCCCAGAAGGTGTGGTCGCGCACTGATGTCGGACAAGAAGGCCCATCTCAAAGGTGTTCTTTCTGGTTGAGGTCAGAACTCTTCCACACCGGACTCTGTCGTCCATGTCTTTATGGACGTTGGACTGGAGCACAATCATGTTGGAAAAGGAAGGGTCCAGCACAAAACTGTTCCCACAAAGTTGGGAGCATGCAATTGTCCAAATTGTGTCGGTATGCTCAAGTGTTCAGAGTTCCTTTCACCAGAGCTAAGGAGCCGAGGCAAGCTCCTGAAAAGCAACCCTAGCTTCACCAAAGTTTACACTTGGCACAATGCAGTCAGACCAGTAGCGTCTCCTGGCAACCGCCAATCCCAGACTGGTCCATCAGATTGCCAGATGTAGAAGCGCAATTTGTGGGTCCAGAGGAAAAGTTGCCGACCTCTTGGCACTCTGCGCCTCAGCATCCGCTGGTGTTATTTACAATTTGTGGCTTGAGTTGTTGTCGCTCCCAAACACTTCCATGTTCTTAAACCACAGCTTGGAATATTTAGAAGTGAGGATTCACCCGATTCGGATTATTTGGATGGGTGAGTGAATACTTTTGGCCATATAATGTACCTTTTCCCGCAGTTTTGATAAGGCCGGCAAACAGCACGTAGCAGGCGGCGGCGACGCGTGCGTGCAGACAAGAAGAACATATTTGCTTCAACAGTTTTTAAGCAGACGGCGACAATTCACCAGCTGCACAGGAAGTATTATTGCCAAAACACAGGAAGTCAGGGTGGAAGTCACGGGGTGAACGTGATTAATCGACCGGGAAGCTGCAGGAAATTGCAGAATAGCTTGGAAAAAAAGAAGACGAGAGGACTTGGAGGGTTGGAGAATCACACGGAGTCATGCGGCACAAGTCACATGTCGGGACGTCAGAGAAATTGGCGGGATTGTCCATCAAAATGTTTCTTGTCATAAGACAATCTGCAAAACGGGGTCTCGGATTACCTTATCAGAACTTCTTTGGCGATGCGTTCTATTAGAAATGTGTATTGATCGTGTCTGAATAGAGTAGAAAATGCATTTTTGATTTTATCTTATGTGTAATTTTGATTTAAAAGGAGAGCTTTATGTGGCCTCAAATGATAGGATGGTGACGGAGTGGGGGATTCGTTTTTTTGATGGTTTCACACGTGGTTTTAATATGGTTTTAGTACGTGTTTGATGAGCGGAAAGGTTTGGATTCCATTCATTTCCCTTCGAAATGGAGGAGGAGGGGGGGGGACGTGAATGATGGACAGAGGCATCCAATCATCTCTGGACCAAAAAAAAAAAAAAAAAAGCCAAAACACAGGAAGGCGAGGGAATCACGGCGTGAACGTGATTAATTGACCGGGAAGCGGCAATAAATTGCAGAAGGGCTTGAAAAAAAAGACGACAAGAGGACTTGGAGAATCACACGGCGTCATGCAGCACACTTCACATGTCGGGACGGCAGAGAAATTGGCGGGATTGTCCATCAAAATGTTTCTTGTCATGATACAATCAGCAAAAAGGGGGTCTCGGATCTGTTCTCTTAGAAATGTAGATTGATCAATAATCAAAGTGTTTATTGTCATATGTACTGTGTGGAAACGTGTTCTTAATTTGCAACTGCAGAGCGAGCAAACACGTCTAAATAGCAGTAGAAAACGCATTTTTGATTTTTTTCTTATGTGTGATTTGGATTAAAAAGGATAGCTTTTTTTTTTTGGCCTCAAATGATAGGATGGTGACGGAGTGGGGGACTCCATTTTTTTTTATGGTTTCACACGTGGTTTTTAATACGGTTTTAGTACGTGTTTGATGAGCGGAAAGGTTCGGATTCCATTCATTTCCCTTCGAAATGGAGGAAAAGGGGGGGGGGGGACATGAATGATGGACAGAGGCATCCAATCGTCTCCGGACCAAAAAAAAAAAAGTGGGGTTAGAAATAACGTGATGCAGCTAGAAAAGAAAAATGAAAGGGTGGGACGGGGGGGGGGGGGGAGACAGATGGACGGACAGATGATTGATTTACCCCGATCTCGGTTCAACTCTGGGGGCGGTGAGACGAGGGACGGGGGAGAGGTGGCGGTGATGGTGGGGAAGGGAGAGAGGATCAGTGTGATGACAACAGTAGAGGACTAAGAGATGAGGAGGGGGGAGATTAACAACATCCCGTGGCAGATTCATCACGACTGAGCTGAATTGTAATTCAAGAGTCCACGTCGAATGAGAAGAAAAAAAAACAAACCCCGATCTCGTCTGATCGTTTATCCCGGTTGTTAATGATTTGATGGGGTTAATTATTAAATGATATTTCGGTTTATTTCAATTGATTTATTTGAATTGTCGTGGGATCTTTCTCTCGGTTTTGACAACGATGCGTTTTCTGACTTCCGGATACTTACTGGTGCCTTCTTCTGAAACCATGCCCAGCCCTTCCGCCTTGTTCTGCCTCTCAAAAGCATTCAGGTCCAGGACGCTGCCGACGAAACGGACCCGCGTTTTAGACGTAATTCTCCGAATGGACCCGCCGGGCGCAAAATGACGGCATACCAGCATGTTTGCATCAACGCCTGGACGCTCAGGAAGAACCCGACGTCCTTCTTATCCTTTAAATACTCCAGCATTTTCTGCAAAACAGAAAAGGTCGCGGTAAAGATGTGTTCTTTCGGAGCGTGAAAAGACGGGCGTCGAGAGCGGACTCACTCGCTGGACTTCGCTGTTTCCACCGTTGAGGATGGAGATACCGAGCTTCAGGGTCGTGGACACCATGGGTCCCGTCTCACCTGCAGGAAAAGAAGCCATCGGATGAAGGCGGGAGCTTCTTCCCGACGCAAACCTGGCGTTCTACCTTTGCAGGCGCTGATCATTTGCAGGACCATCTCTGCGGCGCCGCGATTGTGGAGTCTGGATTGTTGGTACAGGAGTCTTTGCTTCTCCATTTCTTTCTCCTGCAAGGGGGGAAACCGACGCATGCGTGAGCATCTGCAGACGTCACGTGTAAAGGAGAATTGAAATAGAAAGAAGGGACGCTTTTGAAATATTCGTTGAAATATTTGCCGAATCACATTAAAAAAAGTCCATTCCGTCTATTTGTTTTCTCATTTATTATTTGCATTCACTCTCCTTTCGCGCAATAATCTACCGCGTTAGCGACGAACTCGCTAAATCCACGTAAATATTCCAAACCTGCGCGCTTGAAATCAGAAGTGATTCTCTCTGCGCCGGAAGCCAAGATGTACTCAGTCGAGAAAAATATTGAGCCGGTTATTCTGAATTAAACAGATAATTATGCTGGATTTAAGCGGGGGAATAGCCTTTTGCATTTGCACCAATACTGAAAATCGGATTTATACACATGTGTATGCATATACAGTACATGAATGTGCAATAATTGAAGATTCGGATTAATGCACGTGGAATTATCTGTAATCCAGAGCAAAATGATTTTTCTCTCGTGATGACACGGCCTCGCAGGCGCTCCATCGGTTTGGGGTCGAGAGAGGTCGTCCTGCACGCCTGTCCGACTCGGGCACTCATCCATTCACGCCGCGTTATTAGTCACAAAGTTATCAAAACTGGTTTTTCACGTTTGCTTTCTAGAGCAAGCGTGACTACAGGAAGCATCTCTGAAGCCGCTTTCAGCTTTTGTCCGAAGCGGTCCGACAAAAACTGCCATCCCCACTGCAACGGAGATAAATATCTGGTATTTCAACACAACGTGGCTTTGGAATATTCACACAATACAGGGGGAAAAAAGCTTTTTTTTTTTTTTTTTTTTTTTTTTTTGCAGGGATATGGGAGGCTCTGGCTTTTTGATATAAATCACAACAACAGGATAGAAATGTTGCTCGCTGGAAATAAAAAAAAAAAAGAGCCGCCGTTCTTTTCCACAAGCAAAAACAAGTTGTAAAACATCCCCCCCCCCCCGACACCAACCTCCCTCCGCCAACCCGCTCGTCCCGCCTAGCGTAGCATTAAGCGCTATGTGTGGTGCAGCCGGATCTCAAACTATTATCTGCGGCTGCGCGTGGAGTGTGTGATGACTATGCGTCTGAGTGTGTGTCTGGCTTTCGCTGTAGTCTGTCAGTCAGCTATGTGAGTGGGGAAAAGGACACGGGTCAGTCGCATTCGGTTATGGTTGCTATGACGATGAGGATGATTACGTGAAGCGATGGGTTGAAAGCAGAGACGGGACGCAGACGTTTACAGGAGACGGCGGCGAATCACTCCGGTCTAAACTACCCCGACCCCCCGCGGGGTTCGGGTTATATTCACGCCGAAGCGTGTTTCATCTTCCTGACGTGATATTATGTAACGTCGCGCTAAAACGGAGAAAAGCCCTCGAGGTGGAAGAGATTATTAATTGCTGTTTCTCACGATTGCCTGCCGAGCGTTTCAGTTCCCGTACGGTAAGGGATGTAATAGAACGAAATATGAATATAAGAATTTATTCACCCTGTCATTCACGTCTTGTAAAGACATTCAATCGTTTTTAGACAAACAAACATTCACCCTCTCATTCGTGTCATTAATCGACATACAATCGTTCACTCATAAGAAGACATTCAAACATTCACCCTCTCATTCACGCTTTATAGCGATATATAAATGTTCTCCCTCTCATTTAAGCTTCGTATCGACATGCAAAGATTCACCCTTTCATTCACGCTTTATATCAACATACAAACATTCATCCTCTCATTTAAGCTTTATATCGATATACAAACATTCACCATCTCCTTCACATGGTGGCATAGAAACATTCACTCATTCATTTACAAATTATAATGGGACATAAAAACATTCACCCACTTATTTAAGCTTTATATCAACATACAAACATTCACCCTCTCATTTACATGTCATAAAGAGCAATGCAAACATTCACCCTCTCATTTACATGTCATATATCGACATGCAATCGTTCATTCATAGGGAGACATTCAAACATTCACCCTCTCATTCACGCTTTATATCGACGTAGAAAACATTTACCCTCTCATTTACGCCACATGGAGGCATAGAAACATTCACTCATTCACACACATGTGTCATAAAGAGACATACAAATATTCACCCTCTCATTCACGTTTTATATCGATATGCAAACATTCACCCTCTAATTCTAAGCTTTATATAAACATACAAACATTCACCCTCTCATTCACGTCACACGGAGGCATAGAAACATTCACTCATTCATTCACATGTTATAAAGAGACAAACAAACATTCACCCTCTCATTCACGCTTTATATGAATGTAGAAAACATTTACCCTCTCATTTACGCCACACGGAGGCATAGAAACATTCACTCATTCATACACGTGTCATAAAGAGACATACAAATATTCACCCTCTCATTGACATTTTATATCGATATGCAAACGTTCACATTCTCATTTGAGCTTTATATCGACATACAAAAATTCACCCTCTCATTCATGTCACATGGAGGTCTAGAAAAATTCACTCATTCATTCACATGTTATGAAAAGACAAAAAACTATTCACCCTCTCATTAATAGGGACATCCAGTCATTCACTTACAAGGAGAAATGTAAACATTCACCCTCTCATTCGCATCTTATATAGACATACAATCATTCACCCTCTCCACGTACAATCGCACGGTTCTCCTGCCTGCATGCTAAAATATCACCAAACCGGTTCTTTCTCCTCCTAACTTTCCCACACTGATGTTGAATCGATATTGGGCAATATTTGTGCTGAGCCTTGACGGCTGCCACGTCTTCGTGGGAAAAACACGGCAGTCGCAGAAAGATTTTTACGCTCGCGGAATAAAAACCGAGTCGGAAATCTACAGAGTCTTACTGGAGACTCTCCGAGGTTCACTAAAGTTAAGTGTAAGGCGTTTTAAATAAGTCTTGATCACATGCAACTCTTTCAGGGGACTCTTGCGAATAGTGACCCCGTAAGAGTCCCGGTCGTCGTAAAACCTCAGGCCGAGAGCTAAATCTCAAAAAGATGACGTACGGCTAGCTTAAAACGGACATCTGCGACAGAGCTTGAATGTGACTTGACTTTCCTGACCGCCGGCTAAAACCACCCGTCGGGTCGGGGTCCGTCAGACGTTCTCGTTAGTCTTATTATGACATAAACAAAGTGATGTTACATTTCGGTTAATACATCAACACCGAATCCAAACGCTAAATTGTTATCCGGACCGGGAGGGGAAAGCGGCGTCCGCGTGTTGAAAATTTCCCCGACGAGGTCGCGCGAAACGGCCGGGTTAACGTCCGGGTCGGGGCTCGGTCACGTTTCCGCGACGGGACGGGACGGAGACGCGGGAGTTATGGATGCTGCGTGATGTTCTGATGATGAGGCCACTCGATGCGTTGAGAGCTACCGCTCCGCTGTGTTCCTGGTCCCCAGCCCCCTCGCCGCCCATTACCAGTTCTGACTGTCGCACCTCAAAGGACATCTCATCCTCAGAATTTTCCACCATTTCATCTCCCCCTTCTTCTTCCTCATCAATATGGCAACTCTGGAAAAGACAAAAAGAGCGGAGATGAATTCATATCCGAATTTGAGACCTCCCCCCCCCCCCTTCCGAGACTCACCTTTGCCATAATATCTGCATAAGCCATATAAAGATGGTCTGTGTCAAGTTTACTGCAAAGGAGAGAAGAAGGGAGAATGGGTGACCCCTGAAATTGTCGCCGCGAACTTTCGCCGAATCCGTCGAACCTCTTTTCCGTCAAAGCGGTGCGGCTGAAATGCAGAATGAGCTGGTGGAGAGGATCCGGCTTGGTCTCTCTCTCCTCCTCTTCGTCGCCTTCTTCCTGCTCCATGGCTTTCTGCGAAGGGTCGGGGAAAGTGAGGCCGAGCGATGGCGCCGCGACGGGAAAAAGAAACGCCGAGCTTTGTCACTCACGGACAAGTCGTCGATCATTCGGTCCTCAAACGAGTATCCCTCGGTGTAAAGCCAGTTGCGTTTGTATCCCTCCAGGAACATGTTGGAAGCTCTGTGTCTTTATTTCAAAAGAGATACACCAATAAATGATTGCATTTGACAGTGAATCTTAAGAACCTTCTTAAGATAAGATAAGATAAGAACAACTTTATTAATCCCGAAGGAAATTGTTGTGCCAGAGTTACAGAAAATATAACAGTAATAAATAATAAAAAGAAAAAGGCAGAATTAGAAATAAAAATAAACTATAAAGTGTCTCAGTGAAACTATAAAGTGTCTTAGTAAACAAGTGATAAAACTATAAGTGTCTTAGTAACAAGTGAGGTAAGGAGTGCACAATAGTATGATAAAAGGAAAAATTGTAGTGTAGCTGTTATGAAATGAAATATTGCACAGTTCTGAATATTGCACAGTGAAATGAAATATTTTTATAAATTTTTTTTTTAGGTTAAAGATAGGTTTTTATTCTTGCCGGTGGCTGAATGGAGAGGACTTCTTACCTGGGGATGTTGTACAACGGCGTCATCCTGAAGCAGGCGACCACGGCTCTGCGCCTCTGCTTGGACAGCAGTTTGTGCCAAACCATTTTCTTGGATTTGAAAGGGTGCTCGGTCTGCGGAGCAAGCGGGGTTTTTAGACTTTGGAAACCAGTGGAATTGGGAATTGAGAATTGAGAAAAAAGCGGTATGTCTTTCGTGTTACGAGACAGCGAGTCCGATCTACGTCGGCATTTTGACACCAAATACAGAGCTAAGTATGCTAAAGTTAGCCTTCTAGAAAAACAACAAACTGTTCGAGAATTAAAAGCCGAACTACGAAAGCGGCAGAATGTGTTCACGGCAGTGAAAGCGAGCTTTGTAGCAGAGCAACTAGTAAAATTTTTTTTTTTTTTTTACATCAATGCAAATGCATATATAACTTTTTGAATTTGAATGAGTATTAAATTCAAAGTTATTTAACATTAAGGGATAGTTACATTTATTTTACATTTACACTGTTACTGCGACATGTAGCCCTTTGAGGACATTACTGGTTCGATTCCTGCGCTCCGACGAGCCGGTCGAGGTGTTGTTGAGCAGGACACTGAGCCCGCTTGATGTTCAACCGTCACAACACCGTGGCGAGGCCAACCCCAACTGCGAGAAACCTGGGTGCGGTCCTGGACATCCAACTGTCACTCTCAGCAAACGTTGCAGCGGTCCTGCAGATTCCTCCTCTACAACATCGGGAAGATCCGCAGATTCCTCACTGAGGATACAGCGCAGATACTCAACCAGGCTCTAGTCATCTATCGCCTGGACTATCGCACTTTGGATAAAAGCATCTACCTAATAACTGTAATGTAATGTAACCCCTAACCCTTGAGGGGTTAAATTCAGTGACCAAATGTGTTCATTTCAATTTCTTGAGGGAGTGAATTTGTTGCTTGTCTGTAGATGGTGTCAAAATGAGCGGGCGAATGGTTGGGCGTGGCTGCCATCAACTAGCTGCCAGGACAGGATGAACCCCAAAAGTCACCTATTGACCGTTGATCCCAAACTTCTGGACGTGCCGCTCTATTACATTTCCTCTGTCGATTTGGGATGGAGAGCGGTTGCTTACCACTTCAAGGTGATAGAGGACGGCAGAAACCTCCTGCACCCTCTTGACAACCTTTGCCGGAGCGTCGGCATCTTCAGCCTTCCCCGCCATTTCCTTGTAGAGGGCCATCTGCCAGCGCATGGACGGGTTGTCCACCTTTCCCCGCCAAGACACACTCGTAAATATAAACCGCTTCCCTGCCAGGATTTCAAATACAATAATTTCGGAGGTCCAACAGAGTGGAGTGATACCTTTCCCTGAAGGTGAAGGTTGAGCTGTAGGAACTCCCTCACTTCTTCATCGGTGTCCCTCTGGAAGGCAAGATGTGTTATCGGCCCGTCTGCTAGCTGTTTATTTTAAAATATCAAATTTGAAGATGGGGGCGGGGGGGGGGGGGGGGCTACCAAAGAATATCGGATCTTGGCCAGGTTGATGAGCTCCTGGTCGGCAGGCGAGCACATGTTCAGCCCGATCGGGAGCATCTTTTTCAAAGCAGCTACAATAAGTGAGGTCTGCACCGAGTAGCGATCGCCCCGTTTCTTCTTCTTGGTACGCTCCGTGTCCGAGCCGCCGCCCTGAGGAAAGGCACAATGAACCAAGAAAGTATTCACAGTATCTCGACACGCCGCGAGCCGTCCGGGCCTCCTGTGCATCCACGGAGGTTTTGCTTCCAAGCGGTAGAAACCCACCCCTTTTCAAATCCACATTTATCCCACGCCGCTATTAATAGCTGAGGCGCAACGCTAGAACTGCACACCTGTCAATTAAACTAATGCAGACATCGTACCACCTTGAGTGACATTAAAAAATGCATTGAGCCAAAAAAAAAAAAAACTTTGCCTTTTAATAACTTCCCTGAGTAGAACTGACCAATTCACTGAGATATTTGTCATATTGGTGTTTTGGTTTTTTTTTTTCTGGTTTCTCTGAGCTCAGACTGGTCAGTAGGGG
Source organism: Fistularia commersonii (assembly GCF_037954325.1). NCBI lineage: Eukaryota > Metazoa > Chordata > Actinopteri > Syngnathiformes > Fistulariidae > Fistularia > Fistularia commersonii. Next base: position 2,292,826 of record NC_141312.1, read on the forward strand.
GTGAAGTGAAAATGTGTGGGGGTGGGGAGTTGGGGGTCGGGGGTGGCTAAGTGGTGACATGACTGGCTTTGGTGAGGGGACGGGGTGGGGGAAGCTGAAAGAAGTAGGTATTATAAGAAAGTAAAATCAGTGAAATTTGCTTTTCGGGGCATGCAGCAAATACAGATACATTCAAGTGAAAACCCATTCAGATAAATAGGTTGCACAATCACATACACTGGGGTTTGACCGTAAGTCAGTTATGTTAGGTGTGTTAATTGCTGGTTGTTGAAATACAGCCAGAGGCCTTTTCCTCGTATCCTTGACACCTTTCCTGTTTCTGTTGGGAGTTTTATTTACCCTTTAACCAGCCGCTTGCCACTCAAACCAATAGCTGGAGTCAACATACAGGTTTGAAACTACAGCATTACGGCAATATTTGCAGCTAATGACTAGATACGGTCACACTTTTAGTTTACGACTAAAGGTCCCCTGTGCCCCCAAGCTGGTATGGGTGCGGTGGAAATCTAGAATCTGCGCAAGTTTACCTTTGGCCGGGAAACTATAACAGCCCTGAAAGGTATCTTTGCAAGAACTTTTCAGACTCTTTTTCCGGTATGACCAGAGTCACGGGAGTCAGAAAGCGACGGCGGCTGTTCGGGCAGCTTTTCGGTACTTTCGACTCCCAAGAGTGTTGAGGGACGACCGAGTGTCGGGGCCAAAGTAGATGGGAAAACTAGGGCGGTTCACTTTACGAAAGACAATGCTTTATGTCCAACTCCATTGTCTTCCTGGGGGAAGATGTTTGATGGGATACCAGTGACCCCTGAATGCGCTAAACCAAGATGGCTGACCCATCGTGGCGGCGTCTCTTCAGCTCAGTGCCGGGTGGAAGTGAGTAACTAGTTTAGAAGAACACTGTGCAAAGCGTTTGGGTGATAATTTAGAAAACCAGTGAGAATTAATCTTCGGGTTATAGGCAGGGCTACTTTCAGCACGCTCTGACGTGCCAATCCAGCGTCCGTCACAAGAAGTGCCTCGGTGATGTTAGTCAACGTTAGCGGGTTTGGATACTGCCGGGGGAGAGGAGAGAAAACAAAACGGGGGAGGTGCCGTGGCATTTCCAGGGAGGAGAGAAGAGAGAGCACAGAGAAGACTAACATTATCCCCTAGTGGCAAAAAAGCTGCATTACACAAGCTACGGATCAACCAACCGTCCAGGAAAGTAGACAAAAAGACATACTGGAAAGACTCCAACCCAACTATGATCAAGGAAAGAGCAAACTCGGTGACGGGATGATGGCACTGAGCTCTCACTGCCGCCTCGGGCTCGGTGCAAAGTCCAGTGCCATGAGCCCAACTCTACAGCTGAGTACTTTCATCAAGCGCCTCCAGACTCGCCCCCGGCACACACTGGCAGGACTGGGAATGACCCCTTGTTGGAGTCGCCCCTTACCGTCCAGTAGATCCCTCAATGAATCGCTGCATTTTGTGTCGTTTTGACGCACATGTTTTGCACTGGATCAGGGGTCGGCAACCCGTGGCTCGGGAAAATAAATGATAAATATTTAATTGAAGTGTATTTCATTTGTGTTAATTCCTTTTTTTTTTACTTTTAGTTCTAAGTTGGAAGATTTTTGTGATCTTGAAATATTTCATGAAATTATATTTATTATTTTTCGCCGCTCAAAATATCGTCACACTCGCGGAAGCCGGTATACCCGTCAGCCGGTAAAGTCCCGGTTTGCAGATGCTGTGCGCAGAAGTTCAGGAGCAGAAGTCCCATAAACCAGGTAAAATAAATATTGATGAAGATATTTTGCAAATATTTATTTTTTGTTGTTTACCGACACAGCCATTTTTTCCCGATTTATTTTTAAAATTTAGGTCAAGGCTCCGCTACACGCTCTGAAAGCCCAAAATGAGTTCATTACATAAATAAAATGTAATTTTCTCTGTAATACTTTGTGAATTTCAGAAGCAACACACTACACACTTGTTTATACAAAGTGTAAAGGTAATAAAAAGCAATTTATACAGTGGTACCTTTATTTTAGATGTCAAAAATTAATTGCGGCTCCCGGTGTTTTCTTTTCCGAGGAAAGATAAGATAAGATAAGATAAGATAAGATAAGATAAGATAAGATAAGATAAGATAAGATAAGATAAGAACAACTTTATTAATACCGAAGGAAATTGTTGTGCCAGAGTTACAGAAAAAATAACAGTAATAAATAATAAAAAGAAAAAGGCAGAATTAGAAATAAAAATAAACTATAAACTATAAAGTGTCTCAGTGAAACTACAAAGTGTCTTAGTAAACAAGTGATAAAACTATAAAGTGTCTTAGTAACAAGTGAGGTAAGGAGTGCACAATAGTATGAGAAAAGGAAAAAATCGTAGTGTAGCTGTTATGAAATGAAATATTGCACAGTTCTGAATATTGCACAGAAACCGGGTCCAAATGGCTCTTTGGGTGTTACGGGTTGCCGACCCCTGAGCTAAACTGTGTGAAATATGACGCAATCCAGGCAAAGACCCGGAGTGTGTCGGTTTACGTCACCGGGAAATGGGCATGTAAGCGATGCCCGGCTCCGTGTGTCGTCTTTTGGAAATAACCGGGGCAGGGATTTACGTATTCCATGAATATAAATAACTATACAATAACAGCAAAGGCGAATTCCCGGCTGAGTTCTTTGCCACTCGTACAAGAATTTGCAGCAATGCATCTACAGCTGCCCACGCGTCATTGGTTATAACTCCGGGCGGAATGCCTTTGCGAGTCAGCGCGTAGAAGCGTTCCTGTGAGTGTGTGTGGATATTTGGAGTGTGGATCGGGCGGTGCCAGTGTGCTGGAGTGGTTGATGAAAAGCTCCCCCAAAAGTGAGGTGCCATGCGGTCAGCACAGCGGTCGTGCAGGAACAGAAAGTCTAACCTCTGAGTCCCCGCCCTGGAAGACCCAGCCGCAACCCCAAAGAAGAGGACAAGGGACAGCCAGAGAGAAAATATCGTTAACACAACTGCTTTTCCTCGCAAAACTGGCAGATTAAAATCAAACTTCCGATAACGGTAGCGGTAGCGTCTGCGGTTAACCAAGCCCGATAATCGGTCGTGTATCGCATTATCAGGATTAATGGGAAACGAATAAATGCTATACGTGCTCTGTAGGAGCGGACCAGCCTCATTTGCTGGATTAAAAGTGGAAGCTAAGAGTAAAAAAAAGAAATCGATCTTTATCAAATGACCGTTTACGAGCGGCTCGAGTAGCGAGTGAGGTGAAAAACAGCATCTGGTGAATAAAATGAAGGCGACGAGGAGAAAAACAATGCCGCGACTGCTCGGATCAGCTGTCTGATCTGATTATCTCGCCTCCCTGCACAGTTGGCTCCGCCTGCCGTTCACTGACCTTGCTCATTTTGCTTTTGCTGTCGGCGGTGAGGAAAGACATGTTGTTGATTTCGTTCATCACCACAAAGTTCTGCTCCTCGCGCTTGAAATTCTGCGGCGGGGGGGGGGGGGGGGGGGATAGAAGGCAAACGTACAGCAAACAACGTGGAGACCAGCTCTCTCAATCAGATGCCAAGTGAACCCACTCACATGAGATTTAGACCAGAAGATGAAGACTTCCCCGACCATTCGGAAGAGTTCTTCGGCGTCTGGGTCTGGGCACGTGAGCCACCTCGCCCTGCAGCGGAAACAAGAAAAGGCAAGCTCGGTGCGACGTTTCTGACACAAAAGCGACGGTTCAAACCCCAAAATATACCCATCGTACCTATTGTTGTCTACATAGCGGATAAGCAGAGGGTAGAGAGCATACAAGTCTCTGCAGAGCACCGCGAACTCGTCACGTATGGTTCCGTCTTCCTCGTCGCCCTCCGATTTTCCCTCCATTCGGAGGTGGTCCTCCTCAGCCACCACCTTTGAAGTGCGTTTTTTCAGCTTCTCCATCGTGGGGATGAAATGGGATTTCAGCATCTCCGGTTTGGCCCTGCTCACAATGGGCTGCGAGAAGACTGAAAGTTGCAAAAAAAAAAAAAAAAAAGGCAGTCAGTCTTGTCCTCACTCGCTGGTGCGTGACACGTCCAAGGGAGTAACAGCAGAGCTCACCGGCCAACCTCTTCATCCAGGAGGCTTCATCTATCCCCAGGTTGTTCACCACTATTTTCATGATGCTCCCCAGCAACTGGTTCAGATGCTCCGATGTGACCTCAGTGCAGAGCTGGCCGTCCATCTCCGGGGAGTTTTCTAGTCCCCTTTCCCACCAGCGCGGCAGGTAATTGCACAGCATCGGCAAAGTGATCTCGATCACGTGCGGCATCTCGGTATACCGAGCGCCCGATTCCGCTAAATCCCCGATTTCCTTCAGAAGAACATCCAACTCTGGAATATCTGGACAGAGTTCTTGAACCTCATTGGGGAGGCCCAAGACTTGGGAGGAAAGCGGTCGAAGAAAACAATATTCAGGACTTTGCGCGAAAAATAAACGGTCGACGGACCGACCGGAAAAAAACTCACTGGCTCGCTCTCTGGGTGTCTTTGTCGTGTACACGGAAAAAGCGTTGAATTCGTTCAGATGGGGCTCCAAGAAGGCCACCGGCATGGCAGCCGCAAGGTGAGCCAAGCACTCGCCAAGAGCGGGCCTCTGTCTGGGAATACAAAGCAGAGGTATAAAAACAAAACAAAAAAAAAAAACACCCTCCAAGTGTCCTTCGCTACCGTTGGACATCAAGGTACCTCTCCACATGTGGATTCTTGACAGTTCCCAGGGAATAAATGCTACACATAATGCGGTAGCAGGACATCTGCAGATCATCCACTGCGCACATAGAAACAGAGGTATGCCAATGTCAGAAAACGCCAACATACAAACACGGTAAAGTGTGAAAGCGCTCACGGATGACGTCATCTCCGAACTGGTGCTGGGCGATGTGGTCGAACAGCGAGGTCAGGACCGGCAGCAGGGCGATGGTGGTGTAGTTTATGTTCTGTGAAACGCCTTTAACTTGCTTCGAAGACACATATTCGATTTTAATATTCGGATATTCGGCTTCTCCGTCCGCAGCGGTCGGGCAGAAACAAATAAAGCGTGTGGTACCTGGTTGCCTTTTGACACTTTTCCCAGTTTAAGGTTTTCCACCATCTTTTCTATATCGTCGGCGGCGCTCTCGAAGAACGACCGCAGTCCCGCTTTCACGATTTCGGGCCCGGACTTCATTACCGTCCTGATAAAAATGACGAATATTCACTGTGAAAAACCGTCGTAAAGGCACGGCACATCTGATAACGAAAGAAAAATCCGTAGATAAACCTGGCGTCCAGCGATCTGGCTAGAATATGAAGGCAGTTGACAATCGCCGGAGCATCCGTTCCTGAAAATATAAATACAAATTGGCTTTTTGTGACAACTGCTCTCTTCTACCGGCTGCAAACCAAGAGGTAGTGACCGATACTTAAGCAAGGCGGGAAAAAAGAAAAGAGTAGTCTCCTCGCAAAATGGATGGGCGGTAGCTTACCGAAGAGTGAAACCCTGTGTCTGACCAGAGCAGACATTTTACAGAAGATACTATGATCAGAAGGAAAGGAAAGAGGTTCAGGAAGTTTCATGGGCTTTTAAAACAAGAGAAAGTGTTATTCTGAAAGGATAAAAAGCACCAGAAATGTTTATTTAAAAGCGAATTCACCTTGCGATCATCTCCTTCTCCTTGTTGGACGAGTGTCCACCACTGCCCAGAACTTTCGCAGGAGTAGACAAGAAGTAGAGACAGTGGTTTTTGAAATACTGGTTGATTAAGGGCATCAGGATCTGAAAGAGTCCATCGGTGACAATCAGGAAAAGCTTGGATTTTTTTTTACGGTTTTGACGACCGAGAATCACACTCACCTTGGCGAAGAATTTGATTTCCTGCTCGTGAGGCGACTTTTCCACGCGCCCGCTGCTTACGACGGCCTCTGCAAAATAAAAAATCGCACCGCTTCGTCCCGTAAGCTCGTCAAAAATGCGTATTTCGATACGTCTCGCATCAGGCGTCTATCGCAAATTGTTTTTCCTCCTTGTACCAAGATGGGCGATGAACTCCTGGGCGATTTCCATCCACTTCAGCAGCTTCTGCAGGAAGCCGTATGCAAATCTCTTCTCGATGGAGGAAATGTCAGACTCCATGTCTTTAAGGCCCCTGTTTGTAAAGATGATGCAACTAGTCAAGTTCATCGTAGCTTTGTTTGTTTGTTTGTTTAGAAGTTTATTAGGACAGTGTACAATTCCATTAAGCACAGAGGCAGAGATGTTTGTACCAGATTGTAGTTCATAGCTAATTTCCATCTGTAGTCCCGGACAATACAAACATAAAACTGTACAAAATTGACAATATATATATAAAATGTACAGATAGGCAATAAAATAACTATACAATATATAAACAGGAAATAAAATATGTATTTTGCAAGTTGAAAGTGCTATTGTTGTGATATTATTATTACTTTGGTCATCTGGGGGCCATCAGATGTTACCCAGAAGGGTAACATCCCAGAAGGGTAACATCCCAGAAGGGTAACATCTGATGGCAAAATACCCATCTGGCATTGTTAGCGTGAGCATGTTTGGTGCTCCAGAATCCAATTTTTAACAGCCCGTGTAAAGGTGTGAAAACCAGTTATGTTCTTAAGAGTGTCTGGAAGCCCATTCCATTCTTTTAAGGCTTCACAGGAAAAGGCAGATTGAGAAAAGGCAGGCTTTCTTTTAGGATCATTGCAGTCTCCTCTAGACACCGACGTTAGCACTCGACTTTAGTTTACATGTCACACCTCTGGGTAATTTAGGGTCTCCGATGAACCTCCTGTATGTTTTGGGACCGTGGGAGGAACGGGAGAATCCAGAGAAGCCAAGGAGAACGTAGAGACTCCGCATAGGAAGTGCCGTAATCCAACCAGGAAGCTTGAGCCGCCATCCGAGAGCCGTTACCATAAATTCTGCAAGAATTCTACTTGCTCCGCATCATTACCTGGTCACGGCATAGCCGTTCAGTTGCAGGAATTTCAGAAGCTCGTACGCCTTCTCTCTGTCTCGAGCCTTTTCCTTCGCCGTCAGAGTGTCATACGGCACCAGCAGTGGATGAGTTCCACCTCCTGCGGGACACAAGAGCGGTCAAAACCCGGGGCGACCAAATAGCGCACCGCACATTTACTGTATAGTCTACCTTTGGCCTGAAGCTCCAACTTTTTCTTCCGTCCCCAGGTGTTGTGGTAGTTTTCAGCCAGCTGCTCTGCCATGGACTTCGGACAAAAGTGGACGATATCAATACCGATCGCGGGCAATGACGATAAAACAAAAGCAGGAAAAATTCCCCGGCATACCTGCAGGTCTCTTGAGAGAGCCATGTGTGAGATGTCGATAGGTGCCGGACTATAACCGTGACTTGGATCATAAGTTGCCTAAAACAGGAATAAATATCGTGACGCGCAATAAGCGACAACTGTATTATCCGGCATCGGTCCGAGCGCCGTTCACCTGAGCGGTCTGCGAGATCTTCCGCGATGCCGCTTTCTTCTTCTCGGACTCTTCCTCCTCTCTGGCTTTATCCAAATTCCATTCCCACGCCAGCATGGCTTTGACGGACTCTTTGATCGGCCAGCGGTAGATCTCTTTATCCTGAGCGACCAAAATGCGGCGTGACGAGAGGCGGAGTGGTGCAAAATAAACATACCCGGAATGCGCCTACCTTCTCGGAAAAGGTCTTGTAGGGTCGGAGCATGGGATGAGTCTTGGCGTTTTCATCCAACATCTCACCGTATGACCAGTTGTTTTGGATCTACAACATTCGAAACACATAAAAGCAGTCTTTAGTGTGCTTGACACTCCCAGCAGAGGAGAAAGAAAGCATGGAAATGTGTGAGGTTCAAAATGACGAAACTGCAAACCTACATCAAATGCAAAGAGAAGGATGACAAAAAGAAGGTACCTTCTCAAAAGCCCATTTATCGTGGGTGTATTCGGCATATTTGTTGATAAAGGGATCCAGTCTCTCAGGGATGATAGTGCTGTGATTGACGAAAAGAGCGTTTTCACTTAGATTTGCCTTAAAAAAAGGGAAATGAAAGATGACGAGAGAATATTCTCACTTGGTGGTTTCTACCGGTTTGGGGTCAAAGTTTCCCTCTGCATCCACTGATGCCTTCTTCTCTGTTTTGGAGGAATAACTGGCGTCGACGTAGTCCGGGGGAATGGCTCCCGCAATGGCGCATATGCACGGCATTGAAATCTTGAAGATCTCAGCATCGAATTTCTGAAGTCGCAACAGGGTATTATAGTGTGACCTCAAGAGTTCTGTTACTTGAGACTTGCGTTTTCTGGCGGCGCCTCTACCTTGTGCGCAAGGGACTCGAAGATCCCCCAGAAGAGTTTGCGAGTCAAATGCAGCTCTTCCTCGGACGCGACCCCAAAGTTAGCCCAACCATTAGGGAGGCAATAATATTTCCAGCAACGCTCATAGTGATTGGTCAAAAGCTGTAAGAAACACAAAGAAGGAAAAAAAAAACAAAAAACAATACAAGTCACAGTTAATACAGATCTATTCTGTTTTTATGATGATGATACTGTAGAGCAATATATCAATACCAATATCGGCATTTATTCTTCAAAATCCAAAAAAAAAAACCCAACAACAATATTTTTGTTATGGCTTGCAAACCATGATTCCAAACACAAATATAATAATAATTGATATAATAAAATATATGATAAGATGATACTTTATCGATCCTCATAGCGTGACAATAACAATATCAATAAATATGAGTATAAATACAAATAAAAAAGACAGCAGGATAAATATAAATAAAAAAAAGACCGCAAAATGAACACCAACAAGGATAAAAATAGACAACAGAATGAAAAAAAAAAACAACTAATGTAGTACTGCACCTAAAAATCTCAAGAATGAGGAGAGCATGCAAACTAGACACAGGATATTCAGGATGCAGGGTCACCGGTGGGGAAAATATGTTTGAATAGAATAAAGCGGACTCTCGTACCTTCAGTGGCATCTTGGCGTATTCATTGAGAATAGGCACGTCGAACACCAGCCGGCGTAGCAGGTGCTGAAGCATGGACGGACGTAGGTGCCTGAGATAGGGAGGAACTCAGTTATCGATCGGAAATCCATTCATTCATTCGTTATCTACACTGCGACTCCTGCACTCGGGGTCCAGGAGGGGCCGGAACCGGCTGAGAACCAGCTGAGGACCGGCTGTCACCGGGCGACAGGCAGGGTTCACCACATGTACAAACATACAACATCCACTCTATCGTTGACACGTCCGGGCAATTTTTAGGGTCTCCGATTGACCCTCTGCATGTTTGGGGACTTTGGCAGGAAACCGGAGAACCTGGAGGAATCCGACAAGGACGCCGGGAGAACATGCAAACCCCGTGCAGAAAGGCCCCCTGTCGGAATCGGACAGGGGACCTCCTTGTTGCGAGGCAGAAGTGCGAACCACTGACAACTTGTATTGAAGTTAAACTGACTTGCACAAAGCCATGAGGCACTCCTCGATGATATCTCTTTGGGCCTTTGTGAACGCTCGGCCGCGAGACAGGCGGTAGATGGTGTGCAGCATGGAGTCGATCATGATGGCTCGGTGGTCGCTGCCGGCAAAGAGCGGGGCGCACTTGGTGATGAGCGGCAGCACGGCTGAGCAAAGGTACCGGTTCAGAGCAAGGGCCATCTCTGTGGTGCTGAAAGCGACCTGTTGTACAACACGGCAACGAGGGTATTATCAAGGGGGTTAGCGCTTTCGTCAATGGCGGCGATGGTGTGAGTGTTTGTTTACTGTCTAGGCCTCACCGTGTCAAGAGAGGCAGCAGCTCTCATGTCGGGCAGAAAGCCCACCTCAAGCACATGAAGCAGGAAATCCTGGTTGTCAATACCGTACACTCTGTCCAGGAAGAGGACCATGGGCGCCTTGTGATCTGGCACAAAGCTGGCCGACATCTTTGGCTCTACTATGCTATTATCTAAAACAATACATGGGAAGCTCTCACTCTACAGTCAACAATTTCCAAGGATGTCGATAAATCAACACCAAATCGTATAAACTTCATGAGGCACCCGAGGCAGTAGATGGTTTGGTTTCCCAAGAGTTCACCTTTGCCGAAAGAAGGAATCTGAACAGGTAGGCTGATGACGCCGACCAGATCTTCGAGAGGGACCAGAGACCTGAGGATGGCTCTGATCCGCAGAGCCTCGCCCTTTCCAGCCTGGATCAGCTGCAGGAGATAGAAAAAGGACATATTGAACAATACTCGCACTTCTTATATCCTTTATACATTTTCCAGTATCCGGTATTGTGACTCCCTGTGAACATACATGCATCTCTGGAGCGCAGCGTCCCAGCAGGTCAATAAGAGCAGAGTAGAAGGACATGATGGAGTTTCCCAGGTGCACCCTGTTCTCTTCATGTTGTTCCTCTCCTCCAAACCTACCAGCGATACGATTCAAAGTCAAGGCCGGTGGAGATTCTCGGGTGTCTGCACTTCCGCAAGGTGGTCTTGGACTGAAAGGTACGAGTTCTTACATGGGGAAGCGCCTGTCCTTCTTCACACTGGGTCCATCCCTTGCAGGGTCCTCAGATATTTTGATGGCTTCCTCAATGGCGGCCAGCAGACCGTTACCACCCTCCCCTCGTAGTGCCGGGCCGAAGCATTCGGGCCTCCGGATGAGGAGACGCACCACCACGTTGGCGTTCTCCTCCACGCTCTCCCCTGCGGAAAGGCGAGGAATTTAAAAACGGCCGACACAAGACGGCAAAAGGAAGGGGATATTTTGTTCTACGCCAGTTCCTCGTAGCAGACCGTTGACAAATACGGCGAATCGAAGAAAGTCCAGATATTTCTCTCCGCCGCAAGGATTCCAGCCTATGTCTGGGTAGCCTTTGGACAGGAGCATCGGGCAACTTTGAAGGCCGCATCCTGCCAAATATTTCACAACCTAGACGAATATAAAAGCAATTACAGGATCACTTAACGCAAACTATGCTATTTTCCTCACTGACTATATTTACCATTTCCAGGTCTTGCTCTTGCAGAGCCAAAGCCAACTCATTGTTGTCGATACACGAGGCCGCAGCCACGTCCAAGGGGGTGGAACCCCGCATTCCTACGGCGCAACATCGAATCAACAACTTTGTATCAGTACACGCTCGACAAAAAAAATCCCGAAGAACGCTATCTTGAAAGCTGCATCACCGAGGCCGATGCCGCTGTTCTGCAGCAGATAGCTGAGATGGTCAAACATGGAACGCTGGTTCTGACGACTGATACGGCAGAAGTAGCAAAGGAAGCGGCAGCAGTTTGTCACCACTCGGGGGAACCGTATCTCCTGTGGGCAGAGAAGAAAGTGAACTGGATAGGAGTACTGTCAAGATCATCTACAATGTAGTCTACTTGGAAAACTCTGAGTGCCTCCGATATATACTGCTCAAAAAAATAAAGGGAACACTTGAACAACACAATGTAACTCCAAGTCAATCACACTTGTGTGAAATCATAGTGTCCACTCAGGAAGCAACACAGATTCATTTTGACATGTTTTAAGGACATTACATCAAAGTTGGATCAGCCTGGAGTTTGTTTTTACACTTTAATTTTGAGTGTGATTCCTAATCCAGACCTCCATGGGTTGATACAATTGATTTCCATTGATCATTTTTGTGTGATTTTGTTATCAGCACATTCAACTGTGTAAAGAGCAAAGTATTTCATAAGAATATTTCATTCATTTAGATCTAGGATGTGTTTTTTAAGTGTTCCCTTTATTTTTTTGAGCAGTGTACTTCCAGCATTTACCTTTGAGTCTCCTCCTCCCAGGACATTAACCATCACCTCCATGACAGTTTCATGCATGCCCAAAGCCCGCATCAAGTTTGGGTGCTGGTAGAATACTTTGTTGCTCATGATGTTCCTGAAGAAAAGAAATCGCCCGTAAGATGGTATCACTTGGACTTGTTGGAGAACGGGAAAAAAAATAGGGGAGAAAATTACGAACCCGATGCTTTGAATCATGAGCCTCTCCTCTTCCGGGCCCATCTGGACAATGAGCAGTGAGCGAATTTGGCCCAAGCACTCCAACAGTTCCATGGTATCCTGGATTGAGACGGCATTGATGGTGTAGGCCTTGGGAAGAGCGCGGATGAGTTCACCCAGCCCGTCATACTGCCGGTGGAGGAGGCTGAACATCATCCGAACGAGCTCCGGGTTCTGGATGAAAGATTCTTGCGCCCAGTGGATCATGGTATGTGAAATCAGCTCCTGCAAGGTACCTGGCGGACAGTGAAACGGTGACGTCCGAGTACCTGAATGACTTTGAGGCAAGAGCAAGGAACAGTTTGTGCCGCTGAAACAGAAATTAAATCCCTCGGACGTTTGAGAAGTTGAAATCCCGTTGGATTTATTTGTGCCTCACTTGGTTTTACGTCCTCCTGTGGCTCCGATTCCACTTCTTCCTTCTTCTGGCGGAAGGTTTTCACCTTTTCCAGCAAGCGAAGCAGTCGTCCGCGGAGTGAATTATCCACCTCCTCCTCCTTCTCTTCCTCCTCGATATGAACGCCTGAAGGCGAAGTGATCCATAAGAACCTGCCGGTATACCAGTCGTGCACGGCGTTACGTCCCACGTCGATCTCAGAACTCACCGCAGTGCGCCAGAAGGGCATTGTGAAAGGTCAGCAGTGCTTCGCGCACCTCGTCCGGAATCGGGCACTCGTCATATTCGGCACAGCTCTTGAAGTTCATGAGCATGTTGACCTGCGGAACCCCAAAGGTACAAACCGAGTGTGTCATTGTCAGTGTTTGAGCTTCAAACATTGTCCCTGTAGTCTACATGTACCTGCTCTTGTGGCGGTGAACGGAACTCCCTGGTCTTGCGCGCCGTCTCGGCGGCACTCATGGTGAAGGCGAGCATCAGCTCATTGTAGCGCTGCCTCTGATTGGACTGGATCTGGCTGACGAATTGATCTGAAAAGGCGGTGATGGCCTCCACCCTGTGGCGTAGCTCGCAATCGCAGAAATACTGTAGCAAGGTGCACATCTGGAGAACGAGAGCGGTTGTTATGGTGCCGAAAGCTTACTGCGCAAAGAGGTGAAGGGATTGTGGGGAATCCATCCATACCTGTAATTTGACGGATTCTGGAAGCTTCATCTGGAAAAGTCCTTGCTCCAGATGTTCCTCTTTAGATTCCCCACCCGTCTCTCCGGGCTTGATCGCTTTCTCCGTTTCCTCTTCGCCTTTCTCGCCCTTTATTGGCTCGGCCTCTTCCGTCGGTTCCTCTTGCGCCGCGGTTGATTCCATCTCCTCCGCCTCTTCTTCTTCTTCTTCTTCGTATTCTTCCTCCTCTTCTTCACCGAGGCCATCATCTTCATATTCCTCCTCTTCTTCCCCCACTGACTCGTGTTCTTCCTGGAGTTTTGTAACTACTTTCTGCACCTTCTCGTCCTTTGCTTTAGCACTCTCCTCCATAAGCTCCTCTGCTTTCTTGCCGCTGAAGACCGTGGGTTCAATCATCTCCAGGATGTGCGTGACATCTTCATCATCGAACACCCCCATGATCAGAAGGGTGCTGATGAGCTTCAGGATCGGAACAAAGTGAAACTCAACACTGCCCCCGACGGGGTCTCTCATGGCTTGACCTCCATCTTGGACGGCCTCTATCAACATGTTCAGTGCTTTCGTCTTCAGCACCTGGAAACGAAGAGCAGCTTTGGTTACGAGCGACAGGAGCATTTGTGAATGCTGAAAATATCTCCACTCACTTGCAGGGGGACCACAGGACTCAAGGTGTAGATGTCTGGATCGGTTCCGACAAAACCGATGGAAGAAAAATGGAGTTTGGGACGCAGACAGGTGGTGAGGCCCACCCCGGGTAAAGCATGTGATTTATCCGTGTACAGGGTGATAGTGCGTGTTTCGTCCGTCATGGGAACTATGAACTCCTTGTTGGTTCCCAGCCGGTTCCTCTTCGCAGACTCCAGGTGCATGCTGATGAGCAGGTCGTAGAAGCCGCTTCTCATCGGACCGGGCAGGTAGGTGTTTTCGATGGCGTAGAAGAGCTGCGATTCGTCCACGTGGCTACACAGAGCGTGAGCCACGCGGTTGTTTCCCAGAGCGCAGACCGAGCCGTACAACTTAAGGGTATGATAGTGAAACTTCAGCAAGTCCATTCGCTCGGACAACTCCAGGATATCAATGCACCTAAAGGAAACGGAGAAGTTTTTATTTGCCGGAAACAACCGCAAGTACCTTATAGCAGTGATTCTTAACCAAAGGGCCGCGGCCCAAACTTGGGCCCCCAAAAAAAATCTGTTTTGTACGTGTGGGGCCGCGAGGGCTGCGGGACGCAATAACAACTCCTGACCATGTAGTGGCGCTAATGCATCGGTCAGTTATTACTTTAACCAGCTCCTTAAATAAGGAGAAGACATTCAGCTTGCTGTAAACAAACAAGATGGAGAAATATTTAAAACGAAAAATTGAAGACGACCCCCCGCCAAAAAGGAAATTTTTGCGCAAGTACAATCCCGACTTCATTAAGTACGGCTTCGTAAACGGGGGTAGCGAGGCAGTGCCGAGTGTGTAGAGTGTGTGTTAACGCTGTCTAACGAAGCACTGAAGCCGTCAAAACTACAGCGGCGCCCGAGAGACCGAGCATCCGACGCTTGTGGGAAAGCCGGTGGAATTTTTCAAGAGAAAAGAAGATGGGCAACTCTGACTGACTGGCAAGTCTAAAAGTGCGCTGAAAGCTAGCTACCTCGTAGCCAGACGTGTGGCACAAAGTAAGAAACCATATTTTATTTGACAAGGTTTTTGCTTGGTAAACTGTAAGTGGATTTGGTTTATTGAATTGAATACAAATCAAACCAAGAGTGAGATAATTATAAACCTATACAGTGTATATACACTGCTCAAAAAAATAAAGGGAACACTTAAAAACACATCCTAGATCTAAATGAATTAAATATTCTTATGAAATACTTTGCTCTTTACACAGTTGAATGTGCTGACAACATAATCACACAAAAATGATCAATGGAAATCAATTGTATCAACCCATGGAGGTCTGGATTAGGAATCACACTCAAAATTAAAGTGTAAAAACAAACTCCAGGCTGATCCAACTTTGATGTAATGTCCTTAAAACAAGTCAAAATGAATCTGTGTCGCTTCCTGAGTGGACACTATGATTTCACACAAGTGTGATTGACTTGGAGTTACATTGTGTTGTTCAAGTGTTCCCTTTATTTTTTTGAGCAGTATATATTAAATAATACATATTAAATGATATATAATATAATTTAATTAATAATAATAAATAATATATATTAAAATGATATTTAATGGTACTGAAAAAATTGGGCCTCAGGGTCAGAAAGGTTAAGAACCCCTGCCTTAGAGGACAGTACTACAATGTACTCCAAGTCTCCAACCAATCAACCAAACCAAAGACAAAGGCTCACCTGGACAATCTCCAGCAAGCTACCAAACTAGCTTGCCGACCTGAGCGGGCTGGCTGGCTAGCTAGCCTCTCAAAACTCCAGATCCCGACGGCGACCTGAGCAGGCTGGCTGGCTGGCTAGCTAGCCGGCTAGCCTCTCGAAACTCCAGATCCCGACGGTGACCTGAGCTGGCTGGCTAGCTGGCTAGCTAGCCGGCTAGCCTCTCAAAACTCCGGATCTCGACGGTGACCTGAGCAGGCAGGCTGGCTGGCTAGCTCGCCGGCTAGCCTCTCGAAACTCCGGATCCCAACGGCGCCTAGTAAGACGGCATTTCCATCGGCCGAAAACTTCTTGCTGGCGCTCATCGGCACTTTCTGCAATTTGGACTTCTTCCCAATAATTCTGTGTATGTTCTGTTCCTTCTGTTTTTTTTTACTTGTGAAGCGTCTTTGAGTGTCATGAAAAGCGCAATAAAAACCCCATGTATTATCATTATTATTATTAAGTCTGACCTGTTCTCCTCTGGTATGTGGAGAGCCATCATGGTGAGCGGTTCCATGCAGTGCACACTCCAACCCAGCCTCTCACTTGCGCGTCCGGTTTCCGGTGCCAAAAAGTGGTTGGGCATCCGGCTCCAGATGACGGGCGTCAACATTTGGACGTCTAATCTAGGGGGGCACTGAGGCACCGGGTTCTTGCGTTCGCTTCGGAACATGGCCGCCGAGATTGGCATGATGTTCTGGAAAAGACGGAAGATACCGGCCGGTAAAGCGAACACGATCGCGCCCCACTGGAAAATGAATACGTTCGGCTGATTTGAACAGGACGACGATTTTGGGACCGACCTTGAGCTTGCCGAGCTCAAACTGAATCATATTCTGACTTGAAGGCAGGACGAAGACCGCGGGGAACAGCTTAGTGTTGGGCTCCACCTGGAAGATAGAGTCAGACATGGATTGTAAACCAACTAACCAAGAACATCGTCCATCGCTTAACTCGATTGTTCAAGCCTATCTAACCTGGTAAAACGTGTTGATCTCCTTTCCGTTTGCCGTAAAAGTCATGAGTCCCGTGTCCAGATCGATAAGACAGCCGATGACGAAGTCCTCTTGGCTGACTCGCGTCTGCTGAGAGCTGCTGAACTCCCCTCCGCACACCATGTAGCAGTTACTGCGTTTAATACTGCGGCCATGACATCAATCGACGTCAGAGCGAGTCGGTCATTTTCGAAAACGGTGTTTTTGTCGTATTTCTCTATCCAGAAGCGTTTACAAACCTGTCATGTATGTTGCCTTTATCGTCCCCGACAGTGACCGTCACATTTCTTACTTTGCTGAGGTCAAAATGAGGGTCGTACTGGTGATAGTCCGGGGTGATCCAGCCGACCCACACGCCGCCCGGCTCCTGGCCCGCAAATATCCGAACCGAATAGTAGTACTGGAAAAAAAAAAAAAAAAAGGAATGCTGGAGTTCAACGTGGCGCTATTTGTGAAGACAAGTACTCTTCGATTTCTAGGAGTCGTACCGTTGTTGTGTTGAGGATGATGTCCACGTCGTCCCTGTCATCTGGCACCACGTCCTCCACCAAGCGAGGAATGGTGGGAACAACGGGGGGCGGTGTTATTAAGGCAGCCTTCTTGGCCTTGAAGAGGAACCTGGCAGCAACAGGATTGGTTGATTAGTTTATAACAGTGGTTCTTAACCTGGGTTCGATCGAACCCCAGGGGTTCGGCGAGTCAGTCTCAGGGGTTCGGCGGAGGTCAAGACACACATTGGTGATGACATCACTGGCTGCAGGTGATCACGCTACATAGCTCGGCCTATCCGTGCTGCAGGGATTTTGGCGCGCTCAGTTGTAGTAACTTGTGACTGTCGTGATGGTACGTCATGTGATTTCTTACTTAAAATTTTAATCCCTTCATACTAATTATGTCGGGCAAAAAAAGTAAGCGGACGGAAGAATTCACATGTATGACGGAACGTGATTGGAATCGATGTCCTGACCGCATGATTTGAAATGACAAGATGAGCAATTCTAGTCCAGCACCGGCAAAACTAAGGGAAGGCTTCCTTCAGCTGCATGGAGATGGGAACTACAAGAACATAGCGCTTGCTGGATTCAAGGTGAAGGGAGCCAGATTCGATGAAAAGGCTACTCTGCCTGTTCTTTGTACCCATCAACGAAACGATCCTCGATCCAATAAAGAAGAGTTCGGTGAATGCGCATGTAAAACAGGTGGGGTTCAGTACCTCCAACAAGGTTAAGAACCACTGGTTTATAATAATAATAACCTTTATTTATACTTGTAAGACCACCGAGGTCTCCCTCATTTTCAGGGTCGACAAGTTTACAAACAAAGCAGAGCACAGGACAAGAACAGGAAAGAACAGGAAAGAAGCCCCAAACTCCAAAGACCCTTCTGGAGTCTTTCCGTACGAACCCCTTTTTCTTGCTTTTTTCAGTCGACGCGTCCTTCTCGTTCTCCCCGTTTTTTATCGCCGGGATGTCCTTCGGCACTGAGGGTTCCTTCTTCTCCTCCTCCTGCTCCTTGCGACTGGCCGACTTCTTGAGTATTTCAAAGTCCGAATCCGGGTCCACCTCCACCACCTCGTCCTCGGGGATGGTCAGGGCCCGGGTGAGGAGCGTGGTGCCCGCCGGGACTTTGAAAGTCTCGTGAAACTCGACCGGCATGCTAAGTCTGAAGAACAGCAGATCGGTGTTGGCGTTCTGGGATCCGAACGTCTTGTGGGTGACCTTCAGACAAGGGGCCGTTTCCACTGTCCCGTCCACACGGGACATCTAGAGTACATAAGAGAGCGTGCCGGGGGCGAGTTGAGATTTTCGGATAGTCCGCCGGAAAACCGCATTGTTCAAGACACGGTACCTCAATGTGATGATGATCGGGAGGCACGGCGATGTACTGGGGAAGGCTCTTGCTGAACCACATTGTGATGTCTCTCTTCATGTTGATAGCAAAGGGCTCAAAGCCCTCCTGAAGGCCACAGATGGTGAAGTAACGGAGGCTGCTGACATTTTGACCCAAGTTAATGCGGCCAACCTGGGACAACCCCAAGCTGCATACGGGTATGAAGCCTAGAATTGTTGGAGGCATGGGAGTTAAAAACAGGCTTGGTGCGGCGCTATCGATGTTGACATCCACTTGTCCCCGTACTCACCTTCTCCTATCTCAATGTCTTTAAAGGCCATCTCCGAGCCTGAATCGCTGATCAACATTTCTCCATTGAGCGTGAACATGATGTTCATCTCTGTGAGGTCAATCATGCAACCCACCACGTCCCCCGACTGCCACTGTCGACCGAACGGCTCATTTCCGATATGCCATCGTTGGGCCTTGGATACGAAAACGGAAAGAAAAAGCCAAGGGTTTGTTACACAAAGCCCATGATCGTTTCTGGGACGGGAACGAGTTCCGCGCCTACCTTGAAGCCGTTGAATACATACGCCAGCTCATCGGCGCCCAGCTCGGTATCTGCTCGAACGCAGGGTCTGGCCCAGCCGACTCTCATTTCTCCGACTGTGACGGCCTCGAACTCGAAGTACCATTTCCCTTGCGTGACAGCGTAGGACTTCTCTGCTCGGAACACCCTGATCTTATCTCCGCGGGAGCTGCCTGATCCGTGCCCGGCTACATCGACAGAAGCGAAACAGTGGTAGCACAACTGAAATACCGATATGACACCTGTAGCTTTAATACTCATGGATTTTCTGTCAGAGAGCCTCTAGGCTTCTGCGCCGCAGTGCTAACTTACTGCCTTCCTGGTCTGGCGGTTCTATGTTGTAGCCGTAGCCGATGAGCGTCCGAACAGCCGCGCAAACAGTGTCTCTGTTAGTCTTTTTGGTCTTTTCATCAAGCAGGTTGTAGGGCACCAGACGGGGATTGCGCTTGTTCACTATATCCTGTGCAAAAAGGAGGAAATAGATACATTCCCAATATCGAATCTGGCCCGCTACGTCCGCGAGAACGTCTTAAATGGTATGATTGTCTTAAAATGAATAAGTCAAACGCATGCATTGACCGTAAACTACATCAGTGTTTCCCAACCACATTAGTGTGCCGTGAGAGATCATCAGGCGTGCCGTGGATAAATGCCCACTTTCACCTGATTGGTCCGAAAATTATTTATCCAACGCAAATAATGTGTCTTCCTATGTCTATGTGGGCCCATTCCATGGCAACGGGTAGTGAATTAACCTGTGCATCTGTGTATCAGAGTGATTAGTGACGCTTTGCGTGATACATTTTTAAAATAAAAAGTACCGTAATTTCCGGACTATTGGGCGCACCTCAATATAAGCCGCACCGGCTAGCCGGTCGCTATCTCGGGCTTCCTCCTGCGCACTAAAACCGTCAAAGTCGTCTTCTTCGGTGTCAGAGTTGAACGGACTCAGAATTTCCCGGTCATTTCATCCGTCCGATGTGACGAGGATAAACGTTTTAGCGGCGTGAAGCTCGTTAGCGTCCCTCACCCAAAGTCCATGTATTAGCCGCATCGTTGTTTACGTGAAAAAAGTCGTGGCTTATTGGCCTGGAAATTACGGTACTTGTATCCGCGCAAACAAACAGGCAGCATTTTTGAAAACGACCAAGACGAGTGAGAAAGCAGTGAAAGCTGCTATAAAGTTGCTGAACTCATCTTAAATCCAAACAGCCACACACCGGAGCGAAACATTGATACTAGCTGCCGGCAAAATCATTGTAAAAGAAATGCTCGGCTCTGGCGTTGATAAAGAAATAGCCCGAGTTTTCTCAAATAATACCATTTCCAGAATTATTGATGACATGTATTCAGACATTGCAAAAAAGTGTTCTGGAAAAGTTGCACATCAGTGGGAAATTTGCATTGCAACTTGACGAATCTACAGATATTAGATACATTCGATTTCACACTAAGTAAACTGAGACTACGGTTTCATTCTAACTCATTAAAAAAAATTTTTTGACATATTTATTTGGTGGTGATTTTTCTTTTGTAAAATATGTGCCGTGGCTCAGAAAAGGTTGGGAAACACTGAACTGCATTTCCCCACAATTCTTGCTGATCGTGTTCACCGCGAAGACCTCATCCCGCCAGTCAATTGCAGTGTATGTACATCAATGGGACTTTCAACCAGTGGAATTGAGAAATACAAATGGTCTTGGAAGCGAAACGTTGCTGCAGACAGAAGGATGTTTCAAGAAAGACGGGAAGGCCAATACATGTTTGTGTTTCAAGGTAAAAAGCGGTATGTCTTTTGCGTTACGAGACACCGTCGGTTGTCAAAGAGTCCGATCTACGTCGGTATTTTGACGCCAAACAGAGAGCTAAGCACAGAGCTAACTATGCTAAAGCTAGCCTTCCGGAAAAACAACAAATCGTCCAAGAATTAAAAGCCAAACTACGATGGCGGCAGAACGTGTTCACGAAAGCCGCATCCAAAAACACTGCAGCAGTGAAAGCTAACTTTGTATTTACATTTATTTTACATCACATTTGGTTACATTTATACTGTTACTGCGGAACGTAGCCCTTTGAGGACAACCGTAATGCTGATGTGGCCCTCGGTGAAAATGAGTTTTACACCCCTGACGTTAACATAGTTTTCAAAATAATACAAATGAAGCTTGGCGATCGGGAAATACCTGCACAATACTGTATGTCCAGCCCTGTCGGACCCGGTCTCTTGCCCAGACGTTGTGCCCGTTTTCTGCGAGCCTCTCCACTAAAGTGTTCTGATTTGGAGTCAGCTTGACGTGGTTGAGGTCCAGCGGAGCCGGCTTGTAACCATTGCTTTGGATGTAACTAAGGAAAGAATGTAGATCATTACGTGCCGGGATCGGCAGTAATTGCGCTGGTCAGACCAGGTAGACTAGCGTCTCACGTTTTGGGGAGCTTGGTCTTCTTCAAATTCTCCTCCGCTTTCTCGTCTCCCATTCCGACGTGACAGCCCAACGCCAGAAGAGTCCTGTGAAAAGGACCGGGTGAAAGAAAGCACACCATATTTGACCGGAAAAAAGACCCGGACTTACTTGAGTGTCTCCCCTGACATTGCCAGGTTGTAGTTTTTCTCCGGCTCCGGCAAACCCTGAAAATCTACCAGGCAGGGGTGCAGCTTCTTGTTGTCGTCGCGAAACTTGATCGATCAAAAACAAAGCAAAAAGTAAAACGTAAATGATCTAAAATATATATTGACAGTTACGCTATTTGCTGGTGATGATTTAGACTAATTGCACTGACCGGTCCGAAGGTCCAACCCTGCTCTATACGAGTGACGGCCCATAACTCGTGGCTATTCTCCGCTAGCTTCTCCCGAATGCGCTCCAGATGCGGAGGCAGTACAATCTGAAAGGGTGACGGTTTCAGTGAAGTTAAAACGATGATGAAGATGAAGTTGCAGACACCCGGAGTCCCGGTTTTTCACCTGTATGGTGTCCACGGGGCATGGCGTGAACGCCGTGTGCGAGAGGGACTGCGTCGGACCCAGCAGGTTGCGGATTCCGTCGAAATCATGCTTGTACTCCTTGATGGGCTCGATCCGCAAACGGTCCCTGGGAAGCACGGCTTCGTAGCACGGAGCGTAGCCCGGCGGAGGGAGGAACTTGAAATCCCCGTGACGACCCCCGAGAAGGAATCGTAACCTTGTTGTCGGGATAGCGAAAACGGGTATTTTAGAATCATCCCGATGTGCGTTAAGTCATTATCGGACATTCGTGTCTTACTTGACGCCGGCGGAGAAGCTGACGACGGGAAAGAAGAGGCCGTCCAGGTTGAAGTTCTCGAACATGCCTTGAACGGGGTGGCCGTTGATGCGGAAAGAAATGCTGGGCACGTTCAGATCCAAGCAGCAGCTGACCACGTCTTCAGCCGTCAGGATGTGCAGGTTCGGCGTGGCGACGTGACGCGGAACCCGTCCTGTCGGGAAAAGCGAAGTCGAAATGAGTCGTTCTGAAAGAAAGAAGGTTGCATCTGCAAAATGAATCTATGTATCGTAGAACAGGGGTCTCAGACTCGAGGCCCTCGGGCCGATCGCGGCCCCTCGGAAGAATATTTTGTGGCCCCCCCGCCTGAAATCCGGGGGTTTTATGCAGTGGGTTTAAATAAGAAAAAAAAAAAAACAGGCAAGGAAAAAATGAAAAGGTAACTTTGCAATGTATTTTTTTGCTTCAAAATTTGAAAAAAAAAAATTTTTTTTTTTGGCTAAAAAATGTCTGGTGAAATTGTCCAAATCATCTTTTCTTTTCTTAAACAAAAAAAAAAAAAACATTAGAAAATTAAAAAGATTGATTTAATCGCCAGAATAGCCTTGTAAACATTAGACCTCCTCTTTTACAGGACTGCCTCAGAAAATGAGAATATTGTGATAAAGTTCTTTATCTTCTGGAATGCAATTAAAAAAACAAAAATGACTTGTTCATGATATTCTAATATTTTGAGATAGGATTTTTGAGTTTTCGTAAGCCATAATTAGCAATATTAAAATAATAAAAGGCTTGCAATATTTCAGTTGATTTGTAATGAACCCAGAATGTATGACAAATTTTTGTTTTTGTAATTGCATTACAGAAGATAAAGAATTTTATCACAATATTCAAATTTTCTGAGACAGTCCTGTATATATAGACACATATATGTGTACTGTGTTTATCCACTTTAATTTTGAGTGTAACTCCAAATCCACACCTCCATGGGTTCATACATTTTGATTTCCATTGATAATATTTGTGTGATTTTGTTATCAGCACATTCAACTATGTAAAGAATAAGGTATTTAATAAGAATATTTCATTCAGTCACATCTAGGCTGTGTTATTTTAGTGTTCCTTTTATTTGATATTTACATACAAATATAAATGCAGGACTGTCTCAGAAAATCAGAATATTATGATGAAGTTCTTTATCTTCTGTAATGCAATTAAATCAACAAAAATGACTTTTTCATGATATTCTAACATTTTGAGATAGGATTTTTGAGTTTTCTTAAGATGTGAGCCATAATCAGCAATATCAAAATGATAAAAGGCTTGCAATATTTCAGTCAATTTGTACTGAATCCAGAATGTATGACATTTTTGTTTTTGTAATTTCATTACAGAAGATAAAAAACTTTATCACAATATTCAAATTTTCTGAGACAGTCCTGCACCTGCTACCAATCAATTTTCTAATAAATTCTAGTGGCAAATTTTCCCACTGTGAAAAATTTTCTCCTTTAACTCAACAATATTTTTAGGGTGTAATTTTGTAATTCTTTTTTAATATTCATTTTAATATTAATTCATCATGTATTTTGTAAGAGGAACAGCTCATGACATATAAAGATTTTTATCATTCACCTGTTTACCTCCTTTACGCTAAAACAAAGGAAAAATCTGGACTTAGTGTCACTTCTGGGTAATGATTTTACCGGTCCGGCCCCGTCGACATCAAATTAGAAATAATTTCGATACCCCTGCCGTAGAACCTCACCTGACCAGAGGTGCAGCCCGTCGAAACCATAAGAGTAGAGGTCGTCGCCCACGCCGTTGCCGCCCCAGCCTTCCCCTCCGCCGGGATACGGGCTGTAGCCCTCGGTCAACGCCCAACCCACGCGCAGGTGGTACGGCTGAGCTGTGAGGAAAGGCTCCACCTCGTCCACCATCACCTCAAAGTACCACTTTTTATACTGAGTGGATCCCTCACAGGTGCCCAGGAAAATATTCGGCCTCATGCTGGAGAAGGATCACACCAGATTTAGTCCAGAAGACGTGCTAGACATGCAGAGAAGTGCATTCGGAGTCGAAACCCACCTGGTGACATAATTTATAATGTTGGTCTGTAGCAGGAGATCGCGGCCCGGGAGCAGATTCTCCGTGATGAGGTTCTGGTTGGATCTCACCGCCACGCCGTTGCAGACGCACAGCGAGCAGAGAACGTCCAACACCTGCAAACACGGGACGGGAACGGCTCACAACTCCTCAAAACCTGCGTACTTTTGTGAAATCTGTTATTTCCCGGCATTGCGTCGGGTCACCGTTGGAGGTTTATAACCTTGTGATTGCGTCCGTGTTTATCCAGCAGGGAAATGATGGACTTGATGTGATTCTCCTGGATGATATTCAGAACCTCCGGACTCTCGATCAGAACACAAGAGAGCACCTCCAGGATCCCTGTGACAAAAACAACACATATATATATATATAGATAGATAAAATAATACATATATACCTGTTTATACATAGAGAGTTACATATATGTGTATACAGGACTGTCTCAGAAAATTAGAATATTGGTATAAAGTTCTTTATCTTCTGTAATGCAATTAAAAAAACATAAAATGTCATACATTCTGGATTCATTACAAATCAACTGAAATATTGCAAGACTTTTATTATTTTAATATTACTGATTATGGCTTACATCTTAAGAAAACACAAAAATCCTATCTCAAAATATTAGAATATCATGGAAAAGTAATTTATATTTTTTTAATTGCATCCCAGAAAATAAAGAACTTTATCACAATATTCTGATTTTCTGAGACAATCCTGTATTTATGTATATATGTAAATATCAAATAAAAGGAACACTAAAATAACACATCCTAGATGTGAGTGACTGAAATATTCTTATAAAATACTTTATTCTTTACATAGTTGAATGTGCCAATAACAAAATCACACAAATATTATTAATGGGAATCAAATGTATAACCCACAGTACACATGTATGTGTCTATATAAACAGGACTGTCTCAGAAAATTAGAATATTGTAATAAAGTTCTTTATCTTCTGTAATGCAATTACAAAAACAACAATTTGTCATACATTCTGGATTCATTACAAAGCAACTGAAATATTGCAAGCCTTTTATTATTTTAATATGACTGATTATGGCTTAAGGAATGTCAAAAATCCTAGAATGTATGACAATTTTTTGTTGTTTTAATTGCATTCCAGAAGATAAAGAACTTTATCACAGCATTCTAATTTTCCGAGACAGTCCTGTATGTATACGAATATATACGAACGCTTAAACAACACAATTTAACTCCAAGTCAATCACACTTCTGTGAAATCAAACTGTCCACATAAGAAGCAACATAGATTCATTTTGACTTGTTTTAAGGACATTACAAAATTACATATATATCTATATACATGATATATGTATATAGATATATATATACACGGAACGGTAGAAAATGCATGATGTGTACGTGTTTAATTAGTATTGGAATGCAGCACAGTAACACAAAGTACAAAGTACAAATACAAAAAAATAAAAGACTTAAAATGTAAATTGTCACGAAACAAGCCATTAACATTGAGCTATACAATGAAACATCCTATATCTTTTAAATCTTACTTACCTGAAGAAGCTTCCAAACGGTCCAGTTTACTGACCAGCCAGTCCAGGTTGTCGCAGAACAGAGCACAGTTTGCACGATTGCCGCGAATCAAGGAAGCTTCAGAAAAGCAAGACGTGTCGTTTTTAGTAAGGCAAGTGAAAAGAGACGATCGCACCGGAGAATACAGATCTCGTCGGCCATACCTAGCAACTCGTACAATAAATTCACTATCTCCTTCCATGACTCTGCAGCTTCCTCTCCGGCATACTCTGAGAAATGGGCGGCGGTGTTGTAGACGTTGAGCCGATCCACACAGTCCAGAACAAGAGTAATCATTCCCTGTGGAGAACATCCAGGTTGAGAGAGAATAGAGTTCAGTGACGTGCAGTCGGTAGAGGCAGGCGAGGCCGGGGCCTCACCTGGCGTCATGGGAAGAAAAAAAAGTCAAATGAAAAAATAATTTGAATGGTTCTATTTATTCAGTGATTTGTGCTAGAAAGTTATTTTCAACATTTTTTTTTTTTTTTCCAAAAAAAATCACATTAAGCGTTCAAAAATGAAGATGAGCCGTGCGGTGACGCGGCAGCCAGCGGAGCCCGCAATGGATTGCGCAATAACTGCGTATTGCTGTCTCTGTGAATGTCACTATTGAAATTTTCAAACACTTCAAGCACTAATATATGAACTAAAATTCTAGCTGATGTGTATACTTTTTTTCGTCAACAACCGTAGCGTGTTTCTCATGCCGAGCGATCGTAAAGCGGCAGCGAAGACACGCTGAGTGAGGCACGCAGTGATGGTGCCTCATGCTAGGGGGCACCGCTGATCCCAGGCAGCCTTTTTACTACTCGGCTAAAGAATAATAGAATTAGCAATAGCAAGCTACTGTAAACAGTTAGCAAGTCAAGTGCAACCATCCAGTTATTTTTTCCTCTTGCTTGGCTTTATTTCCAAAATGGAGGATTACATAGCTAAACTGAAAGAATTTACTAAACTAGACTTTCAGTCGAAGCAGGAGATAATAAGTAAGGGAAGACGGATTAGCTTCAGACTAGGAGACGGAAGACTTGGTCTTTTCAAACGAAGTGGTACACTAGAAAATACTGGCTGTGTGGATGTCAAGTAAGAAAGCGCCTTTTCTGCTTTTCCTGTGTTCTTTTCTCAACTTCTGACAATCAAACATGAGCGGTCGTCCGCTCGCATTCAAAGTCAAATCGCGCTAAAAACATTCGGGATGTCCAGGATAGATTTGGCTTTGAATGAACAGCAAAGACTCAACATCAGCATCCACAATGCTAAGCTAAAGGAAAACCGCTCAGCGCCGCATGGACTTCATTTATAAGTAAAGGTAAGAGATAATTTTTTTTTTTTAATGTGCTTTTTTCTTTGCGACAGTTTGTATAGGTAAAGAATGCTGATATGATATTTTAAACAAAACACGTCAACTGCAGCCAATAAAATGGTGAATAAGCTACTCCGTAGGGTTCATATGTTTCTAAATCTGACAGATGACCTCACCGCACGTCACTGATAGTTAGATGTAAAGAAAAGTATTCTTCACCCAGAATGCCGGACTCACCTCCTCTTGGAAGAGGTTCTGTCTGTTTTTGAGAGAACGGAGCTTGAATTGTTTATCTTCGTGCTCCAGCTCCTCCTCGGGGGGTCTGAAGTAGAAGATGAGGTCCTGCAGGGAGAGCACCACCATGTCCATCGGCAACGTGGGGGGATTGGCCGATTTGTTTTTCCCACTCAGAGCGTCCAGACCTCTGGAGACACAGCGAGAACGCTTTGAGAATAAAATCCGAAGCGCCCGCATCGGTAAAGATCCGAATGGAATATCGACGGTACTTGATGAACTGGTTGAAGAGGCCCGTTGTGCTGTAGATCATCCTGGCCGCTTGGGACTCTTCGGTCTGGGAGCGAGCAACTGTGAGGGCATCGTCCATGTGACCTTCTTTGTGCAGTATGGCCTGAGAATTGGATGGATAGTGAGATGGACACAATGACGCACAATGACTCCGGCACTTTTTGGGGATATACCTTTCTCTTTAGAGGACCCAAACGAGCAGATTTGGCATCCACCGCGGCGTAGGTTAGCCAGAGGCCGGCGGAAACGTGCTGCACAAAACACATGGACTCTCCATACTTGATCTCAGGTGTGCCCATGCCTTCCACGTCTCGTTTTTGGGCGACCTCAATTTTTTCCTGTCGTCAAGGCAACAAATGCGTCAAGGTGGATGAAAACTACTTTACTGCGCAATGGTGTCACAGGAACGTCCCTGACCTTTGAGATTCTGAAGCAAAAGGCTGACATTTTGGAATTGGCCTTCTCTGGGTCAACCAACAGCAGTCCCTTTTCTTCATCCAGGAGAAGGTATCTGCCTGTGGTTATGTGACGTATTCGGAATGACTGACCCCATTTTATGTGGCCGCCACTCCACCTGTGTCACCAGCAGGTCAACATGACTCAGCAGAATATCTTCAAAACTAGTTGAAAATACATGTTTATGATGGGTCTGTGGAGGTTCTCGGTCATCCAGGTCGAAGGTGAATTCTTGTCAAAACCGTCTTGTTGTGGCAACTGGACTTGAATTCCTTCACTTGAAGATGTTTCAGCCCTGGTCTGAGAGCCTTCTCAAAGGAGTGTCCATGTGATCCAACAGGTTTCACTTCTTTGTCTGGCTCTACCTTTTCAAATTCCAATCCAGCTAATCCCCAAAAGTTGCCTCCTTTAGCATAACAACCCCCTTAGGACTAGTTTCTGTGGATCAACTCTTCCTCACACAACGAGCTAGCATAGCCTAGACCAGGGGTGGGCAAACTACGGCCCGCGGGCCGCATCCGGTCCGTCGGTCCTTTTAATCCGGCCCGCTAAAGATTGGTACAGAATTCATACTTGATGTGAATGATTGAATGATTGGATCAATGAAACAGGAGATTATTTCATTTTTGGAGCTACTTGAGAACACTTTAGACTTTTCCAGAGCTGAATCACACAGATTGGCTTTGCGATTTAGCTTTACTGTGGACATACTGACACACATGAATGAGCTGGACATGAAGCTACAAAGGAAAAACTGGTTTGTGCATGAAATGCAAGCAAACATCAGAGACTTCACGTTCAAAACAAATGTTGGATGAGTTTGATGTGTACTGTTAACAAAAGCGTTTTTTACATTTTTTTTATATGTATCGTATCTTGTGCTGACCCGGCCCGTCTGTCAAATTTTAAAAGCCAATGCGGCCCCTGAGCCAAAACGTTTGCCCACCCCTGGCCTAGACCCAACCACAACCCTGGCAGATATATTGGGAAACTCCCCCAGAGGTCATTGGACCTGAAGAAGCCTCTCGGATTCAAGTCCAGTTGCCACGACAAGAAGATTTCGACAAGACTGGTTGAGATGCATACTACCAAAGAAAGGGTACTCACGCAATGCGCAGCGGCTCGAGCCTCCACAGGGATCGAGCGTGGCTGCATACAGCACCCCCCTCATAGTGGGCAACTCTGGAATACATTCAGATTTGCAGCTAAATAATCTGCCGTAGTTTAAGGCCAAACAGTAATATTTGGTTTCCACCAACCAGCAAACCAACAACGTCGGCCGCCAAATCATACTCGGTATATAAGTGAAAATTGTCGCTCACCTGCGCTGGTCGTCCCCTTGGTCAGCAGCTGGGATCGCCAAACACTCGTCCATGTGCCCGTGGAACAGCCTGAGCACATATCCGCCGGTCAGAAATCCTAGGGGACGAGTATCCAATTACTTCAGGCGATCGCAAGTAACATCGGCAAATATGAACAGAAAAACAAGAGAGACCTTCAGCCAGCTCACAGCCAGACATCACAGGGGTCATGGTCCACAGGGTTTGCATGAAGGAAGCATCTACCATCAGGTCACCGCTGGCGTAGGACAGATGCTGAGAAGAAATTAGGCGGGACTGGTGAGAAGATCATCCGACGACAAATTAGCATTGGGAGCACAGGAAGTCCTACCAGGTATCTCTCTGACGACACACTGACGAGAATGAGATCATCTCCCACCCTGACCTTTTCACCTTCAGACCTTTGCTTGGAGGCTGGATGGATTGTCCACCAGCAGGCCTCTCCTGCCACACAGAAAAAGAAAAGGATTTAGAAGTACGAGTTCGCGCAATCGTGCCAATGGAGCGACGAGCTACCGAATGGACAAACACCTGTGGAGTCCTCTTGCAAACCCACGTCAAACGCCAGTTTGTCGGTCAGCGAGCGTGATGTAGTCAGACAGCTCAGGTACTGAGGCCAAAAAAGAAAAGCAAAGTTACCACCTTCGGATGGTTGGGATACAGATACCGATGCAGATCGCGAGAGAAGAAGGAAGGAGTGTCGCCACTTGATCGTGAATACGCTCACCATGCTGGAATGGGTATGCTTCAGGAGGATGGCGTGTCCGTACAGCAACGTTCTGTGTCCTCCACCTTGAGAGGACTGGAGGGTCCAAAGAAACAAATGATACAGAAATGGGAAATCTGAATGTGTTAAGCCTCGTGCGATATCAACGTTGTGTTTACTCCCCTTGTCCTACGGGTCAAAAATGGCCCATAAGACAATCTTTGTACCCTAGTGGTGTACAGCCCACATGGACACATAAACAAAAAAGAAGTATCGCTTTTTCTAATTATGGGGTCTCTTTAGGAAAAGTCATAAAATTTCAAGTTGGAAAAAAAATAGGTTAAGGTGTTTTTTCTACAGCTTAACATGGTAGTGGGTCACTTTTGACCCACAAGACAACGCAAAGGGTTAAACAGGTTGTGTGAGGTCTTTGAGTCGGGGTTATGAGTGAAAGTGAAGCAGAGAACAGCGAAAAGTTCATCTCAGCGTACCCATTTGTCCAAATCCACGGCCTTCGGTCGGCAGGAGGTAGAAAAGAGAAGCAGAGACATCAAGGTGAGGCAGGAGAACAGAGAAAGAATGTGCGAAACTCCAACGCAACGGCAATTCATCTCGGTACCTCATCCACGGAAGTGTTGGACAACATTTCCTGCAACGCCCGAACGGACAAGGACTGCTCCAGGATGAAGCAGCAGATGGCCAGATCAGGCGGGACATTCTGAGAGACAACAAGAATACTGTTCAGAGAGACGATCGGCGCCGTCAAGGAAACAAGAAAGTGCGGGAGTGTGTTACTACCTGAGCATTGGAGGTGGTCTCTAGGAAACACAGGCGGTTCCCGAACCCTTCGCAAGACAGACACAGCTTGATCTGCTCTTTTAGAATCGAGGCGGTGCACTGAAGGACCACGTGGTCGTCCTGCAAAGACGATGTCGGTCTGAGTTGGAATGGCAACCAATAGACGGGTCGGTTCGGTAGGCGGGTACTTCAAGATTCAAAGTTCCGGCAGAAAAAGGGAGTTTCCTCCAACAGTTCAAAATAATGCAGTAGGTCAATTGGGGATAGAGGAGATACAACTATTGTCCTTGGAACCGAACCTTCCTTGTTTGATACCCGGTTCCTGCTTGTGTGTTTAAATGTTGTTCATCCACGATGGGTTAAAGTATTAAAATGAATTCTTCTTCTTCTGCTTTGGGCTTTTCCCTTCAGGGGTCGCCTAATCTAAGCCTATTCTCTTTATCCTCCTCTCTTGCACCATCTCACTTCATATCCTCCATAATTCTTCCTCTAGACCTCCAATTCAAGCATCCGTCTACCAATATATTCACCATAAAAGTATCAAATTGATTAAAATGTATAATTAATTATAGATATGACAATGAAAGAGTGACTGTTTGTGTTTCTCCGAATGAGACGGTAAATACACTGCTCCAAAAAATAAAGGGAACACTAAAATAACACAGATGTGAATGAATGAAATGTTCTTATGTAATACTTTATTCTTTCCATAGTTGAATGTGCTGATAACAAAATCACACAAATATTGTCACTGAAAATCAAATGTATGAACCCATGAAGGTCTGGATTCCAATTCATACTCAAAATTAAAGTGTATAAACACAGTACACATATATGTGTCTATATATACAGGACTGTCTCGAAAAAATAGAATAATATGATGAAGTTCTTTATCCTCTGTAATGCAATTACAAAAACAAAAATATGAAACATTCTGGATTCATTACAGATCAACTGAAATATTGCAAGCCTTTTATAACTTTAATATTGCTGATTATAGCTTACATCTTGAGAAAACTCAAAAATCCTATCTCAAAATATTAGAATATCATGAAAAAGTCATTTTTGTTGTTTTAATTGCATTACAGAAGATAAAGAAAATTCTCATTTTCTAAGACAGTCCTGTAAAAGAGGAGGTCTAATGTTTATAAGGCTATTCTGGTTATAAAATCAATCTTTTTGATTTTGCTGTGTTTTTTTTGCTATCGTTTTTTTTTTTTTTTTATAGAAAGAAGAAAAGAAAAGATAATTTTAACGATAATTTTCTGAGACAGTTCTGTAAAAAAGGAGGTCTAATGTTTACAAGGCTATTCTGGTTATTAAATCAATCTTTTGGTTTTTGCCGGGGGTTTTTGCTACAGTTTTTTATTGTTTTTTCTATATAGAAATAAGAAAAGAAAAGATAATTTTAACGATAATTTTTTGAGACAGTCCTGTAAAAAAGGAGGTCTAATATTTACAAGGCTATTCTGGTTATTAGAATATCATGAAAAAGTCATTTTTGTTGTTTAAATTGCATTACAGAAGATAAAGGAGTTCGTCACAGTATTCTCATTTTCCTAGAAAGTCCTGTAAAAGAGGAGGTCTAATGTTTACAAGGCTATTCTGGTTATTAAATCATTCTTTTTGATTTTGCCGAGGGGGGTGGTTGCTATTGTTTCTTTTATTTTTTTTATTGAAATAAGAAAAGAAAAGATCATTTTAACGATAATTTTCTGAGACAGTCGTGTAAAATATATATTTATATATACATTTAAACAAAAATGATCAATGTAAATCAAATGTACGAACCCATAGAGGTCTGGATTTGGACTCGCACTCAAAATAAAAGTGTAAAAACATTACATTACATTGCATTTGGCAAACAAAAATTACTTTTTCATGATATTGTAATATTTTGAGATAGGATTTTGGAGTTTTCTTAAGATATAAGCCATAATCAGCAATATTAAAATAATAAAAGGCTTGCAATATTTCAGTTGATCTGTAATGAATCCAGAAAAACACACTACAGGCTGATGTAATGTCCTTAAAACAAGTCAGCGTTGCTTCCTAAGTGGACAGTTTGATTTCACACAAGTGCGATTGACTTGGAGTTAAATTCTGTTACTTAAATATTCCCTATATTTTTCCCTATATATGTCTCCACGTGACGTGCGAAGGAGAGGGTGAATGATCGTTGGCCGAACGGAAGGAACGAATGATGAAATCCAAAATTTCTGTTTATATTTTCCCCCTTTCCTCTCCCGGCGTTCCTCCGGCCTTGTAATCCCCCCCTTCGCCTCCCTGGCCCTGTGACAGCGGCCGCTCCCCCGGAGATCTCTATTTCAGGCCGCTGCACCTGCTGTTCACACATCCCAGTTTGGAGAACACCAGATATTTGGTGTTGGTTTGCCAGGAAACATTGGCCCACAAAGCGATTGCCTGGGTAAGACAATTAGCCGCTTTGCTGAGGAGGGCGACATTCTTCCCCCGACGCCGCCTCAGGCACGGGGAAGAAGTCGATGCTATTTTTAAGTAAAAAAAAAAAAAAAAAATTCAACGTACACGTTCACGATGCAGACGTGAATGGAAATGTTTTTTTGAGCGAGACAGTTTGGATTTCTGTGATAAAAAAAAACAAGATTTTTCAAAAAATCTCCACCGGCATTAACATAGACAGGACTGTCTCAGAAAATTATCGTTAAAATGATCTTTTCTTATTTTTATAAAAAAAAAAAAAAAAAAAACTATAGCAAAAAAAAAACCAGCAAAGATTGCTTTAATAACCAGAATAGCCTTGTAAACATTAGACTTCCTTTTTTACAGGACTGTCTCGGAAAATTATCGTTAAAATGATCTTTTCTTTTCTTATTTCTATAAAAAAAAAATTAAAAAAAAACAATAGTAACAAATATCCCAGCAAAATCAAAAAGATTGATTTAATAACCAGAATAGCCTTGTAAACATTAGACCTCCTCTTTTACAGAACTGTCTCAGAAAATTACCGTTAAAATGATCTTTTCTTTTCTTATTTCTAAAAAAAAAAAAAAAAAATTGATAGCAAAAAAAAAACAAGAAAATCAATATGATTGATTTATTTTCCAGAATAGCCTTGTAAACATTAGACCCCCTCTTTTACAGGACTGTCTCAGAAAATTAGAATATTGTGATAAAGTTTTTTTATCTTCTGTAATGCAATTAAAAAAAAACAAAAATTACTTTTTCATGATATTGTAATATTTTGAAATAGGATTTTGGAGTTTTCTTAAGATATGAGCCATAATCAGCAATATTAAAATAATAAAAGGCTTTCAATATTTCAGTTGAACTGTAATGAATCTAGAATGTATGACATTTTATGTTTTTTTTTTTAATTGCATTACAGAAGATAAAGAACTTTATCACAATATTCTAATGTTCTGAGACAGTCCTGTATGGGGCAGTTTGAAAGACAAGCACATTGTACAAAAATAACCAGCAGCCAGACGGGCAATAAATGAGTGTCCACCCTATAGTGGCTGACACAAGAGGGTATAGAGTTTCTGTCAGGTTCTGTTTTAAGTCAGTGTGTGCACAATGACGCCACCACACACACACACACACACACACACACACTGACCTACAAATAGACAAACTGACAGCATGATGGGTTCCGCACTTTTCGCCTGAACTTTAGAGTGAACAAAAATGAAAAACGGACAAATTTTGCTTTTGAAAACCGCATCTGCAAAACCGGACCCGGCGGCGAGCAGGTGCTGCGACGGGACCAGCTTTAAACCTGCTAATCCCACCCGGTATATATAGAACACAGCAGAGTTCCGGGGGGCGACGCCGATGCATTTGTTCATATATTTTACTTTTGTGCACAACGGCAAGGAAAGCTTTCATCGAGCAAAGAGAGAAAAAACGGGGTCACATTCAAAGTCGACGGGTGAAATTGTTTTCTAAATCCCGACGGAGTGTTTCCAGGAGATCCCCGGCCGCATTTGCAGACCGACGGTCTGACAAGAGCGGGCTTGATCTCAAGGCCACGATGACCTTCTGCAGTCTTTGGCGGCGACATCAGGAGGGGAAATCCGAGAGGCCGGCTTTGAGTAATGAAACAAAAACAAACGTCGGTCAGATGATTCCGCCGGCTGACGTTGCCTTTGCATCAGAATCGACAGATAGGAAAACATCGCTAATCCATATCTCATAAGGGAAATTATTTGTATTTATTTATTTTATTATTTTGTTTTTTGTACTATGTTTTTTTTTTGTTTTTTATTTAAATTAATCTCAGCAGGCGCCCATCCATTTATCTTTGGTAGAACCGAGATTCTGCTGTCATGAGGCCTGATTTAAATATCTTTTGGATCCATAATGCTGATGACAGCTGACACGCTGCTGTTTTTAGAAATCTGTTGTTAACTCCTCACCATCAGATCGCTTTTAAACATATCAGCGTTAAATTAAAACGTTTTTTTGTGTGTGTGTGTGTGTGTGTGAGTTGCAGGTTTTTGTTTAAGCCGGCACCACTATGACAACATTTAATAAACATTTCCCCAGTTGCCCCTCTGAAACATAAGATCATATATTCATATTACAAATAAGACACTGAATATTTACCAAGAAAATGCTATTAGCTTCTCTCCTCTTAGCATAGCATCACATGTGATCATTTTCCATGTTATTATTGTTGTTATGCAAAATCAACATTTGTCCCTTGTACTTCAATTCTTTTTCTTTTTCAAATTCACAAGCCTGTGAGTTGTCCCACCATTTTTGCCCCATCACTCGCGTTTCTTCTAACACATCCAACCTAACCATCAGAATTTCAAGGTAATTCCTTCTGGCTGTTTCACCTCATCGCGCCATCCGTCACCTGGCGCCACATCTTTTATTCTTTGTGACAAAACAGGTATTTATACCCATGAGGGTATAAATAGATAACAATGGCCAGGAATCCAGCCAAATGTTTGTGTCAGTCTGTGCTGTGTTAATGTCAAAACACTCTTTATCACGTGTTAGGAGGTTACGGTTAACTGTAAACTGAAGGGGTCGGTGAATATGTGCCCTGCAAACCTGCGGCAAAGATTTTTGAAATGAAGCGAGATCAGTATCACTTACGGTCCGGAGGAACTGAATCTCCTCCTCTCCATCGGCACCTTCTGCCATTCTCCCCGAGCCCCTAAAAAGAGAAAACTCTGAGAGAAATGGATAGGTGTGTGTCACTTAGTTCCTCCGGTGACTTTGCGCCCGACACACATGGGCAGGCAGGGGGTCCTGCAGCTCGGTGACAAATGAGATGACTGTTCATTCTTGTCATTTAACAGCATCGTGAAGAGGAGGAGCCAGCTGACGGAGCCCCGACTCAGAATCAGGTGTCCCCGGACTTATGAAACCTGGCCTTCTGATATCTGCAAACGAGAACGTGAATCGTGATGAAACCGGAGTGCATTACGTAACTTGAAGATGCTAAAACCGGTTAAAAATCAAATGTGATACCGGTATAGGATGCACAATTTCTAGTGACGTCGTTGTTGTTATTATCGTGATTTTTTTTTCAAATGTAATCTTTGAAAAGTACTAGATTAAGATAAGATAAACTTTTTTGAGGTCTTTCGGGGAAATTTTAATGAATATGAATAAAAATATAAAGACTATTAGAAAATGGAATAGAAATATATAGACTATTAGAAAATAGCAAAAGATATCCACAAATAAATAGACGACAGAAAGAACAACAACAACATCAAGGATCAGAGCGGTCAGTGATGTTGTTGTTATTATTGTGATTTTTTTTTTTTTAAATGTAATCATTGAAAAGCATTCGATTGAGATAAGATAAACTTTTTTGAGCTCTTAAGGGGAAATTTTAATGTATATGAATAAAAATATAAAGACTATTAGAAAATAGCAAAAGATATCCAAAAATAAATAGACGACAGAAAGAACAACAACAACATCAAGGATCAGAATGGACAGTGATGTTGTTGTTGTTATTATTGTGATTTTTTTTTCAATTGTAATCTTTAAAAAGTATAAGATTAAGATAAGATAAACTTATTGAGCCCTTTAGGGGAAATTTAAATGCGTATGAATAAAAATATAAATAGAGAGACTATTAGAAAATGGTAAAAGACATCCACAAATAAATAGACAGCAGAAAGAACAACAACAACATCAAGGATCAGAATGAACAACAGAATGGGGAAAAAAAATCGTGTTATAAAATTATCTCGTGTGTGTTGGAGTTATCGTTTTAAAATAATGACTGAGAGGTTTTCCTCGCCGTTTCTAAACATAATATATCTTATATCTAAAAAAAAAGGTGTTTTTTATATATTTTTTTTATTTTGGATCATAATAGTGTAATACCGCATTTGTCCTCTAGAGGGCAGCACCGACAAAAAGGAGACGAAAAACGACCTTTATTCCGGAATCGACGAAGAAGAAGGAAAGCGGTCCGTCAGTCAATCAGTTCCCCGTGTTTCCAAACCACAAAGCTGCATCTGGTAGGTGCTAATTTTACCCAATATTCTGTAGTTTCAGCTCACTCATCACACGTGTATATAATTGTTTTATTCACGCAAAAATGAGAAACTGGAAGGATAGTAAGCCGATAGACGGACAAATACCCAATAACCTCGCAGATTAACGTTAGCTTGTCATTGGCAACAACTCGAGCTAGCTAAAGATGTTTTAAGCATGCAAAGTGCCCGAATAATAGTCAAAACTTTTTTTTTTTTTAACCATTTGAACGTCAGTAAGTGAAGCGATATGTAGCATCGATCAGAGGATTAAAATGACCTTCTGTGTTGATGTAATCTTTTTTAATTCTGTGTCACAGAGCAGTCGAATGGATGTCCTCACCCACATGCTAACCGACCCCTTGGATCCTAAAGAAGAAGAAAATGATGGTCAAATCACTGAAGAGTGTTTGTTGGGGAACTGTAGAGTGAGCCTTCCGGAAGACCTTCTTGAGGATGTGAGTTGTTTGCAATATGGTCACACACAAATTAGATGACACATGCATTGACGAATGTTTACCTTTTGTTTGTAAACAGCCGGATATTTTCTTCTCTGTGATGAGCGAAAGCACCTGGACCGATGTGCTGTCAGAGTCCCAGAGGCAGCATCTTCGTCAGTTTTTGCCACAATTTCCGGACAGCAACGTCGCAGAGCAGAATGCCACCATTAGTGACCTGTTTAACAATCAAAATTTTAACTTCGGAAATCCCTTACATCTTGCACAGAGACTGTTCAGAGGTAATGACCCGAGTTACTTGACGTCAACACATGCATATTTCTTATGGAGTATTTGTTCACCCCTGGCGATGTCATTTCAGATGGCTATTTCAATCCTGAGGTGGTAAAGTACAGACAGTTATGTGCCAAGTCTCAGCAGAAACGGCAGTTGTACTCTCTCCAGCAGTATTACCACAGACTGTTGAAGCAAATCCTTGTCTCCAGGAAGGTAATTCAGCATCGCATCGATGGACAGGGTCCATTAAGCCACTCTTAACGCACCCTTTTTGTCGTAGGAGCTACTCGAATTTGCGGTTCACAATGGTCTGGACTTCCCGCCAAAAAGAAGGGTACCGACCAAGAGCCAAGCTGAAATGCGGGAGCCAAGAGTCAGGAGGAGGTTGAGCCGCATTTTGAAAGAGGTGAAGACGGAGTGCGGTGACAGCAATGCTTCGTCCGACGATGACGGTCAGTCTGTTCTTTTGTTCGCTGTCCTGCTGATTGAGAGCGTATTTTCAAACAACCCTATTTTCTGCATGTTCCACGGTCTTGTTGGATTTTATCTTGTATATGCCAGTATAGCGAACTGGTTGCAATCTTGTTGTCCATCCAGTGTAATGACAATAAAGGACGTAACTGTATATGCTAAATGTTTATAGACATAACATCATGGACGCCTGCGCCACAATCCCCGTCCTCCCCGACCTCCAGCGTCTCCCTCAGAGTTCTGCCCAGCCTCTCCACCCAAGACATGAAGACTGCTGGTAAATGATGCAATTTTAAGGATTTTTCCGTCATGTTAAGTTCGGTGACTGTATGGTTTTAACGCTGTTTCAATTGTAAAAGATAAAATCGAGCTTGGTGAGCAGGATTTGAAAGCCATGCTTCTAAACCACCGAGAAAAGAGAAAGCGGCAACCGGTAAGTGGCTCCTGGCCCAAACCAAGCAAACAATGTCATGTCAACGTGTAAGACGTGACTGATGAATCATTTCCTCAGGACCATCCAGACCTGATGATCTCTGATATCCACCTAGGGGACATACTCTCAAGAACAAATATCGGTCGGAAGGGAACGATGCGTGAGTTGTGAGATTTCGTGAATTCAAATGGACATTTTCGTACCTTATTTCCTTTAAATATTGCTTTCTGTCATGCTTATTAATGTACCAATAGAGTCGGGGGCTGTCTTTCAATAGAGATTATGGCAAAAAGGACGCAAAACTCTTGACTTTTTTTTTCTTCCAGCACTCTTTGACCTTTCTCTGCCAAAGAAAAAAATCAAAGACGAGAGAAGGAAGAAGAAAATGCGGATGGTGAAAGTGGAGGCTGAAGATCCCTGTGACGCTCTCGCACCGGCAGACACACCCTCAGTTCCACCGGCAAACATCATCAACTCCATGCCGGACACACCCTCCACACCGCTGCCCAACATCAAGGAAGAGTAAGTCGGATGTGCCTTGATTGAATATTCACTGTCTTACCCAGGTGGGTGGATTAATGTCACGTGCTTTTGTGTATTTCCAGAATGGTGGAAGAGCCCCAGAGCAGCCCCGTAATGATTGAGGAAATAGCTGTCAGTTTCTTCAGCCTGTTGGAAAATATCTTGAGGGCGGAGCAATTTGCCAGCACCTCCACGGTATTTCATCTCTACCCGGGACTCAGGCGTGTTTTGGGGAGGGGGTTCTAGAAATGAAGAATACACGGGGGGAAAAAAAAAAAAAAAAAAAAATCGAAGAGAAAGCAACGTGTGTTTCCAATCTCATCCATTAAATCTACCAAAACTCCCGTAGTTTGGTATTAAAGTTCCCAAATGGAGTGGTCAGCGTCGCCACACGGTTGTCTAATTTGGAAGAAAAAAAAAAAAACGTCCGAAAGCATCAACTGAAATAATCCAAGTTCACCGTCTATTCCACGATTCTAAGCGGACCAGACGATTTGATTATTTCCGAAATTTCAATCAGCCGTTACCAGATGATCGAGAAAGCCTGTTGTCCGTTTCCCCTCAGCTGGAGGAGAAAGTTCAGATGTGGCAGTCGTCTCCAGCCAGTCCCCTCAACGTCTGGTTTTCCTCTGCCTCTTGCTGGTCCGACCTGGTTCTCCAAGCCCTGCAGTTTCTCGCGGGAGAGACTAAAGGTGTGAACGAAAAGCCTCCGATACAGTTTCACCGCCGGAGGTTCTTCATGTCGGGCTTTTTTTCCCCCCCCTCTCAGACGGCATGATGGCTCTCCCCAGCGGCTTTTCTCCATTTGCGGAATTTGCCGAAGAATCTCAGCAGTGGAGGTGGATCGGTAAGATCGCCGAAGGTTCTTATCGTCACGGCGCCCGGCTTTCGCGCTGATTCTCCTGCCGGCTTCTCACTCACTTTAGGTCCCGCTCAGGACACGGAGAAGGACCTCAGCGCACTTTGCCAGCTGTGGCTCGACTCCAAAGACCTGGTCGTCAAGGTATCACAAATATCTCCCGCACATAAGCAGCAGTATGGTACATTCAATGTGATACTGTACCTACATATGTATATATACACACACACACACACACTGCTCGAAACCTGACCATCTTCATCTCAGCTACCCCCAGCTCTGCCTCCTCTCTCTTCACCAGTCACTGTTTTTGTCCTCACAGCATCGCTGTTCCACCTGTCCTTTCAATCTGGCTGATCGTCTTCTATCACACGTATATTTATATTTCAAAGTAATCCTCTTTATCTTTCACAGACAGAAAGTGAGGAGCTGTTAGAGATGACTTCCCCCACACCGCGAGTGTAAGATTGACTTGTTATTATCATTATCATTGTTGGTTTTTTTTTTTCATGCCTTGTTAATCGTGTCTCGCGTCCTCCCGAGCAGTTCAACGGATTACGTGGTGAGACCCAGCACAGGAGACGAGAGACAAGTGTTTCAAGTCCAGGTGAGTCAGTATTACAGCTATTTAGTTTTTGGAAATACATATATATATATATATATGCGATACTCGTGGAAGTAAAACAAAATTCACCCTCTTCTCACCAGGAGCAGCAACGATACAACCAGCCGCACAAAGCCTTCACCTTCAGGATGCACGGGTTCGAGTCGGTGGTCGGGCCGGTCAAAGGGGTTTTCGACAAGGAGATGTCTCTCAACAAGGCCAGGGAACACACACTCCTCCGCTCGGACCGCCCGCCCTACGTCACCATTCTGTCTCTGGGTTAGCGCGCCTCCTCGACTCGCCGCCCTTCGGCGCCAACAGAGGGAAATAACCCTTGCTGCTTTCCCTCCCCCAGTGCGGGACGCGGCCGCCAGGTTACCCAACGGCGAGGGAACCCGAGCGGAGATCTGTGAATTGTTAAAGGACTCGCAGTTTCTTGCTCCGGATGTCACCAGTGCGCAGGTGAGACGACTTTCGATAGAAACCGGCGCTCATTTCGTGCCGGGAACGCCGTCTGCGGGATGTAAACGGGCTGCTTTCGCCGTCCAGGTGAACACGGTTGTGAGCGGGGCTCTGGACAGACTGCACTACGAGAAGGATCCCTGCGTGAAATACGACATCGGACGCAAGCTGTGGATTTATCTGCACCGCAATCGCAGCCAGGAGGAGTTTGGTAAGCGGGACTATATTGTTGAACAGATACCGGCACCCCGTCTCCACAGCTTCTCCCCACGAGTTCTTCTATTTTTCAAAGCAGTTTGTCATTTCTTAACAAAGAGCAAACACAGCATGCGCCCTTTTTTTTTTTTTTTTCTTCCTTCAGTTGTTCTTTTTCTGTGTCCCATCCAGAGAGGATCCACCAGGCTCAAGCTGCCGCTGCGAAAGCCAGGAAAGCACTGCAGCAGAAACCCAAACCCACGTCGAAGCCCGTGAGAAACACGCTTTTCACGACAACTTATATCAATAAAGGACTCAGTAATTCACTGCATGCACAACATCCTTTTTTTTTTTGTTAAGCTTTTTTTAAGCTTAGAGATTGAAGTTTGCTGAAGGGGTTTTCAGGATGTCAGCGTTTCCTTAAGAGTTGATTGACGTAAAGCTCTGTTTCCTCAACTCCTCTTCTGCATCTACATGTTTACACACAGGATATCTCCACATAGCAGCGACATGTTAAACCAAAGGCTGTCCGATCAGCACAGCGCAAACACGGGGAAGCTTCAGTTCACGTCATTTTTCCATTTTGTTTGCAGCCTTGAAGGTGAATACAAGGATTTGCTTGCAAGTGTCAATCAGAGCGTTTGTTTGTTTCAGAAATCAGGAAGTAAAGACGGCGGGAGTAAGATACCGGGATGTTTGGAGACGGCACAGGATCAGGCGTCCAATCCCATGTCCCCGACGCCGACCACACCGACCCCCAACACGCCCGGTACCCCGAAGTCGCCGCTGCCCTGCGCGGCCACCACGCCCACAAAGTCCGCCGTCCCAGACGCGATCAAAAGCAGCCCGGGGTCAGTTTGAGTCGCACGCCTCGGCCATCGGCGCCCATTCCTTCAGATTCACGCTGACCGCTCTGTGTTTACTCTGCGCCCCCAGAGTCCTGCTGGTGTCCCCGCCCTCTTTGCCCCAGCTGGGGACTATTTTACCCACCAGCCAGGCCGCTCCCGCCGCCTCCCAGTCAGTCGCCTCCCAGCACGCCGCCCGGATCGTGAGCCACCTGGCGGCCGGCGCCCTGCCTCAGGTGCGGGTCGTTTCCGCCCAGCCGGGTCTGGGCTCCTCGGCGGGAGGTCAGCAGGCCACGCTGGTGCATCAGACGCCTCACCAGATCAGGATGCCCGTTTCCGTGGCGGCGAAGGGCCTTTCGCAGGTCGCCGCATCGACTCGTGTCAAAATACCAGACGGCGTTTTATGGAGGTGCAAATGTAGAATTGTGAATGTTTGTGCGCTTAGACGGTGGTCTCGGTACCTCTGAGGACCCAGTCCGGTAGCAGTCCGGTCCAGGCGCCGACCTCGCTGTCCGTCTCTGCCGTCACCGTGGCCAAACCTCAAAGCGGATCCCCTGGCAGCCCCGCCAACAACCCTGCCTCCCCCGCCGTGCTGCAGGGGGTCGCCAGCCCAAACATCAAGCAGGTAATTTAGTTTAAATCCCCCTTTTTTTCCTCCATTATCGGGACACACCACCGAGATATTCCAATCACTCGCCTTTAAAAAAAAAAAAGATCCGAACATGACCCACGAATTAGTCGTAAATAAGAAAATTCCTGAAATTTCCGGAAGGAACTTCAAGGAAATGACCAGGAAGGGATCAGGGCTTGTTGACTGAATGTAAATGTTGAACGTAAACAAAAGCCGGAGCACTTTGCTGCTTAAAAAAAAAACCTTTTCTTTGATTAATGTGGGTTATCTTGAGCATGCAGTTGTGTATTTTTTTAAGAGAAATCAGAAAGTATCAAAAAAGTCCTATATGACCTTGTTACAGCAGA
The DNA here is from genome assembly GCF_037954325.1 of Fistularia commersonii. Lineage (NCBI taxonomy): Eukaryota > Metazoa > Chordata > Actinopteri > Syngnathiformes > Fistulariidae > Fistularia > Fistularia commersonii. The sequence goes on from NC_141312.1 coordinate 2,336,375, forward strand.
GAAATTACATTTATCTCATGCATTCAATAGCACTGTAATATTCAGTTTATTTACATCGATTTAAAAAGAAGAGGAAATTCTATTAGCTATGAATCCCATTTATATAGCCACAATTTCCCAAATCTTTACATGAGCAAAGTGCACAAAAAGTGCTGAAATGCACTAAAATAGCTATTAGAGATGTTAACGTCCCTCATGAGAACGTAGGCAAAGTGAACCCAAACCCAGAAGGACCCGGTCTGTGCAGACCTGGACCCGTTCTGGTTCTAATTCTCCGAGGTGGAAAAGGAGTTCTGTACTCCCAAAGGGACGCCGGCGAGCAGAAGCAGGGCCACGGCCAGGTGCCAGCACAAGCACACGGTGACAAACACACCACCGAGATATTCTAATTACTCACCGTTAAAAAAAAAAAAAGATCTAAACACGACCCACAAATGAGTTGTTAATAAGAAAATTCCTGAAATTTCTCGAAGCACCTTCAAGAAAATGACCAGTAAAGGATCGGGGCTTGACATCATCGTGGCATTGAATGATTATATACTGCTCAAAAAAAATAAAGGGAACACTTGAACAACACAATGTAACTCCAAGTCAATCACACTTGTGTGAAATCATAGTGTCCACTCAGGAAGCAACACAGATTCATTTTGACTTGTTTTAAGGACATTACATCAAAGTTGGATCAGCCCGGAGTTTGTTTTTACACTTTAATTTTGAGTGTGATTCCTAATCCAGACCTCCATGGGTTGATACAATTGATTTCCATTGATCATTTTTGTGTGATTTTGTTGTCAGCACATTCAACTGTGTAAAGAGCAAAGTATATCATAAGAGTATTTCATTCATTTAGATCTAGGATGTGTTTAAGTGTTCCCTTTATTTTTTTGAGCAGTGTATAATGAAAATATAAAACATTCCTGCTTACTGTGATGAAAAATATTCCACGCAATCCATTTTACACCCTGGATATCATTTACCTTAAAAGGTGTCCATCACCGGCCAGCTGGGGATGAAGACGGCGGCGGGAGCGGGAGTCCCGTTGACGGCCACCAACCTGCGCATTCAGGGCAAAGACGTTCTCCGTCTCCCGCCCTCCTCCATCACCACGGACGCCAAGGGCCAGACGGTGTTGCGCATCACCCCGGACATGATGGCCACCCTCACCAAGTCCCCCGTCGCGACCGTCAAACTCACCCCGGACTTCCTCGGCACCGCCGGCGCGAGCGGCGGCAAGAGCATCTCGGCCACCCTCCACGTGACGCAACCCCACCCCTCCGCCTCCTCCGTCTCCAGCGTGACCTCCTCGGCGGGGGAGGCGCCCACCACCAAAGCCGGCCCCATCACCTCCACCTTGCTGAAGGCCGCCGGAGACACGGCCATACGCCTGATGCCCACGCTGGCCGTGACGGTGGCCGATCAGAAATCCAGGACCTTCTCCACGGTCACCTCTCCCGACAAGAGCGGCGCCACCATCCGGATAATGCCGGGGTTGAGCGTCATCCCGCAGAAGCCGGGCCAGACCATCACCATGACGTCCGGCCCCGGCGGCAAAGCCAGCACGGCGTCCACGTGCGCCAACGTGGTGACCATGGCGGCCAGCGTGGTGGCCGGCGCCAAGGGGATCACGGTGGCGTCGGGGGCCTCGGCATCTCCTCTCACGCTGGGAACGGCGACGGCCACCGTGCGGCAGGTCCCCGCTACCGTGGTAACCACGCAAACAGTAAGGGAACCCGCGATCTATCGGTTTTCACGTGACGATCTCGTCGATTTGGATAAAAAAGTAGAGGTGGGCGAGACAAGTCTTTACGAATCTCCCGGGTCAGCGCGGCAGCGAAATGTTGGTTTTTTTGTTTTGACGTCTGCACGCCCTGGAGGGTCGGCTGCACCCCGAGCTTTCTGGCTCACGAGTCTCTTCCGCCCCCGTCACAGGGAAAGCTGCCGGCGCGAATCACGGTCCCCCTCTCCGTCCTGAATCAACCGCTGAAGAACAAGACGGTGGTGACCACGCCTATCGTGAAAGGAAGTCTCAACACAAAGTAAGAGCGGCCGAGCCTTGGTGTGCGGTTTGGCTTAAAAGCGATCCCACAAGAGCCGGCGCGGATTTTGAAATCTATATAAATCCACCGTTGGTTGCGATACCTGACATTAGCTATTGTGTTTTTTTTTGTTTTTTTTTTCCTCAACTGCAAATTAAACCGTCTCCTCTGTTTTTTTTTTTCCGCACAGCATCAGCAGTCTGGGACGCAACATCATTCTGACCACGATGCCCGCCGGCACCAAGCTCATTGCCGGGAACAAACCCGTCAGCTTCGTCACGGCGCAACAGTTCCAGCAGCTTCAGCAGCAGGGACAGGCCACGCAGGTTTGCACCAACATCTGAGGAATTGTGACGGGAAACGCTGTATTTTAATCCACCGATGTAAAAGGAAAGCTTTTTGAGACACTTCCAGGGTTCTGGAGTTTGTGGAAAAGTCGGACAGTTGTTTCCCCTGGGAACAAACAATTGGCATGGGACGGCAACCCGCGGCACCTTTAATTGCTCTGATGCGGCTCCCTGTGGCTTTTGAAAATTTAATTAAAAAGTTTTAATTACAAAAAAATGCATAAAATTAATTAAAAAAAAATGTAGTTGATTTTTTTTTTTTTTTAATGTAATTTTATATTTTGGCGATCTTGTAACATCTTAATAAAACGTTTAAAATATTTTTGTTGCTCTTGATAAGCGGCTACATGCAACAGTAAAAGGATGCGCACGCAGAGGACGGCATTTTTGTTTTGCTGCCGTTGGATCCTTTAAGTTTGGCTTTTTTTTTTTTGTCATAAATTCAAGCAGGACTCAAAAAGACAGTTATGAAATTGCGGAAATGTAATTTAGTTTTCTTTGCAGAAAAAAAAAAAAGCAAGACGTATTTTGTTTGCACATAGCATAAAGGCAAAAAAAATGAAGTAACTGTTAATTTGTTTTAAATTTCAAAAGGGTTGTGCTGCCCCGTTTTTTTTTCTTTACTTTGAGGAAACGGGTCCAAATGGTTTTGTGGTAAAAGTTGCCGACCCCTGACCTGGAGATTGTACATGCAAGAAAAAATCTGGAAAAATCCAGTAATCTTCAAAAGCCGCTAGATAATTGTATATATCAAACAGGAATAGGATAAAAAAAAAAAAAAAAAAAAAAAGAATCAATGTCGAATGTTCTCTTCTCTGCACTAGACAGCTGAATGCTCAGTGTGACGTGTTCTCAACTCACTGCCGCCTCCGTCCTCCTCCCTCCAGGTTCGCATCCAGACCGTTCCGGCGCAGCAGCTCCAGCAACACATGGCGGCGGGTTCGCCCAAGTCCGTCTCCACCGTCGTCGTCACACCAGCGCCTTCGCCCAAATGTCCGCCCGATCCCCCACCAGCACCCCAGCAGTGATTCCCCCCCCCCCCTCTACTCTCCTCCCCGACCAGAGCCCAGCAATAAACGGCGTTACCGGTACGCAGCACGTGCTTCTGTGAGTTCTTTCCCAGATTTCCCGCTGCTGCGTATTTACCACGTCGTGTAAAGATTTTTTGACGGCGGCTGTTAAACTTGCGCTATTTCTCGTCTGGCTCCGCTTTCTGCAAAAGTAAGGAAGCAACGTCTCTCTCGAATCTGCCGGAGGGTTTATATTTTTCTTTTAAATCCGGGCCGAGATCGATTCGCGTTCTCCGCGCGGTCGGCAGTTCAGGGCTCGAAATTCATCGAAATTTTAAAAACAGGCCTTAATGTGTTTTGTTTATTTACAAAACATTCGACAGACTACATTTTACAAAGCTGCATTTTTTTTTTTCTGTACGGCAAAGAGCCTGTTATTTTTAGAACATATATTAAAAAAAAAAAAAAAAAAAAAAAATGACGAATTTCAGCAAGAGAGAAAACATTTTACTCTTCTTCCGACTCTTCAAGCAAACCTTTCTGGGAGCAGGAATCCGTGGAGGTTTGCCGCAGTCCGATCTCGATGTCCCGCCCTCTTCGTGAACATCGCCCGACGGCGCTGGGGGGGGAAAGGAAATACGAAGACGGAGAGCAAATACTGAACACCGGGGCTGAGACGCACTTTAATCCCGTCCGTATGTTGGGTTCTGTCATGGTAACGTGACACGAGAGGCCGTCTGAACCGCCGCCGCTAAAAAAACAACATATCAAATCGAGGGTTTTATGCTAATATTTGAAAAGGCAGCTTAAAAAAATGACTTAAAGGGTTTTGCAGTCCTCGCTCGGGGCGGTGCATTTTTACAGGGGAAATGTTGAATGTAAACAAAAGCAGAAAGCGCTTCGCTGCTAAAAAAAAAAAGAAAAAAACCTGTTTGGGGGGTTTTCTTGTATTAATGTGGGTTATCTTGAGCATGCAGTTCTTTTATTTTTCAGAGAAATCAGAAAGTATCAAAAAAGTCCTGATATAATGACCTTGCTGCAACAGAGAGAAATTAAATTTAACTTAAATCCATTCAGGTCATTTGCTTGCATAATTTCAATAGCACTGTAATATTCACTTTAGATACGTCGATAAAGAGAAAAGGAAACTCTTTTAGCCATGAATCCTGTTTATATAGCCACTATTTCCCAAATCTTTATGCGCAAAGTGCACAAAAAGTGCTAAAATGTGCTAAAATAGTTGTTAGAGATGTTAAAGTCCCGGAGAGCTTTGCTGCTAAAAAAAAAAAAAATAATGTGGGTTTTCTTGAGCATGCAGGTCTGTATTTTTTAGAGAAATCAGAAAGTATCGAAAAAGTCTTGCTACATAACCAAACAGAGAGAAATTAAATTTAACTCTTGCATTCAATAGCGCTGTAATATTCAGTTTATTTACATCGATTTAAAAAGAGGAAATTCTGTTAGCTATGAATCCCATTTATATAGCCACAATTTCCCACATCTTTACACGAGCAAAGGGCACAAAAAGTGCTAAAATGTATTAAAATAGTCGTTAGAGATGTTAAAGTCCCTCATGGGAACTTAGGCGAAGTGATCCAAAAACCCAGGAGGACCCGTTCTGTGCAGACCCGGACCCGTTCTGGTTCTAGTTCTCCGAGGCGGAAAAGGAGTTCTGTACTCACAAAAAGATGCCGGCGAAGGTGCAGGCGACCAGAATCAGGGCCACGGCCAGGTGCCAGCAGAAGCACATGGTGACAAACATGAGGTTGTTGTGCAGCGTCAGGTCCCACTGCGGTCCTCTCAGCGGGAAAAGGACGAACCCGATCTGAGAAGGGTGATCACCGAGGGGGGGGGGGGGGGGGGGGGGGGGGGAACAAATCTTAACGGCGTTCAATCCTGTGAGTGTTTTAAAATAAATCAATATTTGTTCACTTCTGGAACACCCGTGCCCCCAATTTTTTTTTGAAAAGAACTGATATTCTCAGTTCTACTACCTCAGTGGTGGAACAAACTCCCAGAAGCAACAAGACTAGCATCATCTCTCTCAACCTTCAAGAAACAGGTAAAAATGTTTCTCTTTCAGGACTTTTTACTGCGCTGATGCCCCAGATCAAGTTGGCAGCAAGTTAGGCTATGCAGTGTGTGTGTGTGTGTGTGTGTCTGTCCAAAAAAAAAAAAAAAACCTCACTAACCCAAGCTTACTGTTCTGTATATTTCCTGCGCATCGTTTATTTGCAAGTGTATTTGCAGTCCTTATGTCCTCTATTGTAAGTCGCTTTGGATAAAAGCGTCTGCCAAATGTAATGTAATATAATGAATTAAACGATTTTTTTTTTTTTTTTTTTTTCAATTTTTGGGTGATTTAGCATCGTGAACATCCTTCCGAGAGGGTCGAGCGCGGCCCGGAGCCAGTCCCGTCATGCAGCGAGGGGCGGGCGGTGAGGTCACCCCTGCGCCGCTGCTGGCCGGTCAATCACGCCGCCGCATTTAGAGACACCCGGCTTCTTATTTTGCACCTTCGGGCGCCTCATTAACGGCCGGCGTGTTTGCGATCGGCGGGAGGGAACCCAGAGAACCCGTGCAGTCTCACAACACATGCACGCTCTGGCTTAACAACTGCGCCGCCGTGCCGCCCTTGAGCAAATTTGTATTTAAAGCAAATGATTCTACGCCGCTACCGCGTGCACACAGAATGACAGTTCCCATGACAATGTGCTTTAGTGGTGAGACCGGCGATGATGTTTGGACTAGAAACTGTTGCAACGACCAAAAGACAGCAGGCAGAACTAGAGGTTTTGCAGAGATGAAGATGTTGAGGTTCTCTTTGGGAGTGACCAGGATGGAGAGGATCAGGAATGACTGGTGAATGGATGGCTGATTTTTGGGAATATTGTGCTCACGTCCACGACTGAACTCTTTTTAGACCCGCACGACATTTTTCCCATTTTTTAAAAGAAAAGCCCACATGTGCTGTACCATGTCTAACATGTAGCCTAATGCCAATTGTCCAATTTGGTGAGATAACACAATTTAATTGTCCTTAAAGTAAATGTTGTTGTTCTCTTTGGCAGTGGCAAAGATGGAAAGGATCCATCAGAGGAACAGCACATGTTAGATGTTTTGGAGAGAAGGTCAGAGAAGCCAGACTGAGATGGTTGGGTCATGGACAGAGGAGGGATAGAGAATATATTTGGTAGACGGATGCTGGAATTGGAGCTGCCAGGTAAGATGAGATGAGAACAACTTTATTCATCCCGAAGGAAATTGTTGTGCCAGAGTTTCAAGTAAAAAACATAACAGTAATAGATAATAGTAGAAAGGAGGAGGAATAGGAAATATAATGAAATATGAATTGTCTTAATTTCATTATATTTCTTATTCTATTATCTATTACTGTTATGTTTTTTACTTGAAACTCTGGCACAACAATTTCCTTCGGGATGAATAAAGTTGTTCTCATCTCTCATCTCAGTGCCACAAACAAGAGGTCTTGAGGAAGACCAAGGAGAAGATTTATGGACGTTGTGAGAGAGGATATGAAGGTAGCTGGTGTGAGAGAGGAGGATCCAGAGAATAAGGTTAGATGGAGAAAGTTGACTCGCTGTGACGACCCCTGACGGGAAAAGCCGAAAGAAGAAGAAGACGACAATGTGCTTTTGACAGCAAGCGGCGAGGATTAAGGATTACCTGGTAGAACCAGGAGCCCTGCAGGATGAAAAGGCATGCGGTGAGCAGCTGCAGGATGACGTGGTCCCTCGCGAAGACCTCCAGCATGGCGCAGGCCGAGCCGCCGAACACGGCCACCAGCAGCAGGGAGTGGACGTGGTTGTCCAGCGGCGGCCGGCTGTGCACGTGGTAGTAGAACAGGAACCCTTGGGGGGGGGGGGGGGGGGGGGGACCGACAGGTCCAGGTGAGCAAATCCGCAATATCTAGCAGGCTTTGCGACCCCCTTCCCTTGCCTGCGCACCTTCAACGAAAAGAGCCAGAGACAGCGTGAGCCGGGCCGCGACCGCCGGCACCGCCTTGGACGCCGTGGCGACCACCAGCGCCGCGCCGGAGATCCCGAAAAACAAATACATGGTGCTGTGCTGCCAGTTCATCAGCTTCACCCAGGCCTTGTTCTCCTTGTCGTAGAGGCTGAGATGCGGCCCATCCACCACGAATTGCTCAACCATCATACCTGGGGAGGACATGACGAACACCGGGGAGGAACTCGTTTAACCTGTTTGGGAGCAGTTAAAGTCAAATGGTGTATGATTGGAGTAAATTTACAAGGGATATTCGCTTCAACCGCGGTAATTCATGCAAAGGTCTCGGCGAAAAGAAACCGACCCACAAATGAGGCGAAGATGGTGAACGTTCCCTCGGCGAAGTCCATTCTTTTGAAGAGCAGAGGCGGGATCTGTTTGACTTTGGGCTGGTTTCTCCTCCAGGCGTGATGCAGAGAGTGTTTCACCGTCAGCCAAAGTCCATACAGCAGGAAAAAAGTGCCGGGGATGGCGTGCCCTCCGAAGTTGGCCATCGTTGGGCTAAAAGGGAGAAAAGATTTGTGGATTTGGCACTCTTGTGATGATGCACGGTCGGGGCTCGAAGAGAGCGAGACAATCAAACCAAATTATTTACCGAAGGAGGAACATTAATCATTCAGAGAAGCAGGCGTTTCTAATTTTAAAAGGATGTCATGATAAATAATTTCAGCCGTGCAACGGAGTAACTTCCCCGACATCTTATCGAAAGAAGCCAAATGAGGCTTTTGACAAGAATCTAAAAGGAGGTATTGTGTGTTTTGACTTTGCGCTTCCTGCAAGCTGCAACAACACACCGCACGGGAAGCGCGGGTCAAAAATGGAAGTGTAGGTGAGCAGATACTTCTGGAGGGTTCTAGAAGCGGCCCTCTGGCCCTCAGCTCCGAACCGAGCAGGAGACAAATCCCAAACCTCACGAGTTCTGCAGAAATATAAGTTATCAAACTCTAAGTTTTTATCCCTTATTTCAGAGAAATGCAAAATCTCAACACTGACGTTTGGAAGTGTTTTTTTTTTTTCTTCAGCAGAAAGCAGGAAGCTGTGATACACAGACCTTCCAGACATCTACAAGCAGAACATGAACAGGTGTCACCTGGAATTGGATATTCTGAATCTGATAAATGTAGGATTTCCTTAAGTGGATCTCCATGCATTAAACACGAGGGTGGGTGACAAAAATCTCCCCGTGGCAACCAGGTGGGGGGACACTTTGTCATATCGGTTTGTTTTTCCGCGATGTAATATCATCGTGTTGTTGCATAGATACAGCCTGGATTCGAGTGTTTCCCACAGCGGACCCGGTTGGCCCGAACCTCCCCACCCCACCGGGCACCCACCTGGAGCTCCTGAGAAATAAACCCCCCGAGAAAATCACGCATACCTGCCGTAGCTCGTCCACGGAGCCGTGGAGTTGGTTTCCTTCTTCTTCTTCTTCAGTGGGGAAACGCGGTTCCTCCGTCAGGTGTGTGTGTTCGCACCTGCTGCCGCCCCGCCCTGCATTTGCATTGGTTTCTGCATGCTGCACGCGTGGGAAGTTCGCCCAGAGTATTGCCTGCAGGCACACACCCCCCCCCACACACACACACACATACACATACACACACATTTCCCCTTTTCCCCCCAGAGCCAAACATAAACGAGTTCGTTAAACTGAGGTTCCCCACAGCAAATGTGTGCTTAAGGAGAGGCTGCACCTTCGCTCTGCTTTTCATATTTATTTTTATTGCTGTCGCCGTGTTTACATTCCGATATTTGTTCGGGTGACATCAGTCGTGAGAAAGCAACGGCGAGCTACAAGCACCACTGAAATGGAAAAAAGAAGGGGGGGGGGAGGAAAAAAAAAAAAAAAAACAATCCGAAAAGACGGTCCGGTGTGATCATATGATCACGCAGAACAGTTTCTTCTCTCTGAATGGGTTCTCGGAGGAAGGCACCGGCGTCATCAGGGGGTCCTCCTTGGCGTGGGCCTCGCAGTAGGCCATCAGGTCTGCTGCTGCTTTGGATACCTGCAAACATTTCAGAGGAGAGAAGGATCCCTCTTATTTGATTCCGACAGAAACCCCCTTCTTCCGCTCTTAACCGATTTCCCAATCACGGGATCGTTGAAGTCCATCTCATCTCGTCTCCGACGTGCCCTCACAGCGCCGTGACCTCCTGTCCCTCTTCTTCTTCTTCTTCTTCTTCTTCTTCTTCTTCTTCTTCTTCTTCAAGCTGTTGTTGACAGCTGTGCTATTTTACAGTATCTGGCAACCCGAGAGTTGCATTCCTGCCCCGTTGTGCCTTTGTGCGGTCGTCTTCCTCCTTTGAGGTTTCGGAATATTTTATTTACTCTCTGTCCTAAAAGGGTCTTGACTTGAAAACCAAAGTAAATCATTGAAAGACCTGCGATCATCTTGTCTCCATGCTAACTTTGAGGCGGGAAGGCAGAAGGGATATCAGGACCCTTCGGCTTCAGACGACAACAAAAAGAAGTCGCTTTCGTACCGAATACAGCAGAGTATGGAGACGCCGCTGAGGAAATCCCATTTGTATCCAGTTTGTGGGAGACGACCGGAGTCTTTAGAAGATCTGAGATGGGAGGGTTGGAATGGATGGCCTTCCACAGAAGAAAAAAAACAGAGGAGTCGGAAGGCAACTTTTGACGGCACCTTTTCACGGAAGCAGAAAGGGATGCAACTACTTTGAGGCCGACGTGATAAATCTTTCACGCCTGTTTCCCAGGAGGAAACATTTTATGCTCTGGTAACCATTTTTCCTCACGCGTGCACGACAGACGTCCCGCCCGGGTCGGGAATGAATCCCATATATTCAAAAACTAGATGTTTCTCTCCAAGGCACAGACTCACCATCATCCTCTCTATGTTGACCTCCAGCTTCAGCTGCTCCACCGTCTTCCGAGCGTCTGCGATCTTGGCCATGTTGTTAGACATCCTCGTCTCCCGGCGCTGACCTTAGCCCGCCGTAAAACAGCTACGGTGTTGAGATACGAATGCATCGGGGGTGAAGAAATGAAGCGGGGTGGGAAAAAAAAAAAAAACACAACAGAATACATGTTCTGACATATTATCTGTTTCAGTTTGCTCGTTAATTCCTCCGCCCGGGTCTCAGCTGCAAGTGACACAGGGAGGGTCTCATAGGAGGAGGGTGGGGGAGGAAGGGATGCTTCCCTGGGGGGAGACATCCGCCTACTGAGGATGTAAATACACCAATAACCTTAACATTAACATTCAATCTCCCTCCTGTTGAATACGCGTGCCATATTGCAATACAATGCTAAGTACAGTTTGCAGGCGAACGCAAGAGCGGCGATGAGAAAATATGGTTTTGATATTATTTTTAAACGTCTCAGAACGTGCAAATAATTTCACGATGGAGCACAATTTTTATACTCTTGAGGCACACACAAAGCTAAACAGTGGCATGATATCCCATTAAAAAAAAAAAAGTTCTATTCCTGCAATAATAGTTTAAGAGCTAAAAATTCACATCGCTCACCGCGATCCCGATGGGCTCTTGGATTGAAGTCTGTCCTCGGCGGCGTACGGTATTGCATGAAATGACATTGATGACAAAGATGTGGAGCGAGGCTCCAACAGGTTCCCTCCTTCAAATAATTAGCCGTGGTTCTGCCCCCAGGACTGGCTCTCTGCAGCTGTTAAAGGCAACATGTGGCGTGAACCTTTGTCTCTGGAGTCTCCGGTTTCCCTTCAACAGATGCGGAGAGATGTTAACGTTCCGAAATGGAAATGCGTGCCTTAAATAAGTATATTGCATTGAATAAAGACAGATGGAGGAGGAACAGCTGCTTTTCCTCACACCTGACGGCAACATAAAAAACGTATGAGACCATCTAAGGAGCTCCCGAGAGGATAGGCAAGGTTGTTTTCCATGAGTGTAATTAAATTTCTTCTTGGGGAATTCAATTCGAGATAACTTCATTACGTCACGTTTGACAGTCTGAGCGTTTGAATGAATTTCCTCGACTTCACATAAAACAAACGGGAACGTCGCAGATGTTGCATGGGGGGGGGTAAAATGATTTTTGGATTTCGTTTTTTTTACGACAAACTTACCTTGTATCAACACAATGTTGTGAGCGCAAAGGTCCCAGTGTGCATATACTGTAATTAGTGTGTGGAAATGAGTCCTGCGGGTCTTAGCACTGCACTTGGTGAACTTCCAGTGGTGCGTCATACAATCCAAATTGATTTCCGTGGATGAACAATAAAAACACGAAACAGGCGATGCGCTATTGAACTGTAATTCAGCATATTGATATATAGAATAGGGGATAGGAGAGGGGAAATGCCACTGGAGGCTGCAGTACAATGCGCGCTGCAGCACAAAGCTAGCGGTCTCCCCCGCGGAGCAGACAGCAGCGGGGTGCAAAGTGTCCGTGCCGTGGAGCTAAATGTCAGGTGCCTCATTAACATTTGTTTCCCTTTGGTAATTGGTTTCTCTCTCCGTAAGCTACGGGGCCATATGTGAGGAAAGCGCCACACATTCACCAAACTAGCCAGTGTCACCAGGGGTCAGTTTTACAATTCATACTCATATAATTATATTATATTCATCCTCACGGGGACAGGAATCTTCACGGACCGCGATGTTTGCAGATGATTGTGATCTGCAGTGAGAGCGGGGAGCCGTCGGAGGAAAATCAAGAGAGGTGGAGGTATGTTCTGGAAAGGAGAGGAAAGAAGGTTAGTCACAGCGAGACGGAATACGGAATAGTGTGACAGAGAGGAACCCAAGGGGAGCGGTGAAGCTACAAGAAGTGGAAATCAAGAAAGCAGAGGATTTTATTGGTAAATTTGGTAGAAGGATGATGAGGTTGGCTATGTCAGGCCGGAGGTCTAGAGGAGACCAGAGAGATTTGTGGATGTCGTTAAAAGAGTACATGAAGTTTGTTGGTGGATGAAGGATGGAGAAAGAAGACACCCTTCCATTTGTTGCTGATAGAAACTTATTGTTGCATGCATGGTTACATGGTTAGCACTTCTTCTGACTCACAGCAAGAAGGTTCCTGGTTGGATTCCAGCAGGAGGCCTTTCTGTGTGGCGTCTCCATGTTCTCCCCCTCTCTGGGTGGGGTTCCTCCCACAGTCCAAACACACCCAGTAGGTTCACTGGACACCCTAAAACACCCAAATGTGTATACGAGAGTGATACAGAGAATGAATGATTAATTGAATGAATGAATGAATGAATAAATGAATGCTGCCTGCTAAATCACAGTCTGGCAGCTGCATCTACTTAGTACCAGCAAAACATTCATGGCTTCTTATAAACCTTGTTATGAATCATGTGTTTGGTGATCCAGCTTAAACAAATAATTTATTTTATTTGTGTGTGTGTGTGTGTCTGTGTGTGTGTGTGTGTGTGTGTGTGTGTGTGTGTGTGTGCGTGTGTGGTGCTATTTGAAGAATATGCTAGTCATCAGAATGGGCTAGTTATATTCCAACGCATTAGGGTTAAAAAAAAATATCAAACACATTAAACTGCCCTTTGCGAAACCAAATAGAAACACAGCAATCAATCAAATTGATGTGAGCATAAATAAAGAAGTAATAATTATCTACTTTTCTGAAAACTGTTGGATTTCCGTATCAATTTCCACATCATATAACAGCCCAACCTGTAATAATGGCTAAAAAAATACAATAATAATGTTAATAATAACAATAATTATTATGATAATTATAATAATAATAATGTCCCATAAAATGAACACAAAATAATAAATGGATAATTACTAAGGAAATGCTTGACAAAAACGCGAGTGGAATACGGGGGTCCGTCTTGAACCTCTTAAGTTTCCTCATCCGTTTTTTACAGATCCTATTCCCAAACTTTCTATTTATCCGATGTAGCGCGTTTTCTTTGTCTTTATTACAAAAGTTGGCGTTTCATCACATCACGACCAAGTTATTTATTCACTTTATTGGGGAGAAATAAGAATACTTACGGAGAAAAGCTGTTATGTAACGATCCTTCATTGAGGTGTACCTATTAAATCGGCTAGTGGGTAGCGGCGGTGTCGTTCACGCCAGCGGTTACGTAAAACACCTCGTTTCGGCCGCGAAGTAACTGATGAAATAACACATTTTTGATGTTTGGTGATATTAAAGGGTTACTTTTGTGTTTGGGTGACGGAAAAAGTGAGCTAACTACACCGGGCAGGGGGGTATTCACGGGAGCCGGGGTTGTGCCATCACCAGCCCGGCGGTGGGCGTGTTCGAGCGGGGCGCAGCTAGCTAGGTTAAAATCATAAGTGACGTTCGGGACCAGTTAGCCAGAATTTTCTTTTCTTTCTTTTGGCCGTTTCGGGTTAAAAGGGCAGGGTTAACGCCGAGCTTATTTTTTTTGTCTCTCTCTCTTTCTTTTACAGCACTTTTCACACAGAGAGAGGGGGATAAAAATCATTTTATAGCAAATGTGTTGGCGTTCAACCCGGCGAGTTAATGCGTTAAGTTAGAAATAACGCTAGCTAAGGCGGGAGGACGGTGATGCTTTGCGCAAGCTAACGTTTAAGAGAGGTAACGTAAACCGTCCGGATGGCGCCGTCTACTTTCTCGGCGTTTTTACATTTCGGGCGTCCTTTGCGGATCGCGGTAGCGTCAATAACTACTGGGTTTGTGTCTACCAAGATGCGTGGGATGTCGGGATGACAGGAAGATGGCAAACGGGGTTGGAAGTGAGTAGCGACGATGCATGGGAATGGTCACGGCATGCTATCCGTTAGCGGTGAGTGCGTCCTGCTGTTTTGGGGTTATCAACTTGTGCATGGCAGCCTCCCCTGCAGGGGATCCTGCAAGTCTTGGACGGCTGTCATCACTAGTTGACAGCTCTGTTTACATTTGTGGTGGTTACTGTTTACCTGCAACAATAAAAGAGATCCTTCGCGATGCTGATGGCAACCAGCTGTTGGCCAGGGTGATCTGTTGCAATGCAGATAATAAAGAGACTAATGCAAAATGCATAGGCCTGGAATTCCAGCAGGAAAATACTTAAACGTGCAGTGTATGCAGTCTTTGTTGAAAAAAAAAAAAATGTCTTGAACATCCTTCTTCTCCCCATCCCCCTTCATCCTCCTACCCTTCCAACATCTGCAGAACACAAGCTGCTTGTCATTGGACCACCAGAGCCATGGTCAGTGAGGGAGAAGCTGTGTTTAGCCACATCTGTCATGAAGAGTGGAGACCAGAACTGGTACCGAATCTTTTTCCATTTTTACAATATTTATGTGTGAGATGTAACACAGTCTGCGTCACCGGTTTCATCGTAGGAAGCAATTTGGCAACGGCGTTGCTACACGGTTAGACTTGGCAGAAATCGATTGCAGTCGTGTGTACGAGCCTCATAATTCAAGACATCCTCTGTTATCTGAGGCTGGAAATAAAACAGGTGACCCGGCTGTCAACAATGTTGTGCCTTGTGTTTCGTCCGGTTTATAGCCACAGGCTTAAAACATGTCAAATCTAACAAAAGCATGATTTAACATGAGGGATGGGCAACATATCTGCATCAAATCTCATTGATTTGTGATCTCATATAATGGATATGGATCTTACTAGCTCCAGACTTGGCTTATAATGTGATAATAACAACATTCTTTTGACAGAACCTTTCCTGGGAATTTTCTTCTTTTTTTGCTTATGTGCTCACTCACTTAAAATTCTTGTACTTATTTCACAACTATTTGAATGACTTTCGAGATTCAAGACTTTTATCGTCATTACACAGAGTGCAATGAAATTTGGAGGTAGCAACTCTCGGGTTCAGTGGCATCAAAAAAAAAGATGCAAACAACCTTAAAAAGCAGGACACCGCACAACAATACAACAATAGCAGCAATTCTGGGTTAGAGAAGACAAAAAATATAAATAAAATCTAGAAGAATAAATAGATAAATATGTAGAAAGAAAAAAGTGGAAAAAAAAGGGTTTATTTCACTGTATCATATGTGAGGTTCGAGTGTTCACGGTTGTGCCAATTTAATGTGCGCTGATGGCTCCGGGGTAAAAACTGTTTCCAAGCGGTTTGTTTTTGCCTTGATTGTCCAAAACCGCCCCCTTGATGGCAAGAGTGGGAGTAGGTGGTGGCCGGGGTGGGATGGATCTCTGAGGATGCTGTGGGCTCTCCTGAGGCAGCGTGAATCAATGAATGAACAAATGAATGATTTTTTTCAGTCC
Source organism: Fistularia commersonii (assembly GCF_037954325.1). Taxonomy (NCBI): domain Eukaryota; kingdom Metazoa; phylum Chordata; class Actinopteri; order Syngnathiformes; family Fistulariidae; genus Fistularia; species Fistularia commersonii. Next base: position 2,351,988 of record NC_141312.1, read on the forward strand.
TTACAATTGTTCATATCACAGCCAGCATTCTATCCATGACATTTCTCTCCAGCCCAATTTCAATGATATAGACACAGAAAATTAATGTTGCTTTTATTATAATAATAATAATAATAATTATTATCAGTAGTATCATCATTATGTTATTATTATTCTCATTCTTATTTAAGTATATATGTACAATCGATATGTTTCTCATACAATCACACAGCAAATCATTATAAATGCCTCATTCAATGAAATTATGTAAATTAAGAAATAAGTCACTGCTACATAAACTAGTTGAATCTAATTATACGCCATACAACAACAAAAGTACTAATAAACATAGCAAAATAAAGTGTACATATTGATGACATACATTTTGGAGAATTCATTAAGAGTAATAATATAGTAAAACATCAGATTTGTATAGTGCTTTTGGGGTCACTCAAAAAATGCTTTACAATGTAATAGAGATAAACAAAAAAACATGAATAAATAAATAAAATGAAGTGGAAAAGATTGTTTGGGGCCAGGGATTTAGACCAGAATCCAGACCTGAAGGAAGAACTAGCTAATGGATTGTAATTCCAATCAAATTTCTGTATATCAGTGTTTTGACTCAGATTATCTTTCAAATGTCTTCACCCCGACAGGGTGTCTGTCAGTCGAGCTATCAAGCCTTTTGCAGAACCTGGGCGACCCCCTGACTGGTTCTCTCAGAAGGTACGGCAACACAGTCACTGCTGCAGAATATCAACAACTCTGATGACATTTGCAGTGGTTTTGCGTCATTGTGCTCAGTGCTTTTACACAACGCTTCTCTCTCCTCTTAGCACTGTGCATCCAAGTACTCTGAGCTCCTGGAAACCACTGATGCCCCAAAGTGAGCATATACGTGACAGTTGCTTTGCACACTCTAGTATTTGATCATCATTTACACCTACAGTTAAACAGTCTGTGCAGCAGCAGTGTTTTTATTATGTTGTTGTTGTTGTTTTTTTTGTAACCTGCAGACGGAAGCGTGGCGAAAAGGGTGAAGTGGTGGAAACGGTGGGCGACGTGATCGTGCGCAGACTCACGGCGGAGAGAATCGATGAGCTCAAGAAGCTGATCAAAGAAACACAAGAGAAGCACAGGTATGCGGCTTTCGCATTTTCCGTAATCATGGGTGCGTCGTTTTAGGCAGTATGAATACGAACAGCTGGCAAAGTGCTGTTTTTACACTACAGGGCACTGAAGAGAGAGTCGGAGCTGATCGAAGCAGGCCGTCTGGACTCCAAACTGGAAGAGTTATGGGAGGAGATTCTTCAGTAAGAAACAACAACCTCTCCCAATCACCTTTAGACAGAAGACACTCTTAACGTTAAGCTAAATAAAATGATTTGTGTCCCAGGAAGACAAAAACAGAAGAAGAGGAAGCAGAATCAAGACGAAAGACTACAGATGCTGCTTATCAGGGTATATGCCTTAATTCTAAATTTTGTCGGTCGTTATGTTTCAGTTTCCTGAGCTTGGTCCCTGTTGGCATTTGTTCATCGAGCTGTTCGTTTTCAACTTTCAACCTCCATTTTTTTTACAATTTCATACGTTTGACTAAAAGAGCAATTAATTACTTCCAAAATACTCTGAGGATATACTGATTGGAATTATTTACATTTTATATTCTGCAGGTGGTTCTCCATTCCAATTCTGTAAAAGAGCTCTTGAAGACTGCGATAGTTTTTTCTTTCTCCCATCTCCAAGCCCTGTCAATAACCCCGTGCTCCTAAGCTGTTCTATCTGTTTACTGTAAATTGTGTAAATCGTGCACTTGAAAAGTTGCCACTCGCACAAGTCTCTTGAACGGGCCGTTCACGTTTTGTTCATCTTTTTACCGGGCAGAACGGCATGAATCAAAAGGTTTTAGGTTGTGCACGGTGGCGTTTAAAAGAAATATTGATTTTAGTGTGTCAAGCTCAGTTTAACTTTGCTGGCATTTCTCTCTCTCGGGTGTATTTTTATTGTCGCCCAGTAGTTTGACTGGATACTGCTGGCGTATTCAGGACGTCTGCGGCTCGGGGTTTGGGCTGGATTGTATGGGAAGAATGAATATCCCTATAGGGAAGGCCTGGTATTATATTTAAATATATACTGCAAAATTTGCATAGGCATAAGACTTTGTGTCGGGTATGCGACGTCTTTTTGTAAAGGATTTGAAGGCAGCTGATCTGAATTGAGGTCATTTCTTGTATATTTGAAATTAACTTCTTACTCATTTTGTCGGGGTATTTCTCATTCTGACGGATGTTCTCAGTGATCAACCCAAAGTATTGACAAATGACGACCAGCATTTGGATGCTGACCGTAAAATTGGGTTTGATCACAATTTTCATTATTAAACTGTGCAAATTGTGACAGGCTTGAGGCATAGAAGTGCTATTTAAAAACCATTATTTACCATTAGCATGCCAACACACTGATGCTACATACAGTATTTGCACATGCTGTAGCCATGGTAACTGTTTCAGTCAGTTGATTTCAGATATTTACAGCATTAGTCAAACACCAAGCCAGTCGTCTTCTTTAAGGTATTTTTTTTTCCCATTTGTGGATTTTCACATGTCACTGGGACACAGGAATCTTGTCTACTAAGTAGCATTCAAGTTAAAAAAAACTGCTAAGAAAGAACCTCTATGTCGTCCCTCTTCCAGCCAGACAGGTAGCGAAGAACACACCGAAGCGGATTCCCGGAGTCAACATGAGTGTGTCCTCCGGCTGCATCTCCCCGACACAGGAGTTCTCATCAGCTGACACACAAGCATGCTTGACGCTGGAATATGCACCACAAAGCTCAAAGGAGTTTAAGGTCTGTCCTGATACTAATAAACACTTGGACACGGAAGGGTCAGTATTGTATTACATACAATGTATTGATCTGTTAAGTGTTTGGAGGAATGTAAGTGCGGACATCTGTTGTGCAGTGATTTGCGAGTCTCAAGTCAAATCACGAGGTGTAAAAATCAGAAAAGCACGAAATCGCTCAAAAAAATCTAAAAAAAAAAAAAAACGATACAAAATCACATCCTTCGAAAGGCAGTTTTTACTTGACATGGATCTCTCCGTCTGTCTTAAGGCTACCGGCTCAGCCAGGCTGATGTTGTTTGCCGAGTCGAGTGGATCCGGCAACGACGAAATCAGCCACATGTCGCTTTTTGACGACCCCAACCAGAAGAAGCTCCTGGCCCAGAAAGGGACACCACCACCATCCCCGCTCCTATCAGAGCTGCTGAAGAAAGGCAGCATCTTGGCCACAACTTCCAGATTGGTATGTTCAAGAGACTGGCTTTAAAATAGCAACGATTTAATCCAAATTTGACAAATGTTTGGCAGGTATATTGTTGGATTTTTAACCGTCTTGTCCTGTGTATTAATGATTTAGGCAATACATCAACTGGTTGGACCTTTGAAAACCAGCATGTAAGAAACAGCTAACTTGAAACAAAAAATACACGTGTGTGTGTGTGTGTGTGTGTGTGTGTGTGTGTGTGTGTGTGTTTGTGTTGTTGCGTAACAGATTGGGGAGGGTGACGGTCCTGGCGGCAACATAACAGGAGCACACGACTTGCAGCTGGCGCCGCCTTGTCAACCTCTCTCTCAGGCAACAGGTGCTCAGACATAGTTTTATTCAGAACTCACATTTAAACCCATTTAATTTTTAAATCGGCGCAGCCGGTGTCTTGCCTTTCGCAAACAGGAAATGAGGATTCCAAAATGAATTAAAATTTGCCTCAATATAGGTGTACACTGTGGAAAACCATCAAGAAAAGGGCCATTAAATAATCTGAATAGGTTTTCCCTGCAGCACTATCAAGCTTCTACCTTTCTCTGTTTGTGAATGTGTTTATTTTGTGGTTCTCACCTCTCAGGCGCACCGATGCTGTCCCGTCTCCTCGAGGCGGGTCCCAGCCAGTTTTCTGCCCAGCTCGGCTTCATGGTCGGTACAGATTCTACCTCCGGCACTCCTCTCTCCGCTGCCACTCCAGTTCCCGTGAAATCTACTGCCTCAGCATGCAGAGGTCTGCTCATTTTAAACGTTTGTGCGACCTCCTGTTAGCGCCCCATCCACACAGTTGAATTGATTATGATCATTTTCAGGACAAAGAAAAACGCCTGATACACTTTTGGTCAGATCATATATTTCAACATATTGTTCTGCAAGTGTTGCTGAAATACAAGCTGTGATGGTATTGTGTATATTAATAAATCAAATCGAGATTTGTATTATTTGGATAGAACTCTTAAGGGATGTCCTCAAACCATCTTGATTTTATGCTGTAAAAATGTCAAAACGACCTCATTTTTGTGTAAACATCCCTTGTCCGTGTGCAGAGGTGGATGTGGCGGTGCCGTCGACGCCCGTCGGATGCCAGCCTCCGTCCGCTGGGGTCAAAGTGTCGGAGCTCGGCGAGGAGGACGTCAACGTCTCCTACATGGGAGATGAGCTGGACCTGAAGACAGTGGGCGATATCATCGCCATCATCGAGGACAAGGTACGTCACGTTTTCGACGAGCCGAGACGATGAACGTTCGCGTTGCAGAACAAATAAAAACAGGTCTTCGTTTGTGGCTCGATAGGCAGACGAGAGCGCAGAGGCTTTGGACGCTGCTGCGGTGGAGGCTGCTCTGTCCTTGTGTGAAGAGAACGGCCACCCTCTGTCCGGCGCCTGGGAGCCCGGACCTTTCCAACCAGAGGACTCCCATCCCGCATTGCCGGCGGGGGTTCCGCGGTCCCCGGGCCTTCGCGGTGGTCTGACGGGAAAGGCGGATATCTTGGAAGTTCAAGGTGTGACCTCGGCTCCGATCCCCGCGCTGTGCAGGAGTCAAGATAACCGCCTCGCCGCGCTCCCAGCGGAACTGAGGAGCCTCCCTCCCGCTACGTTATCGAGAAGCTTGGAGCACTGCCACGGCGGAGGCCCTCTGCAAACTCAGCCGGAGGCCACGAGAGAGACCGGAGAGGCGGCGCATCGGAAAAGCCAAATGTCGTCGGGCGTTTCTTTAAAGCGCGACGGCGAGGAGTTAGCGCGGCAAAGACCGCATAAACCCAACGGAGGTAGGGGCAACCCATCTACGCCAGCATTCGTTTGCCTCGCGACAATTCGCCCGCATGCGATTTCTCCTGCATAACATTTGCATCTCATTATTTATCTATCTCAGCAGACTCAGTGTTAGAAGATAGCCCTCTGACAGAAAGGCAACCAAAGGTAGAACGTCCGCCAAGGACTGAGGGAAGATGGTGCTCACAGCACCGCATTCAGCACGCGCACCTCCACAGTATTCCCGTACTTTGAGGCCGGATTCCAATCTCTCTGGTATCCCCGTGTCTTCACAGGAGATGAGGAAGGACGACGGGATGAGAGACGACGCCTCAGGGACTAAAGACGGCGAGGTCGGCAGGCAGGAGGAGTGCGGAGAAGAAGACGGGGACGGGGTGGAGGGATTCTTCTCCGAGCCGGAGGGGGAGACGGAGCTGGAGCCGGCGGCCAGCGAGAGCGAGGACGGATACAGCCTCCACACCGCTTCCTCCTCGCTGCAGCTGCACACCACCGCAGACTCCATCCCCAGCAGCCCCGCCTCGTCACAGTTGTTAGTGAAAACACACACACACACACACACACACTGCAAGGATATCTTGTGAATCGTGAGATGGTGGGGAAGTAGGTCCTTCCGATGCTATTGATGTCGCTAATGATCTTTTTCGTTTTGCCGCGCCGGAGCTCCGCGGACGTTCCTCGGCCGCAGATCAGATGGAGCTCCTCCTCGTGGCTTCCCTTTGATGCGGCGCGAAATCTCCCCTCTCGTTCCCACATGCGTGTGCCGTGCAGCTCTGTGTGCAGCGAGGACCTGGAAGCCCTGCAGGCTCACAAGATCTGGAAGAAAGCCATTATGCTGGTGTGGCGCGCGGCGGCCAATCACAGGTCAGAACGTACCAGCGCAATTCCGACTGCATTTTCATCTGACCCTTTCCATCTCATCGGCGATACTTGGTGATGTCTAATAACGGACAAAGATGTCCAGACCTCCTTTTAACGTTCTTCCCCCGATCAATCTGCCGTAGATACGCCAACGTCTTCCTGCAGCCGGTGACGGACGACATCGCACCTGGATATCACAGTATTGTTCACAGGTAAGCTACTGTTATGGGAGGGATGCCGGCATTTCTACTTGATTTATGACCCAGATTTGGAACGCCGCCTTTACAAGGTAAAAATACATTATTACAGGAACATTAAGAGCCAAGTCAGTGCGAGCTGTCTGGTATCGGCCTTCCACCAATACATCAGATTTGGCCGGTATGATGCATTTTTCACGCCTTTTGAATTAGATGTTCTCTAATGTCCGTCGTCCATCACGGTGAAGTTAAATCAACATGGACTCCGCTGGTTTGTGCGGAACGTCTTACAGCTTTATGTGGGAAATGCTCCGCGGCAAGAACATTTTCACGAGAACGTTTCAAAGAGCGACCGATTCATCGAGAGAGGAAAATCTGTATCGCAAATAGCTCTTTAAATCCAGCGCCGATTTCCAAGAAAGCGATCATGGGCGCGTTGTGATCCGCAGACCCATGGACCTGGCCACCATCAAGAAGAACATCGAGACCGGTTTGATCCGGACCACGGCCGAATTCCAGAGGGACATCATGCTGATGTTTCAGAACGCCGTCATGTACAACAGCCTGGACCACGACGTGTACCACATGGCCCTGGAGATGCAGCGCGACGTCCTGGAGCAGATCCAGCAGTTTCTAGCGACCCAGCTCATCATGGAGACATCAGAGGCTGGTATCAGCGCCAAGAGCCTGAGGGGCCGTGAGAGCACGCGCAGACAGGACTCAACTGACAAGGTGCTTCTCTAGAATTTTGACAAAAGCAAAGAGTACAGAAGAAGAGACAAGGGTGAGACAACAGGCTGACGTAAAGGTAGAAGAACGTGACACAAAACTAGACTTCTGGCCATTTTCCAAAGCTCAACACGACACTTTTGCTCATCCCAAGGAGACGGTATTCGCAGAGTGCAAAGGAAGTTCGCCTGTAGAATTCACGAGTCAGCAGATTTATCGCACCCGTCACGTTTCCGCCTCTCAAATCACACATCGCGCTTGTTTTTTTTCTTTTTTTTTTTTTTTTGCACAAACAATTCAGACTCCAGACAAGACACGTGATTCTTGCGGGAAGCGCAAAACTATTTTTGAATCCGTAACCATACGGTTAACGGTATTCTGAGCACCGTCGAGAGTTACAAACCAAGACGTGCTGACCGGATGACTAAAAGTCTGCCCGATGCATTTATGTCAGCTTTGGAAAATGGTAGGCAGTAATGTAATAATAAAGCAGAGTTAAAGTCTTCACATTAATATCCAAGACTATACGTAAAGTGAACCGGCAGAGTTGTGGAAGGCTTGAGATTAAATATAATTAAAAATCACTTTTTGTCAAAGTTGCATTATTTATGCAGGGATTTAAGTGTGTGGCGTGAATCGAAACTCGCGCTCAACGAACCGGCTCACTTTGAAATTTGATAATTAAGCGACACCGCTTCACCTCCTCCGGTGGCCGTACATGAATATCCCTTTCACGCACTTCATGTCGCACTGCAATAATGGACTTTTGACAAAAAAAAAAAAAAAAAAAAAGATTTTAAAGTTCCAAGTGTTGCTGCTAAGTCTTCACAGCGAGGTGGGAACGGAAGGCAGGGCTCATTTAAAGGTTGCAGGATTACGGAATACCGTGCATGTATTCACGACTCTACAATACACCACTACATGTAATTTTCTGTTCGACGTGCACGAGGACTTTCCCGAATGTCGCGTCTTCCTCTCCGATTTCTCCGAAATTTGTAACCCGCACCGTCTCCCCTCACAGGACACCGTCTCCATGTCCTCTCCCGCCTTTCTGCTGTCTCTCTTTGTAAGTACACGCGTCCACCCGACGGTAAAAACAAATCCTCGCCACCTTTCGGATGCTAAAACAGACAAACAAAAAAAACAACTTATATTTGAGATGTAAGCAAGTTATTCACACGCCGCGTCAAACTGAACGGTTTGGAAATGCGCGGTGTTCCGAAATATTTGGTTCTGCGCGATGCTAATGTTTAATGGGGAAAAACGCAGCTCCTGCACATCTGGAGAAGTTTGAAGTGTCTTAAGTTTCTGTCTCTGCTTGTAGGACGGAGGCACCAGAGGGCGCCGCTGTGCCATAGAAGCCGACCTCAAGATGAAGAAGTGAAGCGGCGCTAGGAAAATAATGTCGACGTCTTTGAGCGGAGGTGAAAACGATGTTAAAAGTTAAATAGACTGAACTCGTCCGCCGCAGAGTCTCGACTCTGCCCGACGTGGGAGTCGGAGCCTCCTCTTGCACTCTTTTAGTAAATGGTAAAGTCTTAACGTGGAGAAGCTCTGATCTTGCGAGACAGCCATACAGAAATGGATTACGTGTAATCCCCAGATTACAAAAGGGCATTTGGAGAAGACTAGGTCAAAGCTTTCATAGACGTATCTGCAGATCACTCTTAGCCGGCACTGAATAACATCAGGTTGTGTAAATGATGAGTTGCTCGGGGGCTAAAATTAATCCCGGAGGAGGGAGTCCGGTCAAACTCTGGATTAGAGCCGTCGGGTTTCAAAAAGTACACCGTGTCAATATCTTGATATATAAAACCAGAGGCCAAAGAGTCTGATTAAGCTAGAACTTCTGATAGTCTGAGCCCCAAAAATCAATCAATCAATCAATCAATCAATCAATCAACGGGGGAATCACTAATAATCAAATTAACCTTTTCGTTGTTTATTCATTTTCTTAAATTTTCTTATTTTAACTCTTTAAATAATTTCTCAATATGACTGTATCATTTGTGTGGGTTGAGTTCATCTAGGCTACTTCCAGTGTGTGTGAATCGATACTTGGCTGTGTATTCTGACTGTTAATTTAATTATTAGTTTTGTGGAATTTAAATGTTAGAAAAAAAATAAAACTTTATAAAAATCTCCTCCTCAGCGCTTGCACTTGAATTCTTGAAAAGCCGTCCAGTCAGAGCTCTGTGTGCGGAGTGCGGCCTGTCTGGAGCTGCCCAGGTTTAAAAACGTATATTCATGATTTCATCGTGACAGCATCCATTAGAAAATATATATATATTTACTATAAAACGGTAATGTGGAATTTTAAATAGAGCTGGGGCTTGTAATGACTTATTTTTGAATTGAGCATATTTACATTGGTCTCAAAAGGACAGGAAGGTGGTTAGTGAATCAGCTTTGCCTAAAATCACCTGTCAATAAATAAACAGCCTGGATTTCTTAGCAGTCAAAACAAAAACAGGCGGGTAAGTATTAGAAAATGAGGAAAAATACATTTAATAGTGTGTCTTCATTAAATCTACATCTCGGGGTCGTATCAGTGGCGTTGTTTTCAGTTCTTGTTTAAATGCTTGTAAAAAGCCTCTAAATGCAGCAAATAACTGCATTTAATTAAAAAAATGAAATAAAAGTGTGAAATATTAGTTCATTTATTTGTGTTCTCTATCCAATATGTAACTTACTGACAATAACCAGGGTTTCTGCAGGTGTTGGCAGATCCGGTTTAACATTTTCAAATGCTCTTTTAATGCCATGTCCAACTGCTGATAAAAACTATTGATAAGTTCAATCACCACCTGAGTGACGACGGAATTCAAGAATTACATGGTTTTAAATTTGTGTATGATTATCAATGCATTTTAGTTTGTTAATTTTATTTTTGTTTCCCTTTTGCTTCAATTCTGGTGTATCTTTGTGCGCTGTCAGAATACTGGCCTTAAGCAATAGCCAAATAAAGGGTTCCACTTGTCAATCATTGCACTATTCCAATCAAAACTATCAAATGTTTATGTAGCCTAATCAAAATAATTGGAATTTTTTTACCCCATCAAGTGAATTTAAATTTCTCATGCCTCAAGACTTGCAATTTTTAATGCCATTTAAGGCCTTAATTTTTGCTGAATCTATTTAATGACTTTTAATGCCTTAATGACCCGCAGAAACCCTGACAACAGATCTTTTGACATTATTTTAGACCGAATACGTGTGTGTGAATGAGAGGCACCCAAGTGAGAGGGAGAGATAAAGAAGGTGGAGGCTCCACAGTCCAGAGAAATGGAAAGTGCGGAGAGGAGGTGAAGACACCTGTAATTGGGATGGAGATGTGAAGATTCTCCTTGGGAGCCAGGAACCAGAATGAGTCCTTTCAGGCGCGTGTCCGATATTCTGGAGATAAAGTCAGACTGAGAAGGTTTGGACTTGAGGAGAAGGGAGATGGTGAATATCTGGGTAGGATGCTGAGGTTGGAGATTTATGGGTGGATGGAAGGAGGACAGGAAGTTAGGTGGCGTGAGAGAGGAGGACGCGGAGGAGAAGGTCAGGTGATTCTCTGAACGTGGTTGTGAAGACCCAGATGTTACTGCCATGCACCAAAACATAAATGCAACAGTATCTGATGTTTCTCGCTGGATGTGTGCGAGGAAAAAAAAACCTCTCCTGGGTCGAGCCCACATTTGTGACATTCTGCCATTTGACATGAGATCGAGGGAAGTTAGGTGGACAGCAGCTAGTTAGCTTAGCATAGTGAATTTAATGGGAACTCGTGCAAGGGGGTAGCTTGACTTTAATGATGCACGAAAAACTAATTTTAAATGACTATGTTGCGACCTGCGCATTCATCACGTGAACAATCCAAGTCTGGGGTGTGGGATGTTTTTATGCTAAGCTAACTAGCATGAGGGGGGAAACAAAAGGGAAGATGCTTTACAGGTGATTTTTCAGACATTTCTTCGACAGACTCGACATGAAACCACACCAATCAAAACAAAAGCCAAACATCGTTGTGGTTACATCTTTTAATTCTCTCGCAGTTTTGGCTTGAGATGAAACCCTGCGCTTCGGAGGCGAAGCTAAAAACCCGACGTGGTTTCCATCGCGGTGGATGCAGGTTCGTGAGAAACATGAAACCCCCGACAGTCAAAGTAATTCACATTTCCTGTGTAACGATATTGGGCAAAGATTTGTCGGCGACAGAGAGTAATGCAGCAAACGAAAACACTCCTCTGGGGTGCATGCAACGGTAACAATATCGAACACAAGGTTGAATAATAAATTAAAAGTGCTCGGGGGGGGAGGAGGGGTGACACGTCACAGGCTGGAAAACGGCTAAGGCAGGCTGGCAGTCCGAGTGCAGGGCGACGGGAATCCACGCGGAGCGGATTCCAAGTCCCCTACGGAGGGCTGAGTCAGTGTCTTCTGCACCGCTCAAAGGTGCTGAAGTTTGACCTTCACGTGGCAAAAAAAGTCAAAACCCTTGTTTTCAGTTTCAAAAGAAGGTCCATCATTTTTACGATTTAAAAAAAAAAAAAAAAAATCCTTCGGATCAATTTACAAAACATAGAAAAACGGGGATGATTTCCCCGGCAGACTTCGGTGAGAGAGGACCTCCGTCTCGTCTCACAACCTAATTTTCCCCATTACCTGGAAACCTGCAAAGGTCCTGTTTGGTGCGAATGGACTCCCTGCCAGCGGCACGCCGGGCCAAAACACGCTGAATGCGATCTGGGGGGGCGACTCGAGAACTCTTTTGGCAAGGCGAACACGCAAGAAAAAAATTGACCAAAAAAAAAAAAGGGGGGGGGGGGGGGCGCTTTGTGAAATCCCTTTTTCCAGTGCGGCTCCTTCTGCCGCAGGAGCTGCGGGTCAACTCGCCTCTTCCGTGGCGGCGTTGATGTTCGGAGCCCCTTTTAGTTCGTCCAGACCATAAATACACTTTCACAGTCCAGACGCTGTCGGAGACCAGAGCTCTCTGTGAGTCACTCAACTACAGGAGGTCCTACAGGGGAGCGTCATTCGGTCTGTTGACTAATAAATAAATCCATCTTGAGTTTTCAGCGAGGACACGAAACACGGAAGGAAATAAATACAACATGAAAGGAACAGGTCGAGAGTGTGTGTGTGTGTGTGTGTGTGTGTGTGTGTGTGTGTGTGTCTTGTCGTTCCCGTGAGAGAGTCTGAAAGAGGCTTGTCCACGGCCCCCGCGCCGCCGGTGGGTTTCGCGCGTTTCGCTCCAGGTTTCGGCGACCGACCTGCGTTCTGATCCAAGGAGAGAAGGCACGTTGATGTCCGGCGCCGCCGTGCCCACCTTCTTTCGGGTAAATGACACGACCGGGGAGAATGCATTTCGGCGAACGTCTAGACGGGTCGGCGAAAGGACGGCGTCCTCATTTGCCTCTCTGACGCCCCAGCAGACGGTGCAGCTTCTCGCAGCTGTCCAGGCGCATGGACTCGGCCTTCTGCTTCAGCCGCTCGTCCCGGTACAGCTGGCCCAGGTTCGCCAGGTCCGACTCTGGAAAAGGAAAGCAGGTGTCGGGAAGGATGCAAACGTTCAACCGGCGCTTTGCCCGTTTCCTCTTGGAATGAATCGAGACTCTTTTGGCGCCTTGGGGTGTTTTCTCTGCTAACCGTCTGTTCAAATTCACAAAGAAGTCACTTAATTGGGCTAAAAACACATTGATCTTGTGGGTTTGTTTTTTGTTTTTTTAATCCAGCCTAAAGACGGCCTCCTTTACTTGCTCTTTGAATACTCATAATAAAAATTCTGAGGAATTGCATGACAGGCCGATCTACTCTTCAGCCTTAAAATATGGCGGACCGCGACGTTTAGCACTATCAACACCGAACAGATGCAAAGCTACAAAAACTATTCCACTTTCCCGCAGCCAAAACAGACTTCTCCTTACTTTGCTGTTTCTCCTTCCAGCAGCTGCTCTGCAAGTGTTCGATATAGTCGCTCTCGATTGTTTTCTCCAGCTCCTCCAAGGCGGTGCCGCGGTACTCCTTCTCGAAGCTCTTGTCCACGTAGTAGGGCACGCCCATGTGCTGCGTTTCCCTGGATACCACCAGGCCCATGGCCCTGAACACCAAACCGCAGCGCCGTCAGAACGTGCGCGGCGCATCGCCCGGAGCTCGGCGGCCGGCGAAGACTCACGGTTTGTAGAAGAGGCTGTAGGGCGGGTTGGTGGCCATCATCTGGGTAAACACTGATATGAGGATCAGCACCAGCACGGGGAGGAGCTGCAGGAGGGCGGTGAAGGTGTTCTGTGGGAAGATGAACATCGGCACAGATTAGATCAGGGGTGTCAAACCTACGGCTCGCGGGCCGTCGCCGGCCTGCAAGGAGATCCGATCCGGCCCGAGAAAAAAATACATAAAAATCATGAACTACTTTTTTAAAATACAAATGCAGTTCCTATAATGTCTGCTAGGGGGTCTTTGTTTTAGTGTTAGCAACACGGCACAACGCCATTTTACTCAGAACTTACAGCAGATGGCAGCAATGCGGCTTCCGGGTCTGTAAATTGCATTTTTACTTATTTGTTAGAAACGAACCTGCTTTTCCGTTGGCCCGACACCCTCATTGGCAAGATGTGGTTGTCGAAACAGAGAAAAGTGGATATGAAGTGTTGGGTTTTCCAAGAAAAACGGGCCGCTTCTTATTTGTTCATTGATGTTACTAAGAAACCTGTATGCTCGGTGTGGATGCGGGAAGTTTCGGTGTGGCGATGAGACTCGCCATGGCGGAAAATACAACAACAAGCAGACAGAACTGAGGCGTAGTGTTTTCGAAATTGCACTTACTTTTCTTAATGAATCTCAGGTTGTTTGTCATGTTTTCGTTAAAGAAACAGTTCATTACATATAAAGATTTTTATAATTTACCCGTTCTCCTTTGCACTAAAACAAAGGATGATTTGTTAGTTCTAGGTAATGACGCTATGATTTTACCGGTCCGGCCCGCTTGACATCAAATGAAGCCGTATGTGGCCCCCGGACCAAAATGAGTTTGACACCCCTGGATTAGGTCGTATGAGGGCCGCAGTGATTATAGGGCCGTCCTGCCGGCTCCGCGGAGCAGAACCGCCGCACGTCCGGCCACGGGGACGGCGGATTAGCGGCGCCACATCAATCCGTTACAGGACGGCCGAGTTCAATAAAAACACGGGTGGTCGTCGGCGGGGATGCGCGTAAATGAATAACGCCGCGTCTGATGTGGGATCGGTTTTCTGGTTTGTGAGTCACTGACTTGACTTTGGTTTTCCTCCGCCGCCTCCTCGCGTCTCTCATAAGCACGTCGGCGCCGAGGCTGGTAGAACTGCGAGTAGGAGGCCCCCTGGTTGGTGTACACGTGGATGTTTCCTGAGGAGACAGAGGCACTTTGATCGCTGCTCTCGGACCGCGGCGCTCAAGTCTTGGTAATATGTAACCACTTTCTCACTTAAAATCACATCTTTTTCCGTTCAACCCAGGAAGTGCTGCGTGTGCTTCAAACCCAGGGCCTACTGCAGCGTTTGGAAAAAAAAAAATACTCAAGGTAAAGAAATAAAAGAGCGGGACGGAAACCTTACGTTTGACATTTTAACAAGCTGGAAAAAAGCGTGGTAGTGGAAATAGCACAAAGAGCGAGGGCGAGAGCGGCGCCGTAACAATGGGCGAGCTCAACAACGGCGCTTACCGTTCCCCCACAAAGCCCCGCGCCGGCTGGCGGGACTCCTCGCCGCCGGGCCCATTCGGCCTTTAACTTTCACCATCAGAGCGGGCGCCGACTACCTGCCCGCATTTTCCCTTCCTAGGAATGTTCTCTGTTCTCCCGGGTCCTCCGAAGCCCTCTCGAGCATCTGAAGTGCTTTTCCGCGGCTAAAGACCTTCAGTCTTATCCACTTAAAAGTCCCGCTGCAGGGTCGGACCTTGAAAAAGTGCCTCTTCAGGCACACGGCACTTAAAATTCTGGCTTCGGGAGAATAAACCTTGTTTTTTTTTTTGTTTTTTTTCAAATATCTCGCCTGCAACAGAAGTGTCTATCTCTCACACACACGCACACACACATCCATCCTGGTCCGGCACCTGTGGGAAACCTCCCCCCGAAGAAGATGTTGAAGAGCTCCTCTGGCGAAATGTCGGCCTCGAAGTCCCTGTGGAAGCTGCGATAGTGCCTGTGGTGGCTGTGGGTGGCGTGCTGGGACGCGCCGGCCGCCGCCGACTGATCTCCGTACTGGTCGTACTGCTGCCTCTTCTCCGGGTTGCTCAGCACCGCGTAAGCGTTTCCAATGGCTACCGGGAGAAGAGAGGAGAGGAGATGCTCAGTGTCCGTCGAGGCCAGCGTGGCGCGCTACAATCCACTCACCGACTGGGTCTACGTGCGGCTGAGCGCCAATTTGTTATTTACTCGACAACACATGAGCGCCCCGTGGCTGCAGCTGCGGCGTGGACACATCTGTGCCGTCCACACGGGTCACGGTTCATCCCTCTGTTCAGGCGGCCCTTTTGCAACCGACGCGGTAATTAAACTCAGCTTTACTGAGGAGAGATTTTGTCTTGTTTTTTTTTTTTAGGTGCGTGACAAGGAATCCCAAACCATCCTCGCGCTACTTCGGGCTCAAGGTTTCGTTTAAATGTTGAATAAGATTTGGGTCATTGCTCTCTTGAAAAATTTGGCTTCAACAATCCCGTCCTGAAACACAGGGATGCAGAATTCGGCTCCCTGGCCGCCCAGCTCAAGGGTCATACCTGATCAGCTTTATAACGCTAAAGGGGAAATGAATTTCTCATCTATATTCTATTAAAACGCTTCTGATTATGACATAATAGGAATGTTCCGGTTCACCCCTTTTGCTGTTGCAAAAAGGAAATTGAGTCGCACTCCAGAAACGAAGGCCGGCAGCTCACTCAGCTCAACCCGGACAGAAGACTCCGACCCTCCCCTTTCACGAGAGGAAATACATCTCATCTAAGCGCTGAATTAAAACTAAAGAAAAAAGGATGAATCGGCTTGAAGCGTTAACACGGCGCCGGTGCCTCTGCTGATTAGGAGATTACGCTCACAGACTCCGTGGGATGTAAAGTGGGGATTACGATCCTGTGAGAGTTTTAAGTTCTTTTAACAGATCTAGGCTACAAATAAAACTCCACATTAAACTGGTACCTTTGAACGCGTCGGTGGCTCCCGGTGCGAAGTTCTTGTCCGGGTGGAACTTGAGGGCCAACTTCCTGTAGGCCTTCTTCAACTCGTCATCGCTGGCGCTTTTGGGGACGCCGAGGATCTCGTAGAAGTCTTTGCAGTTCTTTATTCTGCAAAAGAAAAGAGTATCGGGTGAATGTTTGCACAGCTTGTCCACAAATAAGAGCTAGGAGCTTCTGATCGGCTCTGTTACCGCTCGCTGACACGTCCACCAGATATCCTTTCGGCTTTGCCACAAAATCACGTCGGTGTTCCGATGATACAGTGTTGGACAATCAGGCCAATTTACAACATATGCTTAGAAAAGCTGACTTGATTTCTAATATATCAGCGCGGTGATGCCGAAGCGCTGCGGTGCACATTTCCCACTGGAAGGGTTTGGTTATCATTCAAGGTCAGAAGTTAATGCATCCCCCGTCAGATTATTTGTCTCCTGAAATCATGCAAAAATAACATTTTGCAGCGCTTTTCTTTCCGGCCTGCACCTGCGGGAAAGCACAGGGAAAGAATATCTGCGGCGTGCACCTCAGGACGCCCTGCCGCTGGTCCTCGGTGTAGCTCTTCTTATCCTCCCCGCACGAGTGACTGCTCTCGTTGTTTCGGATGTCCTCGTCTCTCCAGCCCGCCGGCGGGGGGACGTGGTTCGCCTCCGGAGCGGCGCCGCATCCTTCCTGCATTATGGCGTCTATCAGGACTGCATAAAAAGAGGCCGCGGTCAGACGAGTGCTCGGACACCGGAGGTGTGTCAGTAGGAGATTATCAAAATGACCGCGAAATAAATCTAAAGAAGGGCGACACGTGCGCGCCTGGTGCATCACGGACAAACAAACTTTCCCTTCCCCTGCAAGCAGCCGAATCTGTGCTGGAGGAATAAAACACATTCTTCCTCATCAATTGTTGATGCTGGTGGAAAACACTGTGGAGCCTGGGTGAATTATTCATTCCGAGTCCTTGTGGGGCGTTATGGAGGAATTTGGACCGACCGCCTCCCCACACACACACACGCGCACACGCGCACACACACACACACACACACACACACACACACACACACACACACACACACACACACACACAGAAACTATTTCCTTTCATGTGTCTCTTGTTTCATCCACCTATACGGCGGTATGTGGGAGCCAGTGCTTGCAGGCCTTGTGCAAAATGTATATATCAAAGTGCTGAATGATAATTACAGAGGCACTGGAGCGTTTAAATGACCCAATGATTTGTAAAGGTTAAAACATATTTTACTTATTTATTCCCATGCCTTTTTGGCTAATTTCCCTCGCACCTAAATTCATAGGGTTAAGCACTGATCTATTGAGTGGAATTACAAATCACAATTCTCATCAACCCACGGTTCTTCCCAGGTGTGTGACATTATTAGATATATTTGAGATTCTGCACAACACTACATGTACACTCCAAAAAAAGGGCATTCAAATGAATTAATGGAAAAATGTATTTTGATATAATTCTAAGTAAGTCGAGACAGTTTAGATATGTCAGGGGGATTTAAAAAAAACAAAAAAAACACACCCATTTTCACTGCGCTCTAGAACATTTTGAGATGACTTTTAATGAGGTATAAAACTTGACTTTTAAACAATATTTCATCTTTGTATTTATTTTCTTTGTATTTTTTTTAAGTTTGCATGCAATTATTTTGCACACTGCCTTCTGCAGAGGTGGGTACGGTTCATCAGAAATATCACCTTTATTATTAATGCATATTTCAAGAACATTGCAAAAATCAACAAGAGGTTGCAGCTCTCAGATCTACATTATCGGATATTTAAACTTCGCATGGGAAGAAGAAATCAAAAGGAGGTATTTTAATTGTAATGAAATATTAAATGGTTTATATTTATATTTAATCATTGTGGAAAGCCTGACTATGCCGAGACAACTTCACCTGGCCAGGAAAACAGTAATTTAAAGGGTCATTAACATCTCCAGGTTTTTGACTGCATGAACTCATGTATTTATATACTTATCTGACTGTGTAATTTTGCAGCTATTATTGGGGTTGCTGTCTGTTAAGGGCAAGCAGCTGGAGAGAAACACAATCGTGTCCTGATAATCTGCCGGGTCCTGGAAGTGGGAGGGGGAGGGAGCCCGGGGAAGGCGTGCAGCCCCGGGGTTCAAAGATAAACACCTCCTCGGTAGCATCTGTTCTCAAATGGTAATAAACGTTTTCTCATCGATCCTGCGATCTGACGACGATTTGTGGGACTTCACCGTCCGCCGCTGCAGAATGTGCGCCGGCTAACGTTACCTCTGGCCCGGGTGCTCGGGTAAACGTTCTGGGCTTCGTAGAGGAGCTGCAGCGCCCGCTCTTTCCGTCCAGACCGCAGACACAGCTTCGCCTTTTCTATCAGCCGGTCCGCCTCGTCCTTCTCCATTTTCACTTTTTGTTCCGTTGGTCCACTTGCGGTTTCTACACGCCGTCCAACTGCGCAGCCGGCGTCAGTATCATGTGTCAACGGTTCGACCCGCTAGCTATCCAAGCTAACGGGTATAGCTAGCTTTGGTTACCAACAGCTGCGTAACGTTAGCTAGCCAGGTGCTCCGGTCTGCGCACTATCCGACCCGCGGACGACGGCGGTTGGTGTCAGGCAGCCGGCAGGCCGTTAAACGGGCCATTTTAAAGTAAAATAAATTATAAAACGTTAATGCCTGGCTATGACTATTTTTTTAAAGAAGGGAAACCCGGTTTTAATTAGACGAGACCACTGCACCGGATCTCCCGACCGAGCGATGAGTGACAGGTCATCAAGGCGGGATCTTCTACGTCATATCCGGTAGCTGTTACATAGCGAGTTGGGGTTGACAGCAAATTATCGGCTCAGTTACAATTTAACACTAGTTAAATTAATTCAAATTATATCAGTAATATAATTTGCACATTGTTATTATTATTATTAATAATAGCGATCTTCTGCATTTTCCTTTGGCCTCCATCAAACCCCTTGCTCTGTATCATCTTCTCTCATGACTAACTTCATGCCCTCTTTATTATTATTATTAGTAGTAGTTTAGTTGTATTAGTATTGTTGTTGTTGTTATTATTGTATTGTGTGGTAGTAATATTAGTATGCTTTCGGCCTCGATGTAATGCTATTCTGTTGATCCTCTTCTCTCACACCAGCTAACTTCATGCCCTCAATATTATCAGTGTTATAATCATTATTCATGTTATTTTTGCTAACATCTGATTTTTGGTGGTCGCAGTGTTTTATATGATATTCTATACATAGTTTTGAGATACAGCCACTTGTTTTCTTAGTAGAAAGGTAATCCACTAATATACTATTGGTATTTAATTTAACATATCCCCACTTTAATATTTAAATAGGTACACTTATTGTGCAATAATTTAGGGACATTCAAAAATCATTTTCAATATTTACCTATATTTATTTATTCACAAGACGACGGCTTGTTTTTATCCTGCACGAAAGAAGAGAAACTGTGAGATGCGACTTTGTTCATGCATATTTTATTCAAGAGTAAAAAAATGTGAATCGTCCCATAGGGCATGCTTACAATGTGTGTGTCATTTAGGAAGTCAAAATGCCAAAACATATTTTCCGGAGATAATAATAATAATAATTAAAAAAATGTTGCAAGATAAAATCCATTGTATTTGTTTGTTGAAATATGCATGTATAGACCATACCAGAAACCAGAAAAAAAGAAGACGGAAAATAACCATAAGTTAAATCGTAACAATAATAATATCAGCGGTAAATATAACCAGAGTACAGTGTCTCCTGTTAAACGTAAGTGCGACACATGATTTCCTTTGTGTCCGATTCAGTTACAGCTGAAAACCATGCTATCATGCTTTGGCAGCCTGAAAGTTGCTTTTCACTGAGATTATATTCATTCACGCTATTGAACATTTTCTGTACATCAGTACAACAGAAGATAATAAACACAAGGCGTCACACCTCAGAAGGGCATCTCTGCATACAATAGAACCAATATAAAATTAAAAGCAGTGGTAATAAATAACAGAATGTAAAAATGGACGAAAACAATCAAAGGAAGCCTATTTATAAAATTTATAAAACAGGACAAAGAAGCTACAAATGTAATTCAAAAATAAAAGAATTCAAGTTTACTATTTGAAACACAACTACAGTATCACGATTATAATCTCACATAACAATTAGGAACTTAATTGCATGCATTGATGCGTTCCATACCATAGATGCTGTGTTAAAAATCACTTTTTTTTTTTTTTTGTCCACCCCAAAACCACACACCTTCTATCCTTAAATAGAAATTTGGAATAGAAAAAGAAACGACATTTGAAAGAAAAATTTGAAAATGTACGTGACGGTGCAGGAAGGGGCTTCACAGGTTCGTAATGTTGCTAAATATACTGGAAGGAAGGAGCAGATTGATTTCAGCTCTGGCACCAAAACCTTCTCCCTCCCTTCGGAACGGCGAGGAATTCAAAGCCTTTTGGACTCCGGGAGTCAAAAAACAGAACTCAAAATGCGAATCATGATTTTATGACAAAGGGTTCAATGAATGAACTCAATTCTGATCAGACGGGCACTCATGGGCCTTTTTTTTTCATATTTTTGCAGAATTTAGCTCTAAACATGTTGCCATTTTTAAGTCGCTGCATTGAAGTAAAGGATTCAAATGGAAATTGATGCTAAAGCACGGACGCTAAGGGAAGGCTAGGACTTGGGATTTTCCCGTATTTGCAGCAACACAAGACTGATGAGGTGACCATAAATAAATTTGAACATGTCTAAAGTGGTAGTATTTTAATAACCTGTAAAGAATATAACTCTGGGAATCTTAAATATGACTTTCTCACATTCAGTTGACATGCATCACTAGGACGTCCCCAAGACAGGCTCTTTTTGGCAACGTTGTCAGACGTTAATGTTGGCGTTCTATTTTAACACACAAAAAAAAAAAAAACGAAAAAAAAAAAAAACAAGTTAACTAGAGTATACTTAATTTAAGTACACATAGAATGCCTCTATTTGTACTTCATGAATGGTTAAAAAAAAGAAAAAGTATGCAAAGTGAATGTACTAAAAGCCTTCTATTTTATATTTAATACACCAGAGAATATATCAATAGAACCACCAAAGACATACTTAAATATTATTAAACCTTCTTAAACACAGTATTTATGCGATATAAACAACTGATTTTATTTTGGAACTCTATATATATATGATTTACTCTTTGCGGTAAAGTGCGGTTCATATATGCATATATATATTTAACTATATTTCAAATTTTTGTAAAAGACATCGTAGTTATTTCAAAATACATTAAGTTTGTGGACCATTTCGGGGGAAAAATAATAAACTTGTCAAAATAGATCAGCATTTAAAGACTTCTTGAATGCGTTAAGTTGTATTTAAGTATGTCTGTTGTAGCACCGACGGAGTACCAGGACCACGCTGATGATAAACTCGCACTCATTTCCATGGCGCTTCCACAATGTTTTTTAGTACATTCATTTGGCACATTTTTGGTGAAATCAATTTTGAAAATTAATAACATGTACATTTGCTTTGTGATTTTTTTTTGTTTTTATTTTAATTTTTGTTTTTGTGCCCATGTTTCTTGGGTAAGCAGCAGAACTTATCCCCCTCCTCCAATGCCCCTTCCTCCCCTCCCTATCTATTCTCCCTCGCTTCCTCCAAGTTAGACCTCGCTAGGAAGCGACTGGCGAAGAGGGCGGCGAAGAAAGGAGCGGCGCCGGAGAGCGGCGGCCGCTGGGGGGGGAGGCAGGTTTGACCTCCGACGGAGGATGGGTCGGAGCTACGAGGATGCTTCTGGGACGGTGACGGCGTCTTACCGCGGGGTAAAACGATAAATTTCAGTCTTCTGGTAAGCTGAGAAATGTAAAAAAAAAAATCCAGTTGATGGGCTTTCTCTTCCTGTGTTTCACACAAAGTTGTCAAAATCTGGTGAAACAAGACTCCCCCCCCCTCCCCCTCCCCCTGTGAAGTGATTCGGTGAGTAATCGATAATAAACACTTTATAAAACAACAAAATGATCGCTGTGGCATGGATACTGCATTTATGTCTTCCGTCGGGATCTGTAATGAACGAGCAGACGTTGGTCGGCGCTCATAGCGAC
This sequence comes from Fistularia commersonii, assembly GCF_037954325.1. Classification (NCBI taxonomy): domain Eukaryota; kingdom Metazoa; phylum Chordata; class Actinopteri; order Syngnathiformes; family Fistulariidae; genus Fistularia; species Fistularia commersonii. The sequence goes on from NC_141312.1 coordinate 2,374,167, forward strand.
CCGAACCCCCGAAAAGTGCAGTCTGTAATTGGACGGGGAACGACAGGCGGACAACTTTCAGCCGCGCCTTCAGGCTGCCCCGCGTCCCCGCCCTTCCACAACTGCACGGTGACACACTGTCATGGAATAGATGACCTTTTTCGCCTGTTTTGGATTTGCTGCGATTTTTCATGCTCTGTCAGTGGGCCCGTTTTGTTTCTATGTTCTTGAGGCCTGAATTTCCCATTTTGGCGATGTCCCGCTGCACAGCGCGACGCGGGCACGGCTCTCCGGCGCAGGCGGGTCATCACTGGATGTTGCTGTTGTCGTCCGTGCCGTTGGCCTCCGACATGTTCATCTTCCCCATGGAGTGACCCACGTGGTTCACCCCGTCCCGGCGAGGCGGCATGCGTTCGTTGATGCGATCCAGGCCCTTGGCCTCCTCGAAGCTGGTGATCTTGTGCTGGGGCGAGAAGCCGCGGATAGCTGGGGAAGCGAGGAGAAGGTGTCACTAAAACCTCAACGTGCAGAGATCAGGGAGCGTCGCTTCTCCAAAGACGATGTCATTATCCATAACGCGTTTCGTTTTCTCTAAATTCATCTAGCACGTGGACCTTTTTGAAAATGTGAAAATAAAAAAAAAAACACACCCCAAAAAATCAAAATCAATCAATCCAGGTGAGAAAATCCGATTTTCTGTTTTTGCGCCGGGTCCAACTGTGTTTGATTGGCTGAAGGTTCCTCATTTGATTATTGAGACTAACTTACGCCTCAGAAACATCGCCCGTCTTCTATCGTTCCTTCCAAAGTTCCAGACTTGATTTCCGAAAATTACAAGCTGCCCGTTTACTCACCTCCACCAGCTCCGGCGCCGATATCGCAGAAACTACGACCTCGGTGACCTTCTCCACCGCCAATCCCCCCCCCACCCTCCTCCCGCCATCTTCAATCTAACATCCTCCCGCCTCCTGGCCTCCTTTCCTAAAAGCTGATTTAAAAACGAATTTCAATTCGATGCGAGATCCAGGACTCTTTCATCCATTAAAGAACCATTTCGACTGGCGTCAAGTACGAAAGCTCCTCGGACAGAGAGAGTCCCGGGAGCACGGCGGCGGCGGCGGCTCGAAGTTTCTAAATCACCCGTCCAGTCGAGCGGCGAACTCGTTTCCCCTTCTCGTAAAAAAAAAAGAAAAAAAAAAGAAATAAGAGAGACAGGGCTAATTTCTGTACGTGCGGTTTGAATAATTCATTGCGACGTTATTTATTTCGAACCGCATAGCCTACGTGCAGATTGAGAAATATTTTCGCTCGTGCTGTAAATCGCCGTCTCGACGCCTGATTTCCTCCGATACCTCAAATGAGGGGTGGGTTGGGGGACCCGGTGCCTCGCCATGCATATTTTATGTTAGCCTTTTGATTTGTTTCCTTCTTACGCGCGTGACGCTTCCCCCCCCCCCCCCCCCCCCCCCCAAACAGATTGCGGCCATTTTACGAGTCACATCGGATACGGAAAGGGGAAATCAATCGTACGTGTTGGGCTTGAGTGCTTGTCGCCTCGGACGTCCGTCACGGCTTACGGTAAGACTCGACGCCATTTTTATCCACAGTATATTGACTAAAACAACGAAAAAAACCCTCTCGTCTCGCAAAGGTGTCCGTTCCCTCATCCCACCATGTTTTTTTTTTTATCCTTTCGGATCGATACGTCTGTCTCCGGCTAATTTGCCCTGTGCTTTTTTTTACGCTAAGTACCGTTGGAGTGTATGATCTGTTACGTGCAGGCTTGTCGATGACAGGCGAGCTTTGGGTCTTTTGGAGCAGAAAACCATGTCTGTATGCTGAGTGGGAGGTGGGGTGAGGGGTGGGGGCGAGAAGGTGGAGGGTTGGCCGAGCACAGATTTACCTTCCCTGTCCTCGTCATGCGTCTCGATGGCTTCAATGGCTTCAATGGTGGCTGAGGGAGGAGGAGGAGGGGAGCAGGTTACTCCTGATAAAGCCATGCAAATGCAAAACGCAGCCCCCAACGAAAAGGCCGGATGAGGTTTTTCATGTCGGCGGCGGCCGGCGGAGCCAGACTTGGAGAAGCACCCATGCACCGGATGTTTGCAGCGATTCATGTGAAAGGCAACAGACAAAGAAAGGCTGACAGAGACACTGGGATGGAGACAGCATCGGGTTTAAGTTCAGACTATGACGGATCGAAGGTAGGACACCTCTTGAAATGATGTAAATCATTTGAAAAAGTTTGGAACTCTTGAATTGGAGGAACACCTTTTATGCAATGATCCCACATTTATATCTGCCCCTGTTTAGTCACCTCTCGACTTGATGATAGTTTGAATTTTGTAAAAGGCCACATGGTGGCTTCTGCTTCATGGCAAAAAGATCCCCGGTTGGAGACCTTTCTGCGTGGAGTCTCCCCGTATTTGCGGGGGATTCCTCCGAGTTCTCCGGATTTTGCCCTAGATTGCCCAAATGCACAAATGAGAGTCCATACTTGTATGTCTCTATATGGTTTGTGAATGAGAGGGTCAATACTTGTATGTCTCAATATGATTTATGAATGAAATTGTCAATACTTGTTTGTCTCTATGTGATTTGTGAATGAGAGGGTTAACACTTGTATGTCTCTATATGGTTTGTGAATGAGAGGGTCAATACTTGTATGCCTATATATGGTTTGTGAATGAGAGGGTCAATACTTGTATGTCTCAATATGGTTTATGAATGAAATTGTCAATACTTGTATGTCTCTATATGGTTTGTGAATGAGAGGGTCAATACTTGTATGCCTATATATGGTTTGTGAATGAGAGGGTCAATACTTGTATGTCTCAATATGGTTCATGAATGAAATTGTCAATACTTGTTTGTCTCTATGTGGTTTGTGAATGAGAGGGTCAATACTTGTATGCCTACATATGGCTTGTGAGTGAGAGGGTCAATACTTGTATGCCTACATATGGTTTGTGAATGAGAGGGTCAATACTTGTATGTCTCAGTATGGTTTATGAATGAAATTGTCAATATTAGTTTGTCTCTATGTGGTTTGTGAATGAGAGGGTCAATACTTGTATGCCTGTATATGGTTTGTGAATAAGAGGGTCAATACTTGTATGTCTCTGTATGGCATGTGAATGAAAGGGTGAATGCTTGTTTGTCTCTATATCTGCCCCCGTGACCGTCTGGCAACCGGTCCAGGTGGAATCCCCCTCTCGCCCATGGACAGCTAGGATGGGCTCAAACACTCCTGCAACCCCGAGTGAACAATAAGCAGGATAGATAATGAATGAATGAATGGATGAATAAATGAATGAATTTTGTTCATGACGTCTGGAGGTTGTTGGTCACACATTTCAGGTGTCTAAATATTTGAGATATCATTTTTGTTTTCAAGACAGATAAACAGCACTCAATCCAGTGTGGTGGTGGTCTACACGCCGGGAGGTCTCTGTCTGGTGGACGTAGACACAAAAATAAAAGCAATGGGAGGACGGAGAGTTGCGATGACAGGAAAGGCAACCCGACAGACGGGGCGGACGACAGAGAAAGTGTCCGGTCCTGCGCTTCGCACTCACCGCTCTGCAGCGTCTGCCGACCTCCGGAGAGAACGCCGCTGGGCAGCATGCCGGTGGGCGTCAGGCCCTTCAGCGTCAACACATTCTCGCTCTCCTCCCTGTGAGAATCACAGACACAGGGTTCGGTCAGAGGAGCTCAAATCGAGGGGAAAGAGACGCCCTCGGTCACACAGGTCAGTGTGAGAAGGTGTAAAGACCTGACGCACCAAAGAGAGACGCATGTCCGCGGACAGAAAACACACGTCGGTATTAAAAATGGCTCGGGTTCTTTAAATATTAAATCGCTTGGCACACTCTTGTCAAAGAACTGCAGTCTGCTTCTTCTCCTTTGGGCTTTTCCCTTCAGGGGTCGCCACAGCAAATCAACTTTCTCCATCTAACCCTGTTCTCTGTATCTTCCTCTCTCACACCAACTACCTTCATATCCTCTCTCACTACGTCCATAAATCTTCTCTTTGGTCTTCCTTGAGACCTCTTGCCTGGTAGCTCCAATTCCAGCATCCGTCTACCAATATATTCTCTATCCCTCCTCTGTCCATGACCCAACCATCTCAGTCTGGCTTCTCTGACCTTCTCTCCAAAACATCTAACAATGGTGTTCCTCTGATAGACTCATTCCTGATCCTATCCATTCTCGTCACTCCCAAAGAGAACCTCAACATCTTCATCTCTGCAACCTCTAGTTCGGCCTCCTGTCTTTTCATTATTGGAACAGTTTCGAGTCCATCCAGCATCGCTGGTCTCACCACTGTCTTGTACACCTTTCCTTTCATTCTGGCTGATGTTCTTCTATCTCTTCGTACCCCTGACACCTTTCTCCAATCATTCCAACCTGCTCGGATCCGTCTCTTCACCTGTTTTCCACACTCTCCGTTGCTCTGGACTGTTGACCCCAAGTACCTGAAATCCTCCAGCTTCTTGATCTCCACTCCCTGTAGCCTCACCGTTCCACCCGAGTTCCTCTCATTCACACACATATATTCTGTCTTGCTGCAACTATCCTTCATTCCTCTCCTTTCCAGAGCATACCTCCAGCTCTCCAGATTTTCCTCTACCTGTTGTCTGCTCTCACTACAGATCACAACGTCATCTGCAAACATCATGGTCCATGGAGATTCCTGTCTAACCTCATCTGTCAGCCTGTCCATCACCACTGCAAACAAGAAGGGGCTCAGCTGATCCCTGATGGAGTCCCACCTCCACCTGGAACTTCTCTGTTACCCCTACAGCACACCGCACCACTGTCTCGCGGCTAGCATACATGTCCTGCACCAGTTGAACTGCAGAGTGCATGCAGTAAATCTACCAAAATGTCCTGATTACTGTTTATACATCACTTTTAGGATATATAAAAATATAACCCGCAGGTTACCTGAGAACTGAGAACATTTTGGCCATCTTCCCGATGGCACGGATTTTGTTCTTGATCACCTCTTTGCGCGCTGCGGCCGCGTTAGCTGTGAAGGAATACACATCATATATACATATATTTGTGGAGTGTGGCTGCATATGCATCCCTGTGCGATGCAATGGACATATCACACTTATGCTGTGCATTTGAGGATGCGGCGGTAATAGATAATCATCGTCAGGCACTGAAAAGTACCGGTAGCGGTAATAATATACAATTAGCCGTCATAAATCCAACATAAATGTTTGTTGTTCAGTGGCCTTGCTGATGCATTTGAGATAGAGCAACATCGCCACTTAAATTCCGTTTAGTTTCTGCAATTTAAATTGGATTAACGCAAAAAAAAAAAAAAAAAAAAAAAAGCATACGAAGACGGATTTACCGTCGAATATCTCGTCCTCGTCGTTCATGAGTTCGTCGTCGGAGCAGATGCTCAGCACGTTCACCAGCATTTCTGTGACTGGGGGAGAAACAGAGCGTGGGTTTCGTAATCGTAATCCGTGGAGAGAGCAGAGGATTCTGTCGGGAGGAGGCGGCTCCAGACAAACCTCCGTACCTTTCTCCCCGACAAACGGCAGGGACCAGGTGAAGACGTCCATGAAGTTGGGCAGCCAGTAAGGGTGGGGCGAGCAGTTGAACTGCCGGATGTTCATGACGTTGTTTTCATATTTCAGCACGGCAGCTGTCGGGGAAGCAGAACGGCGGACGTCGTTCACTGAGTTCTTTTGGTACCAAGACAGAAAGGGCTTGTTACTGGACGGCCAACCGCTCTCTTGTTCAAGCGTGATATATAGATATATAGACATGCAAATAATGACTACATTTCTAAAATTAATTTAAAAAAAAAATATTTTTTTTAATTATTAAAAAAAGGCTTGAAAAAGTTTTTTTAAAAAAAAAAAGATTATTTTATTATTATTTTTTATTTTATTATTATTTATTATTATTATTTATTATTTATTATTAATTTATTTTATTTGAATTATTTTAATGATGCCCTTTTTTAAAAAAAAATCACCGGACACATGCTGATTATTTTCTTCAATAAAAAGATGCAATAAAGAAATGCAATCATGCTCTTGTCCTATCGTCACCCGGCAACAACGCTCCCACTCTGCAACGCTGGAATGTTGTATTTAAAAAAAAAAAAAAAAAAAAAAAATCTATACTTACATAATGTCACATTTGGAGCAAACGCTGAGCGTGTGGTTCTGCAGTTTGTTTTCTAATGTGCTCTTTGCAGTACCTGTCACTGCATATGTGATTTCAAAAAAAAAAGGGACTCTCTACATGAGTTTACCGGGTTTAATATTTTAACAAACAGCTATTTCTGAACACGCCAGGAGAGACCGAACGTCCGACCACTAGATGGCCCCCCCGAGGCCGGGAGGGCCGCCGACACCGTTCCATCAAGAGGGATAAAGCCACATGGAGATCGTGGACGCGCCGACAGTCCCTCCAACGCCCCCTCAACCCCAACCCTGCCATAGCCGGTGGCGACCGAGACACACTGGGGCTCCCTGATGCATTATCATGCCTGCTGGAAAAGCTAGACGCAGGCTGAGAGCGCCACGGTTTGCAGTCATTTCAATAAATAAGTCAAAGGCCTCCAGATTATTCATCTGGCCTTTCATGGGCTCCAAAATGCAAATGAGCCGCCCATGCTGTTTTAGCCGCCAGCTACAGAAAATACATGTTCGCGAGCAGCATACCTCTGATTGCATCTTTCCATATCTGTTTTTTTTTAAATTTAATTTTAAGTCCGGGCCCGGCCTACGAGCGAAAGTAGAAATTTACGTGAAACACTCACATAAGTATAGGGACAGTTTTGAGGAACGTTTCAACAACATTTCAGAGGTCTGATGTCAATCAGAGGTCTGATTGCGAGTTTTATTGAGCGGAGCAACCGCAACCACCTCCCACTCAACATCTCCAAGACCAAGGAGGTGGTTTTGGACTTGAGGAAAAATCGGAGGACACGGGTACCAATCACCATCCAGGGTGAGGAGGACAAGACAGTCCACTCCTACGAGTAACTTGTTTATAAAGCACCAGTTTATTGTACCTTAACAATCAACTGGACCGGACACGGCGGCGCAGCCGTTAGCACTTTAGCCTCACAGCACGAAGCAACCTGGTTGGATTCCGACAAGGGGGATCAAGGGAGTCTGCATGTCTGGGTTACCTCCCGCAGTCCAAAAAAAATGAAGGTTGATTGGAAAAAAATGGGGAAAATTGGCCCAGAGTTAATGGATGTCTGGCTATGCGACCGAGTCAACAAGCTAGTGAGGACCATCTTGAACCGGTGAAGGTGAATCGGTCCGTCCTAGACAATCCTTCCCACCCCTGTGCGACGGGCAACTCGGTTGGCCGACGGCTGTTCTGAGCTGAAAACTTAAGACCAGGGGTCCCCAAACTTTTTCCTGCGAGGGCCAAATAACTTTTACCTTCTCTGACAGGGGACCGGGCCAGTTTGTGACAAAAAGTGTGACGATCGCATACCGTTTTCCAGGAAGCTACACATAACCAAAAATTAACCATTTCTGGGATCTTGACTAGAAAAAAAAAACAGAAAATAAATAATAACATTATTAATGAATGATGTCTTTGTCTCAATTCTTGACAGATGAGACAAATTTTCTTTGAATTGAACAAAAAAATAATCGCTTGTCCACTGCAGGTTAAATACCCTGCATTCTGAATCTATTTTCCTCTTACCTAATCTTTACACCATTATTCCGTGTTATTTGACAGGTGTGTGTCCAAAATTTTTTTTTTTGAGGGAGGGGTTTCAGATAAGGCACAGCCTGCAGAAGGGTGAAATAGAATTTTACGTTCTACGCATGTACGAGTCACGATTACGTAGTCAGAGTGAAAATAAAAATCACAATGCATCTCTGGTATTGTTTAGGGGCCGGTAAAAATGTGGAGGCGGCCCGTATTTGGCCCGCGAGCCGTAGTTTGGGGACCATTATCAGACTGTACTACAGCATTTTGTTGTCATTGCTCTTATCACTCTGTTTATGTTATTATCCTGTTGTGTTCTAACTATTCTATTCTATTCTATTCTATTTATTTTGCTATCATCTAATTGTCTGTTATACTGCTGTGACAAAATAATTAAAGCTTCATTAAAGATGAGAGATGAGATGAGATGAGAACAACTTTATTAATCCCGAAGGAAATTGTTGTGCCAGAGTTTCAAGTAAAAAACATAACAGTAATAAATAATAGTGGAAAGGAGGAAGAATAAGATATATAATGAAATATAAATTGTCTTAGCTGTTAGCAGTAACTACAAAGATTGAAAAGTTTATTTTAAAGATTTATCTTTAAAGATTAAAGTTTATCTTATCTTATCTTATCTTATCTTATCTTATCTTATCTTATCTTATCTTATCTTATCTTATCTTATCTTAATTCTGGTATTCAAATATTTAAATGGAATTTATTATTTCCTGCTGAAATATTTGCCACTATTACTTTCACGTCTGCAGGGGTGATGTTTTTTTTACGTAAATGTCTGGTTTAGTGAAACTGAGGAGAAGATGTGGACATTGGTTTTATTGCTAAAATGTAATTTTAAAATGGGGATCTCGGAACATCTAAATAAAACGTGTTGAAATATTTCTGTCGCTCATTTAAGTGTGGCTTTTTTTTCAGAAATACGGGAAGGACTTGAACAGACATCGAATCTTTTTCCTTAAAAGTAACCTTCAACTCAACGTCTTTTTTTTTTCAAAATGTTTTGTTGCATGCAGAAATGCCATTCTGCATTTAAAAATAAATGCAACTCATGTTTTTTTTTTTTTTTTTATATACATTGCATAAAGGCAAAAAAAAAAAAAAAAAAAATGTATATGCTGTGTTTATTCATTTTCAAATTTAACCTTCCTCCTGTGCTAGCTTTCTGGTAGCATCCCCGGTGTTAACGGGTCGGTTTCAACCCGTGTTTTAAATCAGCTTTAAAATACACTCAAAATAAAAACTTAAATTCCAATTCTTTTTCTCATCTCTTGGTTACCTCGTTAGGCTTCCTTATCCATGAAAGTATTGGGTTTAAAATTTTTTGTTGTGGTTCTCTGGGCCTTTTTATTATTAGTATACCTCTCAATTTCAATAAAAAACAGAAAAATTAACCTCAAGAGAATAACACAAATATGTGTCTGACGTGTCTGGACATGCTCATTTTTGGTTTTTTTTGCAGCAATCCTGGACAAATGAGCATCCCCAGAAGCTCACATGAGTGGGGGAGGAGATGTTGGCTGACAATGCATTTCAGATTTAAATTTTGGCTCTAATTATTACTTTGTAATCTTATTTTTATACCCGGGTCGAAACTGACCCTAACACTACAAAGGACATAATTTCAACTGGAGCATTTTATAATGCAGTGAAAAAAACATGTTTTTGTTGAATTTTGTTAAAATCAAGATTCCTGACAAAGTCAAGAAGCCTTGATGCAATAAAAAAGATTTAAGTGATTATTTTATGGATTTAAAAACTAAAACGGGTAGGTGGCCACCCTAACACAAGAGGAAGGTTAAATGGTGTTTTCTTTCCTGTGGGGAAACGGCTCCCCTGGTGCCGGAGAAGAAGATGCAGATGAGAAGGGTTGAAAAGTTAATTTTTTCTGCTCCGATCCTATATTTTGTTTTCAATTCCGGCCTGATCCGCCATCCATACAGATCAATATCGTTTAGAATGAAAACACGACCCGGCAGGATCCCTTACCTTTGTTGTTGTAAACATCCAGGTAGTTTGGGGCCGAGAAGATGGTGATGAGAGACGGGAATCCCGTGGTCTGGCTTTTACGGTACATCCGGTAGCTGCGAGGTCCCGTGGAAACACAAGTGTGTATTCTTATCCTCCTTGCATGAGAGTGTGTGTGTGTTCTATGATGTTCAGGGGGGGAAACATACCCTGCGTCCTGTGCCTCGTGCGCCCGGATAATCGATAATAGATTATTGCTCTGAAGGAACTCGCACACAGCGGGGTAACTGGAAGGAGAAAAAAAAGGTCGGATTGAAAACATAAAAATCAAAAAACAGTCGACAAAACCGTACAAAGCAGCGATAAAGATCAGAGCAACGATTGTACAGGTTTCTGTAATTACCCCACACTGACAGAATTTCCAAATCTGTTTCAGCGACACAACAGGAAGTCGTAGCTACTTTTAAGATGCGCGCTACTGTACATTTTCACTCGCTGGCGAAACGAAACTTGGGTTTATCGCTCATAAATGCATTAATGAGAGCCCCCGCTGAGGATGATGCAAGTGTATGAAAAAATAATCTAACGGCTGCACGCCGCGCTGAAAAACAAACTACCACTGTAAGCGGCAGCCGGAACATCGTGCCCTGCAGCTCTAACCTGAGAGGAAATATACGGCTATTATAACAGCGTGGGGAAACACTAAAAGCTTAATGCGGTATGCCCTTTGTAATAAGATGTCAGCGCTCCCACAATTCTTTTCCTCATTCTTTGACTTCATAACTACAAGTTGCATTTTATAAGCAAGCTAACAATAAATCTGAAGGAGGCACTCTGGCCCCATATACTGCCCGTAGAGGCGGACGACCTCTATTCTGCAAAAAGCGAGTATTCTATCTATATATTCTATTATCACCAAAAGATCACTTGTGCCCATCCCACCCAACCCTGGATTCTAAGGATTTTTGTTTGGCTGATTTAATCTTTTATACATCTGCAGAAAATATATGGATAAATAAAAAAAAAGAAAAAAAATATATAATATAATGTAATATTATATATTATATAATATTTTTTATAGTATTTTATTATATTATATACATATTATTATATTATATTACATTATATTATATTATATATAACATATATATATATGAATAAATAAAAAAACAGTGAAACAATAAATGTTATATTGAATTGTATTATATATATTATATAATACAATAATTATATATTGTATTATATATATTATATAAGATATATAATATATGTCTTATATTATATATAATATATATTATATATAATATTAAATATTATACTCAAATATATACAAATATTTGACAAAATTAAATTGACAAAAAACAAACCAAAAAATAAAAAAGGACCAGAAATGAAAAAAAAATTATATATATATATTTTTAAATATTATATATAAAAATAATATTATATAATATAATATTATATATTATATAATTTATTATTATATTACTATATATAATATAATATAATATATATATATGAATAAATAAAGAAACAGTGAAAGAATAAATATTATATTGTATTGTATTATATATATTATATAATATATTATATTATATCATATTATATTATATATATATATATAATATATATTATATATGATATTAAATATTATACTCAAATATATACAAATATTTGACAAAATTTAATTGACAAAAAAACAAACCAAAAAATAAAAAAGGACCAGAAATGAAAAAAAAATTATATATATATATTTTTAAATATTATATATAAAAATAATATAATATTGTATAATATAATATTATATATTGTATATATATATATATATATATATATATATATGAATAAATAAAGAAACAGTGAAAGAATAAAATACATTAAAAAAATATTAATTCATGAGTAAATATATACGTAAATGATAGCACATTTATCTTCTTTGTGATCTTTGACCTCGGGTGAGATTGGGATTTTTTTTCAGTCGAGAGTTAATTTTTTCCAATAGGTTATTTATAGTACGGTAATGACAAAAAACAAACCAAGAAATAAAAAAGGGCCAAAAACAATGCAACAGCCGAGTGATTGCAGTTTGGGTGTTTAAGCGTAAAGCCAGAGATCGAGAGGTGCTTCTCAACTTAATCCTCGTCTCATTCGGCGCAATCTGAGCACTTTGTGTCACCATGGCAACACGCAATTCCAGCTGAAGCCCCGCGGCCAATTCGGATCGGCCGATCGGACAATCGTCTTGACATCGACGCCCGAGTCGCGTTTCCGTCGGCGCGTCCTCCATTTCGACTAATTTCGCCGCCGAAATACACCCGGGATATATTTCCGGCGCCGCCGCCGATAGACGACGGGGAGAAATATAAAAGAACAAAAAGAAAAGCGAGAGCGCGTCCACCCAGTGTCACACAGGAGGGAAGAACAATCACAAGTGGGACGCCAACAGCTGCAGCGCGAACGTAATGTAGCCTACCATTTAGCCGCTTTCTCCACAGACGTTATGTAATACCTCCAAGGCTGTGTTATGTCACCCGGAAACCGCGTCAACCCTTCAAAGTCTCGGGGGTTATAAAAAGCGATTATATATTGATTCGCTTCCTGACCGTGAAGTGAATAAAAATGGCCGTTGCGATGCTTTTATTTCTGTTTTGACGACAGGTAAGCTTCAAACTGCAGCCGCCGAGGAAATGAAGCCCGAGCGCTACAATCACACGGTGACTTGTTGGTAAATTGGGTTGTTTTATCGCTTTCACATGGGTTTCCCTACTTTGACAGGCTGGAGTTGAAGCTATTCCGTAAATATATACATTTAATGACCACTTCTTACACACAAGCGTTCAAACCGATACTTATTTTGAAGAATTAATTGTGTGAAATAAGCACTCAAATATGCTGACGTATCTCGACCGGAATTGAGGATATTTAGTGCCACGGTTAGATTTGAACATTAACGCTCATGCAGGACTGTCTCAGAAAATTTGAATCTTGTGATAAAGTTCTTTATCTTCTGTAATGCAATTACAAAAACAAAAATATCATATACTCTGGATTCATTACAACTGAAATATTGCAAGCCTTTTACTATTTTAATATTGCTGATTATGGCTTACATCTTCAGTAAACTCAAAAATCCTATTAGAATATCATCAAAAAGCAATTTTTTTTTTTTTTTTTTTAATTGCAATACAGAAGATAAAGAACTTTATCACAATATTCTAATTTTCTGAGATACACTATTTCATTTAACGCAATGTAAAATCTCCTTTGGCATCGTGATTTGTGTTGTTGCTCAAATGTATCCAACTTATTGTCTATTTTATTTCCCGTCATGTTACATCATATAAAAAGTCCGGGGACAAACGCCGCGAGTTAGCGTAGCATTTTCCCAATTGTTTGCGCCAATAAACTCTCTCATTCATACGTCTGGGTTATTTATTATTATAAAATAAAGTTAAATGGTACGTAAAAATACACCGCTCCAAAAAAAATAAAGGGAACACTTAAACAACTCAATGTAACGCAGATTCTGTGAAATCAAACCGTCCACTTAGGAAGCAACGCTGATTCCTTTTGACTTGTTTTAAGGGTGTTACATCAACTTTATGTGTTTTTACACTTTCATTTGGAGTCCAGACCTCCATGGGTTCATACATTTAATTTCCATTCATCATTTTTGTGTGAAAATCTCACCCATTTACTGTAAATCGTAATAATATATCTGTATATATATTCATAACTGTGCAATATTTCATTTCATAACAGCTGCATGTGCAATATTTTTTCATACTCTTGTGCACTCCGTATCTTTCACCTGGTACTTAAGACCATAAGACACTTTATAGCCTTGACTTGTTACTTAGACACTTTATAGTTTATTTATATATTTATCTATTTTATTTATATATATTTATTTATTATAATTCTTATTCTACCACCCTTTTTTTTTTCACTGTTTATACAATTTTTTACTATTATTTATTATTGCTATATTTTACTTGTAACTCTGGCACAACAATTTTCTTCGGGATAATAAATAAAGTTGTTCTTATTCTTATTCAACTATGGAAAGAATAAAGTATTTCATAAGAATATTTCATTCATCCGCATCTAGGATGTGTTATTTTAGTGTTCCCTTTAATTTTTTGAAGCAGTGCATTTGTAACGTATATACATTTGTATTTAAAAGTCAAAGCCAGATTTAGTGTTGGTTTCTCCGCAAAAAAGAAAATGTTTCTCACAATCCCACGGTGACACGAAATGACCAAAATTAAAAAAAAAAAGTGCAAATTAGCAGCAAAGTGCACTGTTGCATTAAACAGTAAACATGAAACAATGAGGTATGAAAGTGCGCGCAGATAAAAAAAATGGTATTCGACATCATGAGAGAGAAGCAGCAGAGGGTTTTTTTTGTCCAGTTTAGTGCAAATATCAGTAAGTAGCAGCATCATGGTATGTGGTCCGATGGAGGAACCCTAGCAGACATGAGGAGAACGTGGAGACACCACCAGATAAATGTCCAGGTCCAACCGGGGACCTTCTCCGTACTGTTCCTGTTAGATAAGCAAAAAGGTCAATATTTCTCATCGCCCGTATTGACGGTCTTGTTTATCTTCCCTGCAAAGCATGAAATCCTCATTGAAAGCACCGGCGCAAAGATCATGTATTAAGATTAAACTCAAACGCCCAAAGTCCACAACAGGCTTTATTTTTAATTTTTTTTTTTTGTTTACCTCAAAGGTGTCCATTGATTACCGAGCACACACACACACACACACACAGGTCGCTCGCCCGCGGCACACGCTCCTTCCCTCCTCTTTGCAAAGAGGGAGAAAAAAAAAAAAAAGAAAAAATGATGTGTTGTTGAGGCTGCGAGGGAGAGCGAGCGAGAAATCTGACAAGTGAGACCGAGCGCGAGGAGGAGAGATGGATGGAGGCGCCGCGTCCTGAATGTGAAAACATTCCCCCGCTGTAAGAACGTCCGTCTGCCGGCCCGGCCGTCGCTCATATTTCCACTTTTTCTTTTCAAAACGCGAAGGTTATTACCTGTCGTTAAAGGATTAAGAGATCTTAATCCAGGCGTTCTTCACCGAGCCTGGATTTCTGTAATGTCCTCTTATACAAGTTGCAGAAGAAGAACGTGCGAAGCTTGCAGACGCTCCAAAAACCGTCTCCGACTGAATGCACGACTCGGGCGCTGATCTCTCTCCGTCACATTGCGCCGTCTTATCGATCTGATCTGGTGAAGCCGGACGTGCACGGACCTGCACCGAGCTCCCGGGATTCTGGTTTTTTTTTTGTGTTCCCGAGGTCCGGATGAAGGCTGGTGGCGAGAGGCCTTTTCTTTTCTTTCTACCAGCTGATATCAGGCACTGATTCCTCATAGCAAAGCTGAAGACGAGCCCTGAGGGGTGTTTGCCTGAGCTTTTTTTCTTTTTACAGGCCGGCAAAAAAAATGATTTTCTTTGAACAATTTCAATTTTTTTTTATTTTTATTTTTTTTTCAGCTTGGCGCTAAAATGATTTTTTTTTTAAAGTAATTTCAATTTTTTTTTTTTCAGGCCGGCATTAAAATTACTTTTTTTTTAAACAACTTCATTTTTTTTTTTTTTTTTTTTTTTTTTTTTTGTCAGGCCAGCACCGAAATGATTTTTTTTCAACAATTTCATTTTTTTTTTCAGGCCAGCACTAAAATTATTTTTTTTAAACAATTTCGATTTTTTTTTTTCAGGCCGGCACTAAAATGATTTTCTTTAAACAATTTCAATTTTTTTTTTCTTTTTCTTTTTTTTTCAGGCTAGCACTAACTTTTTTTTTTTTTTTTTTTTTTTAACAATTCCAATTTTTTTTTCAGGTTGGCACTAAAATGATTTTTTTTTTTTTTAAACAATTTCAATTTTTTTTCTTTTTTTTCAGGCCGGCACTAAAATGATTTTCTTCAAACAAATTCAATTTTGGTTTTTCTTTTTTTTCAGACTGGCACTAAAATGATTTTTTTTTAACAATTAAATTTTTTTTTTTCCTTTTTTTTCAGGCCAGCACTAAAATGATTTTTTTTTTTTTTTTCAAGCAATTTCTACATTTTTCATTTTGTTTTGTGGGGTGTCTAATTCAGACCTGAAGTAATGGCATTGACCATTCAAGTCAGCTGGCGTCCGGGCCAGAGGGTTACCATGGCAACTATGATGTTTCTGATTCACAATGTGGAAGAAACGGATCGGTCGTCGTGCAGCAGATTTTTTTTTTAAAGTAATTTCAATTTTTTTTTTTTTTTTCAGGCCGGCATTAAAATGACTTTATTTTTAAACAACTTCATTTTTTTTTTTCTTTTTTTTTTTTTTGTCAGGCCAGCACCGAAATGATTTTTTTTTCAACAATTTCATTTTTTTTTCAGGCCATCACTAAAATTATTTTTTTTAAACAATTTCAATTTTTTTTTTTTCAGGCCGGCACTAAAATGATTTTCTTTAAACAATTTCAATTTTTTTTTTTATTTTTATTTTTTTTTCAGGCTAGCGCTAACTTTTTTTTTTTTTTTTTTAACAATTCCAATTTTTTTTCCAGGTTGGCACTAAAATGATTTTTTTTTTTTTAAACAAATTCAATTTTTTTTCTTTTTTTTTCAGGCCGGCACTAAAAAAATTTTCTTCAAACAAATTCAATTTTGGTTTTTCTTTTTTTTCAGACTGGCACTAAAATGATTTTTTTTTAGCAATTAAATTTTTTTTTTCCTTTTTTTTCAGGCCAGCACTAAAATGATTTATTTTTGGTTTTTTTTCCAAACAATTTCTACATTTTTCATTTTGTTTTGTGGGGTGTCTAATTCAGACCTGAAGTAATGGCATTGACCCTTCAAGTCAGCTGGCGTCCGGGCCAGAGGGTTACCATGGCAACTATGATGTTTCTGATTCACAATGTGGAAGAAACGGATCGGTCGTCGTGCGGAATCGATATTCGCACAATTAAGATTGAAAGTTGAAGTGAGGAGAACAAGTATTTGATACAATTATGATTTTTCAGCTTTTTTTTTCTGTCATTTTGATCCGAGGTACTCTGATGGAAAATCACGTTATATGTAATTAATTTTTATCGCATGACATGGGTATTTGATACATCAGAAAAACAGAACTTCATATTCGGTCCAAAAACCTGTTGGAATTTCAAATGAATTATTTAAAAATCATACAATGTGATATGCTGGATTTTTATTTGAGATTATTTTAGACCTCTACACGCTTTGTAATAAATCATCAGCTTATCAAATACTTGTTCTCCCCTCTGATCACATTGTGAAAAAGTAGGCGCCGACTTACAATCACATTTTTTCTCCCTTTACCGCCGGAAAGCTATATCCATATTGAAATATTTACCATAAAGGAACAGCGTGTTCATTAAAATCCCGCATTCACACCGACCGCTAACGTCGCGAATGCACACACACACACACACACGGCTATCTAACGCTCTTCCGTGCAGCCGTGCGTCTTTGTGTATATATTTCCATAACCGCCGTCTGCTACGAGTGATTAAATTTCCGTGAACTCTCCCCGCTCGCTCATGATCCGGAGCGCGGTTTATTTCAGCCAGAGATTGTGTTGCGTTTCCCCGACGAACCCGGGAGAGGCAAACATTCTGCCGGCATGAGTCACGGTGATGGAGAGGTAAGTTTGAAAGTGAGGGCAGAAAGAAGCCACGGGGCGATGAATGATTATTATAGAAACATCCTCCACACAGCTACAGAACAATCCTCCAGAAGCTGCTTTTTGAATTATACAGTGATCCCTCGCTATAACGCGGTTTACTTTTCACGGTTTCGCTACTTCGCGGATTTGCATCTTGCGTTGTGTTCTGCATTCTGATTGGCTAAAAAAGTCACTCCGCTTCTTCTCTACCTGTGCGGCGATAACGTCGCAGTTTAATATGTACACGTACGTAAAATGGCTTGACAAATTTACATGACGTACGTGCAAATTCTCACGATTTTGAGTTTCTCTGAAACCCATAATGTTGACAAAACGCTCAAAAGCTATGCTATCTATCGCAGATAAAGTTAAACTTCTGGCCATGCTAAGGGAAGCTAAAAGCTATGCGGCTGTAGGTCGGCATGACGGAATTAATGAATCTTCCGTTCGTTTCGTAAAGAAGGAAGAAAAAAACATAAGGACGACAGCAGCGATAAGTTTTAATAAGGATGCAAAAAGGGTTGCAACTGTCCGCAATTTTTTTTAAATTAATTTTTAATTTTCTCCCGTTTAATCCAATTACTCATGTCGCGGTGGGCGGAGCTAGTCTCTGCAATTTGAAGCCTTCTGTTCACATTGATGATTAAAATTATTATTTGACAGTACAGTACAGAAGTTATTTGTTGAAAAAAAATGTTTCTAAAGTACAGTACTTTTATTTGTGAAAAAAATGATTGAGCCTGTAAAATGGTTGGTTCTTTCCTTTCAATGTATAATAGAGTATTTAATTGTATAATAATTGTAAAAAAAAAATAAAGGTTTCTACTTCACGGATTCTTTCTTTTCAATGTATAATAGAGTATTTAATTGTGTGATAATTGTAAAAAAAAATAAAGGTTTCTACTTCATGGATTCTTTCTTTTCAATGTATAATAGAGTATTTAATTGTATAATAATTGCAAAAAAAAATAAAGGTTTCTACTTCATGAATTCTTTCTTTTCAATGTATAATAGAGTATTTAATTGTATAATAATTGTAAAAAAAATAAAGGTTTCTACTTCATGGATTCTTTCTTTTCAATGTATAATAGAGTATTTAATTGTATAATAATTGCAAAAAAAAATAAAGGTTTCTACTTCATGGATTCTTTCTTTTCAATGTATAATAGAGTATTTAATTGTATGATAACTGTAAAAAAAATAAAGGTTTTTACTTCACGGATTCTTTCTTTTCAATGTATAATAGAGTATTTAATTGTATAATAACTGTAAAAAAAAATAAAGGTTTCTACTTCATGGATTCTTTCTTTTCTATGTATAATAGAGTATTTAATTATACAATAATTGTAAAAAAAATAAAATAAAGGTTTCTACTTCATGGATTTTGCCTATCACGGGTTCTTTTTGGAATGTAACCCCATGAAAAACAAGGGTATACTGTGTCCCCCACTGGTTCACCGTGAGTTCGCCGTTATTCTCCGCGTCTCCATCGCTCTCCGCGCCTCTTCGTTTGCGGACGTGAAATAGGAGAGGAAACTGAAGAAACACTGTTTTCTCCATCACTTTTTTTCCGCAGTGGCGATAAGTTTTAACACGGATGTGTAAAAAGGGTTGTCCGCAAAAAGACCATGGTAAGGATGGAAAAAGAACATTATGCTGGATATCAACGTTATCTGCACAAAGGCTAAAAAACGGTGTTGTCTTCTATAATAATTGTAAAAAATAAAGCTAACTATGTTGCAGATTTTGCCTTTTGTGGGTTATTTTTTAGAATGCAACCCCCGCAATAAACCAGGGTTTACTGTATTTTCATACATGATAAAATACACGACTAAAACAGTTTAGTCGAACTTTATGCATCTCATTCATCTCGTTTTGTTCCCTCGGAAAATCTGTTTGGTCTTCTTTACTCCGCTAGTTTCCACCACTTTCGCACCATCGATTCATTTATGTTGAATTCTTCGCCGGCTGCTCTTTTCCCGTCATCTACTTCATCATCGACCGAGTTTGAAATCCGCTTTGTAAGGACGTGCGATTTTTTGGGGGTCCTCATACACACAAATGTACAGTCATATTAGGTCGAAGCAGATTTTGACCGATTTTTGAACGCGGTGTGCCGCATAAAATTGGTTGTTATTGGCTTGTAAGGCGGACGGACGATTTTTGAGAAAAATGTAAAGATATCAAGTGCGCCTTATGGTGTGAAAAATATTGTCTTCTTAATCATTCAATTCTCATTCATCCTTAATCTATACCACTTATCCTGCACTCGGGGTTCAAGCTAGCCAAACCCCAGAGATGAGAGAGCGGCGCAATTGGGCAATTTCGGGAACCTCCTAGATGTTCCTGGACGGTAGGAGGAACCTTGAGAACCCGGAGGAAGCCCACGCAGACACGGGGACGACCACGGAGACCCTGCAGCTCCGACCGAGGACCTCCTTGCTGTGAGATGGGAACGCTAACCGCTGCCACCGAAATACGATATATTTAATATTTATTCGATTATTTAATTTATTATCGAATTCAATTCAATTAATTAATTAATTTTATTTAATATTTATAAATTAATAACGTTTATATTATATTAATTTTAATTCATCGATTAATTATATTATATTTATATTAATTGTATAATTATATTTGTGTGAATAATATGAATTAATTAATCATTAATTTTATTATTATTGTTGTTATTGTTATTATTACTTTTATTATTAAGAATAATACCACTTATTATTATTATTAATTTAATATTTATTTCCAAATATTTAAAAAATTATCTGAATTGAATTGATCTTCAATCACGTTATCGGTCCATCTCCGCCTCAGAATCGGATTTGGAAAAAGGGCAGGAAATGAGTTTTAATTCATCGATTAATTACATTATATTTATATTAATTGTATATTTATATTTGTGTTAATAATATGAATTAATTAATCATTCATTTTATTATTATTGTTGTTATTGTTATTATTACTTTTATTATTAAGAATAATAATACTTATTATTATTAATTTAATATTTATTTCTAAATATTTTAAAAAATATCTGAATCGAACTGATCTTCAGTCACGTTATCGGTCCATCTCCGCCTCAGAATCGGATTCGGAAAAAGGGCAGGAAATGAGTTTTCACCCGACACCGGTGTGAATCTCGAGGGCAGTCATTCCGAACGTCGCTTCCTCCCGGTTTCACATTCAGACGATCCGAGCCGAGCCGCGGTTCCGCACAGGAGCCGGCGTTCGGAGGCCTCGTTAAGAAAATCTCGCCGCCGCCGCCACTTCATCTCTTTCCTCCAGCGCCCGGTGTTTTCCTTTCTCATCATCATGCGAGGACAGTCAGCGCCGTCTTCCCGTAGGCGCTCTTCCGCGGGGGTTTAAAAAGCAGCAATTGATTCAAAAACTGTATTTTTTTTTTTGGATCCTTCTCATCTCCTCCATCTATTATTTGTCTTCACCTTTTAAATCTTTTGTTTGGGATAATCTCCAGTAAGTCAAAAACCTTCTGCTGCTTTGAGCCGCTCCCTCCAGGGGTCGTCACGGCCAATCGTCGGCCTCCGTCTAACCCTCTCCTCCGCGTCCTCTTCGCTCACACCGACTAAAATAATGTCCTTTTTCCCTGCAAGGATGGATGGACGGAAGGATTCGCGTAGGATTCTTTGCACGGAGGTTTTATGCAAAAAGAAAAAAGAAATACCTTTGTTTTGAGGAAGGCGTGCTAGAGGACGGGGCTAATAGTTAGCGTGAACAATGAAAACAACATGTGAAGACGACTCGCACGAGAGCAACTTCGTCCTTCAGCGAAAGTGGATTCTGACGGTTTAATAATTCAAAACATTCATCATTTATCACGTATCTTGCTTATCCTGCACTCGGGTTCAACAATCCCCCCCACCGGCCCGTCCCCGGATACCGGAGAACATGGAAACGCGCAAAGGCATGCTCTGGATCTCCAACCCCCGGGTCGCGGACCGGTACCGGCCCGTGGATCGACTGATACCGGGCCACCTGAGAAATAACCAGTTGGATTTATTATTGGAGTCTGAATAATCTTTATTTTGAAAAATGGCCGGTGTCTCTCACTTGAGCGCCGACAAGCTAGCAAAATGAGTAAAAATAAAAAGACGGAAAGCTTCTTTTCGAAAGGGGGAAAGGTGTAGCGAAGAGGCAGAAGAAGAACCTACAACTTCCGAGAAAAAGAAAGATTTTAACAAACGATACCAGGAGTTCTACTTGAAATGTGGATTTATGGTAACGGGTGATTCCCACAGACCGAGACGCTCGGCATAATAGGAGACAACGAAGCCTTCTCGTGTTTTGTTGTTAGCGCAATGTTACGAGGAAGCTGCTAATAAAGTAGCATTCGTGTAAACAGTGGATTCACGTTTGTTATTATAGTCGCAATGTAAACAATCCATGTGTACCCCCGAACTCGCGTTATTTTATGCGGCCAGCGAGAACGCCTTTGTCTTAGGTTAAACACGTGCATCGTCCATAGTTTATGAGGTCCATAAACTAGGGTTTATTCATTTTATTTTTGTCATTGCTATTGTCACTCTGTTTCTGTTGTCATTTAGTTTGGTTTCATCCTTAGTGTCTTTTTTTTTTCCAAATTCTGTTGCCCATTCTTACCATTGTTGTTGTTGTTGTTCTCTCTGCTGTCTATTTATTTGTGGATGTCTTTTGCTATTTTCCAATTGTCTTCTAATTGTCTCTCTATTTATATTCATATCCATATTTATTGACACTATAACTGTTACGCTGCTGTGATGAAAGAATTTCCCTAAATGTCCAGGAAGAGAAAAGTTGATGCTGGTTCAAGAAAGATGGGAATGCATTTGTAACATTTTGGATTTGATTGAGTGATAATTTGAGTTATTTAACATTAAGAAGTAGCAACATTTATTTTACATTACATTTTGGTTACATATAGTTACATTTCGTCACCCTCTTAAATAATCGTCATTTTTTTACAAAAATGTTTTTTTTTGCCTTATCATCTCCTCATGATGCTGACAGCCTCTGGCAAAATTGCCTACATCCTAAGTTAAACAGATTGTGTTATTCTACCCCTTTAGTAGAAATTGCCCATGTCAAGAGTGTGTCAAATGGTTCCGTTTTTTGTGTTTCCTGAAAAATCTGAAAAAATGACTTAAGCGATTATATTAAGAAGGTGACAATTTATACTGTTACTGTTACATTTGAGGGCAACCGTTCTGCTGATGCGTTTCGCACCGCTGCTCAAGACCAGGGGTGTCACACTAAAATACACAGAGGGCCAAAATTCAAAACGGGGACAAAGTCGCGGGCTAACATTGATATTTACTGAAAAAAAATCTTACTCCAGATATAATGAGTCCAAACAAGTTTTGCTTAAAAACTAAATATGGAACAAGCATAGCTAAATATACAATATATCACTTAATATTGCAAACATGCAAAATCCTGTTTTCTGCCTAAGTAGCAGGGTGCCAGTATTAGCATAAGGTCGCTATGACTACTGTCAACAGAGGAGAGGGCGTTTATGGGTCCTCCTGTGATTTTTTTGCCAAAACACCAGCAGAAAATTCTGGGATTTGTAGAATTAGCGGTACATGCACTGTAGACTATAGCGGCTTTGCGGGCCAAATAGAATTACAGTGCGGACCAAATTTGGCCCGCGGGCCGGAGTTTGACACTTATGCTCTAGATCCTCTCCTGGGGGAGGAGCTAAGCTAGGGGTGGGCAAACCACATCCGGACCGTTGGTCTTTTTAATGCGGCCCGCAAAGATTGCTACCTGACACGAATGATTGGATCAATGAATGTCGGAGCTCAAACAGGAGATTATTTCACTTTTGGAGCTACTCTAGAATTTTCCTGAGCTGAATGACACAGATCGGCTTCGTAAGTTAGCATTTACTGCGGATACACTGACACGCATGAATGAGCCAGACGTGAAGCTACGAGGGAAAAAATGGTTTGCGCATGAAATGCAAGATAACATCAGAGCCTATTTTCAAAGCAAATGTCAGACGAGTCTGATATGCAACTGTTTTTTTTTCATATGTATCACATCTTGTGGTGACCCGTCAATGCTCCCCTGAGCTAAAAAGTTTACCCGTCCTTGAGCTAAGCTAACCGGCAAAACGGACGATGGCGGCTCACCTGTAGAAGTAGGAGCAGCCTCGCACCGTGTTGTGGCTAAAATATTCCTGGGTTTTCTCGTTGCCGAAGTCCTCCAGGGGATCGGACCACAGAAGGTCACACATGGGCCCGAAAGCCGGGGGCTCCTTGAACCGGTCCAACTTTCACGGAAAGGAAAAAAAACAGTTAATTGTAAAATAACCACTCCGATCGCGCGGCGTTTAAACTCTGGAGTCGGCGCGTCCGTACCTTCTTAATGTCATCTAAGGTGTGTATTTCTGGTGAAAGCCCGCCGTGGACGCACAGGAACTGCTGGTTCATGAGAGCAGCCAGAGGCAGGCAGTCGAACGCGTCCATGCACGAGTCGTAAACCTGCTCTGAGTATTTGATTTTACCTGTCAGAGGAAGAAATCAAGTCTCCGATATGAACGCTCACAAGGTCACTGCGTGTGGAGTAATATCAATATATGGAGACGGTGGACGTGCTTTGGAAAACACATGAAATGAACCTTTTTGAGAAACTCCTGTCCCTCAAGCTAAAATATACAAGTTAAAACAAAAAAAAAACAAAGATATGGACTTATTGTTTTAACCCTCATATTATGTTAAGGGTCAATTTCACCCATTGGGTCAATGGGTGAAATGGGTCAAATTGACCTTTAACATAATATGAGGGTTAATACAATATAATAATCATTCACTCCCTTCCTGCGATCTTAGCGTCTCGTCTATTTGCGGGTTTATTGTTTACACTCATAACATGTATTAAAAAGGAATAAGTATTCTAAATTCATATTTTTATGTTTTGTGGCCTTCTGAACATCTACAGAGAAGTGGTTCTCCTGAACAAATATGTATGTTGCTCAATGCGTTATGGCACCGTCCGCTAACAGGAGAGGTGTTGCTCGCGATTTCATCAAACTGTGCTACGGGCTACGTGCGACATTAGCGAGAAAACAAAGGGAAGTACTCACATTCTTGTTTGAAGGTGAAATATTCTGTCAAATGTCTACATTCATGGTTTCCACGGAGTAAAAATAGCGTCTTGGGATAGAGGATTTTCAGCGACCAAAGGTATAAAACGCACTGTCGGAATAGAAAACACGGGGTCGTGAGTCACCGACGGCGCTCCGTCGCGGGTTTTCACGTGTTTTTTTTTCGTTTTTCACCTCGATACTGAAGTACCCGCGGTCGACGTAGTCGCCCAGGAACAGGTATCGCGTCGTGGCCGGCGACCCTCCCACTTCAAACAGCTTCATGAGGTCGAAGAACTGGCCGTGGATGTCCCCGCACACTGCAACACAACACAACACAACACAACACAAACGACGTTTAGCATCATTTATATTCAGGACTAATCAAGACGTCTGTATGAGGGAGCATTAAAAGATCACATGTAACGCCTGCAGCGGGAAATCCACTTTATCCGTTTTGAGGGTTCAGGAAAACAGTGGGAAAGATGGCGTGCAGCCCGCCGCAGGACGCCGGGAGCCACAGGTGTGTTTGCGTTCTTCGTGTGCAAATGGGAGCTGGGATTCTGCAAAACGGCTGTGCGAGGAGATTCAGTGGTTTGTATGAGTTTTGTAGCTTAGCGGGCTAATACGTCAGCCCTCGTCACTGACTGTTTATGAGGTTGACTCAGGGGATCTGAGCCTGGCGGGCCTGTGACGCACACACATACATAAACACACACACACACACACACACACACACACACACTCAGAGGTGGGTTATCATACTTCCTAAAAGCACAAAGTCAATTAACTTAATCAAATCATCTGTGACATAAACTTTTACATCAGCCAGGAAACACTGGGATCTTGCTGATGACATCAGTGGCTGAAATTGGTTTCAATATTGATACTTTATGTCCTGATGGAAGAGTTTGATTTATACTGCTATCAAAATGTCCCAGTTTTAACATTTCAAAAGTAGCTTTTATAGTTACCCTTTTGACATCATTTCATAACTTTTATCAATGTGTCTCCAATATCAATACATGGAGATATTATTAAATTGCGTGCATAAATATCCATGTTCATACACATACATGCATGCATATAGACATACATACATGCATATATATATATATATATATATGCACATACATATACATGCATGCATACATATATATATACAGACATACATAGACATACATATATGCATGCATGCATAAATACACACATATGTGTGTATACACATACACACAAACACATGCATACATACATATATACACATGCATGTATACATATATATACACATGTATACACTTACACACATAAATACATATATACACAGACATACAAATGGACACATGCATACATACATACATACATATATACACACATGCATACGTGTATGCACATACACACACTAAAACAGTCATGCATGTATACATATATGCAGAAATATATATAGACATACACATACACATGCATACATATATGTACATTCATAATTCAATGAATATTATTTACAGTACGACAGAATTCACAGTAGTGTTTTTCTCTGAATTTGTGATGTGCATGTATGAGGTTTTTTTTTTTTCAATATGTCCAGTTCGCTGTGCAGCTATGAGTGTGTGTGCGTGAGATGCTTTAGTCACGTGTTTAACAAAATGGCACGGGGTTAACAAAGTTGAGGGCGACGCTCGGTATGAAAGTATTTCCTCTTAGATTTATCGGGTGGCTGCACGCTACAGGCTAACCGTCCAATAAACCGCACGGTTTACCCGCGCTTTGCTGCAGCTTTAACCGCTACAGAACAATCCAAAAAGTTCACCGATCACTTTAAAAGCGAGTACAGCGGTACAGCTTCCCACGGACTTAAGCCGGGATCTCAATCAGACGCGTCTGTGTCCTGAGGAGCTTTTGTCATTCGGAAAGAACGCAGACATTTTTTCGCCTCAAACAGGTAGGAAAAGATGTATCCCCCCCCCGGGGATACACACTTTCTCGCGTCAAAACGGCTCGGCTTTGGAGTGCAAAGCTACTTCTCATTTCCGCACGGCCTTCAATTTTTCATTATCATCTCTCTGTGTCTCCTTCTCTCTTACTCATCTTCCATCTCCTCTTTTTTTTTTTTTCCCTGTCTCCCCTATCAGCTCCACAGTGGCCTTCGCCCACTCAAAGCTTAGAGCAATGTGAGTGGGAGACCGCTTGTGTGACTAAAGCAATCAAATGCACACAACCACATACGCAGACGCACAAATAATCATGTAACACATCCGTGCAAGTTAAGGTTTGGGAGAGCAGAAACATTTCATAATATATGAACACACACGGGTTCGCACAAAGAAAAACGACTGTGTTTCAGGTAAACACGGTTTTCCAGTCGAGGCGGTTTAAACGCGACGATTTGGCGTGAATAGCTGAATAATGCTACCTGCTGCAAAGACGTTACGAGATATATTGTGGACAGGGAGTTGGGAATTAAGTAGAAACCTGGAAGACACGTATTTTGGATTTTATATGAAAAGTATTTAGTGATAGAAGACTATCAGCCAGAATGAAAGGAAAGTAATAAGACCAACGATGCTGTGCCCAATGGAACAAAATGAAAATTGCAATTTAAATACTCCGATTTTTTTTGCCATTTTATTTCAACTTTAAAATCATATAAATGTACCGATATTATTTTGGATGTCATCATCCGTACACAATTAAAAAACAGGAAAAAAATGAGGATTTTCCATATTCAATATTGATTGAAAATACTTTGAACAATTGAAAGAAACAAACGAAAATTTAAATATTCAAAGCAAATAGTTTGTCGATCTTTTCAATCTTTGTAATTTTGCTCTTTTTTTTTGAGATTGTTTTTGTGGTTTTTATAGAAATAAGAAATGAAAAGCTGTTTTTTTTATCAAAAAATCATTTCGTTTTCAAATTTTGAAGCAAAAAAAATACATTGCAAAGTTACTTTTTCATTTTTTCCTTCCTTTTTTTTTTTTTTTTTTTTTTTTTTAAACCCACTGTGTAAAACCCCCGGATGCATGTGAGAAAAAAAAACAAAGATTTGATTTCAGGCAGGGGGGCCACAAAATATTGATCCGAGGGCCACGATTGGCCCGCAGGCCTCGAATCTGAGACCCCTGCTTTATATCGTCCAAATCTGTGAATTTGAATATTTCTAGGAGTTTAAATAAAAGCGTGAACAGTTGCAGGTCTCCATATCACCTCTGCAGGAATGGGTGAATGGATGAATGTCGCTTTAGGAGTTTAATGAACGCGTGAACGCTTGTGTGCCGTGTTAACCGCCCGTTTTGCATGTTTAGTTTAAATGAGGTTATAGAAGTGGGCGAGGTTCTCAAGCAGCACCGCGGCACTTGTCATTACGACAACCATTACACATTGCTCAGCGGCTTTTTATAGAGCCGCCATTATTAATTCATCCTACGAACCTGTAAACTATCAGCGGCGGTGATACGTCAACTTCCGTCGTTGCACATTAAAAAACAATCGATGGATTGTGTCGGTCAGGCCGGAAATAACTTCCCTTACTTATTTTTTTTTTGTCCCCGTCTGCATCATCAATTTACCCGTAGAAACATTCATTCATTCATTATCTAAACAGCCGCTTTTTCGCGGGAGTTGCATTCCAAGAACACCCGCCGAAAAAGAATTCCCGCAAATTAGAGACGTGATCATTTTAGTGATATTTACAGATATATTCACCAAAAATTTGCCAAACTTCCGCAAACTGCACTCTTATACAGTAGACACTTTTGGATAATTGTACCGCACAATAAACACTGAATTAAATACAAAATGTACAGTAAATGAGTACATTAAAAATCATATTACATGTAAAGTAAATCCAAATTATTCATGGAGAGAAATCTAATTTTGTATTTTTAATAAATCATTTTCTAGGGTACAATGCATTGAAAATACTTTGCTGCACCGAAACTTGAACTTCAGCAAAACTTCTGTCTTCTTTTAACATATCGAGAAGTTTTATCTGTTCAGCCCAGTAGTCAGAATCTTTGTGGTAGCTTGAGGTTGATACCAGAGTTCAGGTTTTTTTTTTTTAGCAAAAGAGATCTCGCATTTTATTTATTTCATAATATTTTCATTGTTATTATTATTATCATTATTATTATTATTATTCGTATTATTATTATTATTATATTATACAATTATATTATTATTTATTTTAATTATTTTTACTATTTTATTTAATTTATTTTATTTGAATGTTACTATTTATTTTTTACGTTTTTTTTTTTTTTTTGTTGTTTTTTTTTCTTCCTTGGCTGGAATATGGCTATTTCATCAAGATAAAAAAGTTCCAAAATGGCAAAAAAATGCTGAAGAATAATAAATCACAAGAACCGAATATAAAAAAAAACAAAAAAACGCGAAGTAGTGGGGGAGCGAAAGCCGAACCGCGAAGTGTCGAGGTTTCACTGTGGTGCTTTTCCTGCGGTCAGGATGGAAACTTTTGCAATATCGAGCGCAGGGGTCGGCAACCCGCGGCTCTCTGATCCATCATATTTTAATTGGTTCATTTTTAAAATGTAATTTTAAATTTGAAGATTATGGCGATCTTGTAACATCTAAATAAAACATATTAAAATATTTTTGTCCCTCTTAATAAACGACTGCACGAGGCAGTAAAAGGAGAGAGAGAGGACGGCATTTTTGGTGGATTATTTAAGTTTGGCTTATTCACATAAACACAAGAAAGACTCAATTAGACATTGAGTATCTTTCTTAAAAGTAACCTTAAATCAAACGTTTTTTTCGGAGTTCAAAATATTTTGTTGCATGCGGAAATGTCATTTTGACAATTGCTCATTGCAACACGTTTTGTTTGCACATTCAAAGCGTCACATGCACGGCGTGGAAACGTTTTCACTGTACGGCGAAATTCCCACTTTGCTTTGGATATATTAGCATATTAGCATTAGCATATATAAAAAAAAATACACTGCTCAAAAAAAAATAAGGGGACCCTTATACTACACAATGTACATTTAATTTCCATTTTGTGTTGTTTTGTTTTCAGCTCACTCAGTTATGTAAAGAGCAAAGTATTTAATAAGAATATTTCACTCATTCAGATCTATGTGTTGTTTTAGTATATTTTTTTGAGCAGTGCATATAATGTTATATGTCGTGTTAATTCATTTTGAATGTCAAAAGGGTTGTGTGTCTTCCAAATGGCTCTCTTGAGTGGTAAAGGTTGCCGACCCTTGAACTCCAGCCAGGTAAATAAACGAGTGACTCGACAATCGTCACAATTTACGTTTACCCTATCAAAAATTGCGGAGCGATACGACTTGTAACCAACAGGAGGCGAGTTCATTTGTAAATAAACCCGTTAAAAACCCTGACCTCCGCAGAGTCATTTTGCATTTCGGTCGGGTACCCGGCGAAAACGACGACAAACGCTCATCCGCGCAATCGGACGATCACCAGGGAGCTTGTTTTTGGAGGAGAACCTCCTGGAGTCCAACCGGGGACCTTGGGTTTGTGCAGAAAACATCAGGCCCACCTGTGACCGGCGCGTCGATGTCCAGTATGGTCTTCTCCTGGCGCAGGATGGCGGCTCCCTCGTTGATGATTCGCAGCGCCACCGCTTCCTCCACGCGGCCCTCTTTGGTGAGGTGGGCCTTCAGCAGATCCACACGAGGTTTCCCTTCGCAGTCGAACACTTCCTTCATGGTAAGGCGGTGGCTCAGGGGGAAGGGGACAGCTGAGGACACACGGCGGACACGTGGAAAACTATGAATGGGATCCGGACCGTAACTCCTCTTTGTGCCGCGTGAGGAGCGACCCGGCCAGACGGACGTCCAGGAATTCATGCAAAAATCCAATTTAAGAAAAACCTCTTCCGTGTTTCGCCCGAGGGCTTTATCGAGCCGAGGCCGCGGCCGCCGCTCTATCCGTCTTCTGACGCACCCAATGAGCAGCTTTGACAGGACGACCATTTTTAAAAAAAAAAACGTCCAGCGCGGCGCGCATTTATTCTCGGGTTTAATCAATATTTATACTCAATTTAACAACACAACATTAGATTTTCATGCTGGTGATCTAATTCCAGTGTTTGTTATTAGATTAAATTTTTATATATTTATATATGTGTGTTTATACTCACAAATATATCTATAAATATGTATGTTTACAGCACACACACACACGTATAATACACAAAGATATATATGAATATACATATATAATTACACACACATATATATATACATACATGTGATCTATAAATATATATATGTGTGAGAGATATATATCACACGCATATTTATATATATAGATCTATAGAAGATATATAGATCTATATATATATATAAGATATATATCTATCTATCTATCGATCGATAGATAGATAGATAGATAGATAGACAGATAGATAGATATGCGTGTGATATATACATATATATATATATATATATATACATATGTGAGCATTTATATAAGAATAAGAATAAGAATAAGAATAAGAATAAGAATAAGAATAAGAATAAGAATAAGAATAAGAATAAGAATAAGAATAAGAATAAGAATAAGAATAAGAACAACTTTATTAATCCCGAAGGAAATTGCTGTGCCAGAGGTACAGAAAATATAACAGTAATAAATAATAAGAGAAAGGCAGAATTAGAAATAAAAATAAACTATAAACTATAAAGTGTCTCAGTGAAACTATAAAGTGTCTTAGTAAGCAGTGATAAAAACTATAAGTGTCTTAGTAACAAGTGAGGTAAGGAGTGCACAATAGTATGATAGAAGGGAACATTGTAGTGTAGCTGTTATGAGATGAGATGAAATATTGCACAGTTTCTGAATATTGCACAGAAATATATATGTATATATATATATATATAGATTTATAGATATCACACATATATCTATCTATATATATAGATATATCTGTATATATCTATATATATAGATAGACGTGTGATATATACATAAATATATATATATATATACTTGAGCGTGTATATATATCCATACACACGTTTGTATAGATATATACAATTATATGAGACACTAAGTGAATCTTCAAGAGCACTGAACAAAGAAATGGATACGGTTATGAGCAATTTCATGAAAAATGTCAAATGTAACAAGAAACATTTTTTGGGCGTTAATGAATTGCTTTTTTTTTTTTTTCCTACAGAAAATCGACTAAAATTAGCAGCAGATTGTGAGATGAAACATTTTGAAGACACATCTGGACAAACACGAGCTAATTTTGTCATAACCATCAAATAAAATGACAAAAAAGAAAAGCTCCACAGCGCTAAAAAGCACAGTTAGACGATCCGACGATACATTCGACCAAGTGTTTTCCTTCAACCGCCGATCGCCCCGGATTCCCGGAGGCCATTAAAACGCAGCGGTCACCCGACCGACGGCCCGGTCACCCCGGAATCCGACGGCGGATCATTATTTCTGTGTCAGGAAAAGGTTATTTTAGCAGATCCGCCGCTGATCTGCGTCTGCTGCAAACGCATGCTTTCAGGACAGGCGCCTTGACGTTAATCTATAGATCATCTGGCTTAACGTGAGAAAGAAAAAAAAAAAAAAAACCTTTCTGCACGTTTGAAGCTGTAAATAATTCAGATTAAATGGAAAAACACAGGGCGACGTCCGGTTTGGGGGAGAACCTAGCCGAGACTCGGGAAATGCTAACACGTGCACATTTAACAAGTAGTAGATTCAGGAGTGTGAGGGTTCGCTTGCCAGATTTGTGCAGCGCATAGCAAACAGCGGCTGAACGGAAGAAAAAGGTCTCGTCGCTCGAGCTGAAAGCGAACACGATCAACATGCTCTTTAATAATGAATGCTTGACTAGAGGAATCTCAGAGCCGCTGCTTCCCGCGGATAATGAGGCGAATCCCGGCGAGCGTTTTTAATAGGAGTGAAAATGTTCACGTCGTGTATCCGTGACGACGACGATGTGTGCTTTTGACACATTAGCCGCCAGTGCAAAGTCTGCACAGTCACACGTTTTGGGCTCGTGCTAATGTCGCCGCACGCTGATTATTCACTTCGCGGTGCGACGATAAGCAGCAAAGTGAAAACCTGCTTGCATGATTTTCTCTGCAAAAAAAAATAAAAAATTGACTAGAATTCAAATTACCTGCCGTCCACATCCAGTGTCACTACCGAACTGAAGTATGCAAAGTAGCCGCAATTAAAAATAACAACTTGAATCATTTGGCTAGGCCACATGTAATCCTAATTTTTAATAGTAACAGTAGATATAATGACGAAAAACAAGGCATTTGAAGCGGATGATGTCTTTCCTTTCCTTATTGGTCCAACCCCATCCTGCCAATTTTTGTTTATTCATTTTATTCTTGTCATTGCTACTGTCTCTGTATTTACATTGTTGTTTAGTTTTGTATTTTTAACCCTTCCTGTTCCTTTATGTTGTCCATTATTATCCCTGTTGTTGTTGTTGTTGTTGTTGTTGCTACCGTCTATTTATTCGTGGATGTCTTGCTATCTTCTGTCTCTCTATTTATATTTATATTCATATTTGTTTTACTTATTCTATTTTTTGACATTATAACTGTTACTGTTGCAATCTTATCTTACGATCGACATTAAAAAGCCCCTTTGAAAGGTTGGGGGTCGATGATATTTTGCGGGAGTCGAGTTCGTGTAGATGGTTTTTGTTCCTGTTAAATTAACATTTGTTTGCGTTGTTACCACTTAGAGGAGACTTTACGTTGCAATACGTCGGGATTTCCTCTTGTTTTAATTATATGGCTCGAATCGAGAAAAATGATTTAATGAGTTTTGCTGTGGAGGGTCACGTGGAAACTTGAAATCCCCGGTCATTCTAGCCGGGGAGAAGATGTGGGCGGGAGTGTGTGATTTTAATGCCATGACGGTAATCCAACATCTCCCGCGTCATCTCGGCTTCTTTGTAATGCCTCCTCCTGCTTAGGGTGTCTTTGCGAGTCAATACTAAAACCTATTCAATTTTTTTATACTACATTATTAAATTATATTATATTATATTTTATTATATTATATTATATATATTTTACATGATTACATTTATAATATAATTATATTATATAATATAAATATATAATTATATAAATATATATAAGTTATATCTTCACAGAATTTATATGATATATTTTCTAAACGTTTTATATAATATAAATATATAATTACATAATACAATGTGAATATAAATATATATTAGTTATATATGTATATCATTTATAATTTATAAAATATATTTTATATGAATTTTATATACTATAAATATATAATTATTTGATATAAATATATAATATATATAAATATAAATATATATGAGTTATATATGTATATAATTTACATAATATACTTTATATAGATTGTATATAATATGATATATAATTATATATACAGAAATGACAATATAAATATATTATATTATTATATTTATCATTATTATTATTATATTATATCATTATTATGTTTTCATTATAGTATATATTAATATATATTATATATTATATATTTTTATTGTCATTTCTTTTACTGTTTATACAAGTTCCTACTATTATCTATTATTGTTATGTTTTACTTGAAACTCTGGCACAACAATTTCCTTTTGGATAAATAAAGTTGTTCTTATTCTTATTCTTATTCTTATTCTTATTCTTATTCTTATATTTACTTCATTTTGTTGTGACGTTTTATTTGTGTGTTATGTGATATACGACTGCTCTTGTTTTAATCCTCTGCAAAAGTTCTTATGAGCTGATAAATGTTTACATTAATCATGGTGACAGTTCTATGACAGTGGTTCTTAACCTGGGGTTCAATCTAACCAGGGGGTTTGTGTGATTTCTTTCTTAATATTTTAATCCCTTCATACTAATTATGTCGAGCAAAAGAAACCGGTCAGATAAATATGTACAATATTTTTTTGTGAAAATAACGTTTTGCTTGTTTTGGTCTTTGAACACAGTGATGTTGATGTATGATGTCTTGAATTTGAAAAAAAAAAAAAAAATCACATTTTATTTTCCCAGTAAAGAAGGGTTGGGTGAATGCGCATATGCAACAGGTGGGGTTTACGATTTAACGTCCGTCTACGGCCCGACACGGTGAATAAAATTAGATCGCATCGCTTCTGCAACTTGTTGCTAGGAAATGAAAAGAGTTGGAAAAGGTTTTACCGTTGATAATATTATGAAGGAATATAACAATGAAGGAGGGACTTTAGCGGCTCGGTCATGACCTTGTTAGCGGCGTGCGGTAGCGTGGATCACGGCCCCGTACGTACGGCAGCCAGCTATATCGCGTCGAGATGATAGAAGCTGACTTCTTCTCACCACCCAAGCAGGTTTAAACTAAGAAACACTTTATGTTGCCGGGCAACAGCGGCAGGAGCGGCGGCGGCGGCAGAAAGAAACCGAATTGCATCGGAAAGTCAAAATAGACGCTCAAAGAGCGGGAGAGTCAAAATTTCCGCGTCTTATCGAGGAGTCCGGGTGCAAAGTTAGTTGAGATCGCTACGTTCTCCTTTTTCTGAGGGCCAACGCCGCCGCGGTGAGAAGACCTGAGCTCGGCCGAGGAAACGACGATCTGACCGAGAAGATGCTGTGTTTTATAATTAACACACACGCAAAGACACTTGCGGCTAACCTGGGATCCTAGCAACACTTTTGAAATCAAAAAAATAAATAAAAATATGGTGGAAACATATTTGCGCGATGCAAATAGAAACTTAAGTAGATGTCTGAAGTGAATAACTTTGGAAATTAAAAGCTATTTATGTTTTTTATACTTTTTCTGACTCCATTACATCTTAGAATTGCGAAACTCCAGTCTCTCTCTTTTTTTTTAATTTATTTTATTCTTGTCATTGTTATTGTCCCTGTCTATGTTATTGTTTAGTTTTTTTGTCAATTTTCACCCTTACTTTTTTCCACATTCTGTTCATTCTTATCCTAGATGTTGTTGCTGTTGTTGTTCTCTCTCCTGTCCATTTATGTCTGGATGTCTTTTTCTTTTTCTAATTGGCTCTATTTATATTTATATTTATATTTATATTTATAATTATATTTATATTTATATTTATATGTATATTTATATTTATATTTATATTTATATTTATATTTATATTCATATTTGTATTTATATTTGTATTTGTATTTATATTAATATTTATATTTATATTTACATTGACATTTATATTCACATTCATAGTTATATTTATGTTTATATCTATATTTACATTTATATTTATAGTTAAAGTTAAAGTTATTTTATACTTATAACTGTCACACTGCTGAAGCAAAACAATTTCCCCTGTGGCAGACCTGTCATGGCCCGTTTTGCTTTTTTTTATCTGGCCAAACTATTTTCTTTAAATAATTTAATAAGTATTTTCAATCAATACAGAATTTTAGAATTTAGAATTTCTATGGATGTTTTCATACAACACGTCATTCAGACAATCAGTTGGAAATAAAATGCCAAAAATGTTACCATTTCCAAATTAAATAAGAAATATGGCCCGCCAGGCAAAATAATTGCTCACCCCTGCCCTAAGGGAACCAATAAAATTGATCTTATCTTATCTTATCTTATCTTATCTTATCTTATCTTATCTTATCTTAACATTATGTCACCAAAAGCCTCCAGTCTTAACTAACTGACCTGAATCTGCTTCCTGATACCTACAATGACGCCGCTTTGAAGAACACACACACACTCACACACACACTCACACACACAGCGGCAGTTCTTGCACTGGATTGTGTTTCGTCAGGTTCACGCGTGCCCGAGAAGAGCGGCCTGGTGAGAAACTTGCCGTAGTTTCAGTCGGAGACGTGGCGATAAAAATAACTTGCTGGGAGGATCAGAGCTCGGCGGTCGCTGCGCCAACCAATGTCAGGCTCTACCAGTCTCTGAAACTCTTTGCTGCTCGGCCAAAGTGGAGGGAGGATTATGTTCTAACACGGGTTTGAAAACCCGATACCTGCGCGGAGGTGCATCACGGAAAAATCGAATACCGACCGAGCGGATCTCACGTATTTTCTTGCTCGTCGCCTCGCTGGAAATGTGATTTTATCCAACCGGGAGGCGCTAACCTACTGTGCGGATGCAAACTACAATACGAAAAAATACTAATTGTAATCACGAAGACACGTCTATGACGCCTCGGCGTTCTGGGACGACGCAGGGAGGACAGCGGTGCCGGTTTCTGACCTCAGTGTCCGAGTCCAAAATCCAAAAGTCTGATTAGCAGGTGCCCAAGTGCGGTACAACCAAACAAGTCATCCCTAAAAAAGTGCCATCTCTGGATGAAACTGTTCGCGCGACGCCCGGCTCAACACGCACTTCCATGTTCACTCTGGAAGCGCCAGCTTTTGCACAAACAACACAAAGTTATGCGCCATTCATTTCCTCTGCGCCCATGGTAGCATTTGGATGCAGAGGGAGCAGCAGGAGCAGTGGACTCTGCAACGCAACACTGACTGAGAGCAGGACTTCTACAGCCAGCGATACACTGTGCAGGGGATGGATGGAGGGAGGGATGGAGGGAGGGATGGATGGATGGATGGATGGATGGATGGATGGATGGATGGATGGATGGACAACAGACAAAGTAGATGGATGGATAGATGGATGTACAGATGAATGTATGGAAGGATACATGGATGGATGGGGGGATGGATGGATGAAGGGAGGGAGGGAGGGATGGATGGATAGGGGTATGGATGGATGGATGGCTGGATGAGGGGATGGATGGATGGACAACAGACAAAGTAGATGGATGATGGATGGATGGATGGATGTACGGATGAATGTATGGAAGGATAGATGGATGGATGGGGGATGGATGGATGGATGGATGGATGGATGGATGGATGGATGGATGGATGGATGGATGGATGGACAGAAATTTTGATGGATGACAGATAGATGGATGGAGGGATGGATAGATGATTAGGTTGAAAAATGGATAGATAGATAGATAGATAGATAGATAGATAGATAGATAGATAGATAGATAGATAGATAGATAGATAGATAGATAGATAGATAGATAGATAGATAGAGAAAGAAATGCAATTTATTGGATCGAAATGGCAAATATTTTACTTTACAATCTCAGAGAATATTTTCTTGCAAATTTCAGATTTTAATCCCAAGAATTTGGAGTTCCTCACATCTGCAGCCGCGTGTCAATTTGTTTTTTCGCTTTTATTTTCTTGGTTTTTCTTCTAGAAAATCTGGACGGAAAAGTAAAATTAAAATCGAGAAAACGAGTCCGACTGCAGGGATAACGCCTCACATTTTCAGGGAGGAAAAAAATCGATACATCGCCGAATTCCTCGCGATGACAGTGGACTTCAAAATGAAGATCCTGGATGATTTCCAGGAGATCATTTCTGGAGGGACGCGGAGATCTAATTCACACAAGCATTAAGATCTAACCTCAGGAAGGAGACCGCCAGAGGGGACGACACGTGCTAGATGTTTGTGGAGAGAAAAAGGAGAGGTTTATGGATGGAGGGGAAAAGAGGAGTTAGAGGGGTTAGAGGCAGGTGATCGGCTGTGGCGACACCTGAGAAGAAGAAGAAGAAGAAGAAGAAGAAGAAGAAGAAGAAGAAGAAGAAGAGGTGGCAGAGCATCGTGTTCCTCTCCTGGAGCCTGAAGCTACGCTGCCATGGCGAGAACGAGTGTTTTCATATTCCTGCAGGCGACGTGGAGCTCCTCAGAAGGAGGGATCTAAATGAGTTGTGGTACAAACTGTGATCCGTCTCCACGTCCATCTCTGCTGCACCCCTCCTGCCTTCTCCACTTTTGGGGTTCAAGAAGGAACCCCGATGTTTGTCAAGTTGAATCAATAAAAAAGAAAAAATATAAAAACACCCCATTAGATGCCAATTTCATGGCCTCCTCCTCCTCCACCTTCTCCACCTCCTCCTCATCCTCCTCCGCTGGCCCTGTCCAAAAGCCTGTGAAATCCTGCTGCATCACTGCCCCAGCTTCCACACACACACACACACACACACACACACACACACACACACACACACACACACACACACAAGCTCAGCAATTCAGCAGCCCCTCTGCCAGCAGAGCGGCGGGAACCCATAAATAAATCATTGCATTTTCTTTTTAAACATCTCCATCTTCTGTTTGCGGTTACGTGCGTGCGTGTGTGCGTGCGTGCGTGATGCGGGGCCCCCCACGGAAAATCGGACTGTTTTGTCAACACGACGCACCGTGAAGACAACTTGACGGCCGCGTTTTTTTTTTTTTTTGCACCGCGTCCCCCACTTCCCCCCCCCCCCCCTCCCCACCCCACCGCCCGTTACCGCCGACGTTTTCGTGCACGACGTTAAAAGGCCACATCGTGGTCGTGCACGTCCGGAGACGCTCCGGCTGTTACGCAAGCGTGCAGAGGAGAGGAGACGCACTCACATTTCACCACCCGGTCGGCGGCGGTCAGGACGATGTCAGCGTTGGACATCTTCATGGGCAGTCGCCGTCCGTCTCCGAAGCTGAAGCGTCTTCTCTCTCTCTCCCTCTCCCTCTCTCTCTCTCTTTCTCTCTCTCTTTCTCTCTCTCTCTCTCTCTCTCTCTCTCTCCCTCCCGTCGGTGCAACTCTTCAGGATTCGTCGTCGAAATGCGGCTGGCGCTGTGGCATCACCCGGACGACGCGCTCCCTCCCGCCCGCCCTCCTTCCCTCCGTGCGTGGGTGCCGCTGCCTCCCAGGCTGGGATGGATGGATGGAAGGAAAGATGGATGGAAGGAAGGAAGGATGGATGGATGGGAGGATGGATGGATGGATGGATGGAAGGATGGATGCTGGTGCTGCTGCTGATGCTGCTGCTGCTGCTGCTGCTGGGCTAAGCTGCTACTGTGGGGGAGGAGAGAGAGAGAGAGAGTGAGGGAGAGAGAGAGGCGCACTGGAGGGAACTCCCACGCAAATTCTTCACGGGACTGCCTGGTGCTGCCATCAGATGGAGGCTGTGACGGGGTTGCCCCCTCCTCCTCCTCCCCTTACCCCCCCCCCCCCCCCCACGCATGTACGGAAACGCCACATTTCCGTATTCTCCAAACGCGGCGCGCCGGGGTTGCGTTTGATGCGTTTGATGCGTTCAGGGTCGCAAAGGGGGAGTCGGAAATTTCACAATTCCACTTCAAAAAAAAAAAAAAAATATATATATATATATATATATATATATATATATATACACTGCTCAAAAAAATAAAGGGAACACTTAAAAAACACATCCTAGATCTAAATGAATGAAATATTCTTATGAAATACTTTGCTCTTTACACAGTTGAATGTGCTGACAACAAAATCACACAAAAATGATCAATGGAAATCAATTGTATCAACCCATGGAGGTCTAGATTAGGAATCACACTCAAAATTAAAGTGTAAAAACAAACTCCAGGCTGATCCAACTTTGATGTAATGTCCTTAAAACAAGTCAAAATGAATCTGTGTTGCCTCCTGAGTGGACACTATGATTTCACACAAGTGTGATTGACTTGGAGTTACATTGTGTTGTTCAAGTGTTCCCTTTATTTTTTTGAGCAGTAGATATATATATTTTTTAAATTTCAACTACATTTTATTCCATATTTTAAATGAAATAACAGCAATTAATCAAAAGAAATTATAAGATAAAGTGAGGAAAAATGTATACATATTCAAAAAAATAAATAAAAATAAAGGTCTTCGAAAAGGTATGATCACATAATGAGTATGAAATGTAGTTTCCCTATAATTGCGTTTTTAATCTTGTCCTCTCCTTTGCATTTAAAATCAATCGTTATCATTCTAGTTGATTTTAATTAAATTTAAATACTCATTGTTGTGTGCTAATGGTTGTGACATGAAATGTTGGTTTGGCTTATTTCAGCAGATGACAGAATGAGAATGAGAATGAGAACAACTTTATTTATCCCGAAGGAAATTGTTGTGCCAGAGTTTCAAGCAAAAACATAACAGTAATAGATAAAAGTAGGAAGGAGGAAGAATAAGAAATACAATGAAATATAAATTGTCTTAACTGTTTAAAGGTCTTAACTACCAAGATTTGAAGATTCCCTGCGGCTGTGGGAAGAGGAATTAAAAAGATAATAAAGATAAGGATAACTGTTGTCTTTACAATTGTATTTAAAATTATTTTTAAAATGATGGAAAAATCAAATTACGAAATCACTGCATTACAATATAGTGTGGCGGAAATAAAGAGAAATTGAATGTACAAACATAAATGTGACACAAAAAAAAACGAATCCCTGATTTATCCCTCACCTTCATACAAACTACAGGCACCGTCCTTTATATAATTTTACTCCAGGGGTCACTTTTTGCACTATTTCATCACATATTATTTAAAGATTCAAGATTTAAAGCGAGTATTGTCCCACGCACAGTGTAGAAATGTGTAGTAAAATCCTACTTTGCGGTGCATTTGGATATATGCTAATAAGAAGAGCGTAAACCTTATTATAAATATTATTATAGCTATGGATATGAACAGTGCAATAGAACATTGGCGGTGCAAGAAGACATTTGAGTGCAGCTTGGTGTGCAACTCACAAAGAGCAGGTGCAAGGATGAGTGCAGCGTAAGTGAGCAGTCGACTTTACAAGTGCAAGAAGAAGATTAGTGAGTGTTAGCTGTTTTAAAGTCTGATTGCAGTCGGGTAGAACCAGTTCTTGAATCGTGTCACTCTACTTTTCACACACCT
Source organism: Fistularia commersonii (assembly GCF_037954325.1). Lineage (NCBI taxonomy): Eukaryota > Metazoa > Chordata > Actinopteri > Syngnathiformes > Fistulariidae > Fistularia > Fistularia commersonii. The sequence goes on from NC_141312.1 coordinate 2,415,374, forward strand.
GTACATCCAGCCGGAGTCCATGTTGGGGATGGGCGTTGTCCTTGGCGATGGCTCTCTTGCGTGGTAGATGCTCTGCAGGTGATCCTCTCTGCAGTCTTTACCACTCGCTTACGTGGACAACCAGGTATTTGAAGCTTATGTCGCATATTATGTGACATTTGTCAGTTTAGTGAGAAGTACCGTCATTATCACAGTGTGTGTCAGTAGGTCAGACCGTCCATTTGAATAAAAGATGGAACCGTCGTTTCCAGAGCCGAATCAGAAAGTAAATGATTTCCAAGATTATTTAATTTGCTTGAGATTAACTATTATCATGATGTCAAATGTATGCAAACGCTCCGCATGCATTTCAATTGAAATGAAAAGAGGTTATTAGATGACGTGATAAAAAAAAAAAGAAAAAGAGCTGACTATGTAAAGAGTCGTGCAAGCAAACGTAGTCTTAAAATTTCGAGTTTCCCTTAAATTACATTTTAATTCTATCGTCTCTTGCATTCCAAACTGATTATCCTACACTGGTCCTTGGTAAGACCTCTGGAAATGTAACTCGTATATGTTCGCGGATGCTCTCGGCACGAGTAACGCACTCATTATGCAGCCAATTTACGTCGAAGCACACAAACTGTCCCATTTCAGCTGATTTCCTGACCCACTCGACCAAATATTCTCACAGCCTGTTGTTGAATATGTGCAGGTGCAAAGCTTTCTGCCGGATGTATAATTTATGACAAGCCTGGAAATAAAGAGTGACAGATAATGATAGGGGTAAAGTGGTTTATCACTTCCTGGTTGAGCAGGTGGTATCCTGTCTTTCCCCGTGATGTTTCTCTATGTAACGCCATGACAACAACAAACCATATAATCTCTCACAGGTTTTCATCATTTACTTGCTAATGTTAAGCTGATTTCTGGCCGCTCCATGCGGCGGTGTATTTAAAACAGTTTTCAAAATAGAAAATTATGAATAAACACATTCCTCAGAGGTGTGATTGACTGGCGACTACTGCACCGGGCCCCTTGCCCAATGACAGCTGGGATTGCCAGCCCCGCGACCCTGACGGGAGGTTACGGGTTCAACTAATGATTGAATGAATAAACAAATTTATAAATAAATGAATTGATAAATAAACAACGATCTTGCCTCTTTCCCAATCACCGCTGGGATAGTCTCTCCGACCAGCCCTGCGACCCTGACTGCAGGATATGAATATGATAATAAATGAATGCATAAATTAAAAAAATAACAAACAAACTTGTCTGTCAAACAAAGACAGCTGGGATTGTCCTTCGAGACAGCTGATACAGGGCAAGTGCAGAGGCAAGCATAAATCTATTTTATAATAACACGGATTTCATTTTAAATGCACTTCCGGTTCTTTTATTTTGAAAAAGATCGCCACTTCCGCCTGCGCCTCCGCTCTTGCAATTGACTCGTCAGTAAGTTGGCAGGCTAACTACCTCCACCTGCTGAAATGGCCCGCAAACAAATGTCAAACGGGGGCTCGTTTGAAAAGAGAAACAGAGCCAACCAGGAGGCTCTTGGAGTGGTTGTGAAAAGAAAGAGAAAGCTGTATTTTAAATAAAATACCAGGAAAAAAAACTGCAAAAGGTGACCTCTGACAGGCCGGGAACCTGTTAATTGCTGGCTAATGAAGCTAGGCGGGGACCGGCTAATTGCTGGCTAATGAAGCCATGACACCCTCCAAAAAACTTTTCCAGAAGGAAAACAAACCCCCTCTAACTTCCTACCTTCATGAGGTGGGATTCTCTGCTGTGACAGCGACACTAAAACAGGATAACGCATTAAACTGGGACCGAAATAAGGACTGCACTTCGAGTTTCTCCGCCTACAATGACCTCCAGGGATGGACCCGTCTAAATGCTGGGAAACAAGCTCAGGCCCTCCAAGATGGTGAGTATTATTAGTGTGACATTCGTTATTTAAAGTGTTTAATATGAGGTATAGTGGTTACATTTTTTTTAAAGTCCTCTTTGGGAAAAAAAGGAAAAATTTAAAAAAAGCAGTTGTCCGGCTTGAAAGCGCTCTTGGCTGGAGGTCGCTGCTATTGAGAATGAATGGAGCGTGTACGTAGCTAAAATCAAATCATGCCAAAAAAAAAACAAACAAAAAAACAAAATAATATCATAATCGTGTATCAACCTGTCTTTGTGAGAACATTATTCAGTAACCGACACACGTACAAGCCAATGAAGATATATCCACTTTGTTTTCCTCCGTTTAACTCCTTAAACGGCTAATATGCAAACCTGCCACTAGATGTCGCTATCACCTCGAGTTTATATATATATATATTTTTTTAAATGTTTATATTTATTTATTTTCTTGAAATCACCTCAGCCTGCTGGCACTGCTCCTCAGCAATGTTTACTACTCCACACTGAGGGTATGATCATCTGAGAAAGCAATGACACTACTTATTTAGTGGCGTAAGCTAAAGAGCCGGTGTAATACAGTCATGGCTTTTTGTCCTCATACTGTCAGTCAAGACAATACAAGTACTTGCTCCGCGACAGATGAGGCTGAGCATGTGATTAGTGGCAGGATGAGCAATAAATCTCCAGAAACGGAGCCAGCGTTGCTCATCAGCTTTGCACTGTGAGACGCGTGCAAGGCCTGTTCAGCCTCGCACGTACAAAAAACGAAAAAACAAAAAGCAAAACAACACTAAATCCACAGGGCTTCTTGGGAGGGGGACACCGCAGCGAGGGCCGTCCAGCTCCCTGTCCTCTCTGCATGTGGGCCTCCGTCCTTGACGTTGCCAATAACACTGGGTCAGATTATCTCAGGGGCGATGAGGACAATGAGTTAGACAGCTGGATTTTGTAAGAGCGCTTTTTGTCCCGGGTCAGCGTTGAGACCCGGTGAACATCGTAATTATAGTCTGTTTTATTAAATCACTTTACAGCTGTGGTGATGCAGAATTGCTTGTGCATCGGGGGAAAATAATGCCTGGAGTGTCTCTGTCGTGGCAATGACCTGTTGGCAGTAACTTTTATTGACCCCTCCTTTAAATACTGTTGTTACTGGCAGGGTGTGTTGGCACAACAGGAGGAGAAAATGGTGCGTGGAGAGGGCCGGCTCCAGCAAAATACGCTGTCATTTATCCAGTCACATCAACAGCTCGCGCTTCGTTGCCATGTTGCATAAACAAGCGAAATATCTCTTCTTTTCGAGCGTCCCGACGTCCAGCGGACGGCGAGGCCCCATGTCGAGCCCTGAGAAGATCCGGGGATTTACTTCACATGTGTGTTAAGTCTCGATGGAAGAGGATTTAGGACATATTTAAAACGTTGGGGAGGGGGGTGTTTTTCTCTGTGGAGACTCTATGTTCTCCCGGTGTCTGTGTGGCTTTGCTCCGGGTTCTCTGGTTTCCTCCCACAGTCCAAAAACATGCAGGAGGTTCACTGGAGACCCTAAATTGTCCAGATGTGTGAATGAGGGAGTGAATGGTTGCATGTCTGTATACGATGTGCGAACGGCCGGCCGGCCGGCGACCGATCCTGAGATCGCCTCCGGTTCCCCCTCTGACCCTGACTGCTGGGTGAGCAGATAATGAATGAATGAATGTAAAAATACATTCTTCTTTTCCCTCCGGAGTAAAGCGATGGGAAAAGAATTTAGACTTTTCACTCGGGGAATCATTCATTCGTTCATTATCGAGACCGCTTACCCTGCAATCAGGGTCGCGGGGGTGCCGGAGCCTATTCCATCTGTCACTGGGAGAATGGAGGGGCCCCATATGGAGACATAAATCCATTCACTCCCTCATTCACGTGTCATATTAAGAAATACAACCATTCATTCTCTCATTCAAGGATTCAGGATTGAAGGATTTTTATAGTCATTTCACTCTGAGGCCTGGTAGACAGCCAGTAGCAGCGATACAAGATTTAATGTTGTGTTTGAGACATGCACAGGAGACTGTTAATAAAAGTAAAAGAAATAAGAATATAACAAATCCTGGGTTGGATTCTGACCGGGAGACTTTCAGTACGCAGTCCGCATGTTCTCGCCGTGTCTGCGTGGGGTTCATCCGGGTTCCTCTCACGGTCCAGAATCAGGCAGGAAGTTCACCGGAGACCCAACGTTGCCCGGACATGCGAATGGGAGGGTGAATATATGCGGTGTGAATGAGAGGGTGTGTGGTTGTATATCTCTAGATGACACGTGAATGACAAAATGAATGATTGCATGTCTCTGTATAACATGTGAAGGAGATGGTGAACCGATGGAAGTCTCTGGAAGACATTCAAACAGGACATTTCCCACAGCAGTGAAACCGCTCCATAGACTGCTCTACGGAACAATGAATCCACCTCGCGTCATTTTGCACAGTCCAAACCTGCACATCACCTGGTACACCTGACTTGTATGTTCAAAGCACCTCTATCAACTATGCTCATTTTGCATTATTTCCAATATATTTATAAAGTATATGAACTCCATGGTATATATTCATAGGGGTCATGGATACATCTGTATATATATTCATAGAGTTCATGTACTCTATAAATATATGGGAAAATAATGCAAAATGAGCATAGTTGATCGAGGTGCTTTGTCAAGTGTATCAGGTGATGTTCGGGTTTGGACTGTGCAAAACAACGTGACGTGGATTAATTGTTCCGTAGAGCAGCACCACCGTTCAGCAGTCTCACTGCTGTGGGAAAATGTCCTGTTTGAATGTCTTCCAGAGACTTCCACCCGTTCACCATCTCCCGTGTCATTCAGAGGCATGCAATCATTCATCCTGTCATTCACGTGTCATCTAGAGGTATACAACCATTCACCCTCTCATTGGGAGGAACCCGGATGAACCCCAGGCAGACACAGTGAGAACATAGAGGCCGCGCACAGAAAGGATCCCTGTCTGAATCCAACCGTGGACGTTCATTCTGTCAGGCAGAAGTGCTAACTACATGCCCCCCGCCCCCATCCAAGGTTTAAAATATCACAGAATCTGAAACAAACCATCCCATAAACAAAATCTATTTCCTCCTGCCTATTTTCCCATTTCCCTCCCTGCAGTGTTTCTCTGTGATTCGCTGGCTGTTGGGGGGGAAACGGCTTCCGTCACGTGTGAAAAAGCTCCCTCCAGAAATCACGGCCCGGCTGCTCAAAATAATCCGCCGACATTGTCGAGGGCAGTTTCGTGAGAAACTATTCCCCCGTCGACCGAACTACACCCACGTCACGGAGCTGCTTGTCTTCGGGTTATCTGGGCCACCATTTCCGGGACAGCTGCGTCATGAGGTAAATAAAAGAAATGGGTCTCGGTATCGGTTCGACTCTGTCATCCCGGCCACAAGAGGGCGCTGTAGGATTCTCAGTGCTGCTTGACTGACCTGCTGCTGACCCATAGGCTCACTGCTCTGCATCAAGGTTAACACAAGATAGAATAACAATAACAATAACTGCTTACTCGATTGGAAAGAAAATCAACATGATCAATTCTATATACTTCTCTTACATTAGAGGGCAAAATGGGAAAAGATCCCAAGATCTTAGTTTCTTTTTTTTCTTAGTGGATATGCTGTGACGTAATGAACTGCAAGCTCTGTGTCATCGCTGGAACTAATTCACGTGTCGTCTGCATTGTCACGGCCGCCATGCCGCTCTGCGTGAGCGCTGGAAATCCTCTGGTGATGCAAACGCATGAAGTCATGTGACGCTCACACAGCCTCAGACGATATAAGGGGTTATGAATGTAAATCTATCGCTTTCTTTTTCTCTGACTGTCTATTATGACTACTACTACTAGTAGTAGTAGTAGTAGTGAGAGTAGCAGCGGTACCGTTCATTCATTCATTATCTATACTGCTTATCTTGTGCTCGGGGTTGCGGAGGAGCCTATCACGGCCGTCGCCGCCCAAGAGGTGGCGTTCACCCTGAGGGGGTCGCCGGCCAATCACGGGGCAGCATTTTGACGCGCAACCGCTCACACTGTCATTCACGCATCATAAAAACACACCGAACTATTCACGCCTTCGTTCGCACGTCTTAAAAAGAGACACTATTTCACATTTTTTATTATTATTATAAGAGGAGATTTAAGATGAAGTTAGTTGGTGCGAGAGATGAGGATGCGGAGGAGAGGTTTTAGTGAATGCAGATGATTGGATGTTGCGATTCCCCGTGAAGGGAGGAGCCCAAAGGAGAAGATGATTGTTGTAGTTGTAGAGGACGGAGTAGTCGTTGTACAGAGGAGAACTGGTCGAGAAGGTAAAAGATTCAATAAGTAAAGCAGGAATAATTCAAACATCCCGTGCAGCCTGACCTGCGATCATGTCGCGAGCGCTTGTAAAGACCTGGAGCCTGAAGGTAGAAACTTGTCCTTACCCGTGTTTAGATGTTTAGAAATAAACGGACCACATCTTGTTCTGTTACTCAATCGTGAGACCGGGGGGACACCAAAAAAAAAAAAAAAAAACCAAACGTCTCCAGTGAGAAGCCGGGAGAGACGCATTATGGAATCAAGAAGCAGAAAAAGACACAGCATCTGAGAAAGGAGGGGATGTTGGAAGCATGTAACAATGATGGTTTGGACAGTTTACATGGCTAGCGACATTCTCCAGTGTTAGGGAAAGCTGATGTTCACGCCTCGCCTTGCTCCCTTCATCCCTCGCGTACCTCTTTCTGGGCCATCTGCGGGGGCTTTCCTGCGGTGCTGATCATGTGTGCAGCTGGGGATGGAGGACATGCAACACTGATCCTCCTCCCCGGCTCAGGAAAGTACCCTGCCTCCCTGCGCAGAAGGAAAACAACAAAGAGCCGAGTGTGGCTGCAGCCTCCGGGGTTCAGTGCACCCACCAGAACATGTCCAAGAGTCACAGCTTGCTGCTCCCTCCTACCCATCCATCCACGCATGACTCTCCTTCTCTTTCATGCCTTCCTCCTTTGACCCTCTTTTCAACCTATGAAAGTCACGAAAGACCGCCGACCGCAATGTAATATTCATCTGTTTCACCGCAGACGTGGAGGACTTTAGAAGGTCAAAACGAAGGACGCATTCGTCATTAAGAGAAGAACACGAGAGCGTGGAAATACCGTAGCAACGTCGAGCAAGATGCGTAGAAAGTTACAGAGCGGCAGCAGCAGGGAGAGAGACCTCCCGTACCGCTGGTTTTGTTGTTTGGAGATGGTTTATTAATTATCTTTATGCGCATCAACCTGTCATTCTGTCGTGACCGGCGCGCTGTTTCTTATCCGTTGGCGACTTATCAAAAACCCAACGACTCGCAAATCGTCCGGTCTGTGGCGGCGGTGACATTTCAACATCCTTTAGTCGTCGCCTTTTTGCGGCTTTTAGCTTCCGCACCGGCTCCCGGCGCCGATTTGTTTTCATTTTCGGCATAAAAATGACATAGAATTAGAGTCCGCTGACGGAGCGTCCAAATATGGCTTGTTGACGGAACTGACAGCGTTTAATCATCGGACGCGTTTTTCGGCGCGCGACTTGCTTTTTCTTCCTCAAAACAACCGCTATCAGTCATGCTCTTGTCAAAACTCAGGGGAGGGCAGCAAAATATTAAACTGTTTGCGACCGCCACATCAAAAATAATGAATCACTTGTTAATTGCATATTGAAATGGGCGTCCCCGGAAAATGGGCCGCGTATGTAAATAATGCAGTGTGTATTGATTTCGGGCGATTTGAGGCCAAAGAGAAGGTTACAGAGCTTCAACCAATGAGCGAGAGCAGGGATTCTCATGATTGATACGCCTGGGGAAGTTTGTAACATCTCGCGTGTCGCTCGCACACGCTTGTTTATGTATTGTGTTTATATACACTGCTTGGGAAAAATTGTGGTGGCTGCAGATGAGCATGTGTGTCCCGGCGACGTAGAACGGCGTGCAGGTTTCGCAACTCGACGCCAAGCCACCGAGGAGGTCCCTGGTGGGGCTTTGACAGGGGAGCCTTATCTGGGTGGGGTCTCCATGGTCTCCTGGAGTCTGCGGGGGGTTCCTCCGGGTTCCTCCCACAGAACAAAAACAAGCAGCAGGTTTGTTAGAGTTCCCTGAGGGGGGGAAACGCTGTGTGTCTCTATATAATGTGTGAATGAGTGGTCCTACATCTCTATAGTTGAGGGTGAATTATTATTTTTTTTGTCTAATTTTGCTGTTTGAATGGCAGAGTGAACTGTTGTTATTTGGCGTGTGAACGGTTGTATGTCTATAAATGGCATGTGAATTTCAGAGTGAATCGTTGTATGTCTCTATGGCATGTGAATGAGTTTCACAGAAACCAGTTTATTAGGAACGCTTCGAACCCGGATCTACGGTTCTCCGCAACTGTGCAGATTTATGGGGAGTTGAAACAATGATCACCATTCTAAACCAAAAGCAGCAGAACCATCATCTCCCTGGGGGGGGGGGGGGTTAAATTGTCTCCGCATCCAGATACATCAAAACCATAATAAAGCAAGAAAAGTTTAAATCCAAAAATACAATAAGAAAACTGTAAGTACAGGGAAAAAAACCACAATAAGAAAAGCTTGTAGAAACGCACAGCGGACCGTCCATCCCAGTGGGTTCAACAGTAGGTTCATATCCGACTTCAGATAGGCAAACTTTACACACGAAACCATGTTTTTTTTAATGTTATTCACCGCTCGGAGTGACCCCTCCCCGGGCCGGCGCCGTGCACTCCGCTCCGGGGGCGCTGTGACCCGGCGCCGTGCGTAATTACGCATCCGATGGATCTCTGACTTCAGTATTTACCGAGTGAGTGTAATGTTTATGAGCGCATATTTGTTTGTTAGGAGGTTGGTTGGCTGCTGGCTTAGTTGGTGCACCCCCTCCTCTCTCTCTTTTCTCTCTCTCCCTCTCTCTCTCTCTTTCTCTCTCTCTCTCTCCCCCTCCCTCCCTCCCTTCTCTCCCTCCCCAGCTGCCGCGATATTTTCCAGCGCTGAAGCCTCGGCCGCTCAGCTCGATCGATTCGCATTGATTGTCCCTGACGAGCTGCTCCACTTTCTAGCCAATGTCAGCCGCTCTGCGATCGGGGAAGGAGAGAAATGAAGGAAAATCTCTGCCGCCCTGGCGGTGTCATTTCCACACACTTGGGTTGAACGCCTGCCAGCGCGGAGGACAGTCGAAAGAGGTGGAGTGGACTCTGGTGGCTGAGAGGAGGAGGAGGAGGAGGAGGAGTGACCGAGGAAGCCGCCTGATTTCTGTCACTGTCGTAAATGGGTAACCCGTGTCCTCTACACGCAGGGTCGATGTGGCAGCATCACCCTCCATCACTGTGCAGCCCTCCAGATAAACCACCGCGAGGTAATATGGGAACACGAACTCCAAACATCACGGCGTTAATTAAAACCTTATCCCTATTTTGAGAACGAACCCGGAACCCCGAGGTTGACCCCGATGAGCGCCCTGGAAATTAAGAGCGACGACGTCTTCGGCCATTCGCCGGACACAAGAAATTTCTGGACTAAATTGCAATTTATTAAAAAAAAAATCAAGCGCCTTTCCATTATCCAAAATCTGAGATTCCACTATTAGTATATATAATTAGTATATGTGTTAAATTAAAAATATTGCTACATTCATAGCTGAAATAATTCACTGTCTATAATAACTGTGATGTCCCCGGAGGGGCAGAATAGCCGTTATCTTATCACGTTGGCAGGAATGACCTATCTTGCTCCCACAATATAACGTCCCATCCACAACATGTGCGCCACATGCGGGGAGGTTATCTTGTGGGAATGAGTTAGTGATGAGGTGCTGACGTGTCGTGACTAAGTAATAACAAGGTCACTATTGCGCGGAGGCCCCGACTTGTGTAAACATGACAATCAACGCTTGTAATTAACATGCAATTTCAAGTTATAATTACCTCGTGAGGACATTATCAGTATCTTGTGCGCACAGTTTAGTGCTGTTATTTGGGAGCAATGTAATGAGGCGTACTTCTTGTTTGAACAGGAGAATATAATTGCCTTCAACTTCTGTAATTAAGTTGTATATGGAAGTATTGATAATTACATTTATGCCATATAGCACATTAAACCGTGCCGTACTCCTCCACAAGAAATACAAGGGTCTTGCACGACGATACAACATCACAATCTAATATCTATTTGCTTTTGCAGGAATTACCTATCTTGTTCCCACAATATGACGCCCCCAACCGCAACATGTATGTAACATAGGAAGGGGGTGATTATCTTGTGGGAATGAGATAGTTAAGTGGCGCTGACGTGTAATTACGCCGTGGTGACGAGATCGCGATTGCCCCCCAATTTGTGCGAACGCGTGCCGACATGGTACCATCATCTTGAAATTAGCATGTACTTTCAAGTTACAATTACCTCGCGGGGACGACGTCAGTATCTCGTGCGCACACTTAAGTGCTGTCATCGGGGGTCGTGTCATGGCGGGACTGCCTTGTGTGATGACAGAAAATAATCTTTAACCTCTGTTATTAGGATAGATATGGATGTTATTGCAGTATTAGCATAATGTGAAGTAATTGTCAATGAAGTGAGTCTTTTGTGACAATTTAGGTACATATGGAAGTAGTATTGTAGTGTGTGTGTGTGTGTGTGTGTGTGTGTGTGTGTGTGTGTGTATGCACTATTTCATACATTGAACCATGCAATATTTTTTGGGGACTTTAGACATGAGAATACTATGGGATAAGTGTGTGAAGTAGTTGTTGGCATTATAATGATAGTGGCATTTTTACCGCTGTAATCAACGTAACTATGGAAGTAGTATTGCAGTATTAATATACATTGTTATGCCGTATTACACATTAAACCATGTAGTTCTTCTCTGGGACTTTTGACATAACAATACTGTAAAATAAGTGTGCAAAGTAGTTGTTGGTATTGAAGTGATTGTCTTTGTGTTAGCCCAAAATTATTTTTTACCGCTGTGATTGAAGTACATACGGAAGAAGTATTGCTGTATAAATACACATAATGCTGTATTACACATTACACCATGCATTATTTCATTAAGGACTTAAGAGAGCGCGCTAAAATTGGAGAAGTGCGCCAAGTTGTTGTTGGCATTGAAGTGATCGTCTTGTGCGACAACACAATTTTTTAGGGCTGGAGTTAAGGTACATATGGAAGTAGTATTGCGGTATGAATATACATAGATATGTAATATCTTACATGAAACCATGCGGCATTTCATAGGGACTTTAGAGAGGATGCTACAATGGAGTAAGTGTGCGAATTAAGAGTTGTTGTCGTCGGTGTGATTGTGTTGCCGTGGAGCGCCTGGATCCGGGCACCGCGGCGGCGCCAGACACAATCCCATCCCGTCTTTTGTATCGGGCAATAGAAATAAAAAAAAAAAAAAAAAAAAAAAAAAAGAAAAATGCATGCAAAAATAAATAAATAAAGAGGAGAAAAACACCTCTCCCCCCCTTCCGCTGCTCTGAGTCCCAGCCGGAGCGCACGGCCGCCCCCCGGCTGGCGGAGCTGCGCACCGCGGAAAAAGTCCACTTCGGTTTTTCCGCGACGCTCCAAAAATCTATGAAATGTGTTTGCATGTTCCTCTGCAAGCGGGGTTGTAGAGGTGGGATTGCGAGCACCGAGAAAGCTGGGGGAACCCACGCGTTCCTGCCTCTGAGAAAGTACGCTTTTCCCCAAATAACTGACGGTGAATATCCCTTTTTTTTCTCCCTCCCCTCGTTTCCACATTCGCTACCAACAGACCGACACTGTAGGATTGTGTTTTCGGAGAATAATCTTTTTTTTTTTTTTTCCCACCAACCCCCTTGCCCCCCTTTTTCTTTTTTTTTTTTTTTCTTTTTTGTCACCATCCGGCACGGCAAGGCGGCTGAGACACGGAGCGGCTCGGACCGCGGGAGAACCTCCCCTCTGCTCGGATCTGCTTTGGTAGGTGCGAATAAGAACCGGGGCCCATGTTTGCAAAAATATGCAGATACACGGAAGGGGAGGGAGGCGGCGGCGGCGGCGGTGGCGGTGGGGTGGGTGGGATGGAGAGGTGGAGGTGGAGGTGCCGGGGAGGGGGTGGGGGGCATCATACTTTTGTTGAAGTCTGCCGAAAGTTGGGATGTCATCTTCATATAGGGATCAAGTTGTCGGCGGAGGAGCCGGGGGCGCTTCGGCGTTACGCGGCTGCAGACCGTGTGCTGGCACCGCGGACGGACGGCCGTCCCCTCCGTCCCCGTCCCCCCCTCCTCCGCCTCCTCCTCTCCCGTCCCCCACCGCCACCCCCGGCCGCCGCTGCTCGGAGATCACCGGCTCCAGACAAAAGCTCGCTGTTTTCACCCGCTCCCCCGACGGGGACGTCCACCACCACCCCCCCCCTTCTACCTTCTTTTAATTTTATTTATTTTCTCAACCTCTCTCCCTTCTCCTCCCCCCCCCACCCCCACCCCCCACGCTGGTTGCCGTGCGTTAGACGCCCCGGCGCGGCGGATATTCCCGGATATTCCGCGCAACGTGACGCTTTATTGTGAATCAGCTGTTTAAACTTGACGCTTCCTGTCCGCGGGAGCCGCGTCCGGGGGCCCCGGGGGCCCGGCGCCCTCCACAATTAAAACTTTTTTTTTTTTAATTTATTTTTATTTTTATTTTCTTTTATTCCGGGGGGGGGGGGGTCGTGCGGTTCACGTTGTTGTTTTTTTTTTGTCGCCGGTTGTCCACATGGGTGACCGGGTTCTTCCTTCCCGGGGGGGAGGAGGGGTTAGTGGGGGGGGGGGGGGGGGGACGCGCCGTCTTATTCCCCACGGATCGCTTCGCGCCATCGGAAAGTTCTCAGGTGGGATCGAGGGCTCGGAACGCGGGGATTTACGGTCAACCCTCCACCCCCTCCTCCGCCCCCCCGCAGCAGTATATCACCCCCGCCGTTTGTTTTTCTCCTCCAACTTTTTTTTTTTGCGTGTGTGTGTGTGTGTGCGTGTGTGTGCGTGCAAGGAGAGAGGGAGGGAGGGAGGGAGGAGAAGGAGGAGGGGTGGAGGCGCAGCGGCAGGTTCTAGGCAGCGGATGAAGCCTCCGGTCTGATTATCGCCACAACGCCGCTTAACTTCCTCTGCGTTTGCTCTTGCGTGTGTGTGTGTGTGCAAGTGTGTGTGTGCAAGTGTGTGCGCGTGTGCACGCGCGGCGCCGCTCTCTCGCCGCGCGTGCACGCGCGTCTGTCGACAGGAGGTGGGAGGAATAGAAGATGTGGAGCCGTTGGAGCCGCGGAGCCAGGCACCTTCGGTCCGCAGACCACAGCGCGCCTGCAGCGGGGGAGGGAAGGGGGGAGGAGGAAGAGGAGGAGGGGAAGGGGAGGAAGGGAGGAGGAGGAGGAGGAGGAGGTGGGAAGGAGGAGAAGGAGGGGGGAGACAGCTGAGTTATTGTGCGGAGAGCCGACGCGTCCCCGCGTCTCCGGCGCTGTTGTTCCGGAGTTTGCGGCGGACCACAGGCCCCGCGGCCCCTGCAGGAAATGATAGATTATTGTTTCCTACCTCCGTTTTTTTTTTTTTTTTTTTGCTTTTTAAAAGCCCCACTCCACGCGCTCGGCACCTGCGCGCGCAATGACGTCACCGACCAGGAAACGCGGGCGATGCGCACCTGACGGTTTAACGCCGAATGTGACCTTTTCCTCTTTATTTATTTATTTGCTTTTTAAAGTCACCTCCGCGCTGAACAAGTTGCACGAAACTATCGGTTCCGGTTCGTTCTTTGGAGAGAGAGAGAGAAAAAAAAGTCACATTTACCGGAAGGAGGTCAAACTCAGTGTTTGTGTGTGTGTGTAGGGGGGGGCTCTTACGTCACCGCATATTTACCCACACGTGACCCCCAGCAGGAAGTGTGATAGGTCAGCTGGTTATCTAAGCAGCAAGGCTGGCAAAGGCAAGCAGTTTCTTCTCATTTTCAGCTTTTAATTTTAGCTTTTAATTGTATTTAAGCATGATACCTTACACCCCCCCATCCAAACAAAATGGACGAGCCCAAAATAGCTCTCAGCGCTTCCCTCCATCACCTATTGATCAGTCGGTCGCCCATCGACTGGACCCCCGATCATCCATCAGCCAGCGATGTCGCTCCATAGGGGAGGAACGTTTACGCTTTTACGACACGCATCTGTTTTCACGCCGGTGTGTGTGTGTGTGTGTGTGTGTGTGTGTGTGTGTGTGTGTGTGTGTGTGTGTGTGTGTGTGTGTGAGTGAGCTGCAGGTGAACTTTGTAATGCACGCTCACAGTTGTCTTTTGCCGAAAACCGGAGAAGGTAGCGAGGAGAGCGTAATGAAAGCCGGGCGCCGTTCGCCGACGGGTAGAGCTGAGGTCTGGTAAATAAGCGTACACTGAAAAGTTTTTCATTCATTCATTATCTGTGCTGTTTATCTTGTGGTCAGGGTGACGGGGGAGCCTATCGCACCTGTCATTGGCCTGGACCGGTCGTCCGTCAATCACAAGGCCAAATATAGAGACCATACCTACAACCCTCATTCCCACATCTGTCGAATTTAGGGTCTCTCTCTTTCACCTGCTTCTTTTTGAAAACTGTGGGAGGAAACCGGAGAGCCCGGGAGGGTAGGGGGGGGAACCCCCATGCAGACACGGAGAACGTGGAGGCTCCACACAGAAAATCCTCCCTGTTGGAATCCAACCAGGGACCTTCTTGCTGTGAGGCGGAAGCGCTAACCGTGCCGCCTGCTCTGACCACCATACCAAGGAGGTATTAAACAATTCGCCTATTCATTTCCCCGCCGACCGATATGATTGATAACTCTCACATGTAGCCAGCAGATGGCTACAAATATAAAAAAAAAATAAATAAAAAAAAAGCGCAATCCCCCCGTTCTTCTGAGGGTTATGCACTGGAGTATTTCTCATGCAGGACCAGCAACTTACTGGAGCCTTCACTGGTTGCCTGGCAACGGTTCCAGGCGAGGACACGGTTTGGTACACAACACTTCGTAAAAACAGCGAATTGACGTCTTTTGCTCTCCATCTCTTGAGTATATTGAGCAAACGAGAAGCACGTTAATTAGTGGGGTTTTTCACCGGCTGGGAGGTAAACGTGCCTGAGCCAGGTCGCTTCCACATCCTGCGCTAAGCTATGCTAACAGGTGGGAGATTCATTCTCTTCTGTAACAAATAGTGATATTTATTTAATAACACTGACTATCAGAGGAAGAAGTTTGTAGTGTCGCTGCTTAATTTGGCAAAAACTGAAATTGACATTTATAACCCCCCCACCGCCACCACTGAGAGGAAGACTTGACTGAAACAGGAAATTCAATCTGCAGAACTAGCTAAGATGCTACGCGGAGACTTTCAATGGATTCCCCTCGAGTCTGTTCAGCTTATTTTGGAGGTGTTGAAATTTAAGAGGAACACTGATACAAAGCAAAGCGAGTGATTAGCGAAGTGTTTGGATCTTCACCCTGATCCTTCAAGGGCTCTTCAGTTTGTATTCTACTGTTAGATATCGATAATTAATGGTTTTGTGTGGAACATCCGTGTTCTCCACGTGTTTGCGTGGGTTTCCCCCGGGTTCTCCGGACGGTCGCTGGCGATGAACGTCTCCAAGGATGTTGATCAGAGATGACGTGTGAATGAGAGAGCAAAAGGTTGTATGTTAAATGGCATATAAAAAAAAAGTGCATGAATGACTGTATGTCTCTAAATCAGGGTTCCCCCTGCTTTCCGGTCCGCAAAGAAAATCTGTCTTGGTACAAATCGTAGTTGTTTTTTTTTTTTTTTTTTTTTTATTAAACCTTTCGATCTTATTTTGAAATGCGACTATTTCCGCCTTGGCCTCGCTGCCGCACTTATCTTGTGGCATTTCACACATCAGCTATCACAAGCTAGCCCTCGAAAAAAAAAATGTGCCAGAAACAAAAGTCGCTGGAGAGCTTTTTCGGGAGGAAACGAGCAAACGATGAGACCGCAGAAGCGTTGCAGACCGCCACCAAAAAGAAAGCTGCGTTATAGTGAATTGATATCATAGCGCAAAAAATGATTGTAACCGTGTAAACATTGTATTCAGATTGACAAAAGTCTGTAGTATTGGAACCCCCGCGCCTCTAACAGGTCCGCAGAAACATTTTAATACATTAAAATTGTCCCTGGCACAAAAAGGTTGGGGACGGTTGGCTCTAAATGATGTGTTTATGAGAGACGCCGGTCGTGTTTTTATGTGATGTGTGAAAGGTTGTATGTCAATATGATTCTCTGGCATTGGCGCCAGTGAACCCGAGTGCAGGACGAGCCCCGTGTCGATTTATGAATGAGAAAGTGTCCATCTGTGCTTAAACTCAACTCTCTAGTTCCTGTTTGTTTGTGAGGGAGCTTCAAAGAAAGATGACCGATATAATAGTAATAGTAATGCTAATAATAGCATGGCGCAATAATCCCGTCCAGTTACTGCTATAGACTTCTGGTTCCGACGGCGGTCGTGATTTGACTCGGAAAAGAAGCCGCGCCAAAGCGGCGAACCTTCAGTTCCTGCTGCTGCTGTGAATTTATTCGGAGGTCACCTGCTATTTTTGCGGAGGCTTTTATCGCAGGTTCACATCACGCCTTTTCCGGCCACACCCCGGCCCCGCGACCTCCAGCTGAGCTCATTTGTCGATTCGGGGGTGGAGGGGGTTGAGGCTTCACACATGCGGCTGTTAGACCATATTGATCATTTGCACCATTTATATCCGAATCTTTATCTCCAATCCTGCAATGCAGAGCGGATAGGTGGACAAAGACGGGACAATCGTGAAAATATCAAATACAGCTGATATTTATGCTCAGGTTCACGGTGAGATAGCTCCTGGTCTCTGCGGGTCTTTTTTTTTTTTTTTCCTTTCTTTTTAATGATGACTAATTACAGCGCCGTTGTAGGGGCCAATTCACGGCAACCCGAGGTGTAAAGATTAAACATGAATCATAGTATCAAAGTCTGCGGCAGGAAATTGAGTAAAAGCGCTTAAAGTACAAAACAACACCAATTATCTTGTTTCAGCGGCGTGGCATCGGCGCCCGGCGTAACAGCTGCGGATTGGGAGACAGTTCACATCAGGACATAATCCTTCTGTAAGCGACGCAGGGAGAGGATCTGAGGAGTGGAAGGGCTCGATTCGTCAGTAAACCGCACTCTCTGGATGTTGTAAAAAAACGTACACAAAGCCCAGGAGGCCACGTGTTGGGCCTTTTTATTTATTTATTTATGTTCCGACGCCATGTGCCGAACGGGGGGGTTTTCTGGCCTCAGCCTGGTCCGCACGTCTAAGCGGAACCCTTAAATGTAAACCGGAGACGCGAGTGAATCTTTCATTTCATGCTGATTTATTTTGCGAGTATTGGCATCAGTGAGCAGGTATTTCTGTTTAACACAGGAGCTATAAAGTATAAAGTCATCGGCATGATTGACCCCATTTGTTTCATTTGTTATTAATAATACATTATCTCCCGTCAGCCTTACTCCCAATGAATGAGCGTTTCTACAAACCGTGGACGGCGGTGATCTCAGCGTTTCTGGAAACAAAAACATTCCCGGCGAGCCAAAAGCGGCCTCCGCGGCGAGGTCGAGGGTTTTTTTGGTGAAGGTGAGCGGCTGGTTCGCGTCTGGGATAACCCGGGTTCGGGATCAGGAATGAGGTTAATGTATCATTCGTGGCAGCCAGAGTCAATTCTCAAAGTTAGTTGTAATTAATAGACCAAAATGGCGATATTAACGGTGACAGATGGGAGCAGCGACCCGCTCCAGGAGCTGCTTTTGTGATGACAGATCGTTTGGCCCTGCTGCCCACTCTTGGAAATACACTAACAACTGTTTTAGGCGTTTTTAAAAAAAAAAAAAAAAATGTATGTATGTATTTATGTATGTATGTGTGTGTTTATATAGATTTGTGTGTATATTTATATCCATATATAATATATATATGTATGTGTGTGTATATATATATATATGAGAATAAAAATGAGAATATATATATATATATATATATATTCTCTTTTATATTTCTATCTGCATCCACCAGGCAATCTATAGATAAACCCTTCCCCGGGGATTGTAGCGGTTTATTTCTGCTGAATGTGCTTGGCGTTGTATGTTTTCGGAGCATAGACGTCAGTCAGCGGGGTAAATCCACGCCGGCGCATGAAGATGTCAGAGAAAATCCATGAGTTCATATCCAGAGTCCTTTTTTTTTTTTTTTTTTTGTAAAAAAGAAAAAAAATCTAAGACAAGAAATCCGGCGCCCACTTTTTAGACGTTTGAAGATATGAACGCGGTACCTGAGGTCGTCAGAGATACGTGCTAACGCAGAACCCACGTTTACAGCCGGCGTTCTCCAAATAGAACAATAAGAACAACAGCTGGACCCGACAGGTCCGTTGTTCCCCTTTTTTTGGCCACTGGCAACCTACATCAGGTCTCCCTCGCTGCCACCCACCAATTTGGCACGGCGGTAACGGTTGCCAGGAAACCCAAAGGTTCGTCGTGTCACGATCGCTTCTCGGGGAAAAACGCGACGCTTCTTCTCGGAAAGTTATTTTCAACCAATTGCGAAAAAGGGTGGGAAGCCGTTGGTGGATGGGATTTGAAAACGAGGCAGGTCCCGAGCGACCGTCGGGGGTGGGGGGGTGAGTGGATTACGCTTTTGGATGATGTGGTGATTTCTGAGAGGCTAAAGTCGGCGCGGGGAGGCACCCGCTAATCCTCGCCGTAACCCCGCGCCACCAAAGTCCCCTAATCAGGGGCCGTGTTTGAAGTGTGACGTAGAGTCAGCGCATTTTATTTTGCCGGAGCTGCGTCGTCGGCGTTTGAAAGTAGGCGGAGACTGTGACATTACGGTCGACAATCCAACGCTATTAATCTTTGCGCGGCGGAAGCAGTTCCCCTTAGTGTATGTGTGTATACAGGAAAAACAAAGAACGAGCTAATTACTCTGAAAAACTCTAAGGTTGCCTGCTGAAAGTCCTTTCTCCTGAATGAGTTTGAGGATATATCCGCACAACCTTCAGTTTTGTTATTTTAGCTTTGCATTTCATTCTCCCGGTCGTTTGATTTCACCCCCCCCCCCCCCTCTCCCCCCAAACAAATGCGACGCAGAAGACGCTATAAAACGTGACCCGATGACCAAACTCGCACGTAATAAGTGCGTGCGCTCGACTTTATCGCCTCGCCAGTGCGTGACGCCGGCGCTGACGCCGAGAAACTCGGGCGCTTTGTCACATTCCTGCTATCAGTTGACTCCATGAAACGGCGGCGGCGGCGATGTGTGTCACTGCAATTCAAAATACCATCATCAGCCGGTCAGCTGTTGTGAGGCTGGGAGGGGTGGAGGGGTGGGGGGGGATAATGGCATCCCTGCGGAATCATAACATCGCAGCTGATCAGTGATATTTTTGAAACCGTTCTCATCGGCCTTGATTGCCAATTTTGTCACTTTGTAGATGACTGGAGGACTAATTTATTCCAGCTATTGATAATATGCCCAGTTAATTAATTTTGTGGAATACGCCAGTCTTTTAGCACATTTACAGTATTTAGAGCATTGATGAAGCAGTAGGATCAGAGCTGGATATTCTCCCGGGCCGTGATTAATCAAGAAATGGTGTTGGACACGAACCCGAGCAACCCCAATTTACTTTTGTTAATGCACAGCTGCCGCCGAGCCGCGCGTTTGAGTGGGAAATTCAAACGTCTATCAGTCACCACTTTGCCGCTGTCAACGGCATTAAAGCGCTCGCAAATGACCACTGCCGGCGTCGGTTTTTATATCCGGCGTTAAACGCAACAACGCACCCCCTTCCCACCACCACCACCACCACCCCTCACTCTCTCTCTCTCGTTCTTGTTATAAATTCGCCCCGCAACCGAGAGGAGACGCAATTAGTGCTTCAGATGCTTTTGGGGAAACCGGACCCTGGTCAGCGCTGCGGTGGGAGAAACTGAAACTATGGGGCCGAGGGGCTGTGGAGCTGGCTCTGGTTCGCTGGCGCCACATCCCCCTGAGCTGGTGAGAATGTGGGGGCTGTGCTCTTGCCTTTGAAGCTTTACCTCCCACTAATTCTGGCCTTCCAATTTCCACACACTGCACAGACACCCCCCACCACCCCACCCCTCCATCCTCTTCCCCTCCTTTTCCCTTTGTTTCCCTTATAAGGAATGGCCCGGCCATTTCCTCAGCGTTTCTGTGGGAGGTGGTATGCTTGTTTGTGAACACGGACAGGTCAGGAGAATAACAGCATAGTTTCCCTTTTCATAGATGAGCCGCCGCAGGAATCTCGTGCCGAAACCCGGCGTCGAGTCTCCCGTTACCTGCCCGGCGAGTCATCTTCCCCTCCTCCTCCTCCTCCCCTTTTGTCATTCGATCTGACGTCGGGCTGAATCGCACGGCTCAACAGGTTCGAGCTTTCGGGGAAAAAAAAAAAAAAAAAAAAGTTAGCGGTTGGAATGCGGCGCGGAGGCGACGCCGTCCCGTTACGACCATCGGCGCTAATCGAGGGATACGGGTGACGAGGAATATCCGGTCCGGAAGGTCGTACGCTCAAAAGCCGTGACAATGCGGCAGGAGCATAATAAAGAACGGGGAGTTTCAAATAGGAATATTTACAAGGCCCCGAGTGAAAACAGCGTTTGACGCGGCGCGCCGAGAGGTCGTACGAGAGTTCACCCGGGCACCGCTTCAACGCGGGCAGCGTGTTGAATGTCGCACCTCGGTTTCAGAAAGTTTTTTTTTTTTTTTTTTTTTTTTTGCAGGAGGTCCCTCATCCCTGTAATTTAGTAGTTCTAAAGCATGTAAAGGGGAAACAATAAATCAGTGTTTTTTTTTTTTTGTTTTTTTTTCCCGCATATCCACTTTGACCCGACGTAGCTCCTGCAATACGGATTCAGGGACGTTTTTGTTTGCAGTAAAGTAGCGCAAGAGGCGCGGTTTGCCCCCGCGGCCTGACCTTCGACCCCCGTCGACTCGAGGCAGGAAAGGCGTCTGAAGCCCCGGCCGATCGCAAACGCGGATCGGTGAAACAGTTCACCTTTCACGAAAGATTGAAAGCGTTTACGGCGCGGAAATCGTCAAATAAGGGGTGCCGCTGTTGTTTGCGCGCTATTACGTGACTCTCATCTCGGAAATGTGACCTTAAAAAGAGCAGAAGAAGGAAGTTACATGTGAATGTCTGAATGAAGTTGGCTTTGAGTAATTCATACAACTCTCTCCTCTCCATGTGTTAAGTTTCCAGATGGCTCATGAAGGAAGCGGATGAGGGCTGAGCTGTAGTGAGGAGGAAGGCTCCGGGGCCTGTCTGTTGTCAGTTGGCTGATTAGTCGGTCAAGGTGAGCCGCCGCTCTCACCGGGGCGCAGAACGGGCCGAGAAGAGGTATTTGCTCCCCCTCCTCGCTCACCCCCGCCCCCCTTTCCACCCTCACCCCCAACCCAGGCACATACGCTCTGGACCATGTCTAGCGGGCTGTCGGAGGGGGGCCGGACAGAGGACCTGGAGAGGAGTAGCTGCAAACAGGACTCTCCCGTTATAGAGCGCCGGAACCGCAGCGGGATCATCAGCGAGCCCCTCAGCAAGAGCCTTAAGAACTCCCGCACCCTCTCCCAGTACACGGCGGTCTCCTCCGCCGCCACCAACGGACACAAGGACAATGGCGAGACGAAGAGCCACTCGGCCAAGCATCAGGCGCCGCCGCAGCCCCAGCCCACCGTCTCGGCTCTGACGGCAGCCAAGTTGGACCGGACCCTAGAGCAGGTTCTGGAGGGACAAAATGGCCTGCTGCACTTTGCCCAGGCGGCAGCACTGTTAAAGCGGGCCGGTATGGAGCACATGCTCCTGCCGGGGGGCATGGGAGTGGGAGTTGGCGGCGGAGACGCAAGCTCGGGGGCTAGCGACTTGGAGGGCACGTCTGTCACGGACGCCGTAGGTGGTCCTGTTGACTTCCCATATGGAGTAGGGGGTGGCTTCCCCTTCAACCCGGGGCTTTTCATCATGACGCCGGCTGGAGTGTTTCTGGCGGACAGCGCGCTACACATGGCCGGCCTGGCCGAGTACCCCGCACAGAACGAGCTAGCCTCCGCTATCAACTCCGGTAAAAAGAAGCGGAAACGTTGCGGCATGTGCCCACCGTGCCGGCGGCGGATAAACTGCGAGCAGTGCAGCAGCTGCCGGAACCGCAAAACGGGCCACCAGATCTGCAAGTTTCGCAAATGTGAGGAACTGAAGAAGAAGCCCTCTGCTGCTCTGGAGGTAAGGAGGTGTCCGTCTCGATGCTCTCTTGCTTTGTTCCCTGAATACTCACCCTGTAAGATGGAAGCCGTGCATATTATTTTCCAGATGAATCGCAATGTGATGCAACTGCTGTTTTCATCGGTTTCTGCTAAACAGGATTCGCCGTATAAGGGGGGGGGCTGGAGAAGAACGACGGCGCTCGGAGATATTTTGGTCGCACGGCAATCCAGCAACAAGATACCCGTCAGAATAGTTGGATTCAAATGAATCGGAATTTAAAAAGAAACGGCAAGAAGTGATTGTTTCGGGTGATGTATCTGGATGTAAACAGTAGCCAGGCAGCACCTTGGCTAGCGCTTCTGCCGCACTGAGAGGAGGTCCGACGGAGATGCCTTTCCGTGAGGAGTCTCCACGTTCTCCACCGTGTCTTCGTGGGCTTCCTCCGGGTTCCTCCAGTCCAAAACGGCTCGTCGGAGAGCCAAAATTACCTGGATGTGTGAAAAAAGCTAGCGTGTCTCTATATGACATGTGAATGAGAGAGCGAGTGGTTGTGAGGCTTTACACGTGGCCCTGTGATTGGCCGGTCCAGGGTGAACCACGCCTCTCGCTTAATGACCGCTGGGATTGTCTCCGGCCCCCCCGTGCGACCCCGAGTGCAGGATAAGTGGCGTAGATCATGAATGAATAAGCAGTGACTATTGGGTTGCAGGGTGCTCCTGACACCCTCTGTCAGCCGCTTGACTGGGCCGCCTTGCGTTCCCACTCCGAAAACAATGGTTTTACACCCGTTTCACGCACGCAGCCTCGCCATCCATTAGATTTGAAGTGCATCGCTTTTTGTAAAATTTCTTTTCTCCGTAGCCTGAACGGAACGGACGCCTGTTTGATAGCGCGGCACAGCTGGGTGAACCCATCAGGCCAGCACTTTCCCCAGGTCTTCCCCCGTCAGAGAAACTTGTCAACAACACCGGCGTCACTGAAACGTATATATCTGGAGAAAAGAAAGGTGGCATTTCTGTGCAAAGGTCTAAGTAAAGGTTCTAAGCCTACGGAATAACCGAGAAATATCCCAGACACCTCAGAGGATGACTGGCCTCGCGTTCGGGGTGCAGCCAGGCCGTATTTGTGCGACTGCTCGACGCCAGCACGACAACGAAGGTGGATTATCAGCGGGGCCGTGGTCGTGGCTCAGCGGGCGCGCGGCCCCGCTGTTAGTTTTCGATCACAAAACACACACCCGCTGCAATTTAGCATATTTACTTGACGTATGTATATTTCGGATTAGCGTACCCCCCCCCCCCCCCCACTCAGTTTAAACTGCGTTTACCGTATCAAAAGGAGGGTGACATATAATAGAAACGTCCGATAGACAAGGAAAAAAAATTGGAAATTCGGCTCATACCAGCTCTTCTGGCGGAGCGGCGAGGCATCCGCAGGTGGCGAGGAGCGAGCGGGACAGACGCGCGCTCTCACCTATTGTTTTCGTCCTCGCGTCGCTAAACAGTTAGCTCGGGCGGACGCGTCCCGCCCGCGCCCGCTCACGTGTCCGCCCCGCACGTGAATATGTTGAAGGTCCCCGTGTGAGAGCTGGCGGAGGGACAGCGACGGTGCATATGCGTACAGTATGTGTGGCTATGTTTGTGTGCGTGCGTGTATGGAGGTCCATCTGGTCGCGGCGCCGTCATCTGGAGCACCAGGTGTCAGTGCGGCGCATGTGCCCCCCCTGCCCCCTCCTCCCTCCGCCATCCCCCCCCCCCCCCCCCCCCCCCCGCCGCCCTCCTCCATCCCCCCAGCCCTCCCTTTGCCGCCTCTGTCCTTCTCTTCCGCTCCTCTAAACGTCCTGTCCGTTGCCTCCCGTCGCATCCGGCGGCCCCGGCCCCGCTCCGGCCGGGGCTGACAAAACAGCCGATCACGCGATCGATTCCGGCAGATGTTCCATCTCGGGGGGAAATACACTTCTGTGATCGATGGACAGATAAAGACACAGATAAGTAGCACAATGTGAACATAAAGTCATGGGGAGGCCTAATTGATGCTATTGTCTACAGACACATTTTTCTTCAAACTCTTTTAGTCTTGATGTTGATGGAGGCCGACAGCTCGGCCTCCGGCTCGCCGGCTGAGAGGTCTGCGCCGATTTGAAGGGATGCGCCGATTTTAAAGGGATCGTTCGGTCACTCGACAATCACCTTATGGTTTTCGTCGTCTCAGAATTTATAGAAATACATTGCAGCTTGACTATAACCGTAAAATAAGATGAGCAGAGCGGGCGTTCCTCTGATCCGAAGAGTCCTTGGGCAAGACACGAAACCGCCGGTTAGCGCCTTGCATGGCAGCTCTGCCGCCATTGCTGCGTCTGTGTGTGTGTGTGTGAGTGTGTGTGTGCGTGTGAATGGGTGAATGTAATCAAGTGTAAAGCTCTGTGAAACTGCAAGGTGGGAAAATGCTATATTATAAGGAGACCATTTATTTTTTAGAATAGTTTTTGGAAAACTGACGTCTGTTTACTATCCCTGATTCAGGTGTCGGTAAACTATCAGCATTGAATATTGTTTACATTTCATTTTTGACCCAGTTAAGCTCAAATATCAGCCATTTAATTCACAAAATACGAGTGTCTGCACTCGCCTGCCAAACAAGCGGCGCTGAAATATCCTAATATCACATGTTGAAGCGTTTCCGCCCGCCGGTTTATTCACTGCCGCGTTGACGTCTTGCTGCCGTCCGTGTAGGTGGCATCAAATTAACAGAAAAGTTGTCATTTATGAGTTGCCGGCGACGGTGCCGCGGCAGTCGGCCCAAATCTGGCGCCTCACATGCCGGAGGGCATGAATATTCATGGCGGCTCATGGCCGACACGGGTCATCGCACCACCTGCAACGTCACATCCCGCCGATGCTGCAATGGCAGCACATAAACAAGCCCTTTGAACGCAACGGCGGTCTGACTGACTGGAGAAATCGTACGTGCTGTCATTATCTCCCGCAGACTTAAGATGTAGGAAGCGTCTCGGTCATGCCGTTTCCTCCCTTCGCCGTGCACCCTGATTTATATTTTAGCCTAATAGTAGAGCAACGGACTTTGCTAAAGAAATATCCTGAAGGCTTTTCCCTTCAGGGGTCGCCGCAGCGAATCCGCCTCCTCCATCTAACCCTATTGCATGTATCCTCTTCTCTCACATTCAATTATTTCATTTCCTACTTTGTCAAAGAAATATGGTGTTTGTCTGATAGCGCTGCTTCTCTGTTAAACTATTGTTGATACCGTTCACTAAAAACCGCTATAGCTGTCAAAATTAAACGCCATGAAATGTACTGAGAGCCCAGGAGTGGGTTAAACGGCGCTAAAGATGGGCTATGAATCAGGGGAATGTGGATATAATCTCATGTAAGTGCCATCATTTGCCATTACAAAGTAAAATTATAATAACAAGCGCATTCTTGGAAAGCTGCGCTTTCTGCCGCGCCACAGATGTTCAGCGGGGTTCGCCGTGAAAAATGTGAGAAACACCCGGCCCAGTCCGCTTCGCACCTCAACTTTGGCGACGACGGGGCAATCTGGTTTTGATCCTCTGGATTTTTTTTTTTTTTTTTTTTTTCCCCTCCTAAACTCCCCCAATTCCCCACATTTAGACTCTGTGATAACTTTAAGCACAATAGGATCAATAGGACGACCTGAGTGTTCATAGTGAGTCTATAAAACCCGCTCAAAATATTATTATTATCGATGTGCA
The DNA here is from genome assembly GCF_037954325.1 of Fistularia commersonii. Lineage (NCBI taxonomy): Eukaryota > Metazoa > Chordata > Actinopteri > Syngnathiformes > Fistulariidae > Fistularia > Fistularia commersonii. Next base: position 2,441,279 of record NC_141312.1, read on the forward strand.
AATTTAGTGTGATTCTACAAATGACTGCAGGCGTTGGGAAGTGAATGGACCGGAACCCGAATGCAATCATTTATAATGTTAATGCGCTGAAGATTTTGAAATGGATCTGAATTTTAAAGGCAGATGAGGGGGAGAACTGTCATTTTCAAGGGTAATACGTATTCGCCCCGCCTCGCATTATGTCTGGCCTAATATATCGACAGCCTGCACTACACCTTGTGTGGGGTTGATTGGTCCACATGAAACCGCACACTTCCCGTTCACGGCGCGGTAGTTTCTTGGATCTCCCCGTCACTGAGTCAGCAGCTGCGGTGCAGTAAGTGATTAGATCAGAGAGCACATCCTGTCAGAGAGCGTGATGTCATCAGCGCCGCTTGAATGTCAGATGATGAGATTCCTGGAGAATCTGCTGCATCATGGGAAAAAAATGCACAAAAAAAAAAAAACTTTTTTTTTTTTTTTTTTTTTAAGGGGATGATGTAAGGGTGCGGACATGTGCCGACAGACAGCTCCCGCTATCTTTGACCGTGTCCAAAACGCAGTTGCCGGAGAGTCTGGCGGCACCTGTGCTGCCGGGAGAGCTGTTACCCCTGGCTCGTGAAGGCCGGCGTGAACTGCCGCGGCTCAAAGAACCCCCGAGAGCCACATTCCCCACCCCAACCCCCAATCATAGACCGGGTATCGCGGCTGTTGCGACGCGTGTGCAGCCTCTAAAGGGCCATGACGTCTTACTCGACACACGCCCGGCGGTCAGTTGGCGCCGCCGTACTTTCGCATAGAAAAAGACGGGGTGAAATTTCCTCCTTTTTTTTTTTTTTTTTTGTTGTTGTTTTACCGCATTTGAATCGAACGGCTAAACCCGTGTTTATGGGAAGCGGCGAGAAAACGCGTCAATATACAAGTGCAGTCCGGCAGCAGTGTGCTTATTTTAAGGGTGTTGACGGCTCATGGCACCTCAAAGAGGGAGCGTAAAATTGGCAAGTGAGGGGGAGTTAGCATGCAGGGGCCTTTGCCACCTCACAGCTCACTGGCTGAAGATGTCTGGATTTATTCTGAGAATGCTACAGTTGATAGAAATAAGTGGGAAGGCAGTACCTTAAGCTCCACGTTTGAATAGCCTGGAGTGGTGTTAGTCTCTGCAGAGCCGCTCAACACGGAGGAAGTGGAGGAGAGCGGGGGGTTAAGAAGTTGGGAGTGCATCCGGTTATGGTCGGCCACACGGCCCGAGAGGCGACTGTTTTTTTTAGTTATTTTTTTTGCTAATAGTCCGCCAACAATCTTAATTATTCACGCTGATTTTCATGCTAATTCATTGTTTTCTCCCTCTCTCTCGCTCTTATTATTGCTATTAATTACTATTCATTTCCTATCGTGGTAATGGGTATTATCTTGCCGTTCCAGGTGTTGTCACTCGGGTTGATCGGAGACCCTAAATTGCCCGACGTGTGAACAAGCGGATGAATGGTCGTTTGTCTCTATTTGTGGCCCCGCGATCGGCCCGTCCGGGGTGAAGACCACCTCCGGCTCCCCTGAGTACGGGATACGCGCAATAGATAGCGATTAAATGAATAATTTCCCCAACGCACAAGCAAGAATTTACACAAAAATGAGAAATTTATCCCCCTTAAGTCATCAAGTAATTATGTTCAATGCCTATTAATTGCCCCGATGCATGCGAAATGTCTCTGAAAGCCCGGCAGCAAAAAACAAACCGGACGCTCCCAGAAAAACTGCATTTGGAACTTTTATAACCGGTTTTTCCGCCGAGCGACGAAGCCGACGCTCGAGAGCCACTTTGTCGGCGTCAGACGGCGCCGTGGGTTCAGTGCACCGGCCTCATTATCTCCGTGCCTCGCGGCGGGATCACGCAGACTGACATCGCTGCCGACGGACGCCGGGACAGGTTGCCGGGCAGACGGGAGGGGGATGACACGCCGGAGTGGACGGAGAGAGAGAGAGAGAGAGAGAGAGAAAAAGAGGGAGAGAGGAAAAGAAGGCCTGTAATGAAATCAAGATCTCTTACCGTCGTTTGTGATCCGGATTAGACATATGGGGTAAAAAGGAAGGCGTATTCTTCTAGATAAATATCGCATTATCTGCTTGATTTGGGAAAAACATCCACTGCGGACACAAGAGGAAGGAATCAAATAAGTGATTATAAATAACGGTGGCGTCGTCCCGCTTCTCTTTGACTTTTCTCCTCGTTTCTTTGACATTCGGAGGATTCTTTGTGACTTTTGAAACGCGTTCGGCCGCACGACTAATTTGAAGTCTCGGGCTGGCGGATGCCGACGTTCTCCCGGAGAGAGGATGTGTGTCAGTGTGTTTTTTGGTCTCGTCGCCGCAGTCGAGTGTTTGAACCTTCGCGGTTGGTTTCGCGTGTTTTTTTTTTTTTTTTTCCTTTCCCCTCGCGAAACGTTAATTGTTTTGACCTCGTTTGAAATGTCACCCTGAAAGTAAAAACCTACGAGTCGGAGCGAGACGCGAAAACGTCAGGCAGTCGGCGCGCGCAAACGCTGAAAATAGACTTTGCACCGACGGAAGGGGAGGGGGTTGTCTTGAACCCCTCGGGTAAAAATAAACTCGCCGAGAATATTCACGTATATCCTTGAATTTGCGACGGCAGAAAGTGAACGCGTAGCATTTTAAGCGTTTTAGATGAACCGATGATTTGTCTTGGCGAGAATCCCAAGCCGGCCATTATAGTATTTATTAAGAGCGTTTTGTATAATTAGACACATGTGCGGAGGAGGCGCCCAGATGGATTTTGACCTCCGAGGGTTCACCGCGAGCCCCGAGCACAGGATCCAGATCATTAACTTTGTTCTCCAAACATCCCTTGCATCATCTTTAGAGCCGACATTTACGCCAGCGCCTGTACGCTCATCGCCAGCCGGATTTAAAATGACAAACGAAACCGGATCTCGAACGCGCTCGGACCGGCAGCGGAACTCGTCTGACCCCCCCCCCCCCCCCGAACTCGTGTAATGTATTCCATTATGCGGGCAAAGTTTACGCAAGTGGCAACTTATTTGCAGTATTTACCCGGACAAATCACATGAATATATTCATATCAGCCTCCACTGACTTCTGGAGTGGAAAAAAAAAAAAAAAAAAAACAAACCCGCCTCATTTAGAAAGTGCGTGTTTTTGTGCCAAGCGGAGGTCATTGGAGTTCCCTTACAGTCGCGGTGAAGTGTTTTCTCTCCGCTCGGCGGACGCAGCAACATCCCCGGCGTCGGGGATATTTTGCATTCATTGTGCTCAAAAGGGAAAACCCTTCGAAACCGGCGAGTCCAACTCGCTCGCCGAATTTTTACATGCGCGACTCGCCTGTCTTAACGGGGCAGCGGCTCTTACTCGGCGTTGGGGCAGCCCAGGGGTGTTCCCGCCCCCCCCCTCCTTCCTCCTCCTCCGTTGACAAATTGTTTGTGCCGAGATAAATGTGCTCATCTTGTTTGGGAGAGAAAAAAAAAAAATAACACGAAAAAAAAAACAAACACATCAATTGATTTTAGTGATTGGCCACTTCACACCCACAAGATCCCATCTGTTTGAACCAGCAATCAGAGTTTGGGGGGGGATTTGTAAAACTGCTGCCATTTTCCATTGATTGTTTTGTAATGAGGAAAAAAAAAAAAACATTTACAGTTCAACTGCGCTCGTGTCCCCGCGTGCGACGCCAGATGTTCCCGTCCCGTCATGTCATCCTTACGGCCGGAAGGTCGTCATCGAAACCGATCCCGAACGTTACCGTATCGCTCCGTCGGGGCTCAAATCAGAACTAATTTGTGGAATAAATGGCTGTTTAAGTGGAAAAAGAAACCGTAATGACAATCATTATTATTCTAATAATAATAACTGTGTTTGGAGGTGCGTCAGTTGCAGGCGACGTGACGCAAATGTACTGGAGGAAGTTGTAATTCTACTTTAATTACTAACAATGCGTTTTTTTTTTACCTCCTGCAAATCATATGAACGTATTTTGATAGTTTTGATGTAAACAGCTTGTCGTCACGGTTGCGGGGGTACCCGGGTAACCCCGGTCCGAGGCTGGGTTCACCCCAGACCGCTCACCTATAGAGACACACAACCGTCCGCCCTCTCATTTGCACTTTATGTCGAGACATTCAAACCATTCACCCTCTAATTCACGCGTCTTGGCAATTTAGGTGTTGTGTTTGTGACAAACTACCTTCCTGAATACGGAGAGTGACATTGACGGTATTAGCCGGTCCACCTTCAGCCTCTGCAACATTTCCAGTCGGGCCAAAATATAGTTTCTCCTAATTAAGTTTAATGTTTTCTCCCCCCCCCCCCCCGCGCTAAGAAGATTTATATTCCCGATACGTGTCCGGCCGGCCTGGAAATGTGCTGCGGGACGTGAAGGACACACTGGGGCGAGAGCGCGTCAGTCATATGACGGAGTCACCTGACTGTCTGGCCTGAGCACCCCCTCAGTGTAAACGTCCACCGCTAATGACATTAGCGAGTGGAGCGCACCGGTGTCACGTGAAACTGAGGGGGGGAAAAAAAAAAAAAAAAAAGAAATAAAAAAACACCACGCGTGAGAAAACAATATAACACACCTTGGATCGAGACTTACGAGGATGTAAATATTTACAGTAAATACGTAAAAAAGTTTGCTCATGAGGCCAGCGGTCTATTGATATGGTGGTATTTCAGAGCGTCGCCTGCTGTCTTCTCGCTAGATTCAATTGGCCGTTTTCAGAATCATGGGAATCGCGGGAGCACTCCAGGAGGGAATTGGCCGTCTCTCACCTATAAAGAAACCTCGCCCCTACAAATCATCCGTCTCTAAGGTTTTTTTTTCCCTTTATCGAGTGAAATAATACACTCAAAAAGTTCAGCTCAGTGACGCCGACCCCGAATACGTATATATGAAGGCAATTCAATCGTTCTTCGTTATGCAATTCATCATATAGTATTTGACTGAGAGGAATGGTTGGATTTCCGTCCCTCCTCCCCCAGCGCTCCAGCGTTCAGTGTTGTTTTATATATAAATACAGGTCAATAGGACCCGGGAGAGGCCGTCTGTGAGCCTCCGCGTGGCACAATGGAAAGGAATCCGACCTGTTTATTAAAGCTCGCTGATTTCTTTTTCTCTTTTTTTTGTAAGAACTGAGGAATTACCTCGGGATGATTGAGCTAACGGAGTGACATTTTGTGAAAATGGGGTTCAGATAATGCATGAATGAACGGGTTTTCTTTGTGACATTATTTCCACGCCAACGCCCGATACGGCGGTACGAGTAAAAGGGGAAATAAATCTGACCCCGTTTCCTCCGTACCTGCTTGAACGATGTCCTCTGGACTCCAGAGAAACTTTAAATGTATCTATCGGCAATTAAATTCCATTAAATCCGGAATTCCATTATAATCCGGAGGCGCTATTAAGTGATAAAATAATACGAGGTGTGTGTGTGTGCGTGTGTGTTCGGCGTGGTGATATCACAACTGTATCAGTTAACGGGTTATTTCAGATTAAATCAAGTTCAAGTGTTTGCGTGTTTGTTTTGCGTTTGCGCGGGTGTGTTCCTCTGTGTGTGTGTGTGTGTGTGTGCGTGTTCTCCTCGGCCGAGCTCGCCGTACTAATTACCTTTTTTTTTTTTGTTTTTTTTTTTTGTTTTGTGGAAGCGAACGGGTTTCATTGGTGTCAGCATGGGTTAACTTTGCCAATGAAAGTAAATGAGGCCGCCGAGCACGAGACCGGCAGCCACCTGGTTTAACGTCCGCACGAACAAAGGCTGCGGAGGGAAGGCCGTTCTGCTGATTCAAGGGTAGAGGAGCGATTCAAATATGCGTGTGGAGTAAGTAGGGCTATTGTTTTTGGTGTCAAACAAAGGTCTTTGAACTAATGAGCCTTCGAGGCGGCGGTCAGCTGCTCGGCGGGATGAGAGTTTTGATTCGCAGGTCACACGTCGCGGCCTGCCTTGGTTTTTTAATTTTGTTTTTTCCAAGAATGAAATAAATAACCCGAATCGCAGTTCTTCTGTTTTTTTTTAGATTTTAAATCGAGGCGGCGCAGTGGTTAGAAGGGTCGGATTTGGACGGGAGCGGGAGCCCGTGGAGTCTCCATGTTCTCCCCGTGTCTAGCTGGGGTTCCTCCCACAGTCCAAACACATATGGGAGGTTCATGAAATTGTCCAGATGTGTGAAGGAGAGGGTGAAAGGTTGTTTGTTTCTATATGACGCGTGAATGACAGGATCAATCAATCATGAGTTTCTAAAACTTCTTTTTTCTTTTTTGTTCCTTCTGTTTGTGCGCGCGATTGTTTCGACATTTTAGTCACAGAATTAGCAAAGATACGTCACAAATTGACGAAGATCCCGCCGCGGATACAATCGCAAATTCAGCGCCATAGAAATGACGGTCTTTTCCTCCTTTTAATTTCAAATGAAATTTTCCAAAAGGTCGGACCAGTTCAACTTGTTTGAAAGGATGAAGTTGCGTTCGGAGGCCTTTCATGCAAAATCGAATTAAGACGTAATCAGCGAAATGAAAGCGCCCGTCCAAAGGGAAAAACGCAGTTTGTGTCTGAAATGTGCAACGTAAGCCCGTGTTGTGTTTCGGGGCTCGGCGTGCCGGAGCGGGCGACCATCCAAGCACGGGGTTGGCGGTTCAACTCTCCCCGAGTCGCTCCCGACGGACTAGTTAGAAAGTTAGCTAATTGCACGGCAGCCGGACCACCTTTGTCGTGAGTGTGTGTGAATGCAAGGCGTGAAAGCTCTCTCTAAGTGGAGACCATTTACTCTGGATATATTTTGTTGACATGGGAACAGGACAACGGCGCTCAGGCAGCCGCGCCGACGTGCTTTTGTTTCCCGCGATTCCACGAATGCGCCGGCGTCGGGCGCGGATATGGAAACCGAATCTAAATCCATCATGCATGAGAATTTCAGTTTCGCAGTCTGACTCTTTGGTGTGATTTTCGGGGGTGTGCTGTGAGTGTCGGTTAACGCGCCACTGTGTGTGGAGGTGTGCGACTGTGCTTGAATACATATTGGTTTGGTGCGAGAGCGTGTGTGGGTGCATAAATGTTTGCCGAGCTCTTCCTGCCTCGCTCAAGGCGGAGCTGGCGAACGGAAGAATCCGTGCCGCAGAATGGAGTTGCACTTTGCAGGACGCCAGCCCCGCTGCAGCTCCGGGGGACTTGGGTGTCTGTCTATCTGCTGACTGGCAGGCCTCTGCTCAGCCCTGCAGCTGCATGCACACACACACACACACACACACACACGTGCGTGCGTAGATAACCCCGGCGAGAGATGGGTGGGGGATGGAAATGGCATCATCATTGATGGCGTGGGAGAGCAACTCGTGTGGTGGCTAAATAATAAATGTGGCCTATCAGGTTTTGTGTGAAGTCAAGGCTGAAGCCTTTTCCCGCGGTGCTTCAGAGGGGAGAGCGGCCACTAATGGGCCCGGCCACGCAGGACGGGAGACATTTTGGACCTGTTGATTGACATTCATTATTAAAGTGGTTTATAATCTATAAACTCGGTCCCGAAGCATCGAGGAACCGCTCGGGTTTCTTGTTTGAGACGGTCTCCTTCCTCGCTGCCACGTCTTGGACCACCGAAGCCGTCTGACTCGGCGCCCCTATAAACGCCGCCCGACTCATTTTCCCGAAACGCTTTTTTTATCGACGGCGGCGGCGGCGGCGTCATTTCCGAACAGAGTTCAGACCCCCGCTTGACGGATTAAAGAGAGAGGGAACTTATTGTGACGTGATTCTCAGCCCATTCTGTTGCTATTTTCTAATTGTCTCTATTTATATTTACATTCATATTTATTGACACTATAACTGTTATGTAAAAGAATATCTCCTATGGGAATGAATAAAGTTTCTCATGAAAATGCAGTTACAATGTAGATATTCATCTCAATCCATGGTGTATTATAATTATGGTATTGTTATTGTTGTTGCTACTATTTTTATTTATTTTTTATCATTTTTATGGTATTATTACTATTATTATAGTATTGTTATTTTTGTCGCTGCTATGCTATTTTTATTTATTTTAATCATTTTTATGGTATCATTACTATTATTATTGTATTGTTATCGTTGTTGATGCTACTATTTTCATCACGATTTTATCGTTATTAGGATATCATTATTATTATTATGATTGTTGTTGTTGTTAGCATCTGTAAATGTGTTACCTTGCATTAATAAGTCTTTCCTTGTCCCCCCGTCCCTCCCCGCCCCGTCCCGTCCCTCCTTGTCTTCTGTTTCTCCAAGAAGGTGATGCTTCCTACAGGAGCGGCGTTCCGGTGGTTCCAGTAGGACTCGTCCGGCCCCTACCCAAAGCTCTGCCATCAAGTGCAATGCCAACTCTTGGATTGTCTCCAGAACAGACACTGGCTAATAAACAAACAAACAAAAAAAAAATTAAAAAAAAGAAGAAAAAAAAAAAAAGAAGCAACAAATAGAGATGATAGAAAACAACAACAACAACGACGACGACGACAAAAACAAAGCAGAAAAAAAAGCAGTCGGGTAATGGATGCACCTACTTATTCCTTGAACCAAAAATTAATCGTAAAGAAAAGCATCTATGGATACTTTCATTCCCTTTTCTATGTTTCCATTTTGGTACCTTTTGTCCTTTTTTTTTTTTTTTTTTTTTTTTTCCCAGCAGGTTTTTTTTTTTTCCTTTTTTTTTTCTGTCGCTTAAAACATGGGGAACTGTTCATCGCCAGAAGCAGAAATGACGGACTGAGTGTGGACAATCAACTAATTTCTGTGTTTGGTGTTAATGTTGTTCATGTGTGGAAAGATACAGTACTTGTGTAGAGAATGTAAATTTACAGCTATATTTTAAAACTAGTGGCTAATGGCAAACATTATTGTAATTCTTCACCGTTATGTTACTTAAACCCTCGTCTATTTTACGATTCGTTTTGTCTGAGACGGTAGTTTTCGAACAGGTCGGCGGAGCGGGGGGAGCCGTTCGAATCGCGTCCGATTTTCGGATTCAAAAAAAAAGAATCGAACAAGCCCCGCCTCCTCTCCCCGCGAACCGATCAGATCTCCAGAGACTCCCCGCGGGGCGGAAGATGCCGTTTGACCAGATCCGTCACTACTGTATCCTCCTCGATCAGCCCTCCTCTGCATTTCCAAACTTCTTCGAGTGGAACTGGCAGCCTTTTTGTTACTGTGGCCCTACTGAGCACGTGCCAATGCTGCTCAGGGCAATAGCACTAAGAGACAGCACTTGCTCTGAGTCTACCCTACTGAACGCACTGAGACAAGATTACTTTTTTTTTTTTTTTATTTGTTATATTTTCATGATTTTGTTATGTTGCGGGGTAGCTACAGCTTTTAAAAATAACCGATCTTTGTATTTGTTTAGAAAAAAAATTGGACTGGTTTTTTGTGAATAAAAAGGAATGCATGTATTTGTGTCAAATGTACCATTCTGATGTCGGCCTACTTGTCTGTTTGCACGTTAGGTTTTGCCGAAGAAGCTAAATTTGGGAGGCTTTTCATTCGATATTTTCATGCGTTGTGAAGGAACAGGTGGGAAGATGCGGGTCGTAGGGCCGGGAGACACGGGTCGCACCGCAATCGATGGTGGAACGCAACGCATTTCCCCCACAGCTGGTCCCTGGTTCAATTCCAACGTGTGAAAGTGTATGTCTCTACACGACGGGCCAATGACAGGGTGAATGTGTGTGTGTGTGTGTTTACATTACGTGTGAACGGTTTGGACGTGTGAATGGTTGTATTTCTCTAAATGCAGCGCGAATGTGAATGAAAGGGTGAATTATCGTCTATATGACGTGAATGAAAGGGTGATTTTTTTTGTCTATATGATGTAAATGAAAGGTTGAATTATTTGTAGGAATGCGAATGAAAGCAAGAATGGTTGCAATGAATTTTTATGGATGTTATTTTATTTAAGGATGCATAACTTTAGGGATGAATGGTTGCATGTGTCTATATGACAGTGAATGTTGTGTATCTCTATATGACATGGAAGTGACAGAGTGAATGGTTGGCGTGTGTGTGTGTGTGTGTGTGTGTGTGTGTATATGACGGGTGAATGGTTGCGTGTCACAGTATGTGGCCCTGTGATTGGCCGGTCCTGGGTGAACCCCGCCTCTCGCCCAATGACAGCGGGGATAGGATCACTGTTAACACTGTAACAATGATGAAGAGGTGAACTTGCAGGCCTCCCTCAAGCGTTTAAAGAAAAAACGTCTGAGAAAAAAAAATATATATATACATATATATATATATATGAAATCAAAATGAATGAACATCCAGTCTTTAAATTAGATGATGCGTAATTTCCCACAGTTTCTACTGAATGTTTCTGTAGCTCCTTGATGATCCACTGATAGTTTATTGATGTATATTTTTAGTCAGTATGTTGTTTTATTTTTGGTTGGTTTTTTTTTATTTCCTGATGACATTTCTTGGTAATAGCTCGATGCCTTTCAGCCCATGTCTTTTATTTCGCCGGGATTTTTTTTTTTTGGCATCATTTAATCGCTTTTTCTGGAAATCTTTCGTGGGGACTGATCTGTTTCTGGTTGTAGAATCATGCATCAAAGTGTTTAACAGTAAAACAATCCATGGCACAACACTCGCGATAAAGAGTATTCAATATATATTGAAATATTGGCCCACACTATTTTAATGTCAATAATTCCCATAAAAAAAAAAATCAAACCGCTTTACAGATCACCATTGATCGGATTTTGATTTTCCCTCAGCTAACGGAGCAGTGCTTTATGAGCATTAAACTAAAGGTTATTCAAAAATTATTGATCTAACTCTTCTTGTGGGCGGTGCAGTGCTTCGCTCTTCCGCTTCACAACAAGAAAGTCCCCGGTTGGATTCCGCTTTTCTGCGCGGGGTCTCCATGTTCTCGCGCGGGTTTTCTCCGGTTTCCTCCCACGGTGGGAACACGTGGGAGGTTCATTGGCGACCCTACGTTATCCAGGAGCGTGCATGAGCAGGGGAACGGTTGCATGTTTTCTGTATGTGGCCCTGTGATGGACTGGCGAGAGCCAATCGCGGCCGGGCCTGCGACCCCGAGCGCGGGATAAGCAGAAGAGATAATGAATGAATGATATTCCGGTGCGCGAAATCATTAACGGCCATGAATCATGGAGGATAATGTTTGCGTGAAAGAAGGTTTGAAGGCCGTCTGAAAGGAGTAAAGTGTGTCCGGGTCTGAATGTGCGATGCCCACGTAGCGGCAGCGGGTGGAACTGTGAGCCGCTCGCCTCACGTGTTCATTGTGCTGTGGATTAATTGAAGAAATTACAAGACACGGCGCTTTCCCGCATGTATTTAGAGCCCCTTTGCTCAAACCGCATCTTTAAAACAAATGTTTACTTGAATTCCTGTGTGCAAATGGGACGAACGGAATAGTCTAACCTGGTAACATCCCGATGTTTTTACGATGCTGTTATTTTGGAATTGTGAAAAAAAAAAAAAAAACATGCCCGCCGTTCATGCAAATGAAAATATTTCAAGCTCCTGATTTTTGATTTCATAATAGGTTGTACGCAGGAGTTGATTTATGTAGCTTCACAGGTGAGCGAGCGTACGTGCTAACGCTAGCCAGAGGAATGTATAGGCGTGCGCGTGTATCGTCTTGTCTCGCAACGGAAAAATAACAAATTCCCCCGAAAAAAACGGCGTTCCCGTGCACTCGCGGGGACGCGAAAGGGTCGATGGATCAAAAAAAAAAAAAAAAAAAAAAAAAAAAAGGCCACGGTCAAACACACATGGTTTAATTACGCATTCTAATGACTCAGATCTGTGACACCAGAGCGAATTTCCATTTCCCGCCTAGCCGTGATTTTGACTGATTTTCCTTTCTTTCCTTTTTTTTTTTTTTTGTGTGTGTTTCTTTTTATTTTTTTTTGCAGCTCCGCAGCCGCTCAGGTGGGGAAGTAGATGCAGATTTGTGCCGCAGCCGCGGCGCTGAGTGTTTTTAATTAGAGGATATCCACAGCGGAAGGCCCGGCGTGGCGGGCTCGTTGTCGGAGCTCGTGATCAGCTTGGCGAGCAGAGGGTTGGAGAGCGCAGCTACACTCCCGGTTTTTTCCTCCCCACCTCCTCGCCACCCCGGTGACAGTGCTGGGCTAGTGCCATCGCCATGGCGATGGGGGGAGTGTGTGCGCAAGTGTGTGTGTGTCTGGGGGGGGTGGGGGGGGGGGTGGATGGGGATGTGGGTGTGGGGTGGCTGAGGCCTTTCATTATTAATGTGCACCGCGGCGTCCTTACCTCCTCTGAGCCCGCACAGCTCACTGCCTGACCTGCCATCCAAGGGAGAGGGAGCGGGGAGGGGAGCGAGGGATGGAAGCGAGGGGGGGGGGGGGGGGGTGACTGAGGAGGCAGAGATAAAGGAAGAGAGGAGCGCCGGAGAGAAAGGAAGAGACAGCACGGCGGAGCCGTGCAGACGCGTCCAAGTATAGACGAAAATTCACTCCTGCACTTTGTTCTACATTCTCATTAAATAAAACCAGAGTCTGGGAGTGTAAAGCGTCTCCGAGGCGAGGGTGTGGCTGCAGGTGACCGTGGCTACCGAGGTGGAGCGGCCCCCCGGGGGTTGGGCGGGAGGGAGGGGTCAGGTGGCGGCGGTTGTCTCCATGCAGAGGGCGTTCGCCTCGGTGAGCAGGCCTGTCACACTGGGAAAATCCTGGAATCTTATCGCCGCCTCGCAGACACTGAGCCACGCTGATCTACTCACCCTCGTTGCCAGCAGACATCGCCCTTCCCCCCATCCGAATGCCCCCGCGCAGGCTGGCCCCTTCTCAGCTCGCTCACCAACCTTTCTGACCGTGGAGATAGCGAGGGCCGACGCCGTCCAATTGTGGAAGAAGGGGGGGGTGGAATGCGGCTTGTAAAAAAATGTGACTTACAGGAAGGAAAGCGGCGTTGCACGCGTGTGCGTTGAAACCTGTTGGAGGAAGGAGGGCCTCATTCCAGTCCATTATTTTCCCAAACAAAAGGAGGCGAGCGCGCGCGCGCTTCGCCATTGAATGTTTTGTCTGTATTCGAGCATCGATCGCTACGTCGGACGTCAAAACACGAGCTACCCCGAGGCGCTTCGGACGTTTCCTGTTATTTATGAGTTGGCCGCTGCCGGCTCGCGACCCGTCAGGTTTGGAATTGAGATGCCGCGTCGTCCGCTCGGAATACGGGACGAAAGTTATCGAAAAATGTAATTTGCAGCTTGTTAGCGCCGGGACTGCTATAAAAAAAAAATAAAAAAAAAGCGGCGCGAGGGAATATCACCAAGTACGTAACAAATCGGGGAGATATAAACAGGAGAGCTCGTGGACACGCCGGGAATGGCATTAAATCAACTTTTACGTCTCGGGGCTTTGGGACGAGGGAAGGATTGGGCGCGTCTTCATCCGCAGCTCCTCGTCTGGGAAACGCTAACCGCTCGCTCGGCTTGTTTTGGAAAAACTGTGCGATGACGTTTCCCCGTAAAACTCCGGGAGGGAACAGAGAACGGCTCAGACTCGGAGGCAGGGGTGGCGAACGGCACCTGAGCGCAGAACATAATGACGGATTTATACTATATCTGCACCGCGAGGCGAGGAGACGGCCAATGGGTGAAGGTCTCCGGGTGACGAGTGAATGAGAGGGTGAACGGTTGTATATCTATACGTTGTGTGAACCAAAGACTTAAGGGTTATTTCTGTATATGACGACTGAACGAGGGGGTTCGTGTTTTATTTTTCTATATGACGCATTCGTTAGATTTGTGTATGTCTTAAGATTTGTGAGCGAATGCTTGTGAATGAAAGCGTGATTGGTTGCGTGTGAACCCTCATGTTATGTTAAGGGTCAATTTGACCCATTTCACCCATTGACCCAATGGGTCAAATTGACCCTTAACATAATATGAGGGTTAATATAAAGTGTGAATGCTTGTACACTGCTCAAAAAAATAAAGGGAACACTTAAAAAACACATCCTAGATCTAAATGAATGAAATATTCTTATGAAATACTTTGCTCTTTACACAGTGGAATGTGCTGACAACAAAATCACACAAAAATGATCAATGGAAATCAATTGTATCAACACACTCAAAATTAAAGTGCAAAAACAAACTCCAGGCTGATCCAACTTTGATGTAATGTCCTTAAAACAAGTCAAAATGTGTTGCTTCCTGAGTGGACACTATGATTTCACACAAGTGTGATTGACTTGGAGTTACATTGTGTTGTTCAAGTGTTCCCTTTATCTTTTTGAGCAGTATATATTTCCATATGATAAGCGAATGGTCGTCCCTATATGTCCTCCTGTGATTGGCCGGCGTTCCCGGGCGAAGCCGGCCTCTCGGTAAGCGGGCCGGGCTGCGGCGGGCTGAGCCGTAACCGATGAACGAATGAATATTTCCCCCCTCGTTTTTTCCGAAACCGAAGGATGCGCCGGGACGGACGGGAACGCTCCGGATCGATCCCATCTGTGATGTCGGGCAGCTCCTTCTGCGGGTTCCACCAGGAAATCCCGATGTTATTGCCGGTTATTTTATCCAAGCTTTTTCATTTGACTTTCCATTCATGAATATTTACTGTATTGACAAAAAAAAAAAACCTGCAGACTGTGAATACCAAGGTGTTAAACTGTGTGCTTTATTACGTGAATGATGCGTTAACAGATGCTTTATAAATATTATAACCGCGTCTGGGAAATTACTTAACTCCGCGAATACGTGTGACATTTTGTTTTTATGTCTTTCCGAAATGTTACCGACTGATTTACTGTCTTGAAGTGAGATTGCGTTTCCCAGAATCCTCCGCCCCGCGCGAGTAATATTTCACCGCGGAAACGTGCGTCCGCAGAAATCAATGCGCCCGATGCTCCTGCCGCGTATTGGATTTTGGAATTCTGTATTCAATTGATTTTGATAAAACACACCGGGATTCTAACGACGCAGGAGTTCTCCATGTTGAATCTGCTGCGAGGGCGGCAAAGCGTTGGGGAGTGTGTGTGTGTGTGTGTGTGTGTCTGTTTGGGGGGGGGAGGGTATTAAAAACAGTAACAGGGATCATGATTATTTTATAAACATGATCAGGATATGGATCCATCGGGGCAGGGGGAAGTTACGGGCCCGACAGGCGGAGGAGTCGCTTCCACGGACGCGTGGAACCGTCAAATGCTTTGTCGCCGAGTTCGGGACCTCCTTTTTATTATCAAGGTGCGTACAAAGAAGGGAAAACATTCATTTATTCATCTTCCAGACCGCTCGTCCTGCAATTTGGAGGCAACCGGCCAATCGCAGGCCTGCATGGAGACACAAAACCATTCACCCTGTCATTCACATGTCATAGAGACACTAACAACCATTAACAAATCATATAGAGACATAAAACCATTCACCCTCTCATGCAATCATTCAGTCACTCATGCAGAGACAAATAACAGCCATGTCGATGAGACACAAACAATCATGAACTCACCGATCGAATAGAGACATAAAATAATTCAGCCTCTCATTCACACCTCATGTGGAGACGCACGATGGAAAGGCAAACAACCGTTCACACCTCATATACAGGACTGTCTCGGAAAATCAAAGTATTGTGATAAAAATCTTTATCTTCTGTAATGGAATTAAAAAAACAAAAATTACTTTTTCGTGATGTTCTGATATTTTGAGATGGGACTTTTTGAGTTTTCTTAAGATGTAAGCCATAATCAGCAATGTTAACCCTCTCCAGGCAGATGTTGCAGATTTGCGACAGCTAAATGCTACTTAGCTAATTACGCCACAACTTAATTTGAGCCTGAGAGGGTTAAAATAATAAAAGACTTGCAATATTTGGTTGATTTGCAATAAATCCAGAATGTATGACTTTTTTGTTTCAACTGTCAAAATATTCTGATTTTCTGGGACAGTCCTGAGACGTGCAACCGTTCGTCCACCCATTCACATGTCATACAGAGACGTAGAATCACTCGCTCTTTCATTCACGCCTCATGTGAGGACATGCAACCTTTCACTCACCCGTCCACACATCATCATATGGAGACGTATACCCTAATTTCCGGACTATTGTGCGCACATCAATACGAGCCGCACCGGCTAGCCGAACGCTATCTTGGGCTTCCTCCTGCGCACTAAAAACGTCTTCTTCTGTGTTGGAGTTGAACTTCAATGTGACAAGGATAAATGTTTTAGTGGTGTGAAGCTCGTAAGCCCCCCCAACCACAAAAATCAAAAAAATCCATACATTAGCCGCGTTGTTGTTCAAGTGAAAAAAGTCACGACTTATCGTCCTGAAATTACGGTACACACTCACTCACTCATTCGAAAGTTACATAAAGATGTGCAACCGTTCACATGTCATAGAGACACAAACAATCTTTCACGCCTCATGTAAAGACATGCAACCTTTCACTCACCCGTCCACACATCATCATATGGAGACGTATACCCTATTGACTATCGAGACTATTGAGCGCACATCAATACAAGCCGCACCGGTTAGCCGATCGCTATCTTGGCCTTCCTCCTGCGCACTAAAACCCACAAAATCGTTTTCTTCTGTGTCGGAGTTGAACTTCGATGTGACAAAGATAAATGTTTTAGCGGCGCGAAGCTAGTTAGCCCCCCGAACCCCAAAAAACAAAAAAATCCATACATTAGCTTTGTCGTTGTTCAAGTGAAAAAGTCGCGATTTATCGTCTGGAAATTACGGTACTCACTCACTCACTCATTCATTCAAAAGTTACGAAAAGACGTGCAACCGTTCACATGTCATAGAGACACAAACAATCTTTCACACCTCATGTGAAGACATGCAACCGTTCACTCACCCGTCCACACATCATCATATGGAGACGTATACCGTAATTTCCAGACTATTGTGCGCACCTCAGTATAAGCTGCGCCGGCTAGCCGATCGCTATCTTGGCCTTCCTCCTGCGCACTAAAACCCACAAAATCGTCTTCTTCTGTGTCGGAGTTGAGCTCCAATGTGACAAGGATGAATGTTTTAGCGGCGTGAAGCTAGTTAGCCCCCGGAACCCCCCCAAAAAAAACAAAACAAAAAAAAAAAAAAAACATATAGTAGCCTTGTTGTTGTTCAAGTGAAAAAGTCCCGATTTATCGTACGGAAATTACGGTACTCACTCACTCACTCATTCAAAAGTTACGTAAAGACGTGCAACCGTTCACATGTCATAGAGACACAAACAATCTTTCACGCCTCATGTGAGGACATGCAACCGTTCACTCACCCATTCACTCGTCCGGACGTTCCGGGGTCTCCGATGAACCTCCCGCATGTTTTAGGAGCGTGGGAGGAAATGGGAGCGCTAACCAGTGGGAAAACATTTATAATAATCCGGTTCATAAAAGTAGATTTCTTCATGCACCCGCTTACAATGCAAGCGTAGAACAGTTGCGGGATTTAACGCCCGATCGTATCGTTGTTATTCCGCTTCCAAATCCGGTTAACTGTAGTTTGAAGTTGTACGAGGAGGCGTCGAGTAAAATTCCACCCACACTGGAGGGGAAACATTCATCACTCTCTATTGACTGCATTGTGTGCAGGTGCCTCATTATCATTTCTTTCACGCCATTGTTCCCCTCCGCACATGCCCGCGCTCGTGTCCGCATCTGCTGTGTAGGACTGAACTGCTGACCTGAGCTCTAATCCCGAAATCAGCATTTTTCCTCAATCAAGTGGCGGCGGAGCGGCGCGCCCGGGTCCGAGGGGACGGCGATCTGGCGTTCGGAAAGGCGGACTCAGATGTGGATCTGTGCGCTCCGGCGTCGAAGAGCTTCCCCTCCGACGGCGGCGGCGGCGGCGGCTTCGCTGTCGGCGGGAGGCCTTTCTGTTGCCGAGGCGCCGTGTTTTCCCCGCGTCTGCATGGAGTTCCAGGAGGTTCATGCACACTTGCAGTAGGCTGGATGTCTGAATGACAGGGTGAATTGTTGTGGGTCTTTAAACGACCTGTGAACGACAGGGTGAATCGTATGTCTCTATCCGGTGTTCGGATCAGAAGCCTGCGTGGCTTGACAGAAACTGACATGTATGATGTTTGAATGAAAGAGTGAACGTGTCTTTATATGATGTGTGAATGACAGGGTGAATCGTATTGCTAAATGTTGTGGGAATGAAAAGTTGCATATCTCTATATCATATGGGAATGAGAGGGTGAATAGTTTTATGACTATAAGACATTTGGATGAAAGAGTGGATGATTTGATGACAGGGTGGATCTTTTTTCCCTATATTGGGTTTGAATGAGAGGGTGAATGGTTGTATGTCTACAGAGTGATATATGAATGAAAGAGTGAACATATGTATGTATCTATACCATACAGGAATGAATGGGTGAATAGTTTTATGTCTATAAGACGTTTGAATGAAAGAGTGAATGTTTGTGTCTCTATATGACCTGTGAATGACAGGGTGAATCATATTTCTCTCTATTGGGTTTGAATGAGAGGGTGAATGGTTGCATGTCTTGACAGAAAGTGATATGAATGAAAGAGTGAACGTATGTATCAATACCATACGAGAATGAGTGGGTGAATACATTTGAATGAAAGAGAGAACGTGTCTTTATATGACGTGTGAATGACAGGGTGAATCGTATTTCTATATATTGTACGAATGAAAAGTTGCATGTCTCTATATAATATGGGAATGAGAGGGTGAATAGTTGCATGTCCCTACAAAAAGTGATATATGAATGAAAGAGTGAACGTATGTACGTCCTTATACCATACGGGAATGAATGGGTGAATAGTTTTGTGTCTATAAGACGTTTGAATGAAAGAGTGGATGGTTTGATGACAGGGTGAATCATTTTTCCCTATATTGGGTTTGAATGTGAGGGTGAATGGTTGCATGTCTCTACAGAAAGTGATTTATGAATGAAAGAGTGAACATACAAATGTATCTATAACATGCGGGAATGAGTGGGTGAATAGTTGTAAGAGTGAATGTGCCTGTATATGACCTGTGAATGAGAGGGTGAATCATTTTTCTCTCTACGGTGTTTGAATGAGCGGGTGAATGGTTGTACGTCTCCATGCGTGGCCCTGCGATCGTCCAATCGCGGCCAGGATAGGCTCAGGACATGCAGGGTAGACAATGAATGAATGGATGAATCTTTGGTCTGAGAGGCGGCCATGTTGGCCCGTGTCGTACCGCGAACTCTCACTTTTCGAAACGGAGACGTGATCATTTTGATGGTATTTACAGATATATTAACCCTCAACAAACCGCTCTCAACCCTTTACTAACCTCCCGCACACTGTTATCAACCCACTGGATTACTCACTTATACAGTAAACTAATTGAACGTACAATCCAATACAAATTAAACAGTAAATGAGCGGGTTATCGCGAGATAATCAGACACTTTCACAAACTAAATAGCTCAAAGTAGACAGTATTCACGCTTACGCGAAAAGCAGCGAAGTGAAGCAGACCAGGAGGTCAGCTGATCCTCCGTGAACCAATCAACATGAGGAACAGAACATCACGCTCAATCGGCCAATAGCGTGCCAAGTACAGATCTACCCAGCCAATCATAGTCCGGATGACATCCCGCGGGGGTATCTTTCATCTCTTGTCGTTTATTTATTTCATAAAATGAATTTTAGCTCAATTTTAATATATTTTTTTGTTTTTTCATCACGAAAAAAAAATATTCAAAAAATCCGCAAAATAGCGAAGGTCCAACCAAAAATCAGTGTACTGGGCATACTTTGCCCTTGTGTGTGTGTGTGTGTGTGTGTGTGTGACTTATCGAAAGCACACACTCCTGAGTGGATCCTGGACGGATCTCCTATCGCAGGACGTCAATCAGCCGGTGATGTGTTTAAAGTTAAAGCAGGATTTTGCCACCTCCACGCACCAGCGAGGACTGGAAAATGAAATCCTCGCGGCGCCGAAGCCCCGCCGGTCGTCTCCGGCGCCCTCGGCGGGGAACCGACGCGTCCGACGCGTCCTTCTTCAATTGGATTGCGATCCGGTGACTCCCGAGCAGATGATTCCCATCATTTTCCAATCCGTCAAAGCCACCGTCGACCCCGGAGGAATCCGAAGGGCCGCGCTTTTATTCATCTATTTATTTGTTTGTTTTAAAGAGGTCCCTCCATCCGTCGGCCCATGTCCGTCCGCGTTTCCACCCGGGAACGTCGCCGCGCATGTTTGTACACTGCCTCCATTGTCGTCAAATAAGTTCTTTGTATGATTTAATTGGTCGTGAACCCGTTTGCCTTGTCAGCGGGGCTTCCTGCGAACGCCAGGATAGAAGCTCCTCTGTTGAAGCCGCAGTCGAGTGCGTCGGTCTGGCCGCCGGCGCCGCGGGCCGGTTGCCCAGCAGCCACGGGATTCGCCTACGTCTCCCCCTTACCGCCGCTTTCATTACGTCGTTTCGACAAATTCTTTTTTTTTTTTTTTTTTTTTTTTTTCCACCGATTCGGGGTCTCGACTCCCGTTTTCACCGGGTGTTTTTTTTTTTTTTTTTTTTGTTAAATGAGTTATTTATTCAAATGTAAAAGTGATTCCCCGGTTTAACAGCGCTGATTAGTCATTTAGAGTTGAATTGTTATTACCAATAATTACAAGAGATACGCCGTCTGCGAAGGGGATTTATCACAAAACGTCAGGAGAGGGTGCGAAACCAGGTTTGAAATTCACCCGAGTGCTAAAATACCATATAAACATAAACGCTTCCGTGCAGACGACGACATCCATTCCCTTCTCTCTTTCTCACACACACACACACACACACACACGGACGCATACACTCCTCAGGAGGACACGTAGGAACAGATTAAGTCCAAATCAATTGCAGTGGCTGGACTGGGAGAGAGATTTCACCCGGGGTTCTCGTTAAGGTCTGACACATGCGGCAAAGGCTTGAGGGAGTGTTATTACCAGGGTGATGGTTGATAAGACGCTCGTTTCTCCACGGTGCGTCCCGCGGGAAAATGCATCGCGCCGCCATGGAAACCATAAGGCTAGGTGTTGTGCTATAATTGGGCCAGCGTTTTTCACGGTGCATCTGCACCGCCAGGTACGCCACAGTCTTCAAACGAGAAATTACAGCGTGCGGCGGCGGCGGCGGCGGAGGAGATGCGACAGATTTTCCAGAATGTCTCGTCGCCATGTGGTTCCTACTTGATTTGTTTGATCAGGCGGATCTGCGCTGAAAGGCTATGACGTGAGATAATTACGAGGGACGCGTCGCGCGACGGAAAGTACTTGAATTCCTCAAAACGGGCAAAAATCGATTTACGAGGAACCGTTCGGTCGGTCGGACGCCCGAGAAGGCGCGGCGGTGGCGGCGGCGGCGGCGGCGGCGGCGCCTCGCTCGGCCCGATGCGAAGCGCGGCGGGATGTAAGATGGAGGAAGGAGACGAGGGGAGGAAGAGGAGGAGGGGGAAGCGGGAGGCGGTCGTCGGCCAATCCCCGCTCAGCCTCTGTAACTTGGCTGATTACGATCAATTTCCCTGCTATCGATGGCCTCCCTGGCCCTGAGCTACGCTCCCCCCTGCACTTTGCATGGTACGTGCTTTGTGTACCGTGACGTGACTCACACTCCGCCACACCGCTCCCGATAGCTAGCGTACCCGCCCGTTCCCCCCCCCCCCCCCCCGACGGAAAAACGAACCGGAATCTGCGAAACGCTCGAATCCGCACCGTCGCGGTGCCTTTTTTTTTTTTTCGCCGTCTGATGGAGGCCGGGGTGGATTTTCCGGTCGGCGCTGCGGCGAGAGAGCCGTTTTGGCCGCCGGGCCCCGCCGCGGGACCCGAGCCCTCGCTTGAAAACTCCGGGCGGACTCGGCGAGACGAGGCTCGGCCACAATGCGCCGGACGCAAATCTGTATTTGTTCTGGGGAATCGGAAACCGTCCTCCCTCTGGCATGTGCGAGGGCGCATCCCGCTCGCTTTATCTCCACACACTTGGCACGCTCCAGCCGAATTAATTGCATCTCTGCGAGGGAGAGTGTGAGATGGATAGAGAGGGGGCGGGGGGGGCGGGAGGAATCCTTCTGTTGGGCTTCTCTTGCTACGAGGGGGAGTCATTTCGAATTCTGCCTCCGATGCGACTCCCGGTTTAATGACCCCCCCAAACTGTTTTCCGCCGTTCCACTTCCGGGCGTCCCGGGGCGACGCGGCGCCGACCGTCCCCTCCTTTACGAATCCGCTCAAATACGCATCGCTGATTAGCGTTCGCACGCGGTGTATCGCCGTGAATCCCATCCCGTCATTTACGACGGACGCCGATATAACACGGATAGTTGGAGGCAGGAAGAAATAAACCTTCTTTCGGAATCCTGGATCCAAAACAAACGACGACGACGGTTTTCGAGATAGTTTCGCCGTCCTTTTGAGCGGCCGATCGCCCGATCTTCTGGTCGGACTGGTTTGGACCGGATCTCGCAGGAAAGCAAAACAAATAAAGGAGAAGCTGCTCTCCGTGTCGCAAGGGGCAGGGAAGTAGCTTAGCTTGAACGGGGTTAGCGTTAGCCGTTTACCAGTGTAGTGGAACTCCTTGGCGGAGCTCATGAGCCACGGCCATCACCAGATACTTCCAGCTTCTGCAACAAAATGGGCAGAAATGGAAATGGAGCGACAAAGAGGTCTGAGCGGAGAAACGCCTTCATCGCGGCCCAAATTAAATCTGGAGTTAGCTAACGGCTAACGGGGTTCCTCACAAGACGATAACAACCCGTCCGATAGCAGAACACGGATCCGTCTTCTTCCTCAGCGGTTTGGTTTTTGACAGCGTTGATGGAGGTGCACGACCGGCGCCGACGCCGGCGTCACGGCCGCGGGAATGCAAAGCTAACAGGTTCCCCCCGGAGGAAGGCGGTTCCCGGAATGAAACCCGAGCCGGACACTTCCTGGAACCGTCCCGCCTGAGAGCGGCCCGCCGATTTCACCGCCGCCTTCCGGGATGATTTGCTAGCGAGGCGAACGCGTGCCGGGTGTTTAACCGCCGTGTTTATCGGTGTTCTAACGACACGTCGCCGGTGCGGCGGGAGAAAACGTCCCTGGATGAAATAAAGCTGACTTTTCTCCGTGGATCTCCGCAGGGGTCTGGTTCCCGCCGCACACATATATATGCGTGCTGAGTGCGGTGGGGGGAAGAGCAGCGTGAGCTGTAGGACAGCGACGGCCCACAAGGTCAGAGTAGGCAGCGCATACGGTTGTTTTTATCTGTTTTTTTTTCTCTCTCAGCGGTGGAGCTGTGTGCTGCCTCCCCGGGTCTCTCCTCTATCTGGTCAATACCACCACGCAGCTTCTGACGATCAATGGAGGGTCAATACCTCTCAGACGCCTGCCTCTTTGTGCTCTCACTGATTTAGCTACCACCTACCCAGGCCATCTTTTTTTTTTTTTTTTTTTACCTTTTCTTTCTTTTTCTCTCTTTTTTTTTTTTTTTTTTTTTTTTTTTTTTTTTTTTTTTATGACCCCGGCTCTCGCTTAAATACACGAACCTGCAGGAATTAGAGACACGGCAGTAAATTGGAAGGGCAGAGAGCAGGTTTTCCTCTGAAACGGGTTACCCGGGTTGTTTTCCTCTAAATTTGGAAAGAATGAATTGAACGCCGTTTTAACAGCCGCGAACGATTCTATTAAAAGCAAGAATATGTGATAATGGTTCTAAGTGCCACATTTACCGATGAAAACTTTATTTAAACAACATCAAACCGGTGTTTCTCCGGGATCTGAAGCGTCCCGCCTCCGAACGCTAATAAATCTTCAGAATCCACCTGTAGCTCGGGTCAGATTTGACCCATAAAGATCCAAAAACAAACCCCAAAAAAAAGAGCCAAAGCGTGATATAACAGAAATTGCAGCCGTTCATACCGGACACCCAGTCATGCATGGCGTCAGGTGACCTATGAGCGTGCACGTTACATTGGGACTGACAATAGGTCTGCCTGTTTAGGCCGCTCGCACTCATTCCTGGATCGCATTCTCGCCGCCGCCGCCGCCGCCGCCGCCGCCACCGGCGCTGCTGACTGGTGTTTGTGAGGCTTTCCTGCGCCGCTCCTCCCTGTCTCATTGATTCGGGTTTTAATGCTCGGAGCCGGTCTCTCCGTCGCACGTAACGGTGAACGCTTCCACCGCCGATCCAGAGAGAAGCACACGAGAGCGAAAAACCAATCCCCCCCCCTTTAAAAAAAAAAAAAAAAAAAGACATTTACAGTGTTTTTTTGGCTGTTTCCGGAGGCCTGGTGTGCAATAACCCTCTTTAAAAACATCATTTCAACCACACATTATTCCTTTATTGTTTCCAAGCGGGGGCTTCTTTTCAAGGAACAAAAGGCGTGCGCGTGGTGAGCCGCCGTGCATTTCAGCCGGGCCTTAATCTTCAGGGTAGATTATGCAAATCGCTCCGATGACATATGGAAAATCAATGAAATTAACTGCGCCGCACCTCAAGTCCGGCGAGCAAGGACAAAAAGCCCTCGCCTTCCCGGTTCTGTCGAGCTCAGATACGTCCGGATTCGCTTCTTGTGATTTCTGACGTTTCCGAGGACGTCCTCGTATTTTTGGAGCTCGCCGGAAGGACGCGGAGGAGCCGGGATTGTCTGATGGTTTATCTGGAGGTATTTTACAAACGCAAGCCGAAGCTGCTGAGAGCTTGCGGTTCTTAACGTCGTCCGTCCATACGAGTATTCAATTTGCGGTCATTGTTAACGTCGTCTGTAAATCTCAAACAAATCTGGAAAGACCGGGGCAATTTGCCTCGGCGATCTGGTTTAGCCATCCAATTTTCAAAACACAATGGAGCCTAAACTGGCCTTGATCAGTGAGGAACCAAAAACAACTCGCAGCAGAAGACTGTTGCAAGATAAAATTACCGCAGCGGCAGTTCACTTTAGGTTAAAATTCAAATAAAATATTATGAAATATCGTAAATACAATAAAATGAAATAAAATAAAATAAAATAAAATAAAATAAAATAAAAATAAATTAAATCAAATTGAATAAAATAAAATAAAATAAAATAAAATAAAATAAAATAAAATAAAATAAAAATAAATTAAATTAAATTAAATTAAATTCATATTTCGGGTGGTTTGAAGTCATTGGAGGTCTGGCTAGCTGCTTGACTCTCAACACCCAGACAGGCTCTTGATCACCGTAAAAGCAGCGGCAAACGTAAGGCGTGAAGTCATGTGTTCGAGCCATCGGGTGACTTTAAGATGCCTGAGATAATTACAATCAATATCCGCGGATTTGTTTTCAAATTATTTGCCTCCATCAACTCAGATACCAACATTTGACATTAGCAAGCGCTGCCGTGTGTTTTTTTTTTTACAAGATGGATAAACGATCGGCCCGGTTACTAGATTCGATGATGACGTGTTAAAGACTGGCCGGGTCAATGCTTCACATTTTCATTGCATTAAAGAGGTTGCCTCCTGTCGACAGCGCTGGCGGTAAACCCTCACTTTGTTTCGCACAAATGAAACACATGCATTCGACCGCCTCCCGTTTTTCTTAACAACTAAGCGACAACCAACCTATTAAACGGCCTCTCTCATTACCCCGCCGCGCCCCGGCCAACCCGCGTTTCCGTCACGCCGGCCTCGCTCTTGACCCCCACCTTTGCCACAGACGCAGCACCTCGACCGGCCGCGGTTGTAAAAAATGAAAATGTCAACGCCGCTGCTATTTTGAGTCGCTCGCTCGCCAAAGAGCACGCCGGCACATTAGTTAGCGCTTACGACCAATTCCGGGATCACACCTATCATCCTAATGTCGCCGTGTGTTTTTCTGCACGGGTGCCGCTCGTCTCCGGGGTTAGACTTCAACGCCGGTTTTGATATTGAAAAGGAATATTCTGGTATTTTGGATTGAGCGTGTGTCCGATGTGTTTCGATCCACTAAAGGTGGGTTTTTTTTAAGCATCGTCCGGTGTTCATTCCCGGTCGTCTTTACCTCTCAGGGATCGCGCGTCTTCATTTTCGGTGTTTTTCTATATCCTGTCCTACGGGAGAGCTGAGAGGAACGCGTCGTAAAGTAATAAGTAGTTTTTTCCGTTGACTAGAATTGTAATTTTTCTCCGTTTTATCAAAACGGCGACTATTACGGCAACTATTTATATTACATTACATTACATTAAGCAGACGCTTTTATCCAAAGCGACTTACAATAGAGGACATAAGCACTGCAAATAACTCTTGCAAATACAAGATGCACAGGAAATATACAGAACAATAAGCTGGGGTTAGTTTTTTATTTTATTTTATTTATTTTTTATTTATTTTTGACAAAGACGTACACAAACGTACACACACACACACACACACACACACAAACACTGCATAGCATATTTAAGGACTAGTAGGTGATCTTTAAGCGCAAAATCGAAAATGTGTATATAACCGGTTGATTGAAATCTCGGCAATAACATTCTCGCCCTGAAAGTTCCGCCTCCGGGTTTCAGTTTTCCGTCCAATCGGGGGGTATTTGTGGGAGCCGGTAGACGTCGAGTGAAATACGCGCAAGCTAAGTCGATAGCGCGTTAATGTTGTAAATTCAGCATAGAATCAGGTATGAAAGGCGTCATAATCAACTTCTGTGGCGCCTCCTTTGACTAGCGTCCCTTCTCCCAATGTGACGGATGATTGGAGGGCCCCTGTGGAGCCCGGTGACATTATGGTAATTGTCATTACTGGGGTTGGAGTGCGTGCGTGACTGACGCCATTAGAGAAAGTGCAATTACAGTAGGCTTTGGTGACCTTGCTGACTAGTGGAGGTCAGGGCTTCTCATTAGAGCGTGGTGGAAGGCAGCCCAGTGTCTCCACTGTGCCAATCAATAAGAGCGTAGCTTGGCCGGCGCTAATCAGAGCTTTGACGCAGCCTCACGCCCTGCTACCCCCCATCACCCATCAGCACACATCTCCACCGCTCTTCCCCTGTTCCACCTTTTTGCTCTCCTATTACCAGTGCAACGGCAACCTTTTATTCCGACCGGGAAGCGAAAGCCGGGCTGAACGCTACAAATGGTTACGTAGAATATCGCATACATTATGAAGCACCCGCGGGAACATGATAGCGAGTAAGCGGGGTTTTTGCGGGGGGTTCCTAGGATGCCCTTTGTTACAGCCAAGCTAGCCTGGATTGACTACAATGACCACAAAGAACCACTTCATCAAAAAAATCTGTGCATCGTACAAATATAAGTTTTTATTTTATTTTATTTTATTTTATTTTATTTTATTTTATTTTATTTTATTTTATTTTATTTTATTTTATTTTATTCTATTTTTCAGTCTCTTCAAGTTTATATTTATTGTTATTTTATTTTATTTTATTCTATTTCATTGTATTTTATTTTATTCTATTTAATTTAATTTAATTTCATTTTATTCTATTTTATTTTATTCCATTTTTTAGTTTCATCAAGTTTATATTTCTTGTTATCTTATTTTGTTTTATTCTATTTCATTGTATTTTATTCTATTTTATTTTATTTTATTTTATCTTATTTATTTATTTTTTTAATGTTTTTGTAATCTTACTTCATTTAATTTTATTTTTATTTCATTTCATTTTTATTTTCACGTTTTAAAAATGCATTCCAGCTTTCATTTTTTATTTATAATTTTAAAAATATATTCCAAATTTATTTTTATTTTTATTTTTATTTCTATTTAGATTTTTAAAAATATATTCCAGATTTATTTTTATTTTTATTTTTATTTTTAGTTTTATTTCTTTTTTATTCAATTTTTATTCTTAGTTTTATTCTTATTTTTATTTATTTTTTTATTTTTATTTAGAAGACCACGTTTCTCACTTTTTGTTTTGACACGTTTGGGCCAAAGTCTGGCAACAAGCGACGCAAAGGCACTCATTTGGCACTCTTTGTTTTTCCTCCACACAGACAACGAAATAGATGATGCTGCGGCAGCGATATAATCCATCGTCTTTTAGTCCTGACATCCTCGGTTCTGTCATTCCGGGAATAAACGCAAGTACAAGTCGTCCGACATACTTGAAAAAAAAAAAAAAAAAAAAAGAATCAACCAAGCTTCGTCATGATGTTGTTTAACTTTCCCCGACACCGAAGCGGAATGCTAATGCACGAGAGGGTCAAACCGGGGCTTCATTTGCAGCATTGTTCCAGTAGATTTAGCAAATGATTAGCATGCAGCGCAAAACAGCACCGACACCTTCAAGGTACCTTGTCGAGCGTCTGAGCGTGGAGCGGGTTTTATGAGCACGTCCCTGTTTGCGTAGCGCGTCGATCCACACGGGGACCGTGATGCAACACGCCGCCCCGCCGCCGTTGTCGTAGTAATGTCTCGCCAAAGCGCATTGAGCCCTCAAAGGAGGGAGGGACTGGAGGGTAGAACTCCAGAAGGTCATTAAAGCGTCACTCGATATTCAAGAGGTAATCCCAGAATCCTCAAAGACGAAAGAATGGATTTTACGCTCGCCGGAGGAACTTTTTAACCTGTTTGCCAAAGCCTCGCTCCGTTCCTTATCCGGACAAGGATGGCAGTGACAACCCAGCAGTTAGTTGGTTAGTTGGTCGAGCATTTTAGCTCCCCGTGTTGACTCTCCAAAAGCGGGGCGGGAGTCGGAGCGAAACATATTCCCTCCCTTTGTTTAGGAGTCGGCCTAAAATCTTTCTTTTTGAGATAGCTAATCATTAGCATAAGCATAGACCTCGACCTGGCCTTACTCTCAACAGGTGCCCACCATTGTTATTTATTTTATGAATACTAGAATTTAATTTAATTTAATTTAATTTAATTTAATTTAATTTAATTTAATTTAATTTAATTTAATATAATTTAATTTAATTTAATTTAATTTAATTTAATTTAAAAACTATGCTGAGGGTATACAGGGTATGTATTATAGTTTATTTTTATTTTTATTTTTATTTTTATTTTTATTTTTATTTTTATTTTTATTTTTATTTATTTATTAATTTTCTCCCTATTTTTTTCTTCTTTTATTTTTATTTTTATTTTTATTTTTATTTTTATTTTTATTTTTATTTATTTATTAATTTTCTCCCTATTTTTTTCTTCTTTTATTTTTATTTTTATTTGTGTGAGATTTCTTCTCTTCAGCTCTTTCCCTCATCCTCATCCTGAGTTGAGATATGCCATCTCACTGGTAGATGTTGGGTTTCTGTCAATGGTCTTAAAGAGTCGCAACTGTGTCGCGATTAAAAGTCTGACCTGGACGATGTTGCTTTATTTACTGCGACTCCGTTTGACCGGCTCGACTCTAACTTTGCGGTTTCCGGTTTTCTGGTTTTCTCTCCAGTTCTCGCCAGGATCTTGACCTCACGGGCGTTTATGTTTTTTCCTCCGTAGTCTTTTTGGAAAAGACCTGCTCGACGTCGGCGTCGTTTCCTCTAAAATGGCAAAGTAAGCATATTTTAAGAGGAGGACGAGGTCATCCAAGAAGCAAACAGAGGGACCGCTGCTGTCATTCTGTTAAGCCTTAAAATAACGTCATAATTTGATTGAATTATTTAGATATCGGCTGCACGGCGATGTAGCCCTACGTTGGTCAAACTCCCTGCACATGGATTTTGCTTAAATAAGATGGAGAACGTCGCAGCAGAAACGCCCGGAGACTCGGAGCGTCGGAGCGTTTTGGTCGAAGGCTCGGCGCGCTCCCATTACACACCGCGAACGACACCAAATCATTAGAGAACCAATATTATTAGATTTTTTCCCCCCCCATGTCAGAATGGCGCTTTGAATTTTTAATGAGCTCTAACTGCCCCGTGGTAATAGGTTTGTAAGGGTTTGTTTGGTGAGCTCCTCTCCAAACATCTTCGAAATAAAATAAAAAGAATCTTCTCCGAAGCCTTCCCACATCCTCCGGTCGTCCGCCTGCCGGGCGATCGTCTTCGGATTGTTATTTTCTAGAAATCTGAAATTTAAGTTGAGGGACCCGAAGGCGCGTCAGTATTCTGCGTCTCACGGTCAGAAGAAATCCACTAACGCTGGTTTTGGAAATTCGTACCCAAAATGTAGAGATAAGAAATAAGATAAGAACCGTTCACCTTTTCATTCATGTCATACGGAAACATGCATTATTTTTCATTTACATGTCATATAGAGACAAACAATTCACTCCTTCATTCATGCATCATAAAGACATGTACAATATTCACCCTTTCATTTACATGTAGAAATATTACAGAAAAAAACATTCACTCCCTCATTTATGCACAATATAAATAAAGGGATAAGAAATAAACAACCATTCACCCTTTCATTCATGGCATGCAGAAACGTACATTATTTTTCATTTATTTTTCATTTACATGTCGGATAGAGACAAACAATTCACACCTTCATTCATGCATCATAAAGACATGGACAATATTCACCCTTTCATTTTCATGTAGAAGTATTATAGTATATTCGCTCCCTCATTTACGCACTATATAAATAAAGGGATAAGAAATAAACAACCATTCACCCTTTCATTCATGGCATGCAGAAACATACATTATTTCTCATTTACATGTCAGATAGAGACGAACAAGCATTCGCTCCCTCATTCACACGTCTTAGAGACGATCGCCTTTTTATTCATGTCATGTTTGGACATTCAGCCGTTCACCCTCTCGTGCACATTTCTGGACAGCCGAGTGTCTCAGAAACCCGGGGATCCGGCTCGCTATTTAACCCAATAATGCAAATAATGAATAAAAGAAGCCGGATCGTGCGGCCGTAAATGTAAAAGACAATACCGGTGGACAATTTAGGGTCTCCTGCGTGTTTTCGGACTTTCGGAGGAACGCGGACCACGTGGTGCATCTTCTCCTTTTGCACCCGAAGTCGCCGTTTGCCGATTTTTCGAAAGACCGCCGGGTTTTTTCGGTTCATATTCTGCAACGCGGATCAGGTATATTTCAGAGGGAAAATCCGTTTTGACCCCCAGCAGAGAGACCACGTAAACGGCGGCGCTTAATGCTTCATTACTTTCTGCTGAGATTAATGAGACTAATTGTACCTGAGTCAATGCAAATTGCAGGTTTTGACGGATCTACCTGTCGTATCAATACATTATCAAGCCGTTCATTAGCATAGAGAAGGAGTTACACCCCACTGTTTCACACGTGCGTGCGTGTAACTTAGTAACGCTTATGTTGCGGTATTACAATTTTTTTAGGGCTTATTAATACCCGACTATTTCTACAAATCAATACCAAGTAGAAGGGAGGTTGAATAAATCTTTGTGCCTTTTTTTTATTGTTAGCTTGTATGCTCACGGTCACAGATATTTTTAATTTATCCTTCCTTTCAATGCGAACAATCTCAAGGTATCCGCGTATGGAGAGTATAATATATGGATTTTATTTATTTATTTTGACAGAAGATTTTCTCTCTCTCTCCTTTGCGGATGCAGGAGCGGTCATTCCTTTTCAGAAACATTTTTCTGATTCATTAGGTCCGAGTGGGACTGCACGGTGCCGGCGCTCCAGCTGGAGATCCTCGCCGAATCACACCTCTCCCTGTATTATTTATTAGAAAATGGATTACTGCTGGGGAAAAAAAAAAAAAAAAAAAACAGCAAAAAGCACGGGATGTAGTGGAAACTTCTTTATTCATTCATTATCAGGAACACGCGGAGCCAAAAAAAAAAAAAACGAGGACCTCTGCGATTTTTTTGCGAAATCACAAAAACAAAAAAAAAAAGATGGATCCCATTGCCACCGTTGGTGGATGAGCTTAATAATCCGTCCACGTTTGTTTAGTTAAAGCAGACCGGCGTCGGTGCACGGCTCCGTCCACTGGTAATGGATTGTGCACCGCGGCGAGAGCGCAGAGCCGCATCCGCATACCTCCAGGCCATGGTCCTGCCCTGCGCCCGGCTCGTGGCCTCTGCTCCGCTTCCCTCCCTCTCCCGGCCCTTCGCTCGCCTGGTCAGTGGTCTTGCTTTTCCTCCCCTCCCCTAACGCCGGATTGCCCTGCAGCCGGAACGCCGGCTTCTACCAATATTTTGATTCGAAGGAAGAAAAAAAAAAAAAAAAAAAAACAGAAACGGCCCTGCAGCCGCTTTTCTAATTCCCGCGCATTCTGAAGATTCTTCGTCCTTATTTCGATTTATCGTTCCGAAGTCGGGCTAATGTGATATTACTCACACTCGGGGAGCGTTCTAAATCTGGTCTTTGCAGGCTTATGACTGTGAGAGGATATGCGGCGAGAGCCACCAAGCCAAAAGGCGGCTCAAGACCGAGGCCGCTGGGCTGCCAGCAATGACTCATGCAGCAGGAAAAGTCTCAATGGTTCCCTTTGACACGCCGAGAACCCCGGACCGCTGTTATCGTCTTAAAGAGCAAGGAGAGGAACGCGGTGAGTAAATAATGATACTAATTATTATATCAGCTGGGATTAAGACTAATAAAAATTTTAAAGACCGCCAGCTAATGCAAGGCGGGATAAAATGCAAATCACAGATGTTAGACGCTAGAAAGAGGAATGATAATAATACTCAAATATGAAACCAACAACACCCGGATCAGGCATTCGTTCATCCGTTCATGCATTATCTATATCCGACCTGCAGCCGCCGCCGTCGTCGCGCCGGATCGCTTTGGACGGCTCGCCAGAAGAAGATCGCTGCGTTGCAGAGCGTCATACAGCCGTTCACCCTCTGGTTCACAGGTCAGATAGAGACGCAAAAATTCACCCTTTCATTCACGTCTTATAGATGCACAACAATTCACCCTCTGATTCACACGTCATACGGAGGTAAACGACTGTTCACCCTTTCATTCATGTCCCACAGAAACATACAATATTCACTCTTTCATTCACATGTCAGATTGAGACATACAAGCATTCACCCTTTCATTCACATATCTCACAGATATAAACAGCCGTTAACCCTGTC
The DNA here is from genome assembly GCF_037954325.1 of Fistularia commersonii. NCBI lineage: Eukaryota > Metazoa > Chordata > Actinopteri > Syngnathiformes > Fistulariidae > Fistularia > Fistularia commersonii. Next base: position 2,474,173 of record NC_141312.1, read on the forward strand.
ATTCATATCGTACAGAAAAAAATCACCCTTTCATTCAAATGTCATACACAGATAAACAAAATTCGCCCTTTCATTCATGTCCTAAAGACATAAAGAACAATTCACCCTTTCATTCACATATATCATAAATATAAACAGCCATGAACCCTTTCATTCAAATCATACAGAAACATACATTATTCACCCTTTCATCCACGTGTCTTACAGAGATAAACAACAATTCACCCTTTCATTCATATATCTCATGGATAAAGAAAGAAAAAGCCTTTCACCCTTTCTTTCATGTCAGTCAGAAACATACATTATTCACCCTTTCATTCAGATATCTCATAGATATAAACAGCCATTAACCCTTTCATTCATATATTCAGAAACATGCATTATTCACTATTTCATTCACATGACATACGGAGATAAACAGCAATTCATCCTTTCATTCCTTTCATAAAGAGATAAAAAAATCACCCTTTCATTCATGTCATAAAGAGATGAAGAACCGTTCACCCTCTCATTCACATATATCATTAATATAAACAGCCATGAACACTTTCATTCAAATCATACAGAAACATACATTATTCACCCTTTCATTGACATGTCATACAGAGATAAACAACAATTCACCCTTTCATTCATGTCATAAAGAGATGAAGAAACCATTCACCCTTTCATTCACATATATCATAAATATAAACAGCCATTCACCCATTCATTCACATGTCATACAGAGATAAACAAAAATTCACCCTTTCATTCACATATCTCATGGCTAAAGGAAGAGACAGCCTTTCACCCTTTCATTCATAGCATTCAGAAACATACATTATTCACCCTTCCATTCACATGTCATACAGAGATAAACATCAATTCACCCTTTCATTCATGTCCTGAAGAGATAAAGAACCATTCACCCTTTCATTCACATATCTCATGGATATAAACAAACATTAATCCTTTCATTCATATCATATAGAAACATACATTATTCATCCACATTTCATCCACATGTCAGATACAGATATTCACCGTTTTGTTCACATCTTACAGAGATAAACAACAGTTCACCCTTTCATTCGCACATCTCATAGGTACCTCATGGATAAAGAAAGAAAGATAAAGACATCCTGTGCAACCAGTCACCCTTTCATTCACTTTTCTTATAGAGACAAAACACTATTAACCCTTTCATTCACATGTTTCACAGAGATAAACAACAATTTACAGGTCATAAATACAGGTCAAACAGCCGTTCACCCTTTTTTGCCTCCAGTGAACCCGGAGACGCCGCCCTTTATTTGAACGAATAACCCGAGTAATGACTTAAACGTACGTTTTCATTTTCTTTTGGTATTTTCAAAATAAAAGCCTCTGCGGCGGTAAAAGCGCCGCGTTCACGGCGGTTGTCGCTATTTACTTTGCTCGCCGTCTTGAAGCGATACGTTTTCCCCGGCACAAAGGCAATTCGAGAAGCGCTCCTGTGCACAAGCAGACCGTAGAAAACAATAGAAAACCTTTTCTCGAGGAACTTCCATCTGAAAAAGTCTTTACTGCGAGGAATGTCTGACTTACAGGCGGCTTTTTTTTCCCCCCTCTTTTTTCTCCCCACCGCCGCCTTGGCGATTAATTGGATGTTTGTGGAGGAGGACACATTCTTCTGCTTTCGCTCCCGTTCCAAAATGTTCTGGCGTTGCTGCCCTTTGCGAGCGCCGCCGTCCGAAATAACCCGTAGATGACCGTCTCCTGCCCGCCGTCCGGCCCGTCGGACGTTCCCGTGAAAGCGAATCTGCGCCTTCCGGACCGCCGCCGTGGGTTTGTGGCGCTCTCAGCCGTTATATCATATTTAATGGATTTTTCCAAACCGTATGAAAAGTCAGAGCCGCAGCACTAAAACAACCATACAATAAATACGCAAATTATTCACCGGAGCCTGTCGTCGGGCGATCTTGCGGTTGGGGTCGCGTCGCTATTACAAACATAGGCAATCAAATCCGTTAATAGCACCTGCTGCACGGATGTAGATGCAGAATATACACCTTCCAGCCCTCCAATGAACAGCGGAAACAAAAAGCACCGATGATAACACGCTATCAGTCGGTCGGTATTTGGTATTTATTTGCGCTACATCTCAACACGAGACGACCCAACGCGGTTGCGGGCGCCTCGGACGGAAGCGGGCGGCCTTCCGCCTCCGCCGGTCAGGTAGCCAAAGAGACAAGGCGGAGGTGTGTTAGCGGTAGCGGCGGGTATGAGGGTTGGAAGGGACGGCGCTAATGAGCTAACAGTAATGTCTGTATGTCAGGTCATGTTGTTGTTGAAATCTTGTCTCGGAAAATACTCGAATTTCTTCACCCCTTCCGCATCCGAGAGGCTTCGTCACTTTTAATAACCCGTGGGGAGTTTCTGAATATAACGGCCATTTTTTGGGCGGGTCTGGGTTATGGCGCCTAGGATTATGCTAATGGAGGTGTAGTTCGTTGGGCCAATTTAGTAGGATTACCTGGATTGGAATGTGGATGTTACCGTGGGCCTGTTCTGGTGGTGGGCCTTTCCTGGTTGTTTGGAGGGTGCAGAAGATCCTGGTCCATGTGTGTAAATCCGTCTTGGTCTTGATCCCGGTGCGGCGTTGTACATTTGTGAAAGTCTGTTCAGAGAGGGTTTTTCTGTTTTGACAAAGATGGCTTCTTTGAGTCCTCTCCCCAACCATCTGTCTTCTCCGGCCAGAATACGGTACCGGTAGTGCTAACAGCGACACGCTAATAGCTGACATGATGCAAGATGTCAGCTATTCGTAAAAGAAATAACGGTGGCCGCCTGGCAGAACCGCCGCGGTAGATCAAGCCGTGCCCCCTGGGAACCGCAGAAAGCTCCAGGGACTTTGGAGAAGGTGTGAATAAATAGGGAAAAGCGAAATATCAAGCCGACTTCCAGGAAGCGAGATGGCTCCCGCACCAATTCGGCATGAGGCGTCTCGCCGGCGCCGATCGCCTCCGGTCAGAAAACCGGAGAAAACGTCCGGGTGGCAGAAGCCCGGCTGTCGGCCGAAGCATCGGACCATCTCGCACCTTATATTCCCACAGGATTAGGCCGTGCCGCGGGAACAGCGATAATCCCGTCCATTTGAACAGGGGATGTGCGGTATTACGGGGAGGGGAGGGGGGAGTCCGGCGCCACGGGGATGATGGCGGGGGAAAAAAAGGAAACGCTAAGAGGCCTAACCACATGATAGTGATGCAATTAGCGTGGATATCATATGCGGCAACATCGACGACCAAAACACCGGAGAGTGACGTCACCGCGGAGACTTTTACCCAACGCCGGGTTCGGCCATTAAGTGACACCCTACCTAATTTCTTCACATGGTGGTCATCAGTCTAACCATTTGCAGCTTGCTAACCCCCCCCCCCCCCACCTCCGCTCTAATAATAACCAGCTGGAAGCCGGGAGGAACGGCCTGATAGGAGAAAAATCGCTTTTCAGTCGGGAGGGCAGACGCTTGTTTACTGGCCTCATTATGTCAGCGGCCGTCCTGAGCGGGTCACACCACCGTCCTACGTCCACCTACTGAGACCTGAAGGTCCTCCGACTGACAAAGGAGCGACCGCCGGGGGTTTCGTATGGTAGGTTTGAGAGGCTCTCGGCTTCTGAGCGCCCGATGACGGAGGCCTAGCTTGAATAATGACCCGATGGGCGCTCCGATTCCTGATCCGCATACGATCGAAAAGGTTGACCCGGAGGTAAAAAAAATAACCGATCGAGGACCGTAATTGAAAATAATTACGGGATTATAACAACAGGACTCTGTGTAACTGCTGCGGGCGTATGGAAATGACAGCTCAACCCTTGTTTTACATTTTGACACCGCGTTAGCCGCCCGTCGCTTGCGTTGGGAATCAAACACATAATTAAAGGTGTCATTTTTCAGACGTCATATGTTTGGGGTGCTTTTTTACAGCGATTCTCAGGTAGAATGGTGTCCTAAGCGTTGGTTAGCGCTTCCAACGCACAGCAAGAAGGACCCTGGTTGGTTCTCTCATAATCCAAACACATGCAGGAGGTTGATTGGAGACCCTACGTTATCCAGACGCGCAAATGATAAGGTGAATGTTTGTTTGTCTCTATATGAGATGTTGAATTTTAGGCCCAGGTTGGCATATTTCAGGCTTCTGAAATGTCCAATATGGTGGATTATGGCGTTCTGCGTGATACAATGATCACCCGTGCGTCGTCGCTCCTTTGTCAGCCATTTGAAATCATATCGGGTCGTACGCGACTGGGATTTGCGGTTTCGAAAACAAGTTCACACAAACTAGCCTTTAGATCTATGAGCTAATGCTGTAATTGTGGATCGCTGTCATGGCGACGCGGTCCGAAAACACGCGAGAAGGTTCAACCGAGACCCCAGATCATCCCGATCCAGATCTATATGTGTTTATGTGATACGTGAATGAGTTTGCTGAATGCAATGAGTCGCCTCATCTCTCTACCAGGCCCAAGTTGGCCTATTTCAGGCTTTTCAAACATCCAATATCGCCGAGGTCCACGAGATACAATTGTAGGCTATTCAAAATCATACCATTACATTACACGACAGTCATTTAGCAGACGCTTTTATCCAAGGCGACTTACAAAAATTGCAATTCAATAACTGAAGATCCAAAATACCAGTAGTCGTTATTCAGAAATCCCCACTCTACCAAATAGCCATCTCAAAACCATAAACAGTACATACATACATTCATTTCTTTGTTTTGTTTTGTTTTTTTTTGGGGGGTAGTGCTTGGTGAAGAGGTACGTTTTCAGCTCGCAGCGGAAGATGGGCAGCGACCCCGCCGTTCCGACCTTTTCCGTGACTTCGTTCCACCAAGCGACGGGGTGGACGGTCGCCGAGAGCAACCCGATCGGAGGGGGCGGTGACCAGGAGATAAGACGGGGACGTCCCATTCACCGCCCGCTAGGCGAGCACCAGGGTCTTGATGCTACCAGGAGCCGGTGAAGGGACATAAGAAGAGGAGTTGTGTCGGAGAATTTGGGTCGGTTGAACACCAGCTGCTTTCTGAATAAGCTCCAGAGGCCTGATGGTCACCGCTGGAGCTCCGGCAGGGAAGGAGTTGCGGTATTCCAGACGATAGATGACTAGAGCCTGGATGGGTATCTGCACCGTATCCTCCGTGAGGAATCTTCCTGATGTTGTGGTCCGCTTTGACGTCCGCTGAGAACGACGGTTGGTCGTCTAGGACCGCACCCAGGTTTCTCGCAGTTGTGGTCGGCCTCGCCACCATGTTATCGATGGTGACGGCCAGGTTTCCATGCGGACAACCTTTCCCTGGGAGAAAGAGCAGCTCAGTCTTGTCTAGGTTGAGCTCCAGGTGGTTAGTCGCCATCCAAGATGTCGGACGGGCGAGCTGTAATTCGGGTTTCCACCTGTGTGTGTGAAAGAGGGAAGGATCGGCTGTGTGTCGTCGGCATAGCGGTGGTGGGAGAAGCCACGGGAGCGAATGACGGACCCGAGCGATGTCGTGTACAGGAAGAAGAGGAGAAGGCCTGAAACTGAACCTTGCAGGATACCGGGATCGTACGCGGCTGGTATTTCCAGTTTCGAAAACAAGTTCACCCAAAGTAACAGAAAAATATGAGGACGCGGCCATCGGTTATCGCTCCGGGGTGCTCGATTGAGAAAAAACACACCAGAAGGTTGATCTGAGACCCCGGGTCGTCCGGACGAGGGCGAACGAGCAGGCGAATTGTTGTCCGTTTCTATTTACGTCCCTGCGATCGACTGAACCGGGTCAGGAAACGGGAAAGGCATCGACCACCTTTGACCAACGATGGTGTCGAGACCGAACGAACCAACGAATGCCGTACCGCTGCTCGGATGTGCACATATTTGCCCCAAATGCATGCGCCGCGCTTGTGTTTTTTTTCTCTTTTATTTGTTTTCTTCTCTGCAGCTCCCCGCGTCTATAATCCCCTTTATTGAAATCCGTGTCACCTGCCGCCTGCGCAGTCCAGCACCCCGAAGCATTAGACGACTGGCAAAGTGACGGGCACTGCAGCGAGGCGAGAGGGAGCGGGGGGGGGGTTCGGAGGCGGCGGGGTAGACAAGACCTGAATGTCTTTCATTTACTTCCGTTTTTTTTGAACGTTTACACAATTCGCCCGGGTTTATTTTATGTGTAAAGTCGACGGCGCGGCGACAAGCGGCTCACCAGCGGCGTCTGCAACAGATAAAGAAGTCGAGCGGTGAAAGCACCCACGTTTTCCGCTGACAGTGGTATCAAATTTCGCCGTGGGCTTGACATCCCCCCGCTGTTAATGGCAGCGCACTGTCGCCAGGGCTGCCAGCGGCGCTGGTCAGGAAGACGGAGTCCTGGTGGGTATGTTTGTTGCCTGTTGCCCCGCAAAAATATTAGCATTTCCTCTCCCTTTAAAGAGCACGGCAACATCAGACCAAGAGTTGTGTTTCCAGAGAGAGAGAGAGAGAGAGATGGCGATGGAGAGGTTGCCCACGCCTCAAGGGAGGTGGAGAGAAGATGAAGCGAGCAGGAGAGAGGAAAGCCAAAGGGGGAGAGGAAGAAGGGAGGATTGAGAAGAGGGAGGCAATTTTGCAAACCTGTGACGCATAAATTATTAACGAACGCCGGGCTAAATGCGTAAACTCTCCCCTCCTCGTTCACGGTCTCGTCTCCATTCTTCACGCTCACCCCCGGCGCGAAGCGGTCACATGCGCCGTTCGCACGTACGTGCGCGCCCGCGCTAAACCCGGCGAGGTGGCACGTGAGGCTCGTAACATGAAGCGGTGCATGTCGGAGGGTGGGGGCGGCGAAGGTGTCGGGCGCAAGGCCGGCGAGAGGAGGAGGACAAAGCCGGGCGGCGAAAGGTGAAGATCCGGAGGATGCGAACGGCGGAACTCGTGTCGAATCCTACGGCGCCCGTTGATCGGAGCGCTGACCTCGCTTTGAATCTGAATTAGCTTGTCCAAATGTGAAATTTCTAAGCGTGAACGTTTTTTTTTTTTTCGGAGGGCGTCTTCCACGCGCCGCCATTTGCTAATCACGAGTGGGTGCTCGGTCTATTTGGCATTCAGTATTCTCTAATCAATTGGCGAGAATGCAGCGACATAACATGGACGTATTTCAATGTGTGTGTGTGTGTGTGTGTGTGTGTGTGTGTGGGAAGGCACTGCTTGAGCGGTCACTCTGCCCCTTAGGCGATGGTGTGTGTTTGGAAGGGAATGGATCCTCCCCCAGGAGTGCAGAGAGGAGATGTGTGTGGACGTCCCTACGACGCTTTCTGCTGCAGTCCGTCCTCCCAGAAAACATCCTGGTACGCGCCGTCCGAACGGGGGGGGAGGCGTTTTTTTGGAAACGACCGTCCGACTCGCCCCCCCGAACGATTTTCTTGCAAACGCGTCTCACCATGACAACAAGCGCGCGTTACGTAAGAATCGACATCACCGCGCGATCCTCTCGCTATCGTGTTAATCCGCTCATTGCGTGAACGCTGTCTCGCGGTGAAGCCAAACCTCTGCTTTGAAATTATATTCACGGTTTTACTTTTTTAAGACGATGTTTTACGTATATGTTGCGTTCACACATGGCGGCTAAGCGGCTAATCTAACTAGCGTGAGATGCTACGTCGAATATCGCCTGTTACCGTAAATATAGCGCTCTTCGTAATGCGGGGAACACTAGTTCCAGCGGAGAAATGGAAATATAATTAAACTCGTAAGGCAATTCATAATTCTTTAACCTGGCCGCGACCTTAAGTGAATGACGGGCATGAATAAACGTGGGTTGAAGCGACGGCGGTCACAGCGATACAACGCTTTTCCACCAGAGATTATCATATGTTAAATACCGGCGAGGTGAAACGGTTCATAAAGACGCTAGAAACGTTAATCATGAGCGCAATTTTCGATTGAATTTTTATTACAGCCTTGTGTTTGATTACGTTTTGGAGTGGAAAAAAAAAAGCCTGTTTTTTGCTTTGGCTCTAATTGGTAATGGCTCATAATTAAAAAGTAAATCATTGCGGCTGATTATTCAAATATAAACATTTTAGAAAAGAGCATTATTTTTGCTTTGCTTGATTTTTTTAAGACCAGCGCTGGTGAAATGCCATTTTCTCCTGTCATGAACTGAACCAAAACAGACTTTTTCCCCGGGGACGTCACAAACCTTTTAATAAAAAAAAAAAAAAAAAAAAGATGAACACTTTTATTAAGTAATTAATAACCTGTAGTTTTGAGACGTGGCCGCGCTCCTGTGAAGGCTCGTCGTCAGACATCATCCGCGCCCGATTCGGCAGCGTCGCATTTTTCAGCGACGCTACCAGAAACGCCGTCTTGACCTTTACGCCTGAGAAAAAAAAAAAACGAAAACTCAGGCACGGGTCAGATGCTCGGGCCGCTCCGCTGCGCTTCGGATACCCTCCTCTGCAGCGCGTGACGTAGCGCATTTTGGAGAAACGGTCGTTTTTTTTCCCCGATGGTTTCCCCCCCAAAAAATAACAATCGCGCTCGTTTTGGCGGAGCCGGAGCCGTCCGGGGTCGTTCGTAATCTGTTTTTCACCCGTCATCCGAGTGGATCACCTATCGCACTGGATGAGCGGTCAATCGACTAGATATCGTCGCCGTCGATTGGCGAAATCTTCCCGAAAGCTACCGCCGACTTTCAGTACGGGCGCTTCGACTCGGTTTCGAAATGATGGAACGGGCTCGAAATGCGGGCCGCTTGCCAATGACGGACCCGCGGTTATCGATGAAGGGTGGCGCCGCGTCCCAGCGTAGTTCACCGACATAATCCGGCGACAATGGCACGAAACTGCTTTTTCAAATAGGAAGGACGTGAATATATCAATACGAGCCGCCGACCACGACGTCGGTGAAGTGCTTCACTCCCACGCCATCTTTTTGTCATCGCGGCTGGAGGCGCGCGAGGCCTCGGCCTCTGCTTCTGCTTCTGCACGGCATGCATAAAACCGCACCCCGATTCAAGCCGTTCTATACGTCCGTCTTTATGAGAAAGACAGAGCGCGGAGAGGTGCGGGTGAAAAGGAAGCTCTACAGTGCGTTGGTGTGACGATTGAAGGCTAATGCTAGACTCGGACCGACCAAAAAATGGAAACTCTTTGCAGAGTCAACAAGATAGCAAGAATCCTTGGGTACCGAATCGAGGTTCCTTTCTGGTATTTCGTACTGGGGTGCAAAACTCCTTGTAAGCACGTCAGCGCTTAGCATTGTGGGACTCCGACAGGGACAACAACGATGCGACGGCGCGGTGACGGCAGCAGGAAGGGGAACAATGCCGGCATGGACTTCTTCTTCGCCTGTATGTGTCGCTCAGCTTTTGCGAATTCGTTGCAAAGATACCGCCAACTTTTGAGCACCTGTGACGTGCAGTCAGGGGAGGCAGGGGAGGCAGGGGAGGCAGTGCCTCACTTGCTGATCTTAGAGAGAAAAAATTGTCAAATTAAAAGAAGGAATTAATCAATAATTAGGATCATTAATTGTGAAACACAGTGGAATTTGCGATGAGAGCGTCCGGCTCGGAGCATGTACAGGTTTTTATAAAAATAAAAATGGACAGTTATTTAAGTTATTAGTTAGTAAGTTATTTACACAGCACGTAGTTATATTCATGATGCTTAAATTATTAAATGGTTATATTTATCAGTGATTTGCACTGTGAGGGTATTTTTCATTTGACCTCAGCAGATTTAGATGGCTGGATTTTCACATTTACCGTTGAAATGCTGAGAAGTGACGTGCGGTGAGGCTGCCGACTGTTGAGCCTCACCGTAGATATGCTCTGCAGTGAGACCGTAATGCCGTCTCTCTGTATGTCCCTATCAAAATGTTTAAACAACTTCGCTATATGAACTACAATTCCACTGTACAGAGTGTTTTTTGTCAACAACCGTTGTGTGTTACTGGTTTCTTGAGCTGAGCCATCATAAAACGGCTACGAAGAGCCACTAAGTGAGGCACGCGGTTCTCCTGCCTCACCAGCCACGAGCCATCGGGGCTCGTCTTTCAAGAAGTCCTCACCCGACGTGCTGCATAGACTTTCATACTTCCTCGGCCCGCGGAGCCTCAAAACACTCCGTCACCTGTGCGACCTTGTTGTTGTGCAACGAGCCCGTCAGAAACAAATTTACGGGACGATCCCCGCGCGTGAGACTTCATGCCTCGACGAGTAATGTTGTATTATTCAAAGCCTTCACGGTTAACTAATGAGATGCTCTGTGTATCCCAGACTGTTAGCGAACATCACCGGGGAGCCTGACCAGAAACACGGGCTTTGTCAGGTGAAAGTGGGTAAATGGCGGGGTTAAATGTGGCTTCCGGTGCTAATCGCCACTGGGACTGCAAACATAACCACCCGCGGTATTTTGTGCAAAAAAAAAAAAAAAAAAAAAAAATCCAGTGTGCGATCTGAAATGCTAACGCTAACAGCGCCGCAGGAAGTGATGCTGCGCTATCGTTGGCTCCCGGCACGGACGTAGCGCCCCTAATAGTTCACTTTGCAAGACGAAAACTGGATTTTTAATAACAGCACAAGGGCACGTGTGCGCTTTTGTATCGTTTATCGTTAAACAGAAAATAGGTATTTAATTCTAGGTTTATAATGCGTAACTTGCATTGTTAATTGTGATAAAAGTATCTAAAAGAATTGAATATATATGAATACTTATTTATATACAAAAATATATAAAAGAAATATGAATGAAAAATCTGTATATTTTGTTCCTTGATCCAAATATTATCATTAATTGAAGAAAAACATCTATGTGCTTGATGATATTAGGATTTCTTTTAATGTCTCTGGAAAGCAACACCTCATTAGGTGTTCCTTGATTTATTTCTTTATTTTTTCACGGACGAGTGTGACAAACACATTGTTCTCGGACTGCGCCTGCAAGTCCCCATGGAGATGATCTCCGAGGATGTTTTTGTCTGTCGGCCGATGTCTCAGATGGTTACGAGGAGCCGCCGGATTTCCAGATCACCCGCGACGACCGGATACGCGTGTCATGGGTCTTTCAGGGCGAAAGTACAGCGCCTGAGACCCCAGTCATGTTTATCACCCCTTTCACCGGTGGTTATTTTGCACCAGAACAGCGTAATGCAATATTTAGGACGGCGGAGCGGCAGCTCAGACAGCTGCTTCGGCGGTGAACGCGGTCGCCTCGGCCCCGGCGGGCCGGCCTACCGAGGCAAATACGTCCCGCTGTGCAGGCCCCGCAGCTGCATGGGGTCTTTGCAGCACGTGCTGACCCTTCCACGACTAGGAAAACAACAGTGTTTAGCCGTCTCGAGCTGTACGGCACCTGCAAATACGCCAGTAGAGACGTCAAACAACAAATAAACCTTTTTCAGAGCGACAAATGAGCGTTTTTTTTTTTTTCAATGTCACAAAAACGCGTTTGTCCGAGCAAAAAAACATCGCGTTGGATTTCTATGTGTCCGAGGGTGTTGTGTGTAGGCCACCCTTTTGTTTTTGTTCTATAAAAAGAGCAAAAATTGGCCCAGGTGAATACAGGACCGTCTCAAAAAATTAGAATATTGTGATAAAGTTCTATATCCTCTGTAATGCAGTTAAAAACAAAAACTACTTTTTCATGATATTCTAATATTTTGAGATAGGATTTTTGAGTTTTCTTAAGATGTAAGCCATAATCAGCAATATTAGAATAATAAATGGCTTGCAATATTTCGGTTGATTTGTAATGAATCCAGAATGTATGACATTTTTGTTTTTGTATTTGCATTACAGAAAGTAAAGAGCTTTATCGCAATATTCTAATTTTTTGAGACAGTTCTGTGTTCACCTGGGCCAATTTTTGCTATTTTTATAGATTTAAAACAAAAACAAAAGGTTAGAAGGTAAAATATTAGAATATCATGAAAAAGTCATTTTTGTTTTTAACTGCATTACAGAGGATATAGAACTTTATCCAGATATTCTAATTTTCCGAGACAGTCCTGTATATGTAGACACATATATGTGTACTGTGTTTATCCACTTCAATTTTGAGTGTAACTCCAAATCCAGACCTCCATGGGTTCATACATTTGGTTCCCATTGCTAATATTTTTGTGATTTTGTTATCAATACATTCAGCTATGTCAAGAATAAAGTATTTAATACGAATATTTCATTCAGTCACATCTAGGATGTGTTATTTTAGTGTTCCTTTTCATTGATATGTATATATATATATGCATATAAATACAGGACTGTCTCAGAAAATTAGAATATTGTGATAAAGTTCTTTATCTTCTGTAATGCAGTTAAAAACAAAAATTACTTTTTCATGATATTCTGATATTTTGAGATAGGATTTTTGAGTTAAGATGTAAGCCATAATCAGCAATATTAAAATAATAAAAGGCTTGCAATATTTCGGTTGATTTGTAATGAATCCAGGATGTATGAAATTTTTGTTTTGTAATAGCATTGTTAATTATGACGCAAGTATATAAAAGAATTAAATATATATACACATGGGATTATTTATATATAAAAATATATAAAAGAAAAATCTCTATATTTTGTTCCTCAATCCAAATATTATCATTAATTGAAGAAAAATGGCATTACAGAAGATAAAGAACTTTATCACAATATTGTAATTTTCGGAGACAGTCCTGTATATGGCGATTGCTGTGCTGTTTGTCAAGCTTTTTTGCAACGTACAATTTTGCACACGTCTTCGGCGGATTAACGGATTCTACGTGAAACGATTGACGCTCCGGTCTGACTTTCACCCTACATGCATCGTCGTCGTCCATTTTGAAAATCATTTGTGAAAAAACAAACAAAAAAAAAAAAAACCCAACGTGTTAGAATTTACATCCACGACGACACGGTTGTGCGAATGACTCGGAGTCGGACGTCTCCGCGCGAGATCGAGCGATCCTCGCGGCCGCGATGAGCGGGATAGATAAAGATTGAACGAAGGAATGCGGTCGCGACCGGTTCCGTGCTTCCTCCGCAGCATCTATCCTGCAACGGATTGACAGGGAAAGCTAGAAAAATGGGCCTGTTGGCGCTTCGGATGTCAAGTTGTTTGCGGACAGACGGCAAAAACGTGTGGATAAATAAGTCGAAAGTATCAAGAACGGGGAGAAGCGATTTCCCACGGAGAGAGAGGAGGTTTCGTCCGCCGTTTTGGAGCGAAGGAAAACGCTATCATCCCGTTTGGACGCGATATCACCTCATGCGTCGTATCTGGATATCTCGGCTCGACAAGGACGAATGCGTCTTAACGCCAGGGCGAGCGCGTCGTGGCTGGAAGGCGAAAACAAAGATCATCCGATCGCGGCGAGGTGTAGATTGACTCCCTCCGCCGTGAAGGGAAAAAAAAAAAAAAATGCACGTCGAGAGATTATTTTTTTTTTTAAAATGTATTTCTAGCAGGGTTTCATTCCTGCACGTTTTGCAACACGATCAGTCGGATGGCGGCGGCGCCAAAGGTGCGCGGCCTGCCCGCAGCCATATGCCGCGCGCACCCTCGAGGTATCGGACATGAATATATATACGGCCGATGTCCTCTTCAAGTATATCCGTTACACGTAGGCACGCTTTACACAAATGCAACGCAGACGCACACACACACACACACACACACGCTCGCACGCACACACCGAGCCCCTGGTTTGTCCCCCTGCCCACTTCCTCTGCAGCCTATGGTGTTTCCGCTGGGGTGAGACAGTGCCAGCTCCCTCCCTCTGCTTCCCAGTGGGGTCCTGCCTCCCAGCATCTGTCAGGGCAGCTGTCTCTCTTCTCTGCACTGCACCACACTATGCCCGGGCCTCCGCGCAGGATTTTTTAGCGACGCACAATCTTACATTAACGCGCACGATAAGCTCGCCGTCGCGTTTTTACGGTGGGAAGATTTGCCTTGAAATAACAAAAAAAAAAGGAAGGAGCGGATGGGCCGGGCGATCGAGGGAAACGCGGGGACTCTTTAAAACAGAGTCAAATAATATTTGTCGAGCAGATCCTGTTAAACAAAACTCATGTAGAACAGATTGAACTCATATTTGTTTAGATAAGTGTATAAACACCCCCTATTGACGGAAAGATGCGCTGGTCCTCCAGCTGAATTTCACAACCATTATTCTCCCTCTGAGCCGCCGTCTCCCACGGAGGGGAAAACAAATGTTTCCGTTATAGGTTTTGCAGGTAATCAAAAGAAATTACGAAAAAAAAAAAAAAAAAAGATCGCTCGGTGTAACAGGAAGCGGGTCGGGATGAGGTTCTCCGCCGTCCACCGGCCTGCTGTTACTCAATTCCATGTGTTATTCATGTGATTAGACCGGGGAAGCGATCGGGGACAAAACAGCCGAAGGGAGGGGGGAAGGGAGGGCCGAACCTGTAGGGCAGGGTGGAAACGGAGGAGGGGAAACTCAGGTCCAGGTGTGCCAGAAGCCTCAGGAAGTGAAAATGCAGGCGCTGAGCTACGCAGGTGCTGGAAAATAATCCCCCCCCCTCCTACGAGGCCTTGCAGAGCGGAGTGAAATATGCGCGGATGTCTGCACATGTTCGGTGTGGGGTGGGTGGGGGTAGGATGGTGGTGTGTGTGTGTGTGTGTGTGTGTGTGTGTGTGTGGTGAGTGGGAAACCAGGTAAGTGCTATCGACAAGCGGTAGGAGGGTCGGCCAATGACGGCGCTCCATGGCTCCGAGGCTGAAAGAAGCCCGGCGTCGACGGGCTCGTCTTTCCACTCCGCCCTGGAAGACGCGCTCCGGGGTAGGACGCTCCTCCGTGCACTCAAACGCAGAACATGTGTGCGTGCACGGACAAAAAACACCGACGTGTCCGCTCCCCCCCCCCCCCGGCCCCCCTCCCCTTGGGGTGGAGGTCCATCCAACACAGATGTAGCCCTGATTAATTGGGCGCAACACGGGGAAGTGGGTCTGGAAACTACCTGGCAATTTCCTGCAGCCTACCCTCCCCCCACTGCCTTCTCAACAACACCCCGCCGCCTTCAACCCCCAGTTACACCCCCCCAACACACACACACACACACACATTTGGATCACGTAAGTCAGCAGGTGGGCTGCCGGGAGGAGTGTCTGCCGTGTGGCGTTGATATTCTGCCTGCGTCCAGCTTGCTGGGCGCCCTACATTGCAGGCACTCCCTCTGGCAATGCTTGCCTTGGCTCTGGGCTGAGAGCTGGAAACGCTGAGAGTCCGCGGGTGCACACGCAGGTACGCGTGCACGGACGGCCCGGCGGAACACGTCGGAGTACCGAAAAAACCGACGGAAGGGCGAGACGGACGGCGAAACGCTTCGACATATTGTATTTACCTCACACTTATTCTGTAAAGCATGTGTGCTACCCAGAGGAGCACAGCGAGGCTTTTTAATGAAAGCACAGGAAGGGGGAAGCAGCTGGTGGCATGTGTTTGAGCCGGGAGGATAAGACCCCTTGCGCTGGGCTCACCGGCCCCTCCTCCCTCTCTCACTTTCCTCATCTCCTAACACCCCCGCTCACCCGCCGCCCCTTCCAACCCCCCCCCCCCCTTCATCCTATCACCCCCTTAGAGAATGAAGTCCTTTGTCCGTTCCACTACTGCCCATCCTGGAGTCGGGCCTGCGCCGGGGAGGGGGGGCCCGCCCGGCCAGCCAGCGCTAGAACCAGAGCAGAACCGAGTTGAGCCCCTCACAGCGCCGGCTGCAGCCGGGCCCCGCGGACCATAACAAGTCCCCAATCAGCTCTAGCCGGGAATGGAAAAAGAAAAATTGAAACAGAACGGAGAGAGACATCATTGGTGGACAATAGCGGAGACGAGAGCGGACGCCGGGAAAGAAAACGGCGGGTTATGTGTCCCGCGTGAGAAGGAAAAACAGCCCCGTCGTAACTCACGCCGCCGCACAGATTTATACACGGATACACACTCACACACCACTATGTATACATTGAAAAAATATATGTGTCCGCCACACGAACAGCAGGCGGTGCGGCACAGGTTGGATCCCGACAGGAAGCTTCTCTTTCGTTGACCTCCTGGTGTCGACGTCGGGTTCCTCCGAGCGAGACGGCGAGCGGTTGGATGTTCCTCCGTAACCCTAACTGACGAATCCGTGCTTTGGGCGCTAGCTAAATGTTTAAAACATAAACAAACGATAACGGCGGCATTGATCAATTATAGATCAATTTGGATCCGGGGTGTGGATTAATGTAGCGTGCATGATGTTACCCATTGAGTAGTGTGTTGTTAAGCGTCCCCGGGGTGTGACTGTGGGGGGGAAATCACCCCCAATATGACACTGCTGAGGAGGTTATGTCAAATCAACCGACCAATTAAAGTTATGTTTTTGTCTGTTTGTCAACGACTGACTCGGTATCCATTACAAGCGGCAATTAGTCTGTAGCGAACGGCCACGGTTCGAACATGCGCCGCACTAATTCTACCGGTGGCGGAGCAGATGGTCACACTGAGACAGACAATATCCAGCTAAAAATTCGGACCGATACCGTCTTTTTCTTTCTCGCCGACGCCGAAAAAATCCATTCCTTTGACCGGTCGAATATGCCGTCGAACGTTCCGCGGACCCAAATCGACAGCGGTACGGCGACTGGAAAACTGAAATCCCGCTCTTTGATATCACGAAAAAAAAATCAACAAATGAAAAAAGGCGCAGCCTGACAAGAAACATCGGCGGAAATCGCTTCACGGGAAGCTGTCGGAACCGGACGCCATTTTGATCCGTCCAAGATTTGTTCCGTCTCAGATGAACCGGGCCGATACCGTCCACACTCGTGATTCCGCCGCAAGCGTCGTGTCGCATATCGCCATTGTTCCAGAGGCGGAACGGAAGCGTGTCTATTTTTGACCCAGGACGCTTCTGTCTGCACGCAGACGGTATCGGGTCAACATAGATGAGTAGATGCTCGATAAGCCGCCGCCTCACTTGGTCGCCGTGTTACCGTACAGCGTGTTGTTAAAAGGTCGTGGTTTTGGTGATACATTTTTATACCGCGACCCCAAAATCCAGTCGATACATTCAGTCATTTGTTTGTTGGTTTTCCTTGAATTATGAGGGTGTCTGAACTGTCATTGGGCGAGTGGTGGGGTTGATCCGGAACGGTCCGTCTCATGGACGCAGAGACGTACAACATTCACTCATTCATTCAAACGTCTTATTTTAGACATAAAACCATTCACTTATTCATCCAAGCATCATTTTTTAGACAAAAAAACATTCACTTATTCATTCAAGCGTATTTTAGACATAAAACTATTGATTTATTCAGTCAAATGTCATATTTTAGACATAAAACCATTCAGTCTTTCATTCAAATGTCATATTTAAGACATTCAACATTCACTCATTCATTAAAGCACCATATTTTAGACACAAAACCATTCACTTATTCATCCAAATATCATATTTTAGACATAAAACCATTCACTTATTCATTCAAATATCATTTAGACATACAACATTCACTCATTCATTCAAATGTCATATTTTAGAATTACAACCATTCACTTATTCATCCAAGCATCATTTTTTAGACAAAAAACATTCACTTATTCATTCAAGCATATTTTAGACATAAAACTATTGATTCATTCAGTTAAACGTCATATTTTAGACATAAAACCATTCAGTCTTTCATTCAAACGTCATATTTAAGACATTCAACATTCACTCATTCATTAAAGCACCATATTTTAGACACAAAACCATTCACTTATTCATCCAAATATCATATTTTAGACATAAAACCATTCACTTATTCATTCAAATATCATTTAGACATACAACATTCACTCATTCATTCAAATGTCATATTTTAGAATTACAACCATTCACTTATTCATCCAAGCATCATTTTTTAGACAAAAAAACATTCACTTATTCATTCAAGCATATTTTAGACATAAAACTATTGATTTATTCAGTCAAACGTCATATTTTAGACATAAAACCATTCAGTCTTTCATTCAAACGTCATATTTAAGACATTCAGCATTCACTCATTCATTAAAGCACCATATTTTAGACACAAAACCATTCACTTATTCATCCAAATATCATATTTTAGACATAAAACCATTCACTTATTCAAATATCATTTAGACATACAACATTCACTCATTCATTCAAATGTCATATTTTAGAATTACAACCATTCACTTATTCATCCAAGCATCATTCTTTAGACAAAAAACATTCACTTATTCATTCAAGCATATTTTAGACATAAAACTATTGATTTATTCAGTTAAACGTCATATTTTAGACATAAAACCATTCAATCTTTCATTCAAACGTCATATTTTAGACATTCAACATTCACTCATTCATTAAAGCATCATATTTTAGACATAAAACCATTCACTTATTCATCCAAACATCATATTTAAGACATAAAACCATTCACTTATTCATCCAAACATCATATTTTAGACATAAAACCATTCGCGTATTCATTCAAACATCATATTTAAGACATTCAACATTCACTCATTCATTAAAGCATCATATTTTAGACATAAAACCATTCACTTATTCATCCAAACATCATATTTTAGACATAAAACCATTCACTTATTCATCCAAACATCATATTTTAGACATTCAACATTCACTCATTCATTAAAGCATCATATTTTAGACATAAAACCATTCACTTATTAATTCAAATGTCACATTTTAGACGTACAACCATTCACTTATTCATTCATTCAAGTATTGTATTTTAGACATAAAACCATTCACTCATTCATTCAAGCGTCCAATTTTAGACGTACAACATTCACTCATTCATTAAAGCATCGTATGTTAGACGTACAACATTCACTCTGTCACTCATACAGAGAGATAAAATGATTCACCCTTCTATTTATAAACGGTATGGAGACACAAAACCATTCACTCCGTCACTCTTGCAAACACACAACCATTCATGTCATGTTCGTTCACTCACAAAACCATTGACTTTCTCACACATATAGTGACATACAACCAGTCCTGTGTGTTTCAGACGTGCATCCGTCACATAGAGACGTGCAACTCTTCATCCTGTCACTCATTTAGACATAAAACCAGTCGCTTCCTCATTTAAAAGTCATATTATACACATACAGTCGTACAAATCAGTCGTAATCAAGCATTTAAAATCATGATAGAACGACCAAAGCGAGAAGCTGGACTTGTCATATTTTTCCCACGATGCTTTCTTCCAATATCATTACCATAAAATATCTAAAAGCTCCGAATTACACGTGGAAATGCTGTGTTTTCGTCTTTATCGCCCCCGCGGGGTTGATGTAGGACGAGAAGTCGTACCGTGGAAGAAACGGGGAGGAACCACGCCCAGCCACAGGTAATCACACGCCAATGAAAACACAGTTAGGAATATTACGCTCCATTTTTTTATCATCCTAAATCTCTCACTCCGGACCTTTGAAATATACGTACCTCTGTCATTATTACGCTTAATATATGAATTCTGGGCTTTGGGGTTTTTAACCCCGAGGATCAAGGGGGAATTCAATTATGTAAGGCCATTAAATTACATTTTATGGCCCATCACATTTTTGTGTCTTAAATTAATTTTACCTCTCTGTCTCTGTCTGTCTCTCCTCCCTCTCTCCTTCACACACACACACACACACACACACACACACACACACACACACACGGGCCGCATTTGAGGTCAGCAGGGGGGGGGGGGGGGGGGGGATTCTCCCAGCTTGTTTGTGGCTCGGTTGATTCAAAAGTAATAAAAGAAAAAAAAAAACAATCTAAATTAACAATACGGGTTATGAAATTAATTGAAAACGGGGGCGTTCGTGTCATTTAGCCGACGTGACGGCCGGGATGAAGTCGACGGGGCGGGAGGGGATGAGGAATATCCAAACTGCCCGTCGCAACGGTGGAAATCTCCATCTCCTCCCACGCGTCTTTACGGCTTATCAGTGACACAAATGTATATTGCGGTGGGAATATGACCGCTATAGGGTCTGTTTACACGCCGCACGCTGCTTATATTGGATGTGAAACGCGTCCGTTTCGCTCCTGCGCGGCCAGAAGGCCTCGCAGCATCTTGTTTTGACGCCGCGACCATGACTGTAGCGGTTCGGCGACAATAAAAAGTCTACCCGCCTGTTATTATGCACTCCAGGATCTAATGATATTTATTCTCGCAAAGTCTCTGAATGATGACTGGCGTCGCTGTAAATAGTTTTTTTTTTCTTTTTGGCGCGCCGGAGTGACGGATCCACGTCGCGGCCAACTTGTGCTGCTGCAAAGAGAAACATCCGCGATTCCTCTAAATGAACTAATCCGTCCGAAATAGTGTAAAATACGTTTCTACATAATGCCTGCGTGAACTTATCTGATGAGCGATCGCCGCACTTATTTGGACCGATCAAAATTGATAGAAGTTGCGGATAAATGAGGAAAAAAAAACAAAATTGTACCAACGTGGAGCTGCTACGCGGTCAAGGAAAGTCTAATAAAGGTCAGGAAACAATGACGTCATAATGAAAACAGCCTTTGACCCTTTGGACGGCTTCACTTCCAGGCGGAGCGGCGGCGCTCCTGCCTCGCGGCGAGAAGGTCCCTCGGATTCCAGCTGGGAAGGTCTTTCTGTGCAGAGCCTCCATGTCCTCCTCGCGTTTCCTCTGGTGTCTGCCAGGCTCCTCCAAACCCGTCCAGGAGGTTCTTCGGAGATCCTTCATTTTCCAGAAATGCATGAATGAGGGAGTGAAAGGATGAATGAGTGTCACGTGAATGAGAGGGTGAACGGTTGCGTGTCTCTTTAATCCGTGTGAATGAATGATTGAGTAAATTGTTGAAAGTCTCTGAGGATGAATGGCTGAATGTCTCTGTACGACATGTGAATGAGTGAGTGAATGGATGAATGTCTCTGTAAAATGTGAATGAGAAGGTGAATGGATGAACGTCGAATAGTCGAAGGTCTCTGTATTCCATGTGAATAAGTTACTGGGGACATTGTTTATGATGTTTTAATGAGAGGATGAATGAATGAATGTCTCTATTCTACATGTGAATGAGAGGATGAATGGATGAATGTCTATGGCGTGTGAATAGGGAGTGCATATCTCTATGTGACTAGAATGAGAGGATGAATGAATGAATGTCATGTGAATGAGAGGGTGAACGGATGCATGTCTCTTTATTTCGTATGAATGAATGATTGAGTAAATTGTTGAAAGTCTCTGAGGATGAATGACCGAATGTCTCTACACGACATGTGAATGAGTGAGTGAATGGATGAACGTCGATGGCGTGGTAATGGGGAGTGAATAGTCGAAGGTCTCTGTATTCCAAATTAATAAGTGACTGAAAACATTGTTGAAGGTCCTTATGATGTTTTAATGAGAGGATGAATAGATGAATGTCACCGTAAAATGTGAATGAGAAGGTGAACGGATGAATGTTGAATAGTCGAAGGTCTCTATATTCCATGTGAATAAGTGACTGAAAACATTGTTTAAGGTCCTTATGATGTTTTAATGAGAGGATGAATGGATGAATGTCTATGTCGTGTGAATGGGGAGCGAAAAGTTGCATGTCTCTATGTGACAAGAATGACAGGATGAATGAATGTCATGTGAATGAGAGGGTGAACAGGTTTAGTGTCTTTTTATTCCGTGTGAATGAATGATTGAGTAAACTGTTGAAAGTCTCTGAGGATGAATGACCGCATGTCTCTACACGACATGTGAATGAGTGAGTGAATGGATGAACGTCGACGGCGTGGTAATGGGGAGTGAATAGTCGAAGGTCTCTATATTCCATGTGAATAAGTGACTGGGAACATTGTTGAAGGTCCTTATGATGTTTTAATGAGAGGATGAATGAATGAATGTCTATGTCGCGTGAATAGGGAGCGAATAGTTGCATGTCTCTATGTGGCTGGAATGAATGAGAGGATGAATGAATGAATGAGTGAATAAGGGAATGGTTGCGTGTCTCTATGACATGTGAACGAGAGGATGAATGGATGAACATCCATGATGTGCGAATGGGGAGTGAATACTTGCACGTCTCTGTATTCCATGTTAACATGTGTGTGAACGGTGTGTGAATGAGAAGGCGAGTAGTTGCATGTCTTTCTATTCCGTGTGAATGAGTGACCCGGGAAGTTGTCGCACGTTTCTATATGTTGTTTGAACGAGAGGACGAACGTCTCTACACTGCATGAGCGTGAAAAGGTGAACGGACGGTAATGGGGAGGGAACGGTTGAAGTTTTTTTATAGCGCGCGTGAACGGCGAGGGACCAGTCGCACGTCTCTTGGTGACGAGAACGAGAGTTGGATGGCGCGCGCACCCTCGGCGGCAAGGGTTTTCTGGTGGACGTCACATTTTACATCTTCTGAGATGTTTACAGTGGCAACAACAAGGAGAAGGCGGCGGCCGCCCGCGGAGAGGAGCCTATGGAGAGAAGAGTTAAAGCGTAACATCTCTGTTTCATCGCGGGGAATATGAGATCACGATATGATGGATGAGCGGGGCGGGAGAGTGGTGTTAAATGTCCCGCAGATACGGAGCAACAGGAAGATTCTTCGGCGCTCCTCGCCGCCATCAAGCAGGAATAAATCAGAGCGGCGAACAGAAAGACGTGGGGCTGCTTTTATTAACAACAGATGGTTGCTGTTTATGTCCCCCCAACTGTGTTTGAGCAATTGTTGGCTAATAAAGTCATTTCCGTGCAGGGATCAATAAAGTTTTTTTTTTTTTTTTTCGGAAGGGGTCGACATGGGTTTCTGCGTAAGTGGTTGCATTTGTCGGTGAAGGCAGAGGTGAGCCCATCCTGCACGCCGATGCTGTTAAAGTCATTTCAATTCATCTTCCAGCAGCTGGAAAGCGTAACGCCGGCCTCCGTGATATTTTTCCCCCCGGAGGATCCCTCGCCGGACTCAACGTTACTGTTTTTTTCCACGTTTCAAACACACAAATAATACGAAATTAAGGATTTCATTAACATTAGCTCCCATTGAGTACGACGTGTGTTTAATCCCCCCGCATGTGTGTATGTGCGTGTGTGTGCGTGAACACGTTTTTTTCTGCCATCGCGCCTCCGTGCAGGCTCTCCGGATCCGATTTTTCGGCGACGTTTGTAACTTGACGCCCCGACACGTTTTTGACTCCCGGGTGAGATCTCCCGCGTGAACCTGAGGTTTTCCCCGCCTCCCCTTTAAAAAAACCAGCCGGTCCTTTCCAGGCCCGTCGGCGAGGGGGGCCATTTTTGAAGTCGCCCTCCCTTCCCTTCCCTTCCCTTCCCCTCCCTCCGCCCCCCCAAACCCGGTTGCGCCCTGACACATCCGGCCAACTCCCACGTGACCGACCGCACGTAGCTTTTTATGAAAGCGGACTGACCACCTCGGAGGCAGCCACCGCGATCATGTGCCTGTGTCATCTATTCCTGGCAACCTCGAATGTTTGATTGGTCACAGATCCAAAAGGGGGGGGGGGGGGGGGGGGGTCGGCCGTGTGACTCAGGTGCCGAGGCTGCCCCCTAGAGACGGGGGGAGTCATGACCGCGGCGGCGACGGCGGACCCCTCTTTACCACGGCTCTTTAGGTCCTTTCACACACTCCCTCTGAATCCCGGCCCTTTTTCTCGCTGATCAGAGCGCGGCAAGGCGACACCATCCACGCATGGCAACGCCACCCCGAGAACCATCTCCTAGCAACGCACGTCCTCTGCCCCAGGAGGAATTTGGAGGTCTCCGCTGTAGTCACACCACGCGTTTCCTGGAGGGAAATCAGCTTTTTTTTTTTTTTCCCCTCATCTCCAACTCCCCTCGCCCGACCCCTCCGTTCCCGACGCCTCCTTCCAGTTCGCTTAGCCGTTTTGGACGCGGACTTTGCAAAAAAAAAAAAAAAAAAGCGCACGAGACCGGATCGGCGTTTTTTTTTTTTTTTTTTTGTTTGTTTTTTTTTCTCACGCCGAGGATCTCACGTGAACTTTTTTTTTTTTTTTTTACCGAACCCCACGCGAGGCGCGGATCCACACGGAAAACACCCGGAACGAATCCTCGCGTCGGCGGGACGCGATCAGAAGAGCCTCTGCTCGGAACTGCTAACATACGTAGATTTCCCGTCTGCCCCCGTCTCCTTCCTCACGGCCTCATCACCACAAACCAATGTTCCCACAGTATTCCCATGACTCTCTGCAACCCCCCCCTCACACACACACTCACACACACACACTCCCCCCTTTCCCCCCCCCTGCAGGTCCCGGACTCCACGGAAAGGCAGGAGGGCTGCTTTTGGCGAGTGGCGAGCCGCTCTAGCCCACCTTCCTCACATCTGAGAACCTCTGTGAAATCCTAATCCCCAGAGCAGGGTGAAGCGCAGGCCCAGCTTGCCTGACCTCTCCGGTTGCCATGGATACAGCGCACTATAAATAAAACAGAGGGGGCTTTTTTTTCACGCAGTTTGGCAGGGCTGTGTGGCCTGCTCACTGGCGGGGCTTATTTTCTCTCTCTCCCTCCCTTGTTCTGTATCTCTTCACACTCATTCCGCTCCCCTTCCACTTCCCTCGATCGCCGAGTTTCCGTCCTCCCTCGCCGTCATGTGCTTCCTCCCCTCCCTCGTCTGCGCCCATTCAATACTTTCATTCATCCGCTCGCAAAAAAAAAAAAAAAAAAAAAAAAACACAAACACCTGCATCAGCGCCGTACCTGTCTGGGGTTGGTAATTCAATTCCGCCGCCATATGGCGCTTCCGCGAGTTACCGGTCAAAGTTTGGAGTCGGTAGCGGTTTGCATCTGTTGAGTGGAAACACGAGGAGGCGTCTCCACGCCGGCCAAGTTGGCCAAAAGAGCTATTTTCTCGGCGGCGGCGGCGGCGAGGCATCGAAAGAGGAACGGGCTGAGTGTGCTTGTGCACTGAATCGGGACCGCGCCGCAGATTTTTGTCTGGCGAGGCAAATCTCGGGAGGCTGGAAAATAATTTGGTCATGGATCCGGGGAGGTTGCCGGGGGAGCGGGAGGCGTGAGGGCGATGTGGAAGAGAGGGTTCGGGGGGCGACCGGTCGGGAGGCTGGGGGGGGGGGGGCCGGGTTTTGACCGTCTCGCTGCGGTGAAAACATGCTTGACACTTCATTCCTTTCCAGTTAATGTGGAGCGAACTGCAGGATGTTAACCCTCTGGCTGCCTCGGGATGCTCGCTCCCCGGAGTTGCACAACAACGCGCCGCTCTCGCAACACTTCCTGTTTTGCACCGGCGGAAAAAAGAGAAACGCGGCGATCCGGGGGCGGGAAAAAAAAAATCCGACGGCCGCGCGCCGGATACCGCCGGTCCGGGGGACTTTTTTTTTTTTTTTTTTTTTTTTTGTCGGAAGAGCGGGTCGCACCTCGCGGCCCCGGCCGCCCTCGTGTGCATTACACAAAAGACCGGCACCGGCAAACATCCACAATGTTGCCTGGGAGACAGAGGTCACATGAGAGGATGAGTCACACAACCCATTACCACCTAGAAACCGACGCCGCTGAGCGGCCTCAGATTTTTTTAGTGCTCCTCGCAGGGTTCGCGCCGTGATTGGTATCCTGCCAGAGCGTGAGTGATCTCCAGATGATGCCCGTGGCATGACAATATCACAAAAAAAAAAAAAAAAAAAAAAAGTGAAGGCCGGAAATGACGCCTCAGCTGGAAGTCACTATCCTCTCCCGGCTGAACGTACAGGTCGGAATCGATGCGAGCCAGAGCGGATCCGCTGCAGGTGTGTGTGTGTGTGTGTGTGTGTGTTCACGGCGCTCTGGAGAGCAGGGAGTTAATGCAGGCAGGGCTGTGGCAGTCCTCCTGCCCCTCAGCCAGATTAATCATGCAGGAGAGACACAGCAGGCCCCCGTTCATTCTGCCTGGGGGTGAAGCTGTGCCCGCATGCTCTCCGTATCACATGGCCCTTGCCCCGGGGGTGTGTGTGTGTGTGTGTGTGTGTGTGTGTGTGTGTTGGGGGGGGGGGGGGGGGGTGCTATTGGTGGTGTGGTGGAACGCCACAGCACGCAGTGTAGCTTTCTTTCTTTCTTCCTTTTCTTTCTTTCTTTCTTTCTTTCTTTTTTTTTCTCCTCCCTCCGCTTCCCCTTTCTGTGGGTGTGAAGCGAGTGAGGCAGAGAGGGGGGGAAAAAAAAAAAAAAGAGGGAGAAACAGACATCCATCTCTCCTGCAAGGAGACAACAACAGCCTCTTTTTATCTCCCATCGGAGGCCCTGACGACAGCGGTGGCCGGGCGCGGTGGATGAAGAGGAGAAGTGTGCGGGGTGGAGGGGATGGAGGGATGGAGGGATGGAGGGATGGAGGGATGGAGGGATGGAGGGATGGAGGAAGGAGGGGGGGGGAAGCTACCGAGGGACTCGCCACAGATATCTCGTGGAAACTGCTCGACGACATCTCTGCACATCAGAGAACAGCCACAGCCATTGTTGTGCTCGCCGGGAGACGGGGGAAGCTACGTGGCGCGTCGTCCTCCGGCACTTCTGATTGGTGCAGCCCGGGCGGCGTCTCCGCACGACGGCACCGGAGAAACCTCGGAGATTCATGTCGGGGTTCTGCGAGGCGTCCTCAAGACCAAATTGTTTACCGTAAATTTCCAGATCAATAGCGGCGTACGCGTAAATGTGTGTGCGCTGAGACGTGGCGTGGCTTCCCTGAGGACAGAGCGTGCTGCCCTTTTGTGCTAAAGAGCATCACACACACACACATATACACACACACACAAACACACACATCTATGTGTGTTTGCACAGCAGCGCCACGATTGCGGTGGCTCTTTTTGAATATACAAATCGACAAGGTGCGCGTTTATCGAGAGTGTCTGAAAAGGCCTCGGCTCGCCGTGAGTGTCAATCGGTAACTGAGTACATTTACTCGATTACATTTAAGTTACACCTGGACTCGCTGCATTTTTATGCTTTCCAAGTGCTTCTCTTGGCTCTCGGTGAAATTCTGTCATTTCTCCTCCGAGTCTGGACGCACGAGCGTTTTTATTTTTCCCTTTTCCGTTCAGGAAGCCAAAAAAACAGCTACGTTGCTGCTTCTTGGAGCGTTCACGTGACATCGCGGGTTCGTCCTCGAACCGGCAGCCCGGTCGCGTCGACGGAGGCTGCAGTCGGCGTCCGAGAGGCGCCGAAAGGGAATCTTCTTTTTCTTTTAATTGCGACGGTTAGCCAGTTATTACACAGTCACTCACCCTGGCGTAATGTATCCCCCGGACCCCCCGGACCCCCCGGAGCCCTCGGACGCTTCCAGGGTTTCATCCCACATATGACCGCGCTTATGGTTTCATTATGACTCCATTGTGATTTTATTAAAACGAGGATTACGATTAGAGTTCTCGTAACCTTTCGTTAGTGTCTCACAAAATAAAAGTCTTATCTGCGAGAAATTATGAAAATATTTCACCCGTTCATTCGTTATCTGTACCGCTTATCCGCCTATCGCAGCTGTGATCGGGCGAGTGGTTCATATATTATGACGCTGCAACACTTTAATGACATAAAACTTTCATTTTCGCATTTACGCCTCATATTTATTTTTTGCAAATAAGATATGTTTTTCTGCAAATGAAAACATGAACCCCGCCTTTCGTCCAATGACGCCCGGAATAGCCTCCGGCATCCCCGCGACCCTGAGTGCAGGATAACCGGTGTAGAAAATGAATGAATAGATTGGAATTAAAAATATTTGAATTGCTTGTGTTTTGCAACAAAAGTATACATACATATACAACATGTACAGTGGAAACTCGTTACTTCGCGATTCAGCTTTCACGCCCTAGTTCGCTGATTTTTTCGTAATTCGGTCATCACAATTTATCCTTCATTAGCGTTTTTTTTTTTTGCAGTGTCTGAATTTTTTTTTCCTGATGAAATAGCCACATTCTAGCCTAAGAAATATCAAAAAAAATCAAAACTAATCAAACTAAAATTCATTAAAATATTAATATTTTGTAATATTAAATTATATCAGTATAAAAAATATCTACATATAATATTGTATTTATAATACTAAATATATTTATATAAAATAAGTAAAATATGAGAACTCCTTTGCTGAACAAAGATATCCAGCATTGCAAACTTTGAGGATTTTTTTTGTAATTCAGTTCTCACGATATGTTGTTCATTAGCGTTTTTTTTTTTTAGCAGTGTTTGAAATTTCTTTTCATGATGCAATTGCTATATTTTAGCCTGATAAAAAAACTATAAAAAGTAGCAAAATTAAACTAAAATTAATTTTATAAAATAAATAAGATATGATATCTCCTTTGCTAAACAAAGATACCTAGCATCGCAATTTTTTTTTTTTTTTTTTGTGTATTTCAGTTCTCATAATTCAGCGTTCTTTAGCAGTTTCTTCCAGTATTTGAATTTTATTTAGGTGATGAAATAGCCATATTCTACCCACAGAAGAAAAGAAAAAAAACAGTAAAAGATGTAGTGTGCTAAAATAAATAAAATGAGATCTCCATTGCTAAACAAAGATATCTAGCATGTGGACTTTGAGGATTTTTATTTGTAATTTGGTTCACGCGATTTAGCATTCTTTAGCTTTTTTTTTTTTTTTTTGCAGTATTTGATTTTTTTTTTTAATGTTGAAATAGCCATATTCTAGCCTAAAGAGAAAAAAAAAACAGTGAGGAATTTAGTAAACATACATATATATACTGCTCAAAAAAATAAAGGGAACACTTGAACAACACAATGTAACTCCAAGTCAATCCCACTTGTGTGAAATCATAGTGTCCACTCAGGAAGCAACACAGATTCATTTGGACTTGTTTTAAGGACATTACATCAAAGTTGGATCAGCCTGGAGTTTGTTTTTACACTTTAATTTTGAGTGTGATTCCTAATCCAGACCTCCATGGGTTGATACAATTGATTTCCATTGATCATTTTTGTGTGATTTTGTTGTCAGCACATTCAACTGTGTAAAGAGCAAAGTATTGCATAAGAATATTTCATTCATTTAGATCTAGGATGTGTTTTTTAAGTGTTCCTTTTATTTTTTTGAGCAGTGTATATATGTATGTACATGCATAACTACACTACCTCTATCGCTGTGCACAAATGTTCATATCCATGTCCAAGTCCAAAGTCCAAATTTGTACTTTTGCTGTGGTGTCATTCAAGTTTGCCTTTTGTTGAGACATTTTTTTTAATTTTTTTTTCATTTTAACAAATTTCCAAGAAGCAGCCAGACGTACGGCGCCACCACGCGCAGACGCCACCTCGCAACTTTAGCAATGATGAAACGGTTAAATTTCACTCTCCGGGGAATCGCACCGGGACCAAAGAGGAGAGTATCTGAGAGCGGTTGTAACGAGCACGGGGGTGGATGCACCCTCCCGGAGTTCAAATCGTATTTTAACACCCGTCCTGGAAGAAGCATCCCGGCCTACATGCTAACATCACGCGTGACATTCGGGTGATAATCAAAGTGTCCCATTTCATATTTACATGCAAAAATGATGAAAGGGATCGGCGGAAACATATTGTTAGCTGCAAAACGTGAAGAAAGAAACAGCCAAGTTAGTTGGTTTAGCTGTATCTGCGGGTGGAAATAAGGATGGCGGTGACACGGGAAGAGAGAAAATGTTTTTATTAATGTAAGACATCAAGTTTCCATGATTGCAAATCTCCGGTTCTCTCCACATATGACAGGACTGTAAAAAAAAAACAACAAAACGCTGATCTCTCCCCGTAGAAAAATGTCAAAATATTATAAAAAAGAAAGAAAACAATGCACAACCACTTGTGTGGAAATTAGTCCGGAGGGGAGAAAAGCTTGGAAGCAAAGGTTTTAAAGAGGATGGTTTTGTAAGAAACTGCGCGGATCTGAAGGGACGAGGCGTTTTTGGCGTCTTCTCAGGGAGGAGCCGGCGAGATAAAGGCGGACCCTCCCGCTCCGCATTCACCAAACAAAAGAAGGGAATTCGAAGCTTTTGCACGGCGGCGTCTCGGGTCAGGTGCGTCGTTGTCGTGTCAAAGAATAAACGAGGGCGAGGTGCGAAGGGGTTTCCGAGAAAATCCCACGCAACATCACGCCTGGCAAAAAAAAAAGAAACTCCGGAGGGGTCAAATAGTTTCGTAAACCGGCGTGTGAAGAATGCGGGAACGGGCGGCCGTGGGTCGTGTCGGAGCGAGGTCGTAGCTTTAGCGAGTCTTCAACAATGTGGGGATTGTCGGCGACGAGCGAGGGGGGGGGGGGGGACATGTGATAGTCATGATCCCCCACCCACCGCCATCTAACCCCCCTCTTTAAAATTCACAAAAACAGTTGCCCTGAAAGGCAAGTGAGATTATTTGTGTGTGTGTGTGTGTGTGTGTGTTTGACCGCAACCCCATTTTTATTTTCATGATAAAAGTGACTTAAAGGCATGTGAGGTTTTTGCTTTTTCCTTTGGTATCCGTTAGCAGTCACGTGCCTCCTGGGCTTTTTTTTTTTTTTTTTTTTGTTTCCCAACAAATGACCAAAAATGACATGATGATAAAGAAGTGAAGCGATATCTGCCTTTTGGGTAGTTTTTACCACAGATAAAAAAAAAAAAAAAATTAGCAAATTAAAAATTAGCCTGAAAATTATTTGGCACTGAAGCGATCTTGTGGCTGGAATGGGTAAATAAAAAATAAAAAATAAAAAATAAAAACAATGATCTTCTTTCGCTTTCCTGAGCCTCCACGGTTCTGGACCGGGGGTCACACGACACGAAGGGAAACTCCGTCGGAGTCTCTTTTGTTTACAGTACGGCCGAGAAAAACAACTACATTCAAGCATTTCCATGACCGCGCTTTGGGAACGACTCCATCCCGGCGGCCATCTTTGTAGTTTTTCCCACCCCTCCTTTGGCCCCGTGAATGGAAGCTGATTCAACATTGTCCGTCGCGGCGCGGCGCTGGGGGCGACACCGCCGCATTACCTGACAGAAGGCGTGGCCGTCCCGCGCAAATGGCCGGGCTTAGTGGGGAGCGGCGGCTTGACCCCGCGGGCGGCGGGCGGCGGCGGGCTAGCAGCGTTGTCTTGACTGAAGGTTTTCATTAGCTGAGCCACCCTGCCGCGGCCCGCGCACGCCGGCGCCGCCCCCGACGACCTGGCCTCTTCTGGCGCCGCCTTGACAGACGCCGCCGATGCAACAGTAGCTGAAAGGACAGAGGAAGATGTTTCACTGTTTTTATCCACTGAAATATAAATATTAGCATCTGCAAATAGCGTCTTTCTTCTGCTGATACTCATCGGGTTGAACTCCTCTTCAGAGGATAATGTTGCGCTCTATGATACTCCGTTTTAATAGTCCGTTTATCATGTTTTATTTTCTCTTAAAAATTCGCAATCCGCTTTGCGTGCGCAGCCCCGTATGACTCGTATTGAACAAATAAATGATAATATGATGCATTATTGGGGTTATTAATCCACCCGAGGTATGCGCTGCGTTGCCGCCGTGGCAGCGACCGTTAAAATACAACATGCTATGATAATATGACACAGTGTAGTGTGCACAGTGAGCACTTTTAATTTTGGCTATTTTATGGTGATTTACAGCCACTACAGCGTCAGGCCAAGAGTAGTACTTCCACGCTTACAACGAAAGTACTATATTCGGCACAGAAATCAGGGTTTGGTGTTTTTTTTCCGCACAAAATCCGATGATTGGAAACTACAATTAACCTTTTTCGGTGTATTTCTACCCCGCTTATCCTCCAGTCTATTGGACCAGAGGCAGGAGAGGCTGTGCCTCACTTGCCAATCTAGGAAAGAAAAAATGTCAAATGAAAAGAATTAAGTGGTTATATTTATCAGTGATTTGCACTATGAAGCTATTTTTCATTCAACTTCACAGGTTTTAGATTGTTTTTTATTCAAAATGGCTGGATTTTCACATTTACCGTTCAAATACTGAGAAGAGACGTGCGGTGAGGCTGCCGACCGTTGAGCCTCACCGTAGATATGCTCTGCATTGAGACTGTATCGCTGTCTCTCTGTATGTCGCTATTAAAATGTTTGAACACTTTTGCTATATTGCTATATTCCTGTATAATTCTGAAATATTGAGTGACATTTTTGAACTTACATTTTATACTTTTTTAATTTTTTGCATGTGTTTTTAGCTTGTCTTGTCCTTGTATGTCTTGCTGCTGCAGCAAAACAGCTTCCCAAGCACGGGATCATCCAAGTACATCTCATCTCACTGTCTCATATATATATATATAAAAACTACATTTCCATTTGTCAACAACCGCATGTGTGTTTGTAGTTTCTTGTGCCAAGCGAACATAAAACGGCTGCCAAGAGCCACCAAGTGAGGCACGCCGTTCTCCTGCCTCATGATCGGGGGCGCTCATGATTCCAGGCATTCTTCTTGCGAGTCCTCAGCTGTAGAATACATGACTCACCAGCCGTGAGCCTCACCTGCACGTCACGTCGCCCATTCACAAGTCACATAGACACAATCGTTCACCCTCTCATGCACACGTCATATTGAGAAGCGCAATCGTTCACTCTTTGATGCACATGTCATAGAGACGTACAACCGTTCACTCTTTCATTTATATGAAAGAGACACGCCACCACCTACTCACTCATGCACGCGTCATATAGAGACAAACTTCACCCTCTCATGCACGCGTCAAAGAGCGCTGGGGTGTCAAACGCATTTTTACAGAGGGCCACATCAGCAGAGCGATTGCCCTCAAAGGGCCACCTGTAGCGGTCACAGTAAAAATGTAACTTAATGCAATAAAATAAAATGAAATAAAGTAATAATAATAATAATAATAATAATAATAATGAACACTGGTAATGATAATATGATAATATGATAAACAAACATCAACTATTATTTAATAATAAATAAAGAATAATCATAATAATGATGATAATCTAATAATAATAATAATAATAATAAACGATATTATAATGATAATAATATAATAAATAAACATCAGTGATAATAATAATAATAATAAAAATGATAAAAATGATAATAATAATAATAATAATAATAATAATAATAAAAATGAACACCGGTAATGATAATAATAATAATATGATAAACAAACATCAAATATTATTTAATAATAAATAAAGAATAATAATAATAATGATGATAATCTAATAATAATAATAATAATAATAATAATAATAATAATGATAATAATAAACGATATTATAATGATAATAATATAATAAATAAACATCATTGATAATAATAATAATGATGATAATAATAATAATAATAATAATAATAATAATAATAATAATAATAATAATAATAAAAAGAAGAAGAAGAAGAAACAGAGGAAGAAGAAACAATAAAACTAATAAACAACAATACTATAATAATGATATAAAAAATAAACATTGATAATAATACTGACAATAATAATCTAATAATAATAATAAATAAAGAACAATAATAATGATAATCATAATAATAATAATAATAATAATGATAATAATAATAATAATAATAATAATAATAATAATAATAATAATAATAATAATAATAATAATAATAATAATACAATAAATGTAAATACTCCTTAATGTTAAATAACTCTGAATATATTACTTAATTTATTTATTCAAATCCAAAATGTTACATACGCGTTCCCATCTTTTTTGAAACGCCCTTCTATCTGCATCAACTTTTCTCCTCCTGTACATTTAGGGATCATTTGTCTTCCTCAATGCCACTTGTTGAAAGTCCCATTGGTGTGGATACACTGCGATCTAATGGCGAGACGCCGTCACTTGGCGGGAAACATGATCGGCTTGAATTGTGGGAAACGTAGTTCCTGGTCAATGCGCGTGTTTCTCCTTCTTCTTTACGTCAACATTTTGGAGCTTTCGAGACGCGCCGGCGTGACGGGCCACATTCGGCCCGCGGGCCTTGAGTTTGACACGTGTCATGGAGACATTCAAACATTCAGTCACACCTCATACAGCGACACGCGAGCGTTCACCCTCTCATCCACGCGTCTCCGAAGTCGACGACAAACCCGGAGGAACCCGGAGAACATGGAGTCTCCACACGGAAAGGCCCCCCGGGGGGGTCCGACCGGGGAAACTTCTCGCCGCGAGGCGGAAGCACCGGCCACTTTTGGGTGGATTATTTAGAAACATGAGAAGAGGAAAGCGAGGCGGTCAGACGGCGATAACACCTCCGCCGCCTCGCAGCTCGCCGTCGTCAAAGGCAACGCTTCTCCCTGCGACACTTTAACGCTCCCCCCCCCCTCCTCCCCAAATCCTGGCTCCCCTCCATCTCCTCCTCTTTCGCCGCTCCCTCCTTCCCTCCTTCTCATGCGCCTCCCTTTTTCGCCATTCTGGCTGAGCAGAGGTCATCTTCGGTGGAAGTGTTGCAGGGACACAGCTGGGTGTAGTTGGTGTGTGCGTGCATGTGTGTGTGTGTGTGAGCACGCTCGCCGACGTACTGTGTTTAGAGGAGGGAGTAATTGAGGGAGGAATGGAGGGATGGAGGGAGGGATGGAGGGATGGAGGGAGGGAGGGAGGGAGGGAGGGAGGGCCACGGGGACGGCAATGGAGAGCAGACAGACGCTGCTCAGACACCAGAAGGCTTGAGGAGCCACATATTTTTAGCGTCATCCCCGGGGGACGGAGATATGTGAGAGCGCCGACGTGCACGTCCGCAGACGCACGCACGTGCACGCACGCACGCACGCGGGCGGGCACGCAAAAAACGAGGCGAAAAAACACGCGCAGGCGTAGACACCGTTTGGCGTCGTTGGGTTTTAGGAGACACACACACGTAGACGCACACATGCTGTGCGCACACGTGCACGCGCGCACACACAGGGACGGACGTTCTCACGTTACATTCGGGGGTGGGGGTGGGGGAAGGTGGGTGGTGGTGGTGGCGGCGGAGGGGGGGTGGGCTGCAAGCACACACACACACACACACACACACAAGCACCTTCACACAGCCCTCCCGCTCATGGATTCAGTCACGCATGCGACCAATCTCTGACTAACACTACGGCACGGCACAGAGTCACACGCACACACACACACACACACACACACACACACACACACACACACACCAGGATACAGCCCAAACCACACAGTCACTCCCGGGGCCGGAGAACCTTTAAAGCTCTCCGTGTCTTCCAGCCATGAAAGAGACTTTAAGTAGCTTTTAAGGTTTGCTTATTGTTTATTGTTGTTTACTCCGCGTCCGTCCGTCCGTCCGTCCGTCCGGTCCCTCCTCCCGCCGCGGCGCCGCCGCCGCCGCCCTCCACCTTCCCCTTCATCCGCCGCTCCTCCCGCCTCGCCCTGCCTTCCTCTGACCCCTGACCCGCAGTTCCTGTGTTAATGTCCTCTCGCCGCGCTGCGTGGGCTTGCCTCTGATTGTCTCGTTGTGTTGTGTGGTCACCACGGAAACCTTGGATAGGCTCCAGCAATTGAGGCTGACACACATTCAGGCGTGCAATGAGCACACACACACACACACACACACAGAGGCGCACACACACACACACACCCCGACAGACGCAGACGCGCACACACACACACACACACGCGGTCAGAGTGTGTTTTTGAGCTCAGAGCTTTGGTGCGAGTCTGAGCGGAATACTTAATAGGGAGACGGAGAGATAGAGAGGGACGGCGAGGGAGAATTGGCGTTATGGGCACGAACTGTGCGGAAAAAAAAAAGTGCGTTTACGTTGCCGTCCAAAGGCTAATTACTCCTTTGCTGTTATTTTCTCCCGTTTGAGATTTTGTTTTTTTTGTCCGCACACACAATTAGCATATCACTTATGCACAAGGTCATTTGGCGCGCTCCTAATGAAGCCATTTTTCAGTTTTAGCCGCCGCGGCCGGGCTCCGCCGGGCGGTATATCATCCGGTAGCGTGACGCCGAGCCTACCCCTGCAAACAACCTGCCTCAACACACCCAAAAAATGCTCCGACCCCCCCACTCCACCCCCACACACACACACACACCCACCCACCCGGCAGCTGCTCTCTGAGCTCGGTCAGCAGAAACAGCCGTCGCAGCTACCTGCGAAAAACACCTATTAAAATGAAAGCAGATATCTGCATTAAATCCCCCCCCCACCTCCTCGCAGATTGATTAATCTCCCATTTGGGCTTCCAGCGGCCACTCCTCAGATCTCAGCCTCGCTCGTAAACGGGCAGGAAGGACAAAGAAGCGAGGGTTGCGCGCCTGTGTGTGTGTGTGTGTGTGTGTGTGTGTGTGTGGTAGTGGGGCGGAGGGGGTGTCAGTGACCAGGCTAGCACAAAAATTAAAGACCAATCTATCTCTTTAAAGACCTCCTCGTCTCCGGCAGAAAGAGAGGAGGGGTGTCGGGAGGGTGGAGGGTTGGGTGGGGGGCAGAAGTGGGGCAGAGGGCAGAATTCCCGAGCAGCACGTCTGCGGCCTGAAGGGCAGGGAAGAGAGGAGGTGTGTGTGTGTGTGTGTGTGTGTTTGGAAGGGGGGGGGTGCCCTCCCGTGTGGGGGCTGGGGCCCCTGTCACTTATCAGCTCTGGCTGAGCGTCGCCCAGGGCTAGAGTCGGGAAGCAGCCCTGGAATGTGTGTCCTTCCCTCTGAAGGTGAAGAGAGAGGAGAGGAAAGCCGGCGGACAGACAGAGGAGGGTTTATAAACACGGACACACACACAAACACACGTACACACTCGCGCGCCGGCAGCTGTTGATACACTCGCGCGCTCACGCACATCTGCTCGAATCGGAACACACGCGGAAAAACAAAAAAAAACAAAAAAACTTCTGCATATTTCGCCCGCGCGCTCTCTCCGACGGCTATTTCGGCCTTTCGGGTCCATTTCTATGCAGATGACGCTCCGCTTTGGAAAAACAAAGAGTCCGTAGCGGCGGTCCATCCTGTCCGGCTCGTCCGGTCGTTTTTAAGATAAGAGAGAGGAGGTTTCTCGCAAGGCTTCGGCCCCCCCGGGGGGGGGAAGCGGAGGAGCGGACGGAAAAAAAATTGGCTGAGGTTTGAAGCCCGGCATCATATGAAGTGCAACCCTTTGTGAAATCAACACATTTCGGCTTGTGGCCTCGTCAGATGATTTCGCCGGAGCCGTGACCCGCCTCAAACCAGTTTTCACCTCGACGTATTAACCCACACACACACACACGCGCGCACACTTTTTCCCTAGGAATCCTTTTTCGCCACTTTCCTTCAAAAAACCCTTCAGGTGATAGAAAGGGAAATGGGAAAAAGGTACCTTTTTAACTGGATTTGAATTCGATGCTAATCTTTAAATAATGAAAACGGTCCGAGGCGCTCATCCCCTCCAAATTAAAAAAAAAAAAAAAAAAAAAGCATTAACGCGGGACGGGGGTGCGGGTCGACCACGTGGAAACGCAGCGCGCGGGTTCTCCGGACGCACGTGGCTCTCATCAAGGAAAGGTGAGGAAGAATTTCCCCGGACGCTCTCCGAGGAGCCCTTTCTTCCTGCCAGGGACGCGGCGGGGAGTTCACGGGTATTAAGAGCGCCGACGCCGACGCCTATCGAGATTCCCGCCGCGGAAACACGAGGGAAGAACGGCACGCTTTTCATTTAAAGATCAGTTTCAGCCTGGCGCCCCCTCCTTGTTCAATAACGGAATAGTTTTGGGCGTTTTCTAGAAATGTCAGGGGCCGCTTTTACTCGCAAACGCATCGCTTTCAAGAACGTGTTTGTTGTCACAGCGCGCTAAATGATATCATATGTACCGGCGGGAGGGAGGGGGCTCTTCGGAGGTCCACGCAAATACCCGGTGTTTGTTTTTGTTTTCCCTCCGATTGATAAGCTGATATCGTCGTGGTTACGACCGGCCCGGCGTCCAAAGACGGAAACCCTTCGGGGTTTTTAAAATGAGGGGATTCGTCCGTCGGCGCCGGATCCGGATGCGGCGTTGCGGCGGAGCTGCCGCCGCCGCCATATTTTCAGTTTATCGTGTCCCGCCGGGTTCGGGAAATGATTTGATTTGGCGGGCGCCGGGTCACGCTGTAATATTCTTGGATTCCTCAGCGTTCTGGATCCCTTCCGTCGGCCCCGGGTCACGGCGGCGGGATAATCGAGTTCATCTTGTGCAGTCGCCGCGTGCGTCGTTCCCCCCCTTTCCCTCCCTCCCTCCCTTCCTCGACGCCTCCCTCCTCTCCGGGACACTGGAATCCTTGTCATTAACCGCATTCGCAAGAAAACAGCTGAGGCATGAACCCTCGTCGGCCTCCTCGTCCCCTCGGAACGAGCTTCCTGCCATTGTCAAGGACAGACACTCTGTCAGTGTTTTCCGTCCCGAGTCGAGACGCATTTATCCCGACCGCCCCGGCTCCCGCCGCACCAGCTGTTCCTCTCCCTTCCCTTTCCTCCCGCCGTACGCCGGGCTGTTATTCATGGCGGGCCTGGCACCGAGCTCGGTGAATCACCCCCGCCTCAGGTCTCCCCTCCGCCCGGATTTTCATCGTTCTTTATTTAACGCCGTTGTTTTTGACCCGTCTGATTATAAACGAACTCCTAAATCCACCTCTCTGGACGCGAAGCGGCAGCACCCCCGCCTCCGAGGCGAGGAAAAGCAATGGCGTTCCGCGTCGGGTCCGGTCTGGTTCTGCCAGAGTCTGCGAACACGGTTTCACAAATATTTCCAGGAATTGTCTCTCCGGGTGAGACTTCCCGCTTTTTGCAGAAATCCGCAAGAGGCTGCGGGGATTCGCTGGAAC
Organism: Fistularia commersonii; assembly: GCF_037954325.1. Lineage (NCBI taxonomy): Eukaryota > Metazoa > Chordata > Actinopteri > Syngnathiformes > Fistulariidae > Fistularia > Fistularia commersonii. The sequence continues at coordinate 2,512,870 of NC_141312.1, forward strand.
GGCGGATGGGGTTCTGGGGAGGAGGAGACGGGGTGTTTTTTTTTTTTCCGCCGTCGTTAAAAACAAAATCCTAGAAAGACCGCGGGCTAAACGATAGTCGCAGGTGAATTACGAATGTTGTGTTGACGTGAGAGTTTCCGGGAGCGCGGCGGCGTGTGTGTGTGTGTGTGTGTGTGTGTGTGTGGGGGTCCTCCTGTTGTAGGACGCGCATTTTTCCAGCAGAGGGACTTCATGGAGATGGAGGTTTTTTTTTTTTTTTTCTCCGAGCGGACGTTATTCCTCAGTATCATCATTTCCCACTGGATGGTGCTAACTCCGCTTCTGCACTGCATGAGCAGCTCGCAGAGCGGGGAGGAGGTTTGTCTGCACAAACGGTGCCGTGCAGACGGGGCATTTCGGGCGGCGCGGGTGGAATAAAAATAAAATAATGATTTTCACAAGATCACCTTATTGGCCCTTAAGGCAAAAAAAAATGCAATTTATATGCAAACTTAAAGTTTACTGCCGCAACATAATACTAGTCTCCGTTCAGAGTTTAAAGGTGTAGCGCTCATTTCTTTTCTGTTTTACTTTTACTATTAAATGTTTGTTTACGAATTCAACCCATGTTTTACGCGTCTGCTCGTATATGTGCGGACCGAAAACCGTAAATGGCGACGCCGTGAAGATATTTGGTGAGGCCGACGTAACGCGTGTTCTTCCTGGTGAGCGGTTGGCAGGCTGGAAACGTGAACCTAGCACATTAGCATTAGGGCTAATGGTTGGGAGGCTGAAAACGTGAACCTAGCACGTTAACATTACAGCTAATGGTTGGCAGGCTGGAATGGTTGGCAGGCTGGAAACATGAACCTAGCACGTTAGCATCATGGCTAATGGTTGGCAGGCTGGAAACGTTAACCTAGCACGTTAACATTACGGCTCATGGTTGGGAGTCTGGAAACGTGAACCTAGCATGTTAGCATTACGGCTAATGGTTGGGAGGCTGGAAACGTGAACCTAGCACGTTAACATTACAGCTAATGGTTGGCAGGCTGGAAATATGAACCTAGCACATTAGCATCACGGCTAATGGTTAGAAGGCTGGAAACTTGAACCAAGTACGTTAGCATTACGGCCAACGGTTGGGAGGCTGGAAACATGAACCTAGCACGTTAGCATCACGGCTAATGGGTACGAGACTCCTACTTCCTTGTTATTGTGTAACCAGTTGGCATAATGGGCTTGAAAGGAAAACGCAGTCTATGGAAAACAACAGGAGGCGTTTTGGGGTGTGAGATTTACAGGCGCTTTGATAAAACAACATTTAATTTTAATGTTTCACGTCACTCGTCTTTAGAGGGCTCCCTCAGGCCTCATGTTTCGGGAATACGGTACCGTCAGCGCCTCATTCTACGCGTGGATACCAGTTACTGGACCGAAAGACGTGATTTTGCGAGTCTACATCTCGCAAACATTCAATAAAAATGATAGATTAGCGTTCAAAAAGACCACCTCTGCCGCCCGTCGGCCCGTCCCCGTCCCCTCGGTCCGATCCGGGTCAGAACGTCAATCAATCCGACGCGTTTATCCGACACTTGAACCCTCCGCGAGGCGCTCCGCGGAGCAGGTGTGCGCAGACGTTGTCGTCCCGCCGCAAAAATCCAAGTCGCATAAGCTATTTTCCCCTCTCGCCTGGCCCTCGCTCCACTTTGCCACTCCATAAAGATTCCAGCGAGCTGAGGCACTGTTTGGCGAGCACATTGGGGTTTGAGGGAATAAATCCTTCCCGCTGCAGCACAGGGAAGCCTATCTAGTAAGAACTCCATTCAGGCGGCTTGTGTTCAGCGCTCCGCAGCCATTATTACTCTCCAAGACGAGGCGGCGGAAAAGGGTTCTCTTGTTGGCTCAGTGGCTTGTGGTGATTGTCACGTAAGCTAGCTGGAATGCTCAGAGCTCAATTTCCACCCAGATTCTGAGTTTCCCATCACCCAGCGCTGCGGAGAATCAAAACAGGAACTTATTGATATCTCCGGGGCCGGGTGACGGAGGGACGAACGGAAGGATATTTACGTTTCAAGGCCTTTTACACGCGTTATAAGGGATACATATATTTAGCCGTAGCAGCGCTGATTTGATCGGGTGATCTATCTTGAAAACGTGAGTTCAACATTACGACGGTTGTGTTTTTTAGCAAGTGATTTTAGGCTGATTTATTGATATAATAGATATAATGATTTAGGCATTTTGAGAGTATTTCATTAACCCTCATATTATGTTAAGGGTCAATTTGACCCATTGGGTCAATGGGTGAAATGGGTCAAATTGACCCTTAACATAATATGAGGGTTAAATAATTATGTGATTTTTTTTTTAGATTTTTCAGATTTTTATGTCATCGCTTGTATACATTTTTCAATTTCAATTTTTATTTTTACATTTTATTTATTTATTTTCAAATCTATCATGTATTCATTACCCATTTTCATTCATAATTTCCTTTATTTTTAATTTGCTTATTGATTTCTCACAGAAAAAAAAAAAAAAAAAAAAATCAACCAAACATTTTAATAAAATAGCACACGCCGTAATATGATTTAGACGGTAAAAATCACTACGGAAAGCATCACAGGTGGGGGATATTTGATATATATCTGATGAGTGCCGAGGCCCCAGACTTTCACTTCATTCACAATGACCTCAGACGTCATTAATACTGTTTGTGTGTCTCTCTTGACTGCTGGCAACTAAAGACTGTCAGGACGTGACGAACGAGCCGCTTTAATGGACGTAGAAGACATTACTTCAGCAAGTCATGTGCATTTTCTTTTATGTAAGATAGCCGGTGTTTTATGACTTCATTCATTTTACGAGTATGAAGTGTGTGACTTCAACAACGCGGACGCTTCTATTAGAGCAGTCGATACGAGGATATTATGAAGCGGGACGTGCGAGGGGGCGCTCCCCGCCAGACGCCACACATGTTGTTCTTTTTAAATATATTCTTAGCTTTGTGACGTGATCTCGTCTCGCCGCGCAACGCCGGTCGCTCGCGAGTCGGCGTGGCGTCAGCTAGCCGCTTCGCACGCGAGGTCTTCGCCGGGACTCCAACGCGAATCCCTCACCTGGACCTTGAACGTTACGATCAGACGTACGGACCGGCGTCTAGCGTGGCGCCGCTTTAAAAACGACTTAAATTCATAAGGTCGCGCCAAACCTGCTGTAAACAGGAAGCAGATTTATAGGACGCGCTAGAATTGACGTGCTATCCCTCGGTGGACTTTCGAAGGAGACACGACAAAATACTTCAACGCTCCTCGGCTCGGATTCGCGCAAACGGCATCGGGGACTTGGACTCCGGACGGGCTTTTCCGAGGAGGTTATCTTATCAAACCCGCCCTGTGCAGATACGCCGTTAATTGCAAAATAGTTGAGAAGACAGGAAAGAATGGCAGGGACCGGGAGATCCGTCCGGATGCCGAATAACGGTACTTTTTTTGCAAAATGAAAAGATCTGCAGCATCCCCGACACATGTGGCCCGGATCCTCAAACCCCGCTCGCTACGCTAACGCTAACGCTAACTTACGTTTACACCCTCGCTCCCTTACCATCCCTTTCTTGTTACTTGAATCATCGAAAATATACACTGCTCAAAAAAACATAAAGGGAACACTAAAATAACACATTCTTATGTCAATGGATGAAAAAGTCTTATTAAATATGTTGTTCTTTACACAGTTGAATGTGCTGATAACATTAGCACACAAAAATGATGCGCTAAAAAACACAAATGTCCCCTTTATTTTTTGGAGTAGCGATATATAACGCGCCCTCACGTGCGCTCACCTTTCTCATCCTTGACCTTCTCGGGCTGCGTGGAGGGCGAGGCCCCCCGTTTGGGCGACGTCGTTTCGCCGTCCGCTTTCCCCGTGGCGTCGAGCGGCGGGGAAGAGGCGGCGCCCGTCTGCCTCAGGTTGGCGTAGCTGGGCCTGGTGTTGACGGGGCCCGGCGTGGCTTTCGCGAAAGCCGGTCTCACGCTGACGGGGCTCGTCCTCGCGGGAGGCCTGGAGCAGACGGGCGGCTGCGGGATCGACTTCTCCTCGGCGGCGGCGGCGGCGGCGGCAGACGTGGCGTCCGTCTGCGGAGGGAAGAGTGACAAAAGACGACAGACGAGAAAGATGGGTGTTGACAGCTATCCCAGATACAGTGGAATTACTGTCATGTTTGATTAAATCACCGGATTCGCCAAATTACGGTTCTCCGGCGGCCGCGGTGCACAGCGATGAAGCAAACACAACTATGACCGCTGATTAAGAGTTTAAGGATGTGTGGAGAGAAAATTATAAGGTGACTTGGAAATCAAGCTGCCTCACTAATCTTCCTTGATGATCTCACGCCTTCTTAATCAACAATCCCCCCCCGCCGCCACCGCCGCCGCCGCCGCCGCCACCAGACGGATTCTTCGCCTCTCCGAACCTGGCGCCTCTGCCACATCTGCAACGCTCGGCCCGCGATAAATCACTCTATCTCCGAAATCACCGCTCGGACGCTCGGACGCTCGGATGCTCGGTCGCCGCGCGAGGAGGCCCGCGTCCGGTTCGGGTATTAAAACACGAGGTGGACGTTTCCTTCCTTCCCGTGGCAACGGATGGGGAGAAAAAAAAAAAAAAGGAAAAACGAGCGTGGAGGACGGCTCGCTCGCCCGCCCGCTCGCCCAATCCCCGGGAGACTTTCCCACAATCCCATCCATCTGCGACTGACGCATTCCCTATCTCCGGCGTTTTAATTCCCCGATCAAGTTCATCAACCATCTGTTCTAGGGCAATCCAAAAAATCCTGCTTTGCCTCTGTGATTCAGCTGATCTCACCGCGTGCGTGCGCGGGCGTGTGTGTGTGTCACCTGCACACACACACATAAATACAAAAAGAAAATGAGAGCGAAGGGAAAGGAAGGGTGGGGTGGGGGGGGGGGGTGTATGGCGAGCGTATTCCCCAGACAACCCGAGGCTGGAAACGGGGATGAAGTCGGGGGTTGGGTGGGGGTGGGCGTGGGGGGGCCTGGGGGGGCCGGGCGGCTCTTTTCAGCTGTTCCCGTGGAGAACTGCGAGGGGTGCGGCAGCTCAAACAAGCCGGAGCACAGAAAAGGGAGAATACTGGAAGCGGGAGGGAGGAGGGGAGGGGATGATATGCAGCGAGGCTGGGAGCGAGGGGACAGCTGGCCTAACCACATTTCCTGTTACTCACAGGGAGCAGGAAAAAAAAAAAAAAAAAAAGGAAAACACACACACACACACACACACACATATGGAGACCTTTCAAAGCTGCTTATTTAAAATATCACTCAGATGACACGGGAAGTTAAATTGCCCCTCACTTAACAATCCGCCTACTTAGAGCGGCAAATGTGTTTTCTAAAATCACTTTAGGCCCCCAAGTACCTTCTCTGGCGCTGAGGAAGATGAATGCTCGCTCACTGACACCTGTGGGTTCAACGCAGACATTACACAAGTGTTAGACGCCGGCTGTGACGCAGGCCCGGAGCACGCCGGGTAAAAGGTGCAGTTGCGTCGACTCACCGTCAGAGGGAGCGCGGCGCTCGCCGCCTCGCTCTTCCCCTGCCGGGAGAAACAGTGCCATGTTAGATTTTGGACCACGTGGCCCGGTTGAACTTTTTTTTTTTTTCTCGGTGAGCTCGGCGCTCGGAGGGCCGGAAAAAAAAAAAAAAAAAAAAAAGGGGTTTAACATCGCGCGTGAAAAATCACATTCCGCGCGTTAACATTCGGCAACGTGACGGGCGAGCCACGCGCAATGATGCGTTGGAGAGACGCCGCCGCCGCCGCCGCCGGGGCCGGATGAGACCCTCGCTCGCTCTTGCTCGGTGTGTGCGACGTTGCCATGACGACTTAGAAAATCTCCTTTGAAGATAGTGTGAAAAAGAAGCACACACACACACACACACACGGTTGACACCTCCGACTCCAAAATCAACAGCTCTCTCGCCGCCAACTGCAACAAAACACGCGCCCGAAAATATCAGCGGCCTGGAAGGGATCCACGGCGGGGGCCCGCCGGGGGCCCGCGGGGGCCGCCGGGGCCGCCGGGACGCTGAATGCACTTTAGATTCACAGAGCGGGAGATTTACACCAACTCACCCGGCAACAGGTGACACCAGGAGAAGCTCGCGATTGTAAATCCACGTACGATTATACATCACAGAACCGTTTCTTCTTCTTCTACTTTTCCCTTCAGCGGACCTTCTCTCCAAAACATCTACCTCTGATGGACTTCCTGATCCTCTCCATCCAGGTCGCTCCCAAAGAGAACCTCAACATCTTCATCTGCGCTTTCGGTCGCTGTCGCTATTTCTCGTCCGCCTTTCCTTTCATTCTAGCCTGATATTTTTCTATCTCGTCTTCTATCTGACACTTTTCTCCACCCATCCCGACCTTCTCGAACCCGTCTACGACGCTCATCCCGTTTGCGGTAACCGTCGCAAATCATTTCCCGCTCATCTCGGGCGCGGGGGTGCGACGGGGGGGGGGATTCTCGCCCGCGCTCTGGTTATCTCTCCGAGATTTCGGAGGTCATTTGTTCGGAGGAAATAGGTGATTACAGCGAAGACGGCGAGGGGTTTTCATAAACAAAACACAAGATTCCTATCGGCGTGCAGAGAGAGCGGAGAGCCGATGCGAGAAAACATATCGATATGGACGGATATGTCGAGTCAGGATTTGAACCTCGCGCTTGTTTTAGCTCAAATGTTTTAGCTGAAATGGGATTCGTCCTCGGGCGCGTGAGAGGAAGCTACGTACCTTCGAGTTGGGCGGGACTCCCGTCTGAGCTTTCGGAGGGTTTTCCCTGGCGGATCTGGCGGCTTCTGTAGTGGTTTTGCTCTTCAGGATAGTTTGGACGCTACGAGAGAAGACCAGGATGTCGGGAGGACGGATCTCCTGCGCTCGGAAAACGCAAAAAAAGAAGCGCGTCTTACTGCGTGTTGTTCTGGGGGTTCGGCGCCTTCTTGTCCGCCAATCCCGAGCCGATGAATTTGGACTTCAGCTCGTCCACCTCCCCGATCACGATCACCGCCACGTCCCCGTCGCGGCCCAGCATCCAGCTCACGCTCTTGCCGTTCGCTGCGGGGAAAAACACAAAAACGAACGTATTAGCGGGTTTGAAACAACCAGAAGCGACGACATCTGAATTCTAAGCCCTCACGCCGTCTTCAATTTAACATAATTGAATTGGTCTCCGGCAAAGACGGACGGAAACTAACTTTTTAACAACATAATCATTTTTATGTCCGGTCACGGGCCCGGACCGAGAGAGTCACCGACGAACGGCGGCCTTTTGGTCCGAGTCACGTGACCCGGCGGCGTCCCTGTTTTAAGAAAATACCGAAATCGCATTTCACGCCGATAAACGGGATCATTTCGTTACAAATCCTTCGCGTTTTTATCCAGGAAATGAAACGTCGAGATAAGATAAGTATTTCTCCGCTCGTCGTCCTCTTCGTTCTTGTCTCGTGGATGTGAGATGTTCTGGAGATAAAGGTTTGGAGGTGGATGGGGAGAAGGAGGCTGAAGATCCGGGTGGGAGGAAGACCGGACGGGAGGTTTATCTCAGCCCATTCGCATCCTGTTTATTTTTGTTTATTTTTTTCAGCGCTATTGTCCCTTTGTTTATCTTCCTGTCCCCGTTGTTGTCGTTTCGGTTCGCTATTTTCACCCTTACTGTTTTTTTTCTCTCCATTCTATACTCTCTCTGCTGCTCTCTTCTAATTGTCTCTCTATTTAAATTTATGTATAAATATTTATTTACATTTATCGACGCTATAAATGTTACGCTGCTTTTTACAGCCTGCCAAACTATTTTCTTTGAATATTTTAATAAGTATTTTCAATCAATATTGAATTTAGAAACTCCTTATGTTTGCCTTTTGTTTGATTTTGTTTGGATGATTTACTTACAAAATAATGTCGGTACATTTATGTGATCATTAATTTTTTTAAAAGTTAAATAACATGGCAAAAAATTTAAATATTGAAATTGCAACTTTCATTTTGGCCCATAAAAATCAAATGACAAATGTGGTCTTATCTTATCTTATCTTATCTTATCTTATCTTATCTTATCTTATCTTATCTTATCTTATCTCATCTTATCACCTGATTGGTCGAGGATGAGATGGAGGCAGGTGATTGGCTGCGGCCGACCCCTAAAAGGAGCAGCCCAAAGGGAAAGAATGCAGTTTATAGAGCAGCTTCATGATACACACACACACACACACACACACACACACACACACACACACACACACACAAACACAAAACGTGTCTGCTTTTTCTTTATGTAAATGTAGAGCGATACATCATTGTTGAATAGAAAGTGTAGAGACCAACAGTCTTGCAGAGAGGAGAGTGTGTGTATGTGTGTGTGAGTGTGTGTGTGTGTGTGTGTGTGTGTGTGTGTGTGTCAGCGAGTTGCCCGGATTCTAACCTGCTTACTTTTGTGCCCGTGTGGTTCGCATCCCGCTGGTTTAGCCATGCAGGAGCCAGTTCATAGTGGAAACATTTAGAAACGTGAGCAGCAGCAGCTTCCACTGCGCTCCACTTTAGTTTGACTGAATTTGCTCCTCCGGGGAACCGGAGCCGCTGCCGAGGTCAAACCGGCTTCCGAGAGGCTTTTCTTCTGTCTGGGATCTTTACAAACTCCAGAGACGTTTCTATTATTAGCGATTGTTTGACAATGAAACGCTGTCAATCATTCATTCCTTCATTCACGGTGTTTTTGACGCTCGTCTTTTTGCAGAGGTTTGAACTTGAAGTATCAAAGTTCAATACTTATTAAATACTTGAAGTTGAAGGATTGAATAAGAATATTATTATTCATTCAGATCCAAGATGTGTTATTTTAGTGTTTCCTTTATTTTTTGAGCAGTATATCAAGATTATCTTTTTGAAAATGCACCTTGGAAAACATAGTTTTATTTTTACACTTAAAAAAAAAGGCTGATTCGATTAAATATATAATTTGGATAATTTTGGCCTATAAATAAATAAGAAATTATTTACTTTTGTTTGATTTTTCTATTTCTTGTATTCTTCCTGCTGTTCTGGGTTTTCACAATTTCCTTCTTTTTTTCTTTTCTCGTCTTTTGCGGTACTTTCTGATTGAGATTTAATTAACATTTGGTCTTTTGCTTCTGCCTTTATTCAGTGACATTCAGGTTTTACCACACACACACACACATATACATAAATGTAATTATAATTTATTATATTTAATTATGATTTATTACATTGGATTATAATTTATTATATTTAAATTATATTATTATATAAATGATAATTCAATTTCTCCACCGGGAGATGTGGTGAGTCACATGCTCGCTCTACATGATAAGAGTACTTCCTTAACTGCAAAAAAATTAAGTTTAAACCAAACTGCTTACGTTTCACCAGGCTGTTTACTCAGACTGTAATTTTGTTAGGTCATTTTTTTTTTCCTTTTGCGTACGGTACCATGATGGCTCACACGGATAAGCTCTGCGGTATGTTTTTTGTTTTGCAAACCATCTGGCTTCAGATCTGCGGACGATTAGTGATCGGCTAGAGAAAGTTAGGTCCCATCAGCGGCTATATTTAGAGCGCTGGTTTGTTCTAGCGGCGAGCGGCATGGCAAATATATGGTTTAAGACGTACGCTGACTTGACGCAGGAAACTCCCCACCCTTCTGGGCCGCACACAAACACACACACACACTTTTATAAATAAACTGCATGAGCGAGAACCCAACCGTCGTCTGCGATCCCTCCCTAATTTGCCGTAATTACGACACGAAGCGTGGAACGTGTTTGCGCTTATTTGTCTTCATTTAAAACCGGAGACGGGCGAGATGTAGCGTTTCGCTCCCATTTGTCTGCAAACCATCTGTTTACGTTTCGCGTCCTCGGAGGAGCGTATGCGAAAGCGAGGCCTTGTGACTGCGCGGAGAACAGAAAAAGTTATTTGGGTGAAGCAGCTGACGCAGGTGGGAGTTTGCCGGGTTGAAACAGGATTACATACTTTCAGAGTGAACTGGTTCTGCCAGCCTACCCCAGCGGATCGCATTCCAGCGGGGCGTACCGGGATGACTTCGAAAACAAAAAAAAAAAAAAAAAAACTCCATTGTCGGAGCAGAAACTTGACAAATGAGAAGCAACTGAAAGCGGCGGCGGCAAATCATAACAGCGTTGTCAAATGCGAGTGAGCCGGATCCCGTCAGCTGACGGTTGGAGGCGTAACAGCCGCGCATTATGTTCGAGACGTTCCTGCAAACCACGCTGACGCGGAACAACACGCCCTGCGAGAAAAACAAAAGCCGTCTAATACGGCGGTTTTTCCGAATCACCTCCAACCCCTGCGGGGATGCTACGTGCTAGCGCGCCGTCACGTTGTTGCACGCCTCTTATTCGGGCCTCGATCTGTTTACCTGACACAATTTGCTTTTTCATATGATCTCATATTATTATAAAACACGCAAAAGGCTGATCCTGATTTGACGTAATATCCTTAAAACAAGTCAAAATGAATATGTGTTACTTCCTAAGTGGACACTTTGATTCCACAACAAGTGTGAATGACTTGGAGTTACATTGCGTGGTGTATTTTTAGCATTTGTGAAAGATTTTACGAGCATAAATAAGTCCAATCTCAATTTTTTTTTCAGAATCTGTAAGTATGAAAGTCATTTGCTCTCCTCCATGCTCATTTATTGATTTACCTAAATTTTTTTAATTGTTAAAACGGTTGTTTGGACACCTCTCGAGGCTGTGGGAAACACAGGAAGAGCGCGTCGCGTGTCCCTTTGCGCGAAATGAGAGATTTACGATGAGGCGGCGGGTTTGCGTGCCGAGTGTAACGGCATTAAAAAAAACGCATCATAAGAACGATGTGAGTCCTTTAACTGTGTGCAGAATGCGGACGAACTCCAAACATGTGAGCGGAACAAGACGCGCACACACGCTAGCGTGCAGCCGGGGTCAAACTCAATGTAAACACCGTCTCCGTCCCGTGACGGCGAGCTCCCGAAGGCCGAATCCCCCGCCGTTATCGGCCGCCTTGAGTCACGCCGGTTAATCCGACCCCCCCCCCCCTCCCGCCGCCACCTTCGCAGACTCTCCTTCAAGGCCGGCAGGATAAAATCAAACTCTTTGTTTCTCGAACACATACGCTTCCTGTTTCCCCTTCCCCTCCCGCTAACGCTCTGAAGGCTTGACTCACTTCCTATTTTACACAGAAATGCGAACTATCTGCCGTTTCCCCGGCGATAGAAGAGGAACCTGCGGACGCGAGTCCTGGACCATGTGATCCGACACCGTCCGGACGGCGAGGGACGGCTGAGATGGCGCTCCGCTTTGTTATTAGCCAAAAAGAGACGGCTCACGTTACTATATTAATCGGCGACGCGGCGCCTGACGGAGAATTTCGAGACGATTCTTTCTCATTCCTACTTGTTTTGTCATTCGGGATTTTTCTTTACAAGCGAGAACTCAATCACGGCTACCGTAAGCGAAGCAACAATGCAGACGGGCGGGTTTCCGCGGCGTGTCGGACCGGTTGCGGGAGCCTCCCGAGTTTCTGCCGTCCGTTCCTGCGAACGTCACGTGACACGTTTACCGCCGCACGCCTTCCTCGCGGTTTCGGGCAAAAGACACGGCCTCGAAGCTAAACGCGCGCCTCTCGTCGTAAGTCCGACTCACTCGGCGCGTACGAGTCGCAGTTAATACAGTTTACTTTGAGGTCTCCCTCCACTTTGCTTGTGTAAATATTAGCATCATTTCAGAGTGAGGCTTTTGTGGGAACAAAACCCTCCGCTTCTTCTCCCACCTTCTTTAGCATTCGTGCTAAATCGCAACATGATCCGCGCAAGGATGTTTGGACTCCTTCCGGATTCCGGGAAGTCTCTGTTGTTTTTCCCCACATCCGGTAAACTAGTTAGACATTAGTTAACAGAGGTCAATCTATCGACCGGCGCGAGCGAGCGCGATAGTTACCTTTCTTGGCTTTGGCTCTCTGGTTGTCGGCGTTCCCGCCGTCTCCTTCCTGTTTCTCCTCGCGTTCCTTCCAGCGCCGCACCTGCTCCTGTCGCATCTTCAGGAACAGAGTCTTTTTCTGGTCTTCGTTGAGCGCGTTCAGCACGTCGGGGTCGATGTACATGTCCTTGAGGATCTGCTGCAGCATGTTTGCGGTCGGACGGCGGCCCGGTTGAGGCGGAGGTCACTCTTCTTCTGGGGGCGGCGGGCGCGGATTTACAGTCTCATGTCATCGGGATGGAAAACTCCAGCGGCTCCTGCGTCCCAAAAACCCGGTCTTTCGCTGGTTAGGCGGTCGTATTCCTGCACGCACATGCTGCACGGCCACACGTGTGTGTGTGTGTGTGTGTGTGTGTGTGTTTGTGTGTGTGTGGGGGCACACACACGCAAAGATTTCAGTTTCCCTTGAGTTTAGAGGTCATCACGATCTGCAGGAAGAAGCAATCAGAAGTCAGCTTTTGCAAAGTTGAATGCGTCTTCATCCCGACGCTGTCACACTTTTTCCTGTCTTTCATCAAGATCCTTCCCTTTAAATCTCTCTCTCTCTCTCTCTTTCTCTGCCCTGTTCTTTTCTTTTGTGAATACGGAAGAGCCCGGAGCCTTCCTCTAAACTGACAGAGAGACTCTCGGCCATAATGGGAGGAGATTCCAAAGCAATGGGACTGTTTCTGTCATCAGTCGACGTCCTCCTCCTCCTCCTCCTCCTCTTCTTTCCTCACCCCTTTCCCCTTCCCGCTCCACATCCCTTCCCCGAACCGTGTTCCGTTCTCACCCGAACTCCCACGAGATCGCGACTCCATTTTAACATTGTCAGGGGGGGGGGGAGAGGAGAGGGAAAAACAAACAACAACAAAAAAACAGGGTCGGCGTTCGTGAAAACGTGAGGCAGTTCCTCCGACGACGAGGGGATTGAAACGGACTCCTCCAATCACAGCGGGGAGTTAAACAATGGCTCGCACACAAGCCGCACTTGGAGGGAAAGGAAGCCGGTCTGAGCTCTATCACACTGGTTGAATACAGATGGTGTCAAATAGTAGCGAGGAGGAGGAGGAGAAGGAGGGGGGGGGGGTTGCAGAGATGCAGCCCACCACCCACACACTCACACACACACACACACACACACACCACATAGCCCACCCCCGGGCCGGGGAAAGGTGAGAGCGGGGCGAAACAAAAGGGAGCGGCGAGAGAAGGGTAGAATTTGCTGAAGTACTCACAGTGGGACGTGGACAGCGGCTCCAGCAGAGTATGCTAACTAAGCTGAGAGTCAGAGTGCCTGTGGGTCCTCCTTGTCTTTGTGTGTATGACTGGGCTCATGACATCACAGCATTCCATAATCTCCCTCCCTCTCTCCTTCCTTCTCTCTCTCGCTCTCTTTAACAAGCACACACACACACACACACCATGCACGAACGTGTACACGCACGCACATGCATGCAGTAATTTGGGACAGTGACATCACGCAGTCCTTAAGATGTAAAAATTCAAAGCGGAAAATGCCAAGCCTCAACTTTTAAATCTGCTTCTCCATCAGTATCCGCCCTTTTTGAGGCTTTCTAGAAGCACCTTTTACTTTTTCAAGTGTCGACTTGCGTTTTGTATCCACATCTCTGTTACAAACTGTGCAAATAGCGCAGGGAGAAGCGCAAGCAGTCCCTTGGACTTTTTTAGTTGAATGCATTGTAACTGGAAATAACTTTTATATTATTGTCTTAAACCAGTTCTACATAGTTCTATTGAGTAGCCTTTATTTAAATGTCTCCTTTCTCTTTGCTATCCGCTACATACTGTTATTGCATGCTCCTTCTTATTTATTCTTTTTTTGCCTCCAAACTACTACCGACTACTCGTTGTTTTAGTTTCCATCCTCAATGTTAATCGCTACAACTTGTGTGAAACATGTTAAAAAGCATAACCTCTATCTCATCCCTCTCCGACGCAAAAAAAGATACATGCAATAAAAGAATATATTTCACACAGCTCCGTTAACTTTACATTTGCATCGTGGCGTTTATTTTAGGAGCAAGCCCAGTTTTTCTTCTTCCTGCTGTCTGGTTTTAATTCCCTTTCCAGCCAATGGCCGAGCTCCGTGTGTCTGCCGTTTCATTTACGGGCAAATGGCGCCATCTAGTGGCCAATGTGAGGTAGTGCAATATGGGAATGACGTCACCACTTTCCAATGCATGAATTGTACTTTGTGTGTGTGTTTGTGTCTGTGTGTGTGTCTGTGTCTGTGTGTGTGTATTTGGTTTGCTTCTGTTACGAGCGTGCAGGAATACGACGGCAAAGGCATTAGAGCGCAACATCCCAGCTCGTAAGGAGTTTGGCAGCCGGGAAAGACTGCACGGATTATAATAATCCTCCAAAATAGTCGTCCGTTTAGGCAAGAGCTGCTGCTGCCGCCGTGCTACGCAACAAAATGACCGACGTGTGAGGGGAACAAAACTTCTCCATATCCTGTCTTCCATGACATATCTGAGTACATTTACAGATTCCAGGTTCCATCTCAGGAGCGGAAGGTTAGATTTCAGCCACGAGTCCCCCTTGGCTTTTTACCAGCCTTCCTCCTGCGGGCCGCGCCGACATCTTCATCACAAATGTCTGCTGAGGCTTGTCCAAAGTGTGAACCTTGACCCCGTGGTTACCTCGACGGTTCTGGAAAGAGGAGCCGGAGGAGATCCGCGTGTCCGATTTCATGCTTCGGTTGCCGTTTATTCTTGTTCGTTCTTGATGGAACGACGCCGGGGCTCGATCCGGGTACGGATCAACCGTAAAAGTCCACCCGGCTCCCCGGCGACGAGTAAACACACAGCCCTTTTTTTGACGCTTTCTTTGTTTTCCCACATCGCATTCGTAAAAAGCACGTCGGGAGTTGTGGGGGTGTTTAAGTGGAGAGCGATTGTCGATTTGCAAAACAAAGACTTGGCTCCGCCTCGGCAACTTTTACATTTTTGACTGAGTGATTTACGCCACGGGTAGTATGCGTGTCACTGCGTGTATGTTTATGTTGAAAGGAAGAAAATGGCATGTTTTCTGTACTTGTGATTATTTTTGGAATTCAGTGTACGCTGCATAAGCATGCGGCAAACCTTACTTCCAACTATGACAACAGCCATGTTAGGCTTATCCAATATTTCAACTTTGCAATTATTATAAGTAACATAAAGCCAGCAGCTAATCATCATTTTATCATGGGATATTCTGTTGATCTGTCTCTGAATTAGTGCATTATCATGACTGACCTTACAGGTCAAAACTTGCAGTGATAGAAAAATAAATGTGCGAGAGAATGTTTGTTTTTCACGGTCCGGGGGTTTGAAAAATACCGGGCGATTTATATTAGTGTCCAAAATCCATCGGCGGTTTCGTGGCTAAACATGTTTGGGTTTGGAAGGGCGTCCTCGGCCCCGATCGCCGAAATCGCATTTCTTTGGCGTCGAGGAGCAACGGAGCTCACACGGGAATGATCACAAGCTGCATGTCAGGAGAAATAGAGAACAACGTAATGCTTTATTTTACAGCCTGGTATTACACATACAGTACTAATGCAGAGATCTCTAAGAAGACATGAGTCATCAGGTAATTGTCATTGAAAAGTTTGCATTTTGAAGGCTGTAAAATTAAGCTTTAGTAATTAGTATTCTTGCAAATGTAGAGTCAGACAGTGTGGACAACACTACATCAAAATTAAACATACTTTTCTCATCAGTGAATAAGTAGACATTTTGGGAAGGGTTTTGCTTTTTTGTCTTCTTTTTTTTTTTTTTTTCCAACAAGAAATGAAACATGAAAATCAAACATTTCCAATATAGATCTTTCCCTCGTGGGTAAATTAAGTCATTTTTCAAAATTTGTCAAATATACATAAGTGATATTTAATGCATCAAAACCAGATGAGCAAATCAAATAACCCTCCTTCAGAAGAAAGGCAACATAAAGGAGATCATGACATTCTTCGTTGAGATCCTTTTTAAAACACACATCGGTCAGGCGTTTCGTTAACCCGGGAAAGCAAAGTGCTACACACAGTAACCACTGAAAACAGTTCACCGTACAACTCGATGAGGATTGGACTGAAGCACCTTTTCTTAGCTTAAAGCTAAAAGGGAGATTTTGCTGATTTTTAATGTTTGTCTTTCCACAAAAAAACAAAAAACAAAAAAAACATATATATGTGTATATATATATGTATATGTGTATATATATATATATAAATATATATACACACAGTATATATATATATGTATCCCCTCTCAACAACCCATAAGCCCAGTTTACCCTTGTTTTCCAAAATAAGGGACACTCGCAGTGGCATTGTTCTGTTTCAAGTTAAAGTACTTCGGTGAACTCCTTGACCCAACAGGCTGCTAAGACCTCGGTTTACTACGGTATATTTTCCTCCCGTATGGAGCTTTAAGTGCAAATAAAGGCATACGACTCCTTCATGAGAAATAAACATGGAATTCAGCCACATGCTTTCAAATAGTAATCATATATTTAATTGATATACATATATTGCCACCATTGGCACATACGATATTGCACACAGTAATGAAATGTTGCACATAAAAAATAGATATATTTTTTGTGGGCGAGAACATTCCAAAAATTACAAATAATGTGGAATAACGCTGAAAAGGTAAAACAAAAAAAAAAATAAAATAAAAGACATGCTTGCTACTCCCCATTAATTGAGCGACTTACGACACACATATAACTACCCAAGCCATAGAACAAGCATTTCAAGGGGGGGCGGGGTGGGTGGAGGAGGAGTGGGGAGTGGGAGTGGGGACGGGGGGGACGGGGACAGGGGGGGGGGGAGCTTGTCAACAACAATTTATAATCATCTCAGGCCACTACCGATGTTCCCAGTCAGCCCCTGCTTTCCCTGCTAATGTGCTTGCTGAGTGAAGAGCCAACTCTTCTGCATCATCTTGCATCTAGGTGACCACCCCCTTCCATGTTTACATGTAGGCCGATACCTGGATGGCTGGGTGGAATGAGGATGGCGATGAAGATGGGGGGGTGGGGGGTGAAACGGGGGGAAGAAGCCGGGGGAAGAGGGGGAAATCGGGAAGGTAGCAGAAAAAAGTTAATAATTCTGCTCTCTTGTTTTGTTTTTGTTTTTTTTCTCCAGGGTTCTGGAAAGGAACCCTTTTAGCACCACGAGTTGTGCGCTAGCGCACAAAGGGGCTGAGACACAGAAGACATGGAAGAGAGAAAAAAAAAAAAAAAAAAGAGAAAGAGGGAGAGAGAGCGAGAGAGAGAGGAAATGATCGTTAAAAAGAAGCCAAACTGCGATCCAAAGCACCAGGCCAGCGTGTAAGCATGCGGAGTGTGTAAGGCACCAGGTTTATATGCTGAAGAGGACGCTCCCAATAAGGTGGTGTTTAAGTTATACCATAGGCTCCAAAAATAGGTGGTCAGGGACAGTCTAGCTTGCTGGTTTCCAGTCAATCTAAACATGGTAGCGATCATTTAATTAAACACTGAGGTAAATCTGGCATTTTCTGATTGTTGCCAGTTGGGTTGTTTTTTTTTTTCTTTTTTTCTTTTTTTCCTCTTTCTTCTCTGGAGTTTACCCACAAGAGTTTATAAAACTGCTATCACACATCTATGAGATGCGACAGAACTGGATTAAGAGCCAGTTGTTTTTCCGTGTGGCAGCCCAAATATTTACAATTAGACCAAAACAGAATCTCATCACCCCCAGGTAGATATTTGGGCCTACAAAGTCGGAAGCGGAGCGACGAGAACGTATCCAAAGTGGCCCCGCGAGCTCGTAGGAACGGGCACGTCCGTTCACACAATACCGGAGTGTGACCAGCAGGGGGCTTGAACCCTTTGACCCCCGGCTGGTCCGGGCGCGCCCCTCCGTGGCCTTCCTTATCGTGCGACGGTGATATTTTGATAACGGTTAAACTTCCACTACGACGACACCAAGCCTTTGGATGGAAATCACTCAGTACTCGAACTTGAGATTCATACAATATAGGCAGATAGAGAGAAATACGACGGGGTCCTCGAGCCAATATTTTGGGAGACCAACGAAATCGATCTTAGTGCAGATAAACATGCAGCAATAGCGATCCTTGGCACCGTTTGGGACTGGGAAAACTGAAAAAGTGACGTCTCCGATGTTCTAACAGATAATGCACGGATGAATTTCCCCTCTGCCTGCCGCGCCAATCCGCACGAAAACAAATCTGCGATTCGGGCCATTTGCTACATGTTGTCACCGCATTTTCATGTCATGTCATTTCTCGAAATAGCCATTTTTAGTACCTTTAAAATGAACACATTGCATTGACAACAAGACACAAAGGTAGTCTATAATATATCCATCTGCATGGCAACAATTTCAACTGAAAAAAAAAAGAAAAAAAAAAAAAAAAGAAATTACAATTATATTTCTTTGAATGCCTCCGGCAAAATGTCAAGATCAATTGACAAGTTCAATATATTTGATTTTTATGCAATGTATATTGCACAACAGATAGAGCACTTATTTCATTTCATGAAAATGCCTACGTGTTCCTTTTTTTTTATACTGCATGACATCTAACCAGTTTTCCAAAGCAGGCCTAGCCCTCATATGATTTATGTGTAAACACATCTCTACTCACAGGTAAAGGTAAATAGAATGGCAAGTACATGTGATAACCTTTTTGTTTGTTTTTTTTTTTATAAAGTTTTTGAATTTTGGTTTAAAAATTAATATATCTGATTTGTGCTGAAGTCAATAGCTCACATGAAAAGGAAAATGTTTTTTTTCTTCTTCTCCTCCTTCTTCTTCTTCTTTTTCTCCTCCATCTTCCTCAGAACTCAGCAATAATTCCATTTGAACATTGCAAACACTGTTTGTTGTTTTTTGTTTTTTTTTCTCATAATAGCTTTTTAAGTGGTACAAAAGTTTTCTGTTAATAAGGGAAATAAACACTCAGTTCAATATCGTTTGTCAAGTAGGAAACAATGTTCAAATATAATGTTATTACTTTGTTTAGCAGCCTGTTAACTGTATTAATGGTGGATAAGTGGGGTAACATCCAGCGATGAGTGACATGTCATAACTGTCAGGTTGTGGAGGTTTCTTATACTGTGGGTGATGCTCCCTTGGAGTTAAACCATTACAGTTAAATCTTTAGATTTCTTTCTTTATACAGTAGAGTTTTTAATTATATTTCTCGTTATTTTTCATTACTCTTGCATGTTTTTCCCCCCTCTCCTGGCGCGGCTCTCTATATCAATCCTCGTCTCCATCGTCCGCCTGCAGCTCCTCTTGCTGCTGCAGCTCACATGCCCTTTTCTCCCGCTGCTTCTCCTGGATCTTCTTCATCTCCTCGGCGTATTTACAGAAAGTATTCCCAAATTTGGACCACACTTTGTAGGGCACCGTGATGGAGTTGCGGTACGTGGGCTTCACCTCGCTTACCCTCATGAACACTCCGTACTTATTGGATCCGACGTCGAAGAAAAAGCGTTTGTTGTCCACAGTCAATGATGACCCTTCGGGCAACTCTGCAGGTTCGTCCTCTACGCCGTAATCGTCAATAAGTTTAGCCAAAGCGTCACGAAACTCAATAAGTCCCTGGGCAGGAAGAGCAATCGTCTGGCCTTGAGTGGATCCCAAACCGGGCCCCCGGTTAACGGTCTGTCGGATCCTCAGGAACCGTCCCCTCTGATTCTCTTTCAGATCCATGTAGTATTTCCGATTCTCCCGCACCAAGAATTCGCTTTTGAGCGCTCGCCGGGGCTCGTCTTGCACCAAGCCCGGGTTGCTCGGACCCAGCTGGGCGTAATGTTCGATGAAGTCCCCCAAGTAGTCACGGAACTCGACCGCCACGGACATGGAGAGAGTGAGGCGGCTCTTGTTTCCACCGGCCCCGACTTCTGCTATCTTTAAGAAGCGGCCTTTCGCGTTCTGCTTTACGTCCAAATAGAAGCGTTTGTTTTGGATGTCAACTCGCTTCGACGCCAGCTCTTGCGTCTCATGCTGGAGCCCGGAAGCCGAGCCCGCCCCTCCCGTCGCTAGGTGCATGGAGCCGAAGCCTGCGCCCGTCGCTGCTCCTCCCTGCTCACTTCCACTGTCTCTGTCCGCCATGATGCTGCCTGCCTGCCTTCTCCCTCTGTCTACTGCAAAGCCACGGCCAGTCACAGCCAACGCCGGAGTTCTCGCGAGATCTGCACGGAAGGGGAGGGGAGGGGGGAGGAGGAGGAGGAGGAGGAGGAGGAGGAGGAGGAGGAGGGGAAGGTATTAGCAAACTGTCACATTAGCAAGCGGTTACACGAATGACATTCTTATCACCGCGCTTCAAATGTTGTTATTTTGCTCCCGTTGAAGAACATATTTTGGAGAGGAAACCCCGGCCACGGGGGCGTTATACCTGCTACAACTCTTAAACTGTCGTGTTCCAGATTCCAAAAATATATAAGTTTGTTTTTTCTGTGTATATATAGTCGAGCGTAGGTAACGTACCTCGGCTCATTCAAATCGTTGAGTAGCATTTAAGCTAGGAAGCGACGCTACCTGCGTAGTCAGCAGCGAACGTTTCAACACTTTATTTAAAAGTACCATCAAAACCTCTACAATATAAACACGGTTCACAATACAGGACAGATTTCCTTTATTTGTTTTCCTTTAGAAATAACTGTTTTTTGTTAAAAAAGAAAAATCAACTCCCACGACGTGAATAAGGCAGCCCTTTAATGGGGTAGAGGAGGCCTCTACTGTAAGTCACCCGGATCAGACACGGCGACAGCGTAAAGTCATTCTGGGAAAGAAAAGAAAGACAGAAAACTTTTCTGAAAGTTGTTTAAAAGGCACGCTTGAATCGTAGAGCAGGTTAATCTTGGCGATCTGGTTATTAAAAGTGAAATGAATGAATGGATGGACATGTCAGGTGGTGAACAGGTGTTTTGAGGGCCGCTCTCTAGTCGTTCAAAATGGTCTCCGTGTTTTATTTCGTTGTCGCTTTGAGTTCGACCTCCGGAGTCAGCCTCGACCCGGGGGTGGTGGAGCGAGAACCGGGCCAGGGGGAAGGGGGAACCGGGTCTCTGCGGCCCGCGTACCGGACACTCTCCACGATAACTTGAGCTCGGAGATCTCGCATGGATGGCTGGCAGGCGGATGAGCGGTGGCTCGGCCCGCGGAGCCGCCGTGGCCTCCCCCGTAAAACAGCCTGAAATCCAGGCACGTTTACCCGCGGGGCCCCCTCTTCTCTTCACCCGGCTCCGGTTCTCCTCCGCGGGGACTTTTCCACCTCGTCCAGCCGGAGCCGGAGGTGGTCGCCGCCCCCTCACCCCCGGGAGAACGTCGGCCTACGCGCTCAGGTGAAGCCTCCGCACCGTCGGCCTGGGATCCAGTCATTTTTAACCAGTATGCTGTTTTTGTTTTTAAAATGAAATTCCCTCTTAGATGGCAGATATATGTGCGCCAAAGCATTAGGATAGAATAACGTCGGTATTGTGAATTTTGGATTGTAACGAGAGGCGGCGAGTTTAGAAAGGGCGCATTAAAAATATACCGTTGAGAAATTCAAATGATAATGTCTTAAACTCTTTACTTGGCACTTTAATATGGCGAGGATTTGGTATTTTTGGTGCGTTTATTTATTTATCCAAACATGTTAAAGATTATCGAACGGTAGTTGCTCCGTCGACTCATAAAAATGCCAAATTAAATAGGAAAGATACCTTCCGCCCTTTTGGCCGATTTTGTATGCCACTCTTAATATTTAAGTCAATATTTGCATTTTAAATAAAGAGAAAAAAACGAAGAGTTTTATTGTAACAAATATTTGGATTTTTCCCTGCTTCTCGGTTCTTCCTCTAAACATCTATAAAGGCTAATGTGGAGTTTTATCGCTGTTCCGAACAAACGTCTAAAGCTGTTTACATATACAGATAAATAATCCGGGTGGAGAAATTTGAGAGAGTCGGGGAAAAAAGTTTAATATTCCAGAATTTCAAACAAGGATAACGACATGATAGGGTTAAATGACGAACGCGTGGGAGCGGAGGCTGGTTACGTATCTGTCAAACGTATAAAATATAATCTTTAAATATTATTTCAAATGGCGACTTATAGGGAATTGTAGAACGATGGCGTGTCGCGTCTTAAACCTTAAAGTGAATTTAGGCGTCAGGAAGCGGGAACGACCGTCTGCAGCAAAGGGAGCGTATCGGCCTCCTGGCTGTTGTCGTTCAGACTCTTCCAATTTGTTTTCTTTCAATATTCATTTTTAAAGAAGCAATTCCTCAACCGTCTGTCAGCTTTATATTTGTTGCAGCCCCTGAAATTAAAATATACCGTGTGTCCTCGCCTCCAGGTCGCCGGGCCTTCTGATTCTTACAGCCAGCGTCTCCTCGACCACGGGATGCAAGAGGTATTTGATTCTGGATTATTTTGAATGAATATGACAAATTTGGAGGAGACAATGCATGACTGTTAGTCGACTTACCTTGAAGTGCATTGGGATCAGCGGGACAAAGGCCTGAACGGGCCGCTTATGCAGAGACTTGAGCGACCCTTTCCGGCCGCTTTATTGCCGCCTCGTCGAGTAAACTATCAGGGAATAGCTGGATTTGACCGTCAGCCTCGATGAAATAACCCCACTTTGGACCTGGGTTTATTGTACGAGACAGGGTTGACCTTGTACGTCTCACTGACCTTATGGCTTGAAAGAAAGCGACGTATATCTAGTGCGTCTGCTTTTCGGTTGCGCCGTGAATGTCTCTCTAAACAGGAACGAGTTGAGCGTCATTCATGATCGTCCACGGATTATAATTTCAATCCGTGCACCGTTTGAGGCCTGTAGACATCCAGGGGAGGTCAAATTATCGTTCCAGAACAAGAGGACCACAGTTTGTAAAACACAATGCCCCCTTGTCTGCCTCGGGATCACTTAAAAAAGTCATCCCACCCCTGACGAATCCGTCTGATCCAAAATACAGGTTCGTGGTTACGATCTGTAATTTCAACTCCCATCAGCTGAGAGCCCGCAAACACACAGCCAGAGTAAACTCCCCGGTCGCAGCCTGCAGTCTCTGCCCGCCAGAGGAGTCCGTCTCCGCGGCCGTGGACGCCGGGATCAGCCTCGGCAAGGTGTCATCGCAGTTTGCGAGGCAGCGGCGCACAAACTTTTGCCCCGCAGAAACGCCGGCGCCGCCGCAAACGCGTCCCCGGCGGGTTGTTTTTTTCCCCCCCGGTGTCCCGCTTCTGGGAACTCACGGACACCCGCTGAGCTGCGCGTCCGGACGCCCGCAGACGGCAGGACGCCGCCACTCGCGATGACATATAAATAAAGCGCCCCCTCCTCCACCCCACACCCCCGGTCGCCGGCGAGACACATCCCGTCACCTACCTCTCCCTGCTCGGTGTGCAGGCGCGGCGCCCTCACGCTGAGATGGCGAGCCGCGGACGAGGGGCCGGAGGGGGGAGGCTCACGGCGCGGCGGGGCCTTCCTGACGGCTCGGCGGACCGAGGCTGCCTGCTTCATAAGATGGACAAGAAACGGCGAGTCGTGGCACGGAGAGGGACACGCACAAGTTCAACGTCGTACGCTTTACCTCTGATGTCAACACGCACATTGGGGAATTCGGAAGCGCGCCCTCCCTCGGCCTCGTTGAGCAACTGCAGCTGTGCCTCCTGCAAGAGACTCAAGTTTGGCCCAAGTGAATCCAAAGATCTCTGTCAATAAACCCGCGGACGCGTGTTATATCATACATCCGTGCGCCATCATGACGTTTGCCTCCGTTTACGTTTAAACGAACCCTTTATCATATAAACTGTAAGTGATTCCAACAGGAACTTTCAAAAAACAAAGGTGTCAAAGTGAATATGATATGAGTGAATATATGTGCGTGTGTGTGTGTGTGTATGTATGTGTGTGTGTGTGTGTGAATGCAAACAAGCAAAACGTGAAAACTTAAACGATGTGACGCAAACTGTAGATTAAACGCCAAATGTCTCATAAGAAATCTGAGGACAACTTGTCTAAATCGTTCATTCATCTTTTCTTCGTGTGTGAAACTATATTTAGAAGTTCAAATCACTTACTGGACTTTTCTTTTGCCTCAAAGTTTCCTCCAACGGCGCGGTAAAGTTTCAGCACCAAGGAGAGCAACCACGTCCATACATGTCGGCTCTGCACGCAGCCTGCAGTAAGAAGTAAGTTTATGTATATATATGTATATTTTCATTTTTTTTCTATGTAATGTTTTTTTTTCTCATAGTCATTGTCACATAACGTGAGCCACAGTTTGTTCCATCGACACCCAGTGGTGGTTCGGTGTGTTCCCGCCGGTGTTCCCCTGCTCTTGGAGCCGCCGCGGTCGGCAGGTGTCGCGCTTTGTGAACGTCTTTTCAGCAACGCGTGTATCCGCATTCTGTGAGGCGCCGAGGCTGAACCACATCCGAGCATCCCCGTGACCTCCACACCGACACACCTTCCTGTACCCTCACTTTTTTTTTTTTTTTTTTTGCATTTATTTATTTTTTACCCGCCCGTTTCCGCTCTGTGCTAGTGCCACAATAACACCACTGGATCCCCCCCCGCCTGTTCAAGTAGTTTTTTTTTCTGCTTCACTGAAAAACCCCAATCCTGCAGGTTTTTCAAAGCTGTACTTAATGCGGTGCCTCCACATCGGGTTTTTCTCTCCCTCCCTCCCTCCCTCTCTCTCTCTCTTAAAGGTAGAGCAGTGAATGTGACCTGAATGCGGGGCATGACTTAGCCTAATGGGATGAGACGCGCAACTCATTCAAACCGGTGTCTTGAGGAATCTGCAAACGCTTTCGCAGCCTTAGTCATCGCAGCCGTATGATTTCCCCCGGACCTCCGGACTACAGCGTTTTATTTCTCTCTCTCCCCCCTTCTTCTTCCTCCTCCTCCTCCTCCTCCTCCACCACCACCCGTACCCCCTCCTCCGTGTGAGACTATGCAATGTTCGGGAGTCATGCCTCGGCGGCAGTGAGATGCGGTTCTGAGGAGGGACGGTCATGGACGGCTCCCCTGTAGCCTGCGATCGCCGCCGATAGAGCGCCATGGAGTGACTGGCGTGCGGCTGCTGGCTTCGGGAGAGAGGACGTCGACCCTGCGCTCCGCCGGTCCCTCAGCGCTCCCATCCTGCGTTTTTTTTTTTTTTTTTTTTTTTTTTTTTTTTTTTTTTTTTTCGTTGACGGAGCCCCTTGGCAATCGGCGTTATTTTCTCTCCGTCTGTGGCCATTTGGAGGAGGAGGAGGAGGAGGAGGAGGAGGCGGAGGAGGAGGAGGAGGAGAGGGGGGGAGGCGGAGAGAGAGAGCCGCGGTGGTGGAAGGCGGCGTACAAGCGTTTTCGGCTGCCGAACCAGAAATAATGTCTCATTTCTTGGAATGAAACGCGGCGTACGCTTTGCCGCCCGGACGACACAAACTTGTGGTTCACTGCAGCATTTTTGGCGTCTTTCCCCCCCACCCACCCCGCTGCAGGGGATACGGGGAAAAAAGCCCTTCCTAGCGGTAACCTGCTGCAACATTTGGGCAAAGCTAAGAGTGGCGTCGTCTTGCAGAGCCGAGGCTCCCGTGGCAGCAGAGAGGGGAGCATCTTCCGGAGGGGAGAATCCGCCGATTCCCGGCTAAGCCTGTCTACGATGCCTTATTATTAGCGGAAAGCAGTGACTGGATGTGAACCCCCACCCACCACCCCCACCCATCCACCCCCAACCCCCCCAACGCCGCCGCCGCCGCCGCCGCCGCCACCGCCGCCGCTGCTGCTGCTGTCGTCCCGTGGTCTCCCCGTTTCAAAGCTGCTGTTTACCCACTGAAACCCACTCGGAAAAGCAGCGGATCCCGATGGCATGGACACTTATGCAAGGTCCGCCGCGCTGCCGTGCTACTGGAGCCCACTTGCCGTCTCTTCATTCAACCCAGCTCCATCGCCATCGCCCCGCAGCCGAGAGAGCCCTGCCGCAGCGCGACCAGCGACCACCGAGCCAAAGCAGGCGGCATGAGGCTTGATTCAGTACCTTTATCCATGCTGGTCATCGGGGTCTCATTCGCCTGCTACTCCCCGAGTTTGAATTCCCTGCAGGACCAGGCTTACAAATCCGCCGTGGTGATCGAGGGCAAGGTGCAGTCTACGCCTGTGAACGCCTCCGCGGAGCCGTACCGTGTGAATGTCAAAGTGCTGGATGTGTGGCCCCTGAACAGCGGGGGTCTGGAGCGGGAGCAGCTCGTCACCGTGGGGGAATTCGGATCCGAGGCTCCGTGCACCAAAGTGAAGAAGAACCACAAGTACATCTTTTTCATGGACCCCACTGACGAGCCCCTGGTTTTCAAGGCTTCGTTTGCACCCCTGGACACGAGCGGAAAGAACCTAAAAAAGGATGTTGGAAGGATCCTGTGCGAGGACTGCGGTAAGTGAACCACTGTGGATCGCCGGTCGAGTCCGACCCGGA
This sequence comes from Fistularia commersonii, assembly GCF_037954325.1. Taxonomy (NCBI): domain Eukaryota; kingdom Metazoa; phylum Chordata; class Actinopteri; order Syngnathiformes; family Fistulariidae; genus Fistularia; species Fistularia commersonii. The sequence continues at coordinate 2,539,353 of NC_141312.1, forward strand.
AGAGCAACCCGACGCCGCGTCAACGAGCCCCCGGTTTAGGGGCTCCTCGGCGACGGGCTCTCCGCCGAGCGGGGGCTTCCGGGGGCCGCGGCGTTTGTTTGGAGTCCGCCGGTCCCACGTATGTGCCCGAGGGGCGTCTATGCAGCAATTTTCGACAACTCTCGCAGGCTCCCATAGCCCACATGATCAATCAAACTCTCTTTCTCCGCTCAGCTGCACCAGACATGCGCCTCGCACTGTTGCTTGTGAGGAATTGCAGTTTGTATGTATCCAACTATCTGCATGCTGCAAACCCGCATTAGCCTATATTCTCAGAAGCTTCGGGGCACCTTCGGATGTGTCTTGCAGTCCCCCTCCTCCCCACTCTCCCCCTCCACTCTGCACACGTTTCTTGCCTCCCGAAATTCGTTTGAAACACGCCAGGCCCCTGCGATCCGCCATCCGGATTCAGGACCAGGGACAGCGGCCTGCACACCGGTATCACGTGTGGGAAATCACGTTGCCCCGAGCATTTTGCCTCCGACGCTATATTTAGGCTTACGCCCTGCTTTAAGGCTCTAATACCCCACACTTCGCCACAGTCCGTCTTCGTCTGGGTCCTGTTTGCTCACATGCTGCAAGGTGGGCCGGTAGAACAGGCAGCGCTCTCTAACCCGGGTTTTCACCTCATACTAACTTTAAATCCCAGATTTGTTCAATTGTATTCGTCCAATTCAGACTCAAGTTGGACGAGAGACGCCGGTCAGTAGACGTTGCCCTGGCAAACAACTCACAAGCACATTTCATTTGAAATCGGCCTCCAAAGAAATCCTTTTTGACAGACATCCTTTCAGTGCAGCTGCGGTTTTACTCTCCTCTGTGTCCTTTTCGCAATCTTTGTTTTAAGGTGTCGCAAAACACCTACACATCTAAACAAGATGGAATATTTTGTGCCGATTACTGGCTGTGTTGGATAAAGACAATGCAGCATAGTGTTGCTCTGGTGTGGTGCAGTAAGCAGTGGATAAGTACTTTCCTTCATGAGCGTGGATGCACACACTCACAGACACACACACACACACACACACACACACATACTGGGAAGTGTGTGGTAAAATCGTTCATGTAGCTGTCTGTCACTATCTAAGAACTCCTCACGGGCAACCCAAAAGCTACATTAAATGTGTCTTTCAAGCTTTTTTTTTTAATCAGGATAAAATTAGTCTTCTTATGAGCTTATAATGTGGCTTTACTGTCCCACCAGATCTTAAACACCCCTCACTGGTTGTTCTTAAGTGTGCAACACTAGCATCCCACTGTGTTTGTCTGCAACACCGCTTCAAAATGTGAAGCACCCCCCCACACACACACACCTCAAAGTGTCTGAAAGAATCACATTAAAACCTCAGATTAGATAAAAAAACAAAACAAAAAACAATTGCTATGAGATTGCTGTTTTTGAAGCTGTAATTTAACTTCTGTTACAGAACGTGCACTGTTTGCTGCCTCCTTAATTTCTTAAATCCTCTTAGCATCCGCTCTCCAGAGGGATGACGCCCTCTTAATGTTGCCACATACACTATATGCCGTCGCTCTACCTTTTTAAGTGCACCTTTTCTGTAGCTAGATTCTATCAGTCATATTATGAGTCTCGGTGAAACTTATCGTTAATTAAACTAACCGGCACGGTCACCTCAGCGTAAGCGTGAGAGATGCCGCTCCTGTGACCTCGGCCTCAGAGGAACTCTTTATTTCCTTCCAAGTGCCGCTGAACTGGCGTTGCGTTGGTGAGCCGGTGGAGTCTCATGGCAGCAGCCGGTTCCACAGGCAGAAAAACAGCCTGTCCCTTGACATTGTCTTTTCCCTGTGAGCTTCTTCTGTTATTCATCAGAGATTTAAGAGCCGCAGTGTTTTGTTAACTCTTGTGTGCGCGTTGGATTCGGTGTTCGGCGAAGGAGCGTCTTTTCGTGGCCCATACTTCCAGATGTTACTCAGAAACCTTCGCCGGAGTCGGACATTTAAGTCCAGGGTTTCTCACCGCACTCACCTCTGCCTTGAATCCCTCTGGTGCTGAAGAGCACGAGCTCCCCGGTGAGCTAACCTTGGCGCCGAACAGCCACGATGCCCGCCTCTCAATGTGATTCACTTGTCGTCATCCCGTAACTCAAGGTTACCTGAAATTAAAGCTAGCGACGATGCCCATGACACGCAACCCTTCCCGAGGACATTGCCAGCTGGGGAATATTGTTCTTCTGTGTTTCAACAGACAAACAGTCTAAAGTGAAGCACTCTCACTCTCATTGTGGGTCAGAGGTTGATCAAATATGTTTTTCTAACTTGAATTTGGACCTTGTTGAGTTATTTTAATGTTTTTAAAATACACATCCGCCAGTGAGTATTGTCCCAGATATCTTTGGCACATTTCTTTAAATTTTACACAAATTACCGTAATGCGGGTCTTTTTTTTTTTTTTTTTTTTCTCTTTTTTTCGGTTGACAGAATACTGGCAAAGCATGGGTGCAATTATCCCGATGATATTTCCAAACTCTACCATGGTCCAAAGGGACCACAGAGAACGATCCTTCTTTGTAACGGAGTCTCCATGTTTTTGTGTAGGAAGCACTCTTAAGAGTCCTTCCCGCTCCTATTTAGCATTAGCCGGGTAAATGGTTAGGCTAGATCAGAAGTCTTGATCGTCAGACTAATGTACCAGGTGCAGCTCCCTGCTTTTTGCCTGTCCATAGAACCCGTGGAGGAGACCTCCATTACTGCCTCCGGCGTTTGCCTGTACGAGGACGTACTGAAGGAGCACATCTGCAGAAAAATAAGGATCCTGGTCGCCCGGCGTTAAAGCCCCCAAATCACCTTGGCGTTTAGAAATGAAAAATGTGCAAATCATTCTCACTTGTGGGAGTATTTATGTATTGCTCATTTATTTCTGTGAAGGAAATTAATCTAATAAATGATTTGGAGAACGTACACTCCATCATTAATCCGTCACTGTGAGCATGCAGGTCGCAGCTGCCGGACTGAGGTGGTAGACAAGCAGACAAGCGGCGTTTTGCCCCGAGCTGTCCCATCTTTCTGTGAATTGAGAGCGATCCTTAGTCATAGAACACGGACGACAGTGGCCGATGGCCTCGGAGTTTTACCTCCCGTAATTTTCTCGCAGGAATATAAATCAACAAACATCTACAGGTTTGTCAATATTCCTTAATATTACACCGAGGGCCAATTTAGCAAACAGTTGTTGATCGTGTGAAAAGTGTTCATTTACTACGTTCCACCAGTGAGACCGCAGCGATGCGCAGGATGTTTGATTGCATTGATAAGATAATTAAACTGATTTTGATTGTCACTGCTACAGTGTCTCGGGTTGATTAGACCATCCAGCTGGGAGCCTTACAAATGAGGTTACACCACTGGTTTGTGTGGAGGGTTTTGTACGTTCACACTGAGTAGAATTTCCTCCCCGCTGAATCTTCGCTCCTCTACTGTGACAAGATAGCTTGATGTATGAGAAAAGGGCATGGCCATTTTCAGTAATCGGCCTCTCATTTTCCTGTCCTATTAGGCACATTTTCACAATCACTGACTTGTACACCGCGTTTCAAAAGAAATGATTTTTTTACAAGCCGTTATTATGAAGTGGCGAGCATTTTCACAAAAAGACACAATCCTGCCGCTGCAGAGTGGGTTTTCTGGTAGACTGGAGGTTTACCGGCTCAGCTTCCAGTTGTCAACCGTTCATCAGAGGGGAGAAGCGTGAGCAGAGTGTGCGGTGCACTTTTAAATCTGGAATGATGTCATCAAGCGGCACCAGACGCCACCTCTGTCTTTCACAGGCAAGTGAGCTCGCAACCAAGACGTTCACGATCAGTTATATCACTATTGTTCAGTATCAGTGAAACAAATACAGAATCCCGACCCCCGGAGGGGCTAAAAAGTTGTTTTCACTCCGATTGTGCAGGATTTTTGTGATTATACTTGAGTTACCTGGAAAAAAGTTTACGGGTCAAAAGCTTAAGAGTCGTTGTATTGGTTTTAATCCCAACCCATGAAAAAGAAAGATTGCATTACAACTTAAAAACTGCGCAGCATCCGCTGCTGGGGTGCAGTGGAAAGTAACACGCCCCTGCAACAATTTAGGCCTAAACATGTCGTTCACTAGTGCTGTGCATTCATTTATTAACAACAATATGTTGCTGATGTTGCCCAACATTGTGTTATCATTTACGGTTCACATTAGATTCTGCCAATGTCACTAGAAATATATGATATAGTCATGCTCCTTATTCTATCTACATGAGTTTCAGTAGTCACTGTTTCTTCACTGTTTTCCCCGATTCTTTTTTTTTATTTAACATACAAAAAAAAATGTATGTATTGATTTCATAAATTTGAATCCACTCATGTAACGCTGTAGGTTATTTAGATTTGTGTCTATATTTTTTTATCTCAAATATCAAATATATGAAAGTGAAAAGTCCTGCTCATCTGCTGGAGTCCCTTCTAAGGGAGCGTCGTGGCGCTCATATACAGTACCTTTCTTTTTCGACGAGTCACTTTACTTTTAAAAATATATTATCGGAACAATTCACATTCGGTGCAACGACCTCTGACCCAACCAACGACCCGAATGCCACGTCCTGTTGTTTCCGTTGGTTCTTTGGTCTTAGTCGGGCGGACGGGCTGCGAAGCAGGCCTTGTTTGACACGCGACACTTCTGGCCTGGTAATCATTGCATGAGTCAAGTCACACAAGGTAATGACGGCATCCATAATTGCATAATTAAGGCATCGATGTGTTTGAGTTTTGTCCTGGAGTAAAGGCCGTCGCCCCTTAATCTTTAGGTTGCACGCACACCTAAAGTTAGGATCGGAAAAGGACATTTATTCAATATCATAAATTGAAACCGTGTTACTCTGGTTTGTTTTTCCCCCAGCTGATGGATGCAACCTCGTCAGATTCACTCTCAGACATCATTTTCAGTTTTTCGGACGCTTATTTGCTAAGTCGTTTATTTAAGTTCGTTACGATTGTTTATTCTTATTGTGTCGCCATTTGGACTGTAAAAAGAGCAGCTGTCTGGGGTTGCACAGGTAAATAAACCAGTGATGTGAATTTGCATCAAGCCATCCAAAGCTCACACGTTGTCAGACTTTGCTAAAGCAAAGCTACGCTAGCAGAGAGCAGCAGGGTGTGTGCACGTTCTCCCCCAGGCCTCTGTTGGTCCTCCTCAGGTTCTCTGACCAAACAACAACCAAAAAAAAAAAAAAAATGCAGTAAGTTAATGGAGGACTTTAAATTGTGACTGAGACAGTGAATGGTTGTATTCCATTGATAGCGTGACGTAGGATACGCAATACAAATGGTGAAGGTGGAATGATAGTTTAGAGAAGAAAATCTTCTCGTGCATTTAACGGGCACCACGTGCACGGACACCATTCGTGCAGCGTTGCTAACAGGGGACTGTATACGACACAAGTGACACAATAAGGCTCATTTTACACGCCGGATATATCAGCTCCAAATACAGTCGATATTTCTGAAGATAAATCAAATCGGATGAAAAATAAGTATCCTCTTCATTGCTTGATAATCCCGTTAACTAAAACAAATGAAAGACACCTCCTGTTTTCTCCTGACTGTGAATAGACTTCTTTTTTTCCCTTTAACAATTGCAATGGATTTTTTTAAACTCTTACTAATGTAAGTTTTCAGGAAATTCAAACATCCACTGGTGTATTTAGAAAAGCACAAGTGAACTTGATGAGAGTAGCTGCTTTTTCTGTTCTAGTGTGCCATAAATCAGAGCTTGAACACGCATACGTAAATTTCACGCGGCTATTTTTATGATATTATATTGCACAAAATGTCTGATGGTGTGAAGATCAGCTCAGACCTTCCTCAAGGCAGATCTCTGACCAAATCTGTCAAGAATGTGACAATGTCACAGATGAGATCATGAGCACAGGAGGTGGTCAGGGTTGCATTTTGATCCCGTCTGTGCGGATTTCAAAAAATAAAGATAACACAGATGTGAGTCACTATTTCTGGATATGGAGAGAGAAGTTGGACAAAGAAGTTTTTTTAGAAGTTTGACTTGACAGGAGTTAATTATATTACTGCAAAGTTTATTTTGGGGGGTTTCAGTACTGTAGACACTTGAAAAGAAAGGACTGTCTTCAAGGCCCTTCAGCTGTTCCCTTTCCACTGACGTCTGATTGCTGAGCTCACTGAAGTTGATGTAATCATTTTTCCCGACGCGAACGAATGGAACATAATAGCAAACATGATTCTGTGGGAAAATCGGAAATAGGCGCTCCTTTTTTTTTTTTTTCGTTTTTTTTTTTTTCCTCTTCGTCCTGATTGGAATTATGCTAGGAGTCGTTTGCGAGCCCGGTCCAGAACAATCTGCGCTAAAATGTTCTGTTCTATTTGTTCAGAAGTAGGTGTAGAGTTCATTTATTTTATTTTATTTTTTCCCTTTCCAGCAGTGGAAACACATAAAAATGCTAAGTGGTAAAACTGTGCGTGGAGATTATCAGATTTATTCCTATAAGACCAAGAAAAAAAAAAAAAAAAAGTGCACGGACTTTTGCTTCGTCAAAACAAAAGATCTACAAAAGGCCGCTTGACGTTGATTAGCCACGGTGCTATCCACGGTACAAGGACCATTCTCGATATGAGATCCATCCAAAATCGTTGTTGCAACCCAATTCTGTTCTGATGTGCTGCACAGAACTTAAGTACGACCAGTTTAGTTCTCCATGAGTGATTTAACTACTCCTCTGCGAGAGACATTTTCCACAGTTTTGAATGTCTGTTTAACATGCCCTTTGATTTCCACCAAAGCAATGCTGTGGATGATTATAAATTTCCATGCTATAATGCAGAATTATGTCTGGGCTCGTGGAAAATAATGGGCTTACTCTTGGTTCAGCTGGATAAGAACTATGAGAACAAGTTTGAAATGCCATGCAGGTTAAAGCCTGTAATTTTATATTAAATTAATCATAAGCTCCACATAACAGTTAACTGCTTCAGAGAAGTTTTTTTTCTTTCTTTTTTTTTTTTTAACACTTTTACGTATTTGCAGGGCTTTAGGGGGAGATTTGAGCAACAAAATGTCACGACTTGTAAGCCACGTAACACCGTTAAACACAATGTTGGAAAAAAACAAACAAACAAACAAACAAAAAAAGCATCGGCAAATTCACCGTCTGCTGTTTTGCTACATGATATAAAAGCTACACGTGTTGGGAAAGGAACACTTACGTTTTCCTGAAATCATTGACTTGCTTGTCAGCCACAGCAACGGTGCAGCACTGCAGTTTGTGAACAGCTGGTTGAGTCAGGCGTCAGACAGAAGAGCAGGATTGGGTCGGCTGTCGGTGTGAATGCAGATTAGTCGTACAGTTAGTACATAATGTCACAACTAATAATCTCCATTAATCTCCGGCTTGAATTTATAACATAAGGCCGAAGCTGCTTTTGGAACAGGAAAACTATTTAGGACTTAAACTGACTTTTTCAGCATGACTGGACAGCCAGATTTATATATTTAACCACTTTAGTGACACGATTGCATTTGATTCGTTTGCTCTCATCAGTATTAATCCAGGATATTAAAATTTGTGCGTGTGTGCGCGCGCGCAATTCCACAGACACAGGCGTTTGCACGAAGAACATCTAGAGTATAGAAAAATATATTGTGAATACATTCAGTTGGTGTTTTTATGGTCTTTAGTCTGTAACATGTGTAAAAAGCACCTTGACTGAGAATTCCCATCTCCCAGCAGTGGCTGTGCAGTCATGAATTTCAATTCATGTTTCAGAGTTATTATCCTCTGAATGTTTATTTTGCCATTTTATTTTTGCATCGACGACATGCTTCCATCAATTCTTTTTTTTTTAAATATACTGCACTTATCACATCAAATCTAATCTGCAATGGTTTCGAACAGGAGCCACAAAAAATCAAATTTTCTTGTGTTTTTATACGTCTAATTGAAAGAGTAAAAGAAAAAATATCACATCACGTAAGTAGTTAGTTAGTAAGTCCTGCTCTCTGTGCGGCTCTCTAACCAAATTAACAAGCTATAATTATAATGGGTGATTAAAAAGAGTAGCTGGTGGATGCCCAACATCATGGAAAAACAGCAAAGTATTCAAATTCGATCAGAGCTGAATTTCATCCCACTGAAGAATGTTGCCCTCACCACAATGAGGCAGTATATGATCAGGATCCGGGAGCGGGAGACGCGCCACAAAGTTGAAAGGGATGAGTCCGTTGGGAATGTCAGCAGTTGTTCGACTCCCTGCCCCTGTGGCTGGAGCCGTGTCAAAAACACTCAAAAGCCCACAGTGAATGCGCCGTCCCAGAGAAACGTATGGGATAACAAGTGTGAAATTCACGGCCATTTGGAGGTGATTTTGTTCCCCAAAGGAAGCTATATTTCCAGCGTTGCAGCTATGCATTGAGCTGCATGCAGATGGGGGTTTTTGACTAAACAAACTGCAGCAGTTCCCTCGGGGACAAGTAATTACGGATAATTTCGGACCGAAGGCTCAAAGTCGCGGGTGTAACGAGGCTTCTTTTGCTTTGTTAAATACTTCCACGGCGTGCTGCGAGTTTCTGGTCAGGTTAGCAACGGTATTATGTAAGAATAACACTTCAAATGGAGGCAAAACAACGGTTTCCATCCCCAGTAGAATTAAGGTCAACGTAGTATCACCGTCACTCAAATGCAAAACCGGAAGAGTTATTTTTCTGTAAACTTGCTCGATAAGGGAGCCTCTTTCTTCACACCAGCCGTCCCTTTTCAGGGCCTTGTTCTTTGACACGTGTCTTCCCCCTGCTTTATGTTGCAGTTTAGGTTTACCCTGCCTTTTGAATCATTCAGTAATGTGCAGCTATCTTGGGCTGCAATACTCTTCCTTCACAGGCTGCAGTCGGTGTGTGTATTTAAATATTTAAACCCCCCCCCCCCCCCGCTTTTTTTTCCCCCCTCTGCACAGCATGAAAGGTTGTTGACAAAGTTAACCCTTTACGAAGCATCCGCATTAAACTGCAAAGCCAGCGAGTAATAAAGTACATAGATGGGGAATTTTCCTCAAGACCGGTTTTACTTTTAAGTCTTACAATACAATTTCCTTTATAGACACGTTCTAAATGGCCGGACAAATCTAGGATTATTAGAAGAAGGGATCTTCCTTTACTTTCTTCCAAGGACATAAACCTCGTTTTAAATGCACCGAACTTTGTTTATATCTATTGACAACTCCTGCTCTGACCCTGTTTATTCTGGTCATCCATTTCTGGATTGCAGCGGCGTATAAAAAGGGCTTAACCCAAACCAAGGTGATGTTCAACGATGATCGGAAATGCAGTTCGGCTGCACGGCTCTGTCTGCTCTTGAACGGGGACCATAAAATAAAAGCTTATTTATGACCTACTTTTTCCGGTCTGTGCACTTATGTACTGACCCAGCATTATCTTCATATTTGTTGGATACATTTTATGAGCAGTATAATTACCCATAACACCAAGCCTGTTGTCAGGAGTGTCAAGATCACACAAATTACTGTTGGAATCAACTTTGTTTTGGCATGTTGTTGAAATAACTTTATATCGCTCTGTCCAAGCAGGAAGGAGAAGCTGTTTTGTGTTTATTTGCATGAAGCTCTTTATAGCTGCAGGTGTAACACATTCCATAATATTCCACAAAACAGGGCTGTCTCGTGCGCGGCTTGTGCAAAGATCCGTGTTGTAATCTTTTATTATCGTTATGATATTTATTTTTATTTTAGTCCCCGGTTTCTTTTTTTTTTTTTTTTCTCATCTAAAAAGTCAACCTAAATTTTTAGAATGATGTGCAATGATTTGTCGCCGGTGTCAAAAATTAACCTGACGGGGAGCAGGAGTTAAAAAGGGGCGCAGTAATTCATCATAATTATACAGTAATTTCCAAAAGGTTTCTTCTTGAAAATGGCACAGAGAAGACTCTTGGGCATAACACAGGTGTCAGCGCTGTCAGCCCAAGTGAAATATGGTGTCCTGTTCATACGCTGGAAAAAACTGAATCAAAGCAAGGTGAACTCTTATCAGAGAAATAAAGAAAATAAACAGAGGAAACCCAAAGCAGCAGAGAGACCGACCCCTGTAATTAGTGCAAAGGTGAAGCGAAACAGCCGTCTCATGATGGAGTTTCACCAAAAATCCAAGGTCATTGTTCTCGGATTCATTTATCCGTGCAGCGGCGTGGAGGTTTTTCCCTCGTATGTTTCTAAACTAAATCAGATCTGCTAATAGGTTATTCTTCTGAAACCCTTGGAGGATCTTCTTTGCAACCAGGTGTCAGTTACAGTGGATTCACAGGAAGCAGGGAGACACTGAAGGACACCTCCGGAGATGGCTTTTTTTTTTTTTCTCCTTTTTTTTTTTTTACTGCAGACTCACTCTCTAGTATTTGTTTACTGGAAGCTCCGGAGTGACCTGCCCCCCCCCCCCCCACTCGCCCCCCCAAAAAATTCAGTTTTCAGAATGACGTGTACTGTACTTACGTTCAGGCGATTTGGGCTCTCCGGCAGTAAATCCAGCAAATGATCAAGTGACCCTATAGGTTCGGGATCATGGTTGTCCAGTTTACAATTCCAAGTTTTACCATAATGACCTCCACCGCCGGGGTTGAGGAACCTCTAAACAGCCTCCTGCGGGCTAAGGTACACATTACGGAGGTACGCTTAAGGTTTGGTCGGGGGAATGAATCCGAGAAGGGGCCGTGTAATGCCGATCTCCCTGTTCGTGTAACTCGAGGATACTTTAAGATCCAAAACTATTTGTGCACCCAAATATCTTATTGCACTGCCGCTGTTCTATTGTACTGTTCATATTCATGCCTATAATCATATTTGTAATCATGTTTACACTTTTCCTATCAACACATCCAGTATCCAAATGCACTGCCGACAGCAAAGTAGGAATTTCACTGTACAGGGAATCTTGAATCTTGTGATTTGATGGTAGAGATAACTGTAATGGCTCGACTTTTGTAAAAGCTGTTCATTGTAAAGGAGGGCCTGCTAAATTTACCACTGCATTGGAAAATAATGCATTTATATCATAATATATATATATATATATATATATATATATATATATAATTTTTTTTTTTTTTTCTGTTTGCACTGAACATAACGTTGTGTGGTAAATGACCCTGTTTTTATTTTTTGTGACTGTACTTGACAAGTGATTCAGTATGAAACCGATGCCTGATGCGATATTGGACTTTGAGCTAAAATTAGACAAATATACTTGGCAAGACTTTGAATTTTACGGCGTCGTTGACAACGCACAAAAGCTCTGGCTGCCTCTTTCAGCCGCATTCATCTGCATCCTAACAAGGGGAGAGACAAATCTCTGGCATGAAGTTGACAGAGTTTAGTTTTAGAAGGTTTAATAAGGAATGCAAGTAATTTCAGTACAATTTCCTCCCAGGTCTCTGTAGATGCTTGCCATCGCATGGGCGTGTTATTCTTTGAGTAATTGTCTGAAGTTTTGTAAAGTGCATTTGCTATTCTATGTCGGCAAGCATGCGCATGTTTTTTTTTTTTTTTCCTCTTCCCTGCGTCAGTTGTAACCCGGCTAGTTTCATAGGCTTGTCTGCAGCCGTGCGGTTATTTACCGGCGATTAGTCCTGGAAAAATACCATATGTTAACGTGACTATTTGTCCACGAGTGTGAAAATTTGCAGAGAAAGCCGATCGTGTCCGTGGCAGGAACTTCAACGAAACCTCCGGGAACAAAAGGACCATGGGAAGGGCAACTGTGTTTGTGTGCAGCGTGCTGAAGTGTTGAAAAGAGGGGCTGCCGGCACTCCCGCTGGGCGCCTCCCGGTGTGTTTAAGGGACGTGTCCGGCCATGTTCGCCCCACACACACAGTACATATCCTGAGAGAGGGTTTGTTTCCTCAGGTATGTTGAAGGTGTGGATTGATGTGTGTCTTAACATGAAAAAACTTTAAACAGAATGGAATGGCTTGTTAGCAGCGTTTGGAAGTGGACCAAGAAGAAATCCACGTTTCCCTCGGCGGGGAAGGGGGTCTCCCGCTTCCAGGCGGCGCTTCGTCCCGCCGCAGTTCAGAGGAAGCGCGCGTCTGTGATGCCGCCGAGATGAATTGCCCAATCCTGTGGTCAGTGATTGAATCTCGCTGTCCCGAATGTTAGACAGAGGAGGCGCCGATAAACGATTGTGTCACCGCTGACTCACAGAAGTAACCCGTCAACGACTCGGCACAATGGTCGCGAACACATCGGGATGCACAGAGCGACGAGAAGGGGGTCAGATACGTGATACGCTCGCTCAGAAGCGTGACATCATCGAGCTGTAAATCCTCGGGTGTTTAGCGGAGGGTATATCCCCACAGGGACATACTTACGCTCCCCTAATAGTGCACCTGGAAAGTTACATCCATGTGAATCTTTTGCGCAAAATCGCGGGGAGAAGGAAAAACGTTGCAGACACTTGTGTCAATTTGTTTACTTCAAGGTAAAAATTGATGCGTGTCTGCCCGTGCTTATTGATGTGTGTGTGTGTGTGTGTGTGGGAGTGTATGTTTTGGTAGTAAGCTGTTACTCTATCCTTTACCCTTGCTTTCTTCTGCCCTTCCACCGGTGCTCCTGCTCATTATTGTGTTGCTCTAATCTGTAGGGGACAGGACTGGCTGCAGAAGTGTATTTATCTTCCTGCACAAATAGGACCTCTTTCCGTCTGGTCCCTGCTCAGCTTGTTGTTGAAAGATAGTGAGCAGCGAAGAGCAAGCTTCAGTATGCGCGCTCCTTTTGTGTGTGCGGCAGCGTGTGTGTGCACGGGTGAACTGAGATGTGTCCCAGCTGGCCCACGGGCCGGCACACTAACCATCGCCTCACTGCGGTGAAATCAGGGAAAAAAAAAAAAAAAAAAAGAAAGACAGGCATATATCTCTCTTACGATATTGATATGCCTTAACTCTGGGGGTGTTTTACCCTAAATGAGAAAGGAACATTCCTCAAAGAGGTCTGCCGTACTTGTAAAAGCCAGTTAGATCAGTGTTCCAGAAGGTCCCTGCAGTGTGAGCCCTGTAGCCCCGTTTCCGCTTTTCCTCCGTCACATCTGTTGAGATGTGTACTTTTGCAACGCATTGTCTAGGCATGTTTCTTTTCATTCCCTTGTTGTCTCCATGACATTGGGCTCGCAAGCAAGCGGTTATCATACTCCAAATGGCTTCGGGCCAGGAAACCACCGTGGGCTAGCACGCACTACCAAATAGCGCTAGCACAATGGCTAAATTCTGCACCGCTGTCTTAGTGCCTAACCTTAATTTGCACAAATATGGCTTACCTGTACGGTATATCTTTCCCCCCGCGGGTTTCGGGTGCAATAATTAATGCTCTGTTGGCAACAGCTCAGCTATTTGATTTTAGGCTAAATCACCGGTGCTGCTCCGCCGTCGCTAAGCTGCTCAGACCGGCGGCCGTTCGCCCATTTAGAACTTACAGCTTTAGCTCGTTTTGACCTCCTTCTCAGCACGGGCGTTGACCGTCAACGGCGCCCTCGAGCGGGATCGAGAGGGGAGACTCCGCCAACCGTCGCGGTCGTCTCGTCATTCCCAAATGGCCCGACCGGCGCCGGCTTCCCGCTAGCCGCGTCGAATTTACCAGAACGCGGTGCGCGGTCATCCTGGCACCACCGGCGGGGGCGTCTCTCGCCCGCTCGTCCAGCTCGGTCCGTACGAGACGGCCTGGATCCGGGCCGACGCTGCCAAAGCATGATCTAATTGTACACATGCGTAGTGGCTTCTTTTCCAGGAAAAGCCTTCATTGATGAAAAACAAACAAAGAGATAAGAAAAGCTCTCGATAAGGCCAACCTCAGCCACGACGGGCAAAAACAGAAATGCAAATGATTTGACCGAGAAGCTGGTTTCTCTCTGTGTGAAACTCCTCGGTGTCCTCATTTTGACATGTTTGTGTTGCGCTAAGAGCACATTCTGGAGATAAAGGACAAGTGCAGGGTGCAAAAGGAATGTGATGTGATGCAAAGAATGCAAAGCAGAGAGCGGATGCACATATGTTTTTGAAGGAGAATGGCTGCTGATAAGACCGCAACCTTCACATGTTTTCCCTCCGCAAGTCCACATTACTCCTGGCTAAAGTGGAGTGCACTCGTGCATGAAAAAATAATCAATAGGTCCATTAATACTGTGACTGTTTTAATGTTTTTGTTTTCTTTTTCCATTTTAAAATCCCTTTTTTTTTTTTTTTTTTCCTCTCAGATGTTTATGTACTGTTGTAACAATGAGGTTGCCGCTCATAAATGAAAATCAGATGGTTGTCTTGGTATTTCGATTGATGCTGGAACCGCGGCAACAGACGAGGAGAACGGGGCCCGCGCCGTAAATACGGAAAATCGTAACCTTTAATATCAAATCTGTATATATTTAGAGCTGTTAAAGTTTAGCCATCTGCTGTCGGGAGTGACGCGTGCAATTAATAACGGGCTCGGCGAGTGGGCCGATTTATTGCTTAGATGTTTTCCTGAAAATGTCACTCTTCGGGAAAGGCTCGCGCGAGGTATACGACGGAGCGGAAAACAGGCCCACTTTGAACACGCCGATGACCCGACCGCCTCGACTATTTACATGTGGGTGCACCTGTGTGTTTGTATGCGTATGTGTGTGTGTGTGTTTGAGGGGGATTGTTAGTATTTGAGTGTGACAGTGTATACTTTGTTGGCCTGAGGACACTTAGATTGAGTGTGTGTTGTTCTCTTTGGTGAGAGAGCACATATGTGTTTGCGTGAAGACCTGGTTCTATGTGGGTGTGTGTTTGATAAACTGTGAGAGCATGTGGGAGACTGTTTGTCTATTCATCTGGGTGAGAGCAAGAGAGAAAGAGCAGAATGAGGAGGTGGAAGAGATCTGCTTCCAGCCTCTATCTTCAAGTCAATCTGCTCACAGTCACACAAACCTCTTTATCTCTCCCTTAGACCGAAGGCAGGGAGACAGGCAGAGAGAGAGACAGAAAAATAAGTTTGCGGGGAGAAAAAAAAAGAAAAGGGAGATGGAAAGATTCAGTCACACCGCCTTAAGAAGACCGAGCGGACTTCTATTTAAGAGGATCGTCGAAGTCATCAAAGCGTTGCCCGCGCAGCATCTGTCATTAAAAGTATTTGCGCTGTTTTGGTAACATCGCGATGAGGTGTCAGAGACGATTATTTTTTATTTTATCTGCGAGGAAATGGATGCGTAACCCGATCAAAAAAACAAATAAATCATCACCCGTGTCATAAGTAAGCGTAAGATGATGTGTGCTTTGGTCTTTTGCCACACCGGGTGATGAATCACTCTCTTCACCAATTTCTTCATGCGCTCTTTGGCCCCGATACGCAAACCTTAAACTTTTATGGTTTGCGTGCGCGCGTCCTCGTGTCAGTGCGGTTTCTAGATTTCGTCGTCCGTTACGGGATGCAAGGAAATGCGTTTCCGCACGACTAAGCGATGGCGTGAAATACGAGCACGAATCGCAACCTCCGAGTCAGTCCGTAGCTTTTTGGGGCTTCTTCGATTTCGCTTGACTTTCAGACGGGCCTTTGGAAATGATGTCAAAAGAGTTCACACTGGTGAGCGACGACGGACAGCAAATCAAAATGTAGGGGGAGTTTAGTCAAAAAGAGGTGAGATCAGAGGTTCCCGCGTGCCGTCCGAGATATTTGCGCCTTTCAGCATTTCCAAAGTTCACCATGCCGAGGAGCTTTATGCCATCAGATCGGGTCAGGGATGCTTTTTTTTAAATTGGATCCACACAGCGGTGGGAAAAAGTATTCTTTTGAAATGTCATTCATTCATCATGCGCACGGCTTATCCTGCAGCTGTGGGTCCCATTCCAGCTGTCACTGGTGGAGCGGCGGGGTTCACCCGGTCGATCACAGGGCCAACACACACATTCGTGTCTACGCATTTGTATCGTCGGTGTTGCGCGGCCTCTCAAAGACCGGAACGAGAATTCAAGCGGGCTCTCTGCAGCTGAACAAACCTGTCTCTCGGCGCTGCGGGCGCCGCCTTATCGCGGGGCCCATTTTAAAATCGCGAATACCGAACACCCCAAATTGCATTTTGCCAGGGGCGTGTCTGCGCGTTGGTCTGATGAAAGAACCTCAATCTGAGCTTAATTGCGGGTCTGACACAAATGTATGGCTGTCAATCGCGGTGCGTGTCTGGCGGCCGTCCAGACAAGGAGGAAGATCAGTAAGAGCTCGGAGACACGGGGATCACATCTGGCACCGGGGCCGCGGTGCCGGACACTCGGTGCAACACGGTGCCCTATTGGCTGAGGGGTTGCTATGCTCATCCCTTGTTTTTCTCATCCCCAATCAAAGCTGTCACAATATGAGTCATGCGAGCACATGCAGGAAACATGCCTCTTAGCATCACATCAATCAGTAATCACACACATCAGTTAGATTTTATCCGGCGCCGAGCCGCATCTGAGGCAGCGAGAGGGAGCGGCGACGCGCTCGTGAAAGCCGGACGGTGACAGATGGAGCAGGAATATAGCAGAGGAACTGAACAAACTGAGAGGCTAAAGAGCTGAAATCTCATTTTCTCAGTGGCCTTGAGAGTGGAGCATGCTCAGTACTGATGTTTGTCGTCTCCCCTCTCCGAGATGCTGCTGCAGTGTTTCCCAGCAGGCTTGGCACAGCCTTACTCATGGACATATCTCTTATGGAGCGATACAGTGGCCAGGCTGCGGCTGCTCTGTGGATATCTCTCTCTCTCTCTCTCTCTCTCTCTCTCTCTCTTTTCCATTCAGCGATCTCCCGTCTTACCTTTCCTTTATTTCGGCCTCTCTCACTCTTCCTCCCGTTACATTTCTTACACATTATCTTCACTTTGTTGCTTGTATCCTTTTTTTTTTTTTTTTTTTTTCTTTTTCTCGTCTCACTCTCCCCGTCTCTCATCCTCACTCCGCCCTTCCACATCTCTCTCACATACTCTAGTTGCTACCCTTAAGACTGTGGTTACCATGGTGACAGCTATGTGCTGCGGAAACGTCAAAGAGCCGAATCCACCCAGGATGACTTCCTTGTTTAACACTTACATTTTTTTTTCTTGCGTCCTCCCTTTGATTCGCAGAAGCTCTTTGTAAATAACAACCCCCCGTGCTTGATGTGCATCTATCCATCTGTTTGTTATTTTAAAAAATAAGGCACTGGATTGGATTCCTGGTGATTTTTTTTTTGATTTTTTTTTTTCTTCTCTGTTTTCTTGATCTCTGATTTGGCTGAGCGGACTCGCCGCCACTCCTTCGACCTTGGCACACGTGACCTTGAGAAACGAGCCCCCTTCCCCGGGCCTCCGCGATGTCACCGACAGTGATTTGTGTCTCCCTGAAAGGAGGCTTCGGCTGCACGCACCATGACATAATTCTTCAGCGTCTTGTCAATGCTTCTCATCTTTTCTCTGCCATTCATACGCCGAGCCACTTAGAAAGACACTCGTAGCGTAAACACGCGGAAAGCGCGGCGAAACTGGCAGCATCGGCCGGATAATGGTCCTCAAAGATTTGTGTTTTGCGTGATTCCCCTGCATAGACGCTGCCGCTTGATGAACAGACTTTATTCCTGTAATCAGCCTGCGCCTCTGTGTGTGTGTGTGTGTGTGTGTGTGTGTGTGTGCTGTTACAACCACACTCCACGGTCAGCCCCGGGAAAAGGTGACAATCAGGTGCGGCTGGTTTGTGTCATCCGACGAAGACGATGACATTGTATTAACTCCTAAATCCCTCTTCCTCTGCACTCCAATTTATCCTTTTCCCTGTTTGTATTAAAGGTTTGTTTTCCCCACCGCTTCCCTCTTTAGAGTAGACAACAGATGTCGGTTAAGAGCGAGCACTTTACAGAACTTTAAGCCCTTCCCCCTCATCCATGTGCACTTTGTTGGCAAAAAAGCAGACAGATATAAACAACATAACCAAAAGGCTGTTTAAAGCCATTATGTCTGGAAAGATAAACTCCTATGACTGTGAAAGGGCAGGAGTGCTGCTGAACGGCATCTGCGTGATGATGTGCAGGTATGCCGTTGTTAGGACGGAGCTGCTCGGCTCTTTCCCGCAGGAAGGTCGTCTCCTTTTCTGGGAGCGGCGAGGAGGTGGCGGTGGTGGTGGGGGGTTCGGAGGCAGGCGGCGACGGGGTCTGGGAAGCATTTATGAGCAGGACATACAAAAGAGCTTCGAGGGGTCGGCTCCGTTTTTATTTATTTATTCTAATTCTTTCTCCGAGTCCCGCTTTCGCACCCCTCGCCGGAGGACGGCCCGCGGCTGGCGAAGAACGGCGGAGGCGTTTCGGATGATTCGGGGGGACAACAAAAAAACAAAAAAAAAAAAAACAGAACGGGATTTGCAGATGTACATGCCTGCGACCAGATCTGCACCTGTGTGTGAAAAAAAAGGCTTCGTTTTACAGTCTTTTAAAAGGCGGCCTTGTTCCGAGCTCATCACAAACACCTTCCCCGGTTTTTCTCAGCCCATTCTTAGATTATTGCGTTCTCCGAATGTCTCCTTTCAACCCCTTCTTGTGCGTGTTTGAGCCTTTTTTTTTTTTTTTTGGCACGTCTATGTTTTCTGTAACACTTCCAGGTGGCAAGTAGTAAAAGCCACGGAGTTTTACATCTGTTGCACGACACAGAATATTTCGTTCCCAGTCGAGCGGCAATTTCAGGCTCGCAAAGAGAGTCCGCGCGTTGAAATCCACACCGCGCCGAAGGTCCGTTCTCTCCCGACGCTCCCTCCGGCACACCGCCGTAACACATGTTAGAGTTTTTTTTTTTTTGCATTTCATTTGCCGGAATCCGCTTGAAGATAATCGCGAACGACAGAGTCGAGGGGAAAACAAAGTTTGCGTCGCCCGTCTTTTTTTTTTTTCCCCCTCCCTACTTTCCCGCTCTGAAATTCACATTTGTTCTGCGCCGACGTCACGAATACTCACATTTCTTAGTTGTAAATACACCACACGCCCACCCACATAAACACAGGCCTGGTAACAAGTCTCATCTTGTTGAATAGTGGAGGAGGAAGTGAGTGTTGATATTGAGGGGAGATATGGTGTGAGGGCGGCGGGGGTAAATCTCTCCACACTGTAACCCCTGCCAGTGCTCAGTAACCTCCGCTGACAGATTTGATCATCGAGAACCGCCGCCGACAGCGGAGAGTCCGAGGGAGGAGAAAGCGTTTAGGTTCTCGAGTAAGACCACGACCGCGTCGGCCCTTATTGGCGTGTCAAACCTCGGCCCCGGTTTGACCCCCGCGCTTTTTTCTTGCGCTACAGATGAGACTTTTGCCACGGAGAGTAGTGACCTGTTAAGATACAATCCTTCTAAAAACCCCGCCGGCTCTCTGAGGGGCCGGACCCGGACCAACCCGGGAAGGCCATCCAATGACTCATCCGCAGTTTCGTTCGTCTTCGGCGCGCAGGTTTCGCCGGGAGTCGCTCTGGCTTTTTCTCGCAATTAATAGGATGAGGGGCGTCGCGGAGCGCGTGAAGACGATCGGGTTAGCGGCCCTCCGTCAGATACATACGCATCGGCCGTTGTGAGGCGAGGGTCCGACGAACACGTTTTTCTTTTGTGACGTTCTTTATCCACAGCGGCAGCCTCGACGGCCGGCCGGCTAAACAAATCTACCGAGCTTAAACCGTTTACTTCCGTCCCGCAGATCTGCCCGGCGCCCCCGCCCATTCACTCAGACTTCAAACGCTTTCACAAATACCAGGCCAATCACTAGAACTTATCTTGGGCGGCACAGGTTTGTTACAAGGACCAGCCAATTGGTGCCGAAAAAAGCGGTTTTGTAAATACGGCACGGCTGCTGCCGAATTGGACTGACCGACCCGGACGGTAATATTTACTTTCGAGGATGAAGGTGGGGGGCGGATGGAAACGCGGCGCTCACGGCTTTAGGAGAAAAACACATTTGCCGGACCCGCGATGGCATTTGGGCTGAAATTTTTCAGCGCCGGAGCGTTTGCTGCGCGACGAGTCGCCTCTTATTTCCCCGGGCCGGCGGCGTGCCTTATTGAATATTTATAAAAGATCGGGGTCCGTTATCTCTGACGCTAAAGGCGAAAAGATTTTTCAAAAAGACAAAAGGCTCGCATTGATTGGTCTAAATGGTACTTAACATGTGGAAAGTAATGACACCTGACTGGAAGCACCAGATAAGGGAGACCCATGCATCCCGCTATGTGCCTGAACTTGCCTGTCTTGTCGACAAGGTGTGCTTGCAGAAACGTGACGTTAGGAAGCGGCGCGGCCCGGGACGCCCAGATAATTTTGTGTAATTCTGTAAGAAGCGGTCTGCCGCTGATTGCCATCTGACATTCGGCGCCTCACGCGACGCTTCCACTTACGCATTTTTAATGAGTCCGCGCTCTGCAAATCCGAAGCAGATGTGACGTCCGTGACCCCGACATCGAACCGGCCGGGGCAGGTCCGCGCCTGACTTATCTGGGTGGGGTCAGCGCCGCGAAGGGCGGTAGGGGGGGGGGATTTAGTCGCTCTCCCTCCATTTTCGCCAGGGTCATTACCGAGGAGAAGATGGACACGGCGTCGGTTTCAGGCGCGGCCGCGGAGCTGGAAAGGGCCGTCTTTTTTCCTGCGTTTGCACGGAGCACGCGGGACCAGGCTCCCTGTGTCTGTGGGGCCTGGAAGAGCCAATGCTTATCTGATAGATCCACCGAGGGAACAGTTGATTGCCTTAAAGCAATGGGAAATGCCTTCACCGCTCCCTCCCTCTTTTTTCCCTCCTTTTGTATTCTTTCTCTCCTCTCCCCTCTTAGTTTCTTGCGCCGTGCCTCCCTACCTTTCTCTCCCTATTTTTCTCTCGGCTCCCTCCCTCCCTCCCTCCCTTTCTCCCTCCTTCCCACCCTCTCTCCTTCCCTCCCTCTCTCCCTCCCTCTGCCCTGCTGTGAGTAGGTGGTTCCTTGCTGTACTTGATTGGTGTGAGTCTATATAGCAGGAGAGTCGCTCTAACAGGGTCAGAGTCTGGTGGTACCCACTTGCCACTCGTTCCTACCGGGAGTACCTGTTTTTTTTTTTTCCCCCTTGCGTCCTTTCCTGAGAGGATTTACTTTATTCTGACAGCATGACGGAGAACAAGAGGAAAGATAGGAAAGGGAGAAAGAGGGGCAGCAAGAAAGGACAAAAAGACAAGGTCGATCCCTCCCCAGGTAAAAAAGGAAAATTAAAGTCGCTTTCTGTGAAATATTTGCGAACGTTTGCCGATCCGTGTGCGTGGGATTTGGTTTAGTGTTACTTTAGCGGGAGAGTCTGGCACAAAGTATCCCCTTGACTTGTCAAAGCTTGCCAGGCTGTCACATGGATTGGTCTCCTAATGTGGACAGCATGTAGAGGCACATCTGGTTTTGGCAGCACGTCGGGATTGAAGGGGAGTCAAATAGAAGGACGAGTGTGCGAGATCAAACGCCGTCTCCAACACCTTATGGACAGTGAAGAGTAATGTGCACGTTTAACACTCGGGCCACAAGGGCTATTGATAATTTGATTTAAATTATCATTTTTTTTTCTGCTCCATGGATTTTGTTAAAAAATAGCTGTCCTGTGACACTTTGATTGTAAAAAAGAAAAAAAAAAGTTTGCGTAAGATACCTCAGTAGTTTCATATGGCCAGTTTGACTGCATTTATAATTTAACAGTCGCAACAACACTAACTGAAGTGCTTAGACTTCTTGAGTGTGGAGTCTGTGATGAGTCACCTACATAAAAGTGTGTTTTTTTTGTTTTTTTTTTCGGCTGGAAGCTACTTAGACGTCACAATATCACCGAGGCCGCTCGCCTTTTCCGAGTCACAAACGTAGCAATGTGCTTGCTCAGTGGTGGTTCCTGCATGTTTTAGCATGTCACTGACCTGGGGTCATGGGTAAGCCCATCCCCCGTTATGGAGAAACACTACTTTAATTATCACTCCCCCGCTGTGTGTCATTCGATAAAATACCGTATCCTATAGAGCAGGTATTATGTTGCCCATTTTGTACCTGCCGACGGCACTCCCGTCATTTATTCACAGAAAATCGTCAACAATTTTAGTAAATTTACTTTAAAAAAAAAAAAAAAAAAAAATTGAATGTTTGAACTGAAAATTTCATGCTTTTTTTTTTTTTTAAGTGAAAAAACAAAACAAAAAATATTTCTATGAAATCATTATTTTACCCACCCTTCAAATTTGAACGTATAAAATGAGACATGCTGCACTGGACACAGATGCACTGTTACCCCCCCCCCCCCCCCCTCATCAGCTAGAACAGCTGCCATCCAAAAAAGGGGAAAACCGATGAGCGAGTTCCGGTATATTTTCACACATTATTGTAAGTGCCCATGCAGTTGCTCTCGTGTCATGTTGGATTTAAATGCGCTTAACTCTGGTAACGTGATATTTAATAATGGTTTTCCATAAGAAAATTAGTTCCTTCATTGATGCACTCTTATCACAATATTGGGTATATGGGTCAGTGGTGAGGGGCTCTCCAATTACCCTTTGTAAAATAAAGCTTTCAAAGTAGGTCAAAATGAGAACATGCTCTAAGGTGATACTCGCTGTGTCCCGACAAGTGGCGCGCGGTGCATCAGGTGCTCCCGGTCGGAGGCTCGACAATTGGGTCATCGTCGGCAGGAAGTGTCTGACACGCGGGGATCTTCATTTTTTTTAGGCGCCGGCTGTTTTCTTCCCCCCCCCCCCCCCGACACGTACGATCGACACAGCTAAACATTTGGCGGTTTTGCAGCGGAGCGTGTTTGAATGACATCTGCCTTCGCACTCCGGAAAAAGCAAGTGGACTGAAAGATTCGGGCGGAATTGTGTTCAAAAGACTCGGATTAACCGCGTGCGTTATAATCCGAGGGGACGTCCGAGATCGTTTAATACGCGAGCGATGCCAAGAAACAATGTGCGGATTACAGAACAACGTGGAATAAACGTTCAAAGCTCTCCGGGACTTTTTAACCCGGACGCGGCGATGGGCCGCGCAGTCGATCATATGTTTTACATTTTTCTCCCATGTGCCTGTACTCGTGTGGATGTGGCGTGTCAGACACATGTAAAGTTGCCATGAACACATGTTGAAAACGTCTGACAGCACATGATTACTCGTCTGTCAGTTCTGTTCAACATCACGGGAAGGAGGTGCTGTCTTGTACTCATCTTACGCGTTGATTTGGGATTACCTCACGGCAGATCCGCGCAATAATTGAACTTTTACTTCAATCGGGAATGTTTACCGTCTCGGTCCGAGAGCAATGTTCTGGCGAGTTTCGATTTTCCTCCTGCTCTTTCTATCTTACAGCTGCGTGTCACGTGGCTGCGGAATGACACTTTTGAAAGAATGCCCCGAAAACATCTGTTGAACCTAAACACAGGCGTCCGCGCCAAAATATTATACTATAATAATATAACGGACGGCGAGAATTTGCGCAACATGCTCGTCATTGTTACGTATTATAGAAAAGGGCGACAGACATTCAATCAAATCCGTCACCGGCAAAACTCCTCAGAGATACACGACTCCCTTTCTCCACCATTGGAAATCTTTAAGCAGACTGACTGACCTACATATGCATCGGCCGCTGATGACATTATAATTCATAAATTCAGCGATCTCGTGTCAAGAAAACCTTTTTTTTTCTTGCAGAACAGGGAGTGCGCACGTAACTAATAATTAGTCCTAGACGTGAAGAGCTTGCTCTTTCATTTGGTCACAGATGCTTTTTTTTTTAATTTTTTATTATCAGGTTCCAACAACCAGCACACCTTTACAGTTCAAACAGTGTTGCGTAAATAAGTCAGCAACAAAGGTCACCAAACGAGATTTAAACCTCCTGCCATCTCACCCTCAAATTTAGACCCAGTTTAATTGTTCTGGTTGCACTGAAGGATCGCTTTGAATCCAATTGCTAAACTGTGTGGGTAAAAACACCTGTGCAGGTGGATGTCTGGCTTTAACTCTGATTTTTTTTTTTTTTTTTTTTTTCAAATAAATCTGCCGAATAATGGAAAACAGCAACATACATTACACATAATGCCATGTATTCTCGTGGGAAACAAGTTTTGGTACGAGTATCTACAGCTGAAAGTTTGACTTTCATAGTTCAGATTGATATTTGCTGGATTTGAGTCTGACATCGGACATCGTGTTGATGAAAGTGTACATTTTCAGGAGCTCACTTGAGAGCCGACGCCGATACCGAAAACAAAATAGTGCAATACGGAAAACTGTTGTTGCCAAAGGAACCCTGGAAATGAACATCTTAGGGAAAAATTTTGGCGTAATTTGTGTCATTGTTTAAGTTCTGAAAATGTTTGCACATCCCATATCGTGTTTTAAATAACGCTATTGACGCATGCCGTCGTAATATATGGGGATCATTTCGAAGGCTTCAACGAACAAAATTGGTGAGGATGCTTCCAGTAAACAATATTGAGGTTTTTAATGTCTGAAACTACGGGCCTCCCATCCCCTCCACCCCCGTTTTCTATGCTAGCTCAGGTTCGCTAAGTTTCTGGAAACCTTTGGGATCGTGATTATGCTACTTGATCCAAGAGGCCTTCGACATCGAGCCAAGCTCGCTTTATATCTCTCCTTTTTTTTTTTTTTTTTTCCAGACTATGGCAAATAAATTAAGAGGTCTGTCCAGACGCAGGATGTCAAAAAACCCCCCTGAGCTATAATTCCCCAGAACTACTGTATCGCTGAACTATCTCTTTAACTCACATGCAATACATTATAGCAGCACGTTATGTAGTTTGATAATGACACTTGTAACTAATGAAATATTCTTTGGCTTATATTTAAACTGCCTCGAGGGGAAGGTCGGCCCCCCCACTTTGAAAAAGCTGTAATATTAAATGGCTGATGGGGCCCAATATTATTTGTTTTCACGGAGTCCAAAATCTCCAGCCTCACCGGTGTTTCCATCCATATATGGAGGGACTGTTGACCAAAGTCTATCGCCCGGGGAGTGATGGAGTGAGCTCAACTCGGATCACTGTGCAGTAGTTATTAATCTAACAGTTTTATTGAATATCCAGGAAATGATCATTCTTTCTCAGTATTTGCATGCGGCTTTTTGTGGCACAACTGGGACGTTCAACACAGCAGTGACTTCAGTGTTCAAGAGCCACCTGAAAATAAAAGTCATTTACGGAGCCCGTGGTTTTTAAGCGTTCCTTAGCGTAGCTACAATTCAAAATGTTACCTCACGCAGACTTGTAACGGGAGCGATTCGGTGATAGAAGACACGATCATCAGTCAGTTATTACCTGCGGAGAAGAGTCAACAAAGTGACCCATGTTAGCATGAGCTAACACCAAACGGGGGTCTCGTTCGAGCTCTGCGATTTGATTCGCTGATGACGAATGTCGCGGCGTTGGTCTCGAAGTGTGACGAGACGCCTCTGAACTCGCCTTGTTGCCGTTTCTGGTCCGCGATGATGCGAGTGAACGGGTTCACCGTGAATTACGGTACCTCATAATCCACTTACACCAACCAGCGTCTTTGCTAGCGCAGCGAGCGATCGGGCGTAGCGTGAACCCAATTTAACGGCCGTCGGTACTCGGCCGTGATTTGTAGTTTTGTCCAACTTTAAAATCAACCACCTGGCTTTAAGTGTTGTAAAAGGGAGGGAAAAAAAAATAATCGCCCTGTTAATCGGCATTGTCCTAAAACACATTATAATCCGTGCTGTATTTTTTATTTACTGCATAGCGATGCTGTTATGTAATTCAGTTACCAGAAATGGTGGAGGAGTATGAGAAGTTCAAGCCTTGAAAATGCTAAATCTTTTTTTCCCCTCTCTCTTTCCTTTTCGGCGTCCTGAGATTTTGTTAGATTTATTGATATTGGATTGCTCCGGCAATCAGAGAATCGTAGATAATTTTCAATCTCTGGCTGTTGAGGAAAGCGGGATTTTGCGCGGTGGTGAGGAAAAACATGGCAATCGACGCTGACGCAAAGTTGGACGGAGCTCCGGGATGTTCAGGGGCCTCAAACTGTTGAGGTTCTTCTTGTAAACAGCTATGAGTGGTTTAGCCTCTTCTGTTCCTAATTTGCCCAAATCAAAAACATTTCTAATGGCTTTTTCGCTGCTGTCATTAAGCTGTTGTGGGGAACATTGAAACCCATCATTTTGCTATAATCCTTTCAATGTGTTTCGATCATTTTCCGTAAATAGCACCAAGTTCAGTCCTTCATATTAAAAACACCCGCAAATCTTTTGGATTTCTAATTCTTAACAGGATGCACGCCAAACACACGCTGGCTACTTTGTTTTGTTTTGTGTTTTGAAGAAAACGTTTCACATTTTACACTTTTGAAAAAAGTCCTTATTATCCTCATTCTCAATGTGAAATCATGACCAATTCGAACCATTTAGTATCGAGAAAATGAAAGGTAACGGGGAGTAAAACCGCCTTGGAAAGCTGTGGAATACCGAATGTAGAATAGGTTCAAGTTGACTACGTACGGTTGGAAAATCTCAAAGAAAATAGAAAAAAAAAACAGAGGTATTTCGAATAAGCAAAGCTTTTAGTGGCAAATCTACAGACAATCATCACCGTATAACTCACTAATTACTCGGCGAAAGCGGTTGAAGTGGAGAAGTGATCTCTTTGAACAGATGTCGTACGACAGCGAGCGGTTGCGCGGCGTCCGGAGACGCTTTCCACATGCAAAAGCCATTTCTCCAAGCGATCTCACCATGTAATTTGTCTTTTGACCGTGTGCGGTAAAGTGACACAACACCAGAGTAATCAGGGATACTTTGTCTAGGAGGGGAAACACAAAGGCATGCCTCGGATTCCTTTTCTAAGCTCCTGGAAGTAAAGTAGAAATGTTGACTCAATCATACGGGCGACGCATTGTTAATTCATCAAGCGACTTTGCTTTTGAACTTCTTTTCCGAGGCCGACTTTTCCAACTGTTACCCAAGGCATGAGCTGTTGACACACCGGATAGGCTTCTATTCTCAATTTTGGTTTTTATAGTCCATGTCTGCAGCTGCCCTTCCACTTCAAAAAGAGAGAATCGGGCTGTTGTGGAGGCGAGGGTTTATCATTGCTCTCTGACACATTTTCCACAGGTGTAATGGGAAATGAGACAACCATTCCCCCCCCCCTCGGGAAATAATTTAATTTCCGACGATAATGTTTTTAATGTTTTTCAACACTTTTAAACTTTTCGCACCAGCGCCCGAGCGCCGGGGCAAACACTCCACATTCACACGCCACGACACCGGAGGAGCTTCCACCGGACGGTCCGCGAATCTTTTTCGTAATGACTTATTTTATCCGATGCAGATAAAAGAAGTGAAAACGCAGTGCGTATTGTAGACATGAAACCTAATCGCTGTGGAAAATAATGTCCAACATGTGTGCCTTGAAGCTTAAGGGACCGGTGGACTCCTGTGTCTTCATTATAAGTGTGTCCTGTAGATGGAGCAGACCCGCTCACACATCTGGCTCGCTGGGCTGATAAGTGCAGTCCTGTGTTTTGGTAGCTCTTCCAGGCAAAGACACAGCTTGTTTAATTTACTTGGCAAGGACAAACCTGTGTCCAGGCAAAGTGCTAAATTTTATTCCCCCCTCTGCTTTTTTTTTTTTTTTTTTTTTTTTTTTTTGGAGTGACCTCATTCCTGCTGTTATCAGACTATGACTGACAAGGCTTTCCTTAGGCGGTGTTCTGCTTGTGCCGACGACGTTATTGTACAGTAGGTTTACGTGCCTGGGCTCATTGCTTTTAAGAAGCATTTAAACTCAGGTTCACTTTCTTCTTCTGAACCGAGCTCTGATTAAAACGCGGCCGTGTTCGAATCCCGTCGACGCGCTGGACATTTTATAAGTCATCGGATACAGAGCTGGACTCAGTTTGCTGATTACAATCTAATTTGGGTTTTCCCGCCGCGCTACATTTGTAACCAAAGTGCCGTTAATGGAAGTGTGTGATGAAATTGCCTATCAAATATGGCACATGTTAAAGTAATCATGAACGCAAAAGAAAAATGTACGAATATATTGTGTCCAGAAG
Organism: Fistularia commersonii; assembly: GCF_037954325.1. Lineage (NCBI taxonomy): Eukaryota > Metazoa > Chordata > Actinopteri > Syngnathiformes > Fistulariidae > Fistularia > Fistularia commersonii. The sequence goes on from NC_141312.1 coordinate 2,567,460, forward strand.
TGGACCGTTACATCTGATAAAAGTATGCCGTAATGAAAAACATCGAGAGTTTTATTGAATACAGTTGTTGGTTGTTGCATTAATACGTGCGCTGTCACCCTTGACCATTTTGGGAAAACCGCAACTCGCGGATCCACATTTTCACAATAAATCGAAAAGTACAGATGCAGATGTTATTTCAGATTTTTTTTTTTTTCTTCACCCCCTTTTTTTCCGGATTTACGAAAATCGCCACTCAAGCTTTTCAACAAGAAACCGTTCTCTATTTTAAATAAACAACCGAATGAGCCGTTTTAGGTGGCCTATTAAATTGCCTCTTTGAACCGAAAATAGAGGGTTCTGCATCGATCCGCGCTGCGTTTGAGCTATTTTAAATATCACGTTTCATTACGTGAGACTTCAGAGCACACCGGAGCGATCAGTCGGGAAGTTCTTTCGGTTTATGCGGCGTTCATGGCGGAACGCATCAGCGAATGAAGCCGATGGATCGATGGACGGATAGGAAGCATGGTCAGAAAAAGGAATGACCCTTTAAGTGAGACAAATAATCACTTTATGACAAGTACCGGAGCAATCTGACCTCCGACCCCTATTTCTAAGATTTGTGAGCAGGGTTCAAGGAAACGAGCTCTGTGTCAAAGTTTAAAGCAAAGGTTATACCTTCCAATACGGGTCGGATTTGACGGCCACATCATCACCAAGTGGATTTCTCCTGGAGGTAGCGAGCGTCAAAAAACGGCCGGCGGTCAGATGGGACCGCTGAGCGCTCCACATGTACCCTTTTAGAATCACACGCGACAAATAAAAAACTGCAACATCATTAGGTTTTTTTCTTCTCTGGCAGAAATGTCAACTTTCCGAGGTCAGTGAAGTAGGACGGTCTCTCGGAAAAGAGGACAAGAGAGGATAATTTTAGTACCATTCTATTTCTGTGTTTAATCGAAGCCAATTCCTATTTATGCCCGATTTTGCTTGTCATGTTTTGTTTGTTTGTTCTTCTGTCATCTTGAGATGTGTAGCACATACATGACACATTATTATACAGTATGTGAGCAAAGGGTTCGTGTGTGTGTGTGTGTGTTTGTATGTTATGGGTTCGTGTGTGTGTGTGTGTTTGTATAGCAGGGGGTCGCATCTTGGCCATCCCCCTGGTTGACCCGTATTCACCCCGGCTCTCTTGCCCCTCCCTGAATGAGTCTTCTCCTAAAGATGTGTGCAGCTGTCAGCTGGCAAGCCTTGGCCTATGTGTGTGTGTGTGTGTGTGTGTATGTGTGTGTGTGTGTGTGTTGAGTATAAGCAGAGATTGAAAAATAATGCAATATGCGATTTTTTTTTTTTTTTTTTTTCCAGGGGGGGGGGAAATGCACATAATTAGAGAATTAACCAAAAAGTACAACCAAAACAATGTATTTTCAAATCAAACCTTTTTTTTCTTATTTTTGCACCGAGCAGTTCGCATGGCTCCAAGCACGTATTTGCGCCTTGTGTAACGAGCAGCTACGCTCGATAGCATCGCTTCAGGTGTTTCACGGCCGCAAAGCTGGGGTGAAACGGTGGACGGCGGCGAGCTCGGCCTGCAGAAGGAAGGCCGGCTCCATCACTGTCTCCTCGCCTTTTGTCAGACTGTTTGTACATAAACACTTCTGACCAAACTTCTGTCAAGTTTGGGTCTGTTGTGCTCAGTAATGCATTTTCTCTCTTTCTCTCCCTCTCTCTTTCTGTAGCTGTGGCTCCCAAGTTAAAACAGATGGATACATTAACAGTGGATGAGGGAAGCAAGCTCACAATTAAGTGCGAGGCCACGGGGAACCCTGTCCCGACCTACAGATGGTTCAAAGACGGCAACGAGCTGAAGAAAAGCAAAAAAGTCCGAATAAGGAGCAACCAGTGAGTACAAATCTCCCGTTTCCCGTAAAAACTAATGCGACATGAAATGAGAAGGATTCAACCTGTGCGAGTGTTTTTTTTTTTGTTGTTTTTTTTTTATTTAATTGAATTAAATCCGATTGTGTTTCTTTTATTTACCTAATTTGTACTTTATTATGTAATTCCGCTGTTATCAGTGGCGCTTCGAAGGGATATTACTTTTTTGTTTTGGTTTACTGATGTCACTTGTGCCACTCATCTTCCTTTCTCAATGCATGAATTTGAACATTTAATGATTCAATCATAAGTGGGGGAAAAAAACAAGCAACCAAATTAACAAAAACACACCTATGAACAGGAGCTTCCGTGATTTTCTCTTAATTTTTATTTATATATTTTATTTGTTTGTTTTTTTCTTTCTTTTTTTTTTTAATATGTCCCATGGGTTCATATTGAGAAACTGTATTATGGAGTCAAGATGAATCACGGTCATTTTAATAAAATTGTTTTCGCAATATAAACCACGTCAGCCATGGCATCCATTGAAACCTCCAGGGTGTACAATACATGATTTTTTTTTTTATCTTATTCGTTTTTTCGCTAAAATACCTCTCATGCAATGACGTCCTCCGAGGCAACGAATACCTGGCATGTTGCGTGTCAGTACAAACGTTCGGGACTCAGGCAGATCAGCAGGAAGACAGAGCGGCGGCAGCGTATCCTACCCTTTAAAGCAGGGGTGTCAAACTCATTGTCACCGAAGGGCCACGTCAGCGTAATAGTTGCCCTCAAAGGGTCACATGTAATGGTAAAAATACGGTATAAATGGAACCAAATGTCATGTCAAGTAAATGTAACTATCCCTAATGTTAAATAACTCTGAATTTATTACTCATTCAAATCTAAAATGCTACATATGTATTTGCATAGATGTAAAAAAAAAAAAAAGACGTTCACGAGTTGTTGTGTTCCAAAGCTAGCTTTAGCTGCTGTAGCGTTTTTGGTGAACACATTCTGCTGCCATCGTAGTTTGGCTTTCAATTCTTGGACAATTTGCTGTTTTTCTGGAAGGCTAATTTTAGCACGCTTAGCTACGTGTTTGGCATCAAAATGCTGACATAGATTGTGCTCTTTGACAAGCGACGCTGCCTCATAGCATAAAAGATATACACAAACATGTATTCTTATCTTTCTTGAAACAGCCTTTCCATCTGCATCAACTTTTCTCTTCCTGGACATTCAGGGATCATTTGTATTTCTCAATTCTACTTCTTGAAAAGTGCATTGATGTGGATACACTGCGATCTAATGGCGGGATGCCGTCACTTTGCGGGTAACGTGATCGTCATGAATGGTGGGAAATGTAGTTTATGGACAATGCAGGGGTTTGACTTGTTCCTTTTAAGACAATCAGACCTTTTAAGACGTTCTCGCGGGCCACAGAAAATGACGTGGTGGGCCACATTTGGCCCGCAGGCCTTGAGTTTGACACACGTGCTTTAAATTGTTCGTGTTGGGCTCCCGCCGAGTCTTTCAAATGACAGCCTCAGAAAAATCCAAGGTTTGAAATAAAAATCAACAGGCTGTTCATGTTATCACATAATTTTTGTTCGTCTTATAGAAAGGAAAATATCCGACGGCAAAACACGGGTCCTAATAGATGAAATGACCCATTGATGTAAGAATATTGACACGGGTGGTGCAGCTAAGAACCCCTTTTATTCCACGCTAGGCAGCTGTAGCTCCTGGCCAGTCCACGTTCTCTCATTGTATGTCCATGTTCTCCCCGTCAAAGCGGACTCGCGATGTCTCCGAACGCCGCGTTTCCACTCGTCGCCTTTCCGTGTCACTTCCTCCCGAGCCCCGAATCCCCTGACTCAGCTGTGCGAGTTGTTGTCTCCCACAGGAAAAACTCCAGAGTCCAGATCAGCAAAGCAAAACTGGAGGATTCTGGGAATTACACGTGCGTGGTGGAGAACTTGCTGGGAAAGGACAACTCCACTGGCACTGTTCATGTCCAAAGCAGTGAGTACTGAGCAACATGTGAAGCCCCGCAGATGTACTGGCATTGTTGTTGTTGTTATGACTGTTCTCTTGCCAATTGAAAGATCCAAAGTGGCCATCGCAAACAGGCATGTAACAATGGTAACACGCATGAAGAACAACTGTCCACACATGTGGCTCTCGCCCATTTATCAATGGAACAGTGTGTTCGAGTCGGAGGTGCGCGGAATGCGGACGCGAGCGTTCAGTTTAGCGTCGGACGCGTGCTGCCGGCAAGGCCGGATCCCGCGAAGCCAGAAACGCGTCGAGCTTCTGACCGGGAACGGACAAAAAGCAGCAGTAATGCAAAACATAGTTTGACGTCATCAAAGTTGTGGAAAGTGTCTCAAACCTTAAAGTGGTGGCTTCAGTGGGTGCACTGCTGACTTTTGAAAGTACTGTAGCTGATGAAAGAGGTTTGATAACAGCTGCATCCATTTGGCGGGGTGTTGAGTTGGTGTTTGCTCCAAGCGGTGCGGGTCGCGTCTGCTGCGGGCAGCTTGTTGTCTGAGGGGATGGAGCCGAAGGACGAAGGAAAAAGGGAAACGGGTAAAAAAGGACGAGTCGCGGAGCTTCACTTCATCCACTTTGCAAGCGAGGGCTCGACTTTGGCTGAAGCGCTCGTCAGGTTGCCTGGCACACATGAGTTAGAACACGCTTGATGTGTTTGAGGAACTCCGACGTCACGCCGGGTTCACCTGGCCGCTCTCCGAGAGGACCGCACAGTAATATCTCTGATGACGTGCAGACGAGAGGTCGCGATGTTGAACGGCGCGCGGATGGGTTGCGCACGATGACCTACTCGTATCTGCGCTCTTTCAGGTGTAACATGTGTCCGACATATGAGCTATTTCAGAAAGAACTTTTAATAGGTTCACTTTAGTGTTTTTTTTTTTTCTTTCTCACAACTGTGTGATGTCAATAACTGCTCCCTCTCGCTGTTCACCTTGACAGCAGCATGATTCCATCCCGCACTGGTAAGAAAGGTACAGCAAGTAAGAAAAATCAGGAGGCACGGGAGTTTAACTTTCACTCGCTGTTTTTTTATATATGCTTTTAAATACAACAATTGCCTTCGCTTTTCCCTTCGCGTTTGTCAAAGACACCTTTAGGCGCCGCCGTTTACAGTCGGCAGACACGACATTAGTAGAGTTGCAGCTTTTTTTATTCAAGTAAAAGGACGTGTTGTGTTAGAAAACAGAGCAAGGTTGATCGGCAGAACACAATTGCGCGGAAAATAAGTCATCCATCTTGTATTTTAAAGAGGCAACACATTCCCCGTAGATCGTGTGACTCACAGCGAATGCTCGACGTGACACTCGGATTTATGGCGGTGAAGAAATATAAATCTTTTGACTCGCGCACATGCGATATTTAGCGGGTCAACGGCGCATCGGTTCCGCAGCCAGACACCGGCATCGCTCACACGTGTGAATAATTCATTTGATAAACTTTAATCAAAGAGAAACAATGATCTTTAATTGCAGAGATATAGGTTGGATCCTGCTGCACATCCTGCAAAGGTCAGGGGAATCCCTGGTGGTGCCACCTGTTTGCCTGAGCATTTAATGAAGGATTATGAACATGTGAGCAGCAGCCCATGAAACTCTATATAATCTGGGCTAGTAAAAGCACTGGTAATGCAACAATATAAATGTAAATATTATATTACAAAGAAATGAGCAAGTGGAGCTAGCGGCACAGTAGCCAGGATCGCCGCTAACACTGTCAATGACATCAGACGTGCACTTTTTTCTCCGAGTTAAAACATGATACGCCTACATCTGGCGCACTATATCAGTGACCTTTATTACACGAGGTGTTAATGGATAAAAACGGATGCGATGTTAATACGCATCCGCGCCTGCCGCCTCGACCCCACATATAAGCAAATGCGCCACTGTACGGTCCCTGTGTTCCTTATCTCTGTCGGCATTTTGCCGAAATCCCTCCTGGATATTCAGACAATGCTATCGCTGTACCTCCTATCGGGCACCTCGATCACGAGATGTCTGTCTCCGAGTATTTATGTTTGTGTATGCGCAAATGTGTTTGGTTGCCGTTTGATATATTAAAAAAAAAAAAAAAAAAAAAAAAAGAAAAGAAAAAGTCCCGTTGTGTTACAAGAGCACACCTAGTTCAGTCACGCTTCAGGGGAGAAGGCAAGACGGGGCGAAGCGGGGGTGGTATGTCCATAGGCAGCGGGAGGACTTCCCTGAGATTAGACACGTCGCGAAAAAGGAAATGGCTGCAAACAATGCGCGGTGTCATGTTAAAAATGACTGACGGAAAGGCTCAGATCGGAAGATGTCGGAGGACCGATTTTGCATTTGCAGAAAATGTTAGCCACGGTCGGTGTTTTTCCTCCGCTTATGAAAGCGGCCGGGATCGGAGCCGCGCGTTTTGTTTCTGCGTTTTGCAGCTTTTATTCGGACTATAATCTGCTTTTTATCCTAAGGTCATAAGAGATATGGCTATTGTGTGAAAGGGCTGCAGTGGAGTATGCTGCAGTATGTTGCAGGAGCAGCATGTAGCCGCAGTATTATCTGTGTATGTGTGCCTTCTAGGGAGGGAGTGCGAGGGGAGGGTTGCACGTGTAGATGGATGGAGGGAGCGAAAAGAGAAGAGAGTGAGGATAAAGGGGGAAACATTCGAAACGAGGGAATGCATGACAAAAAGGAGACAAAGACATACAGTAGAGCGCAAGAGGCGGATACAGAGGAGGGAAAGGAGACAGCCAGACAAGGAGAGGGTGAGAAAAGTATGAAGAGGAGGAACACAAGAGCCGGCTGTGTTGCAGAGGAGAGTTTCACACCCAATTTAGAATATAGGCAGCGCTCGCTAGCGTTTTGTCAAAAGGCGTGAGAGCGTTCCCCCCCCCCGTCCTGTCCACGCCGGCTGTGTTTTCATTGTTTGTTTGTTGGTTGTTTGGTCGGTTGTCCGGCTGTCGGCGGGACTGCACAAAATCTACCCGATCTGCTTCGTATCAGATCTAAAAAATGAGAAAAACACGACGCCGCATGCACGCCAGCGGGGCTCGACCCCGCTCTCTGCGATAAACGTGCAAAAGTCCCGGCTTTCGTATCGGATGGAAGGATTAACGGATGAGAGAAAGGAGCAAATTATTGATCACAACCGAGGGTTCACGCAGAAGACGGTAACTCCGATTCCCACTGTGAGATCCAGCGTAGCACATGGCTGTGCCTGCCTGCCGTCTGCTCTGTGGAGGCAGACTGTGGGATACCATCACTCAGCTCCACCACATGGTGGATTCAGGCCACCACAAGCAGCTCCCTCGGTCTGATGCACCGTGCCAGTGTACTCATCAAATTACCTGTCGTGTTTGTGCAATGCATATCCTGCGTAGTGGAGGCGAGGCGGCCCAGGGTCTTTTTGTCGGTGCTAAAAATCCAATGTAACCAATTCCGACGGCAAAGGAACCTTTGTTTTGAGTTAGCGTTCATGTGTGTAGCGTTGGTTTTCCCAGATATCTATGACAGGAAGCCCCGGGGTGTGATTAAATAGGAGGCGGTAGAGACATCTTTAATCTGCTATTGATATCTCATTTTACTTTTTAACCTCCATCGACAGCACGCGACGAGAGCATGTTTTTGCCTTCGCCTCGTATCGATATTCGTGCAGCAAGATAACGCCGCACCCCTGTAACTGAAAGACGTGGAGTATGCAAATTGCCTTTGGTGGGGGAAAAAAAAAACAAAAGCGAAGCAATATATTCCAGAGAGAGAGAGAGAGAGAGAGAGAAAGAGAGAGAGAGGAAACCTTAAATGAACCCCTCATGCGTTTTAAAGCATGCAGTGCATCGTGGCATCAAGCCAGCCATGCGGTTTGCCAATAACATTGAATGATTGGGCCTTTGTGGAGAATTTACATGTCTTGTTGTTTGACCAGGAGAAGAAAAAGGCACACTGTCAGCTGAGTAAGTGCCAGTCACCGTATAATCATTCAGCACAGATGGTTGGATGTTCTGCTGAGTTAAATGTTTCAGTCTTAAGACACGTTTTAAAGCTTCTGCGTCTCCACGGTTGCATTTGGATTTCTCTCTTTTGGCCTTTTTTTTTTTTTTTTCTTTCTCCGGATACAGTCGTATCTTTCTCCGTATCCACAAGGATGCTCCCCGTGACCGTTCACATTTCGCCGGCTCCATTCCCGAGCTCGCTCGTCTTCCGCCGGCTTCCTCGAACGTCACCCGCTCCTCTTCCGGCACTTCCCGTAACAATCGCCGTCTTTCCCAGACCGGCGGGTTCAGCCTGGTGCCCAACCCCCCGCCGTACGACCGGGGGCCATTTGTTGTCCATGTGGTCTGACCTCTACCCTGTAATCAGTCTGGCATGGTAAGACCCGCTGGCCCTCTGCAAAACGGTGTAGTATATCATTGACTGTTTTCTATAAGGCCAGTGTGAAGGAGCAACGCCGGTCAGGTTTGCTTGGCTCCACGTGGCTTCAGATTAAGGCCTCCCATTATCCTACAGGCTGCTGTGTTGTGATAAGCGCTTGTGAGGCAGCCATGTGTCTACAGGCTGCAGGTCACATCCTTGGGGGGTGCTGTGCACGGTTCCACTGAGAGAGTGTGTGAGCGTCCAGGAATGTGTTGATGGAAATCACAGCTGAACATATGATTGCTCCAACCTCGGCAGTCATGCTGGGGCCCACCAGCAACAATTTCACGCATGTACGCACGCAGGCCCACACACCACAAACACACACACATGCACGCACCCACACGCTCGCGAATATACATACTTTGACATGTTTTTGCTCACCATCCTGAAACCAAGCACAGTGACCCCTGTCAAGAAACCGATGCCTGAGTAAAAATGACCTAATAACTGCCGGTAGGACCAACTAATATGAGTTGCTCTGCAGCGGCGGCAGCGGCGGCAGTGTGCGCCTGAGACGCGGCCCCGTTGTCCCGATAGTTTGTTCCATCACATTTACGTCAGAGAAACATTACAGTAAGCACTTTGAGCGAGATAAACAACAACTTCCTTTGTTGGCCCCTCAAGGTCTCTCTGGTCTGCGTCACCGAAACAAAACTTACTCACCCTTTCCAAATAAGCAACAAGATAAACTCATCTCCGTTGATGCAAGAGGATGTTTCCCGACTGGATACGGGGCGTCACGATGACTGGCGTGAGCGCGAGCGGCCGTGCTTCACATCTGCCGACGGTTCCGTATTCGCGAGCCATTGGAAAACCGCTTGTCAGGTTCTGCGGATCAAGCCGCCATTAGTCATGGACGCCGTTTCAAACGTACTCTCAGCGCCGGGGTCCGGACGCACATTCCTCCGAGGTGACTCCGATCGCACCGGTATCTCAGGTTTCGTCAGCTGACGGGATTTACGGCGCAAAAAGTCTGCATGTAGTCTGGGACATTTGAGCGAGCGGGATGTTTTGATATCAAACACAGCACGGGACGCGTTGTTGTTTTTAGCTTTGCTTTATAATGATGTCAACATCCAATTAAAATTAATCCCGGGCGTTCATCGTACGCTCTCCTTGCAAAAGCAAAACCACAGGGCAGGTTTCTGTAACATCAGAGCGAAAAAAAAATATATAAAAGAACCCCGACTCCCTGCCTGGTACTGAGCTACGCGTCAGTATTTTGCTGCCAGGCAAATTTCTAAAAGTTATCATGCCAGGGATCAATATGAGAAATCTGGATTTGGCACTTGTTGCCTTTTCCCGTGAACAGATAATATCCTTTGCGACATGCATGCCTGCTTCTCACATCATCTATCACTTGACTGGAGCGGTGTTTCCACACGCACGACAATTATTGAATTAGTACCATAATTCTGCCCTTTGTGTGATTGACGATCCAAAGTGCCGAAAACCATCTTGTGACACATGATATTACTATGTGTAATTACCCTTTATTTTTCCCCGATCTCCCAGATGACCGGCCAATCGGTGCCCATGGATGAGTTACCTTCATCATCGCGGCAAACGTGACTGACAGGCTCTTTTAGAAGAGACTTTGAAACAGTCTGCTGAAAACCTCCTCCGTCTGCGTTGCTGTTTACCCAACAGACACTAAGTCTGTTGAGCTGTAATGTGTTTTCAATATGACGTTTTTTTTTGTTTGGAGTCAATCGCGAAAGTCTCATGCGTTGCGAAATCAGGTGTAATTAAATTGTTTCGGGACGGTTCGTGTGACATACGAAATCAGACACAGATCGTTCTTTTGCAGTTTTCCAGCAGCCTTTTTCGTCCGATATTCCAAGTTCTGTGAATATGGATGGCGGCTGCAGAGGCGGTGAGTGCAGGAGCGCCGACGAGTATGAGGAGCGGCCCTCGACCCAAAGTAGAGGGCTCGCGCCGCGAAACAGGTGTCAGGAAAACGTCGGGAGGTTGTGAAGTCAAGTTGAGAGAAACCGAAGGCAGTAAAAGAAGTTTCCGAGTTCGCTCGATGGCCGGTCCGTGTTCCACTGGATGTCGGCTTTTACAACACGACTTGAACAGTAAAACGAAACAAAAATGATTTATATACCACCATCACCTTCGGGGTCAACGTCGACGATTTTTTTTTTTCTATCTTACTCATCGGTTATATTTCTCGCAATTATACGGTGGAAAAATCAAGTAAATATCAAAGGTTCAATATTTACACAATGACAATTGTAGCTGCTTACAATTGATTGAGAATTTTTTAAAGAATTAGAGATATCGCGACTGTTTTGGTGCCATCTGATGAGACGCGATCGCCGTCCTACATGTTGACAGCTCATGCGTGCCCACGTCGGGATGACGCAGCTCGCCCGCGGTCCATTTTGTTTCCGAGGCAGCCGCGAGGGTAGCACTTACTTCGCCGCGTTTGTTTGTCATTTGTTAGTGCCTCTCTTTATTTGTGGCTGCGACTCACACGTCGGGAACTTCCGGAGTTTGTGTCACGAGCGCAAGAACGCCCGCGCTAACGCAAGCCAACGTCATGCATTCTTGAAGTATCGTTGACCCATCTGGAAATGAAATGGGGGGTTACGTGCGCTCGGCGCGTAACATGCAACCCCCCGCTCGGACTGCCAGATTACAGAATGTTACAGAACAAGAGGTATTTTGCGATTCGCCGCCCAGTAATCTGATAGAATAATTGGAGGGGAATCTCCGTGAGGCTCTGCAGGTTATATAACTTGTAGAAAAAAAGATCCAGCAAAGATATTTTCGCCAACAAATAGGGTGTCGCGCTATTCGTGTTTTGACAGGCATTTGTAGCGAGCGTCCAAGTTTCTCATGCTATTTCTGTGCATAATATGCTTATTTGAGCTTTGAGCCATCTGATCAGTTCCCTCATAAAAAAGTCTTTTTTTGGGGTCGTTTTTCCTCATTGGAGTTTAAGGCCCGCGGACAGCCGTTGTCATGCCTTCTGCAGGTCGAACGGCTCCCTGCGGCAAACAGTGATTTGTGCGCTCGGGGCTTTGCGGTTTAGATTTTATTTGGGGTAAAAATTTGCAGATGAACGCAGCATCTGAGCCTTTTTACTCTGCGGTTCCTGAACTTTGACAACCTCAAGGTACTGCGACTGGAGATCAGGTAATGCTATATGGTCGACACATAAAACGTAAATCATTTCCCCGATCTGTCAGTAAGTCATTGCTTTTTGACAAGAGCTATGCATAGTCTGAATTATGTGGTTGTCTCTGAATGGGCTAATATGTTAGATAAGAGACAGCTGTTGAATCCCATCATTAGAATTCTGCGAATTCGAGAAAAGCTCTTAAATATGTAGATTCACAAGAAAAGTCGATTTTCGTCGGCGCCGTTTCGCTCGCTCCCGTGACTCGGTCGGTCGATGCGTCGCGGTTTGAGTCGGGACGTCGTTTCGAATCATTGGAAAAATAGCAAAGTTATTGAAAATCAACACACATCTCTCTTCTTAGGGCATCCACTAATCTCCCTGTTATGTGGGACAGTTAAGCCCTCAGTGTGAATGAGTGAGGATATTGCAATGTGTGTGGAAGGAAGCAGCTGTTACACTTGAAAAGCTGAGTGATGTGAGCAGGAGGTGACATGAGGTTCTGCTGTGTGCTGGACTTTGTTAACTCTTCCCGGGTCAGAGACAAAACTTATCTGTGACTTAATTTAATAGCACGATAAATGATTCCCCTTCCAGCTCCCCAGCTGTCTTGGTGGTCCCCCCCCACCCCCCCCAACCACCCCGGCAGAGTGTGACTTTGCAACAATTTCTTTTAATTTGCCAAAGAACTAACAAGAACTGTTTGCTAATGCTTAAAAAAAAAATCAGATATATTGCACCCCCCCCCCCAAAATAAAAATCATTCGCCGCATCATCAAAGCATGTTTGGACGGAGAATGCGGTCATCCGAATTCCAGTAAAGTAACCTTTTGTTCGCTCACATCAAACAAGTGCCTCCCTTTTGCATTTTTCCAAACAGGACGCAAACAATCCAGGGTGCAGCTGCACTTTGCAAAGTGATCTTTGAGCAGCGGGGGGAACGTATACTTACCATACCATCGCCTACGCTCGAGGAGCACAATGGTCTAGTCGGGTCGCCACAGCTGTCTCTCGCCCTAACCTCGAATTATTCAATCGCCCCGCTTCCTTTTGTCGGCGATTCCGCAAATACATCGTCCATCTGTCGGGCCGGGCGAGTCGTTTCCCCGGTTATATCTGCGTGAGTAACCAAAGGAGTTCCCAGAAGCTGCGTTCGGACGTCATCGGCCATCTGAATGTGTAGGTGAGCGCCGCGGGTGGAGTAAACATCGCTTTAATCAGTCAGAAAGTCACAGTGAACTCAGCCGTCGGTATACAGAGGGCCCGACGCAACAGCGACTCCAGGATGTACAGTGAGTGTAGGAGGAGTGTGTATATGAGTGAAGGAGCGCATATAAGCAGACCGTGTGCTTTGTGGGTTTTCGGGGGAAAGCGGAGGGGAAAACCTTTAGTCCCAGCAGCTGGCCACTAACCGTCGAGACCCAAATAAGGAGCGGTGGTATACGTCTTCTGTTTCTGGTACGAGGTTCCTCCGAAATAAGAGCCAGCTGTTGAAGATGACGGATAATAAAGACGTGATCCTGAGTGATTATATTATCTGGTTTTTAGTGTCAGGCTCTTCAAACATTTCTGACAACTCTTGCAATGTGGCCATATATGCCTTTTTAAGTGTTTTTTTTTTTTTTTTTTTTTTTTTTTTTTGCAGCAAACGAATTTTCCCCATGTGAATTAATAAAGGATAAATTATTGTTATTATTATTGTAATTTTTTATTGGCTTGACAAGAAAACAAAACATCGGAGAAACAGCTCGCTCAATGAAGAACACGCGTTCCAACATCTGGCCCGAGATCTCGTGTCGTCAACAACCTGTAAGAAAACCTGTTGCCTCATATTATGATTTACAGTTCCAACACCGTGATTTTTAGTAATATCTCCGTGTTTATAGAGTACCTTTCAAATGATTACAGCCCAATCGGATGGCTAAAGAGAAGAGCGATGGTACGAATTTGACGTATTACGTTCGAAGATTAATAATATCAAATAAGTTGTCAAGCTGTGCATTTGTTAAAAGTCTGGCACATGACCTGTAGAATTTAGAGGGGAAATGTTTTTATCAAACTTCTGCTGTCAAACCAACGGAGGAGGGAGGCGGGGAAGCGTTCATTGCCAGAGTTTGTCAACGGAAAATGTTCTCAGTGGGCCAAACAGTGTGATTGCAAGTACGACGCCCGTCACCGGGCCCAAAAAGACTTTTATAGACTGATATTGAGAAAATGCTGACTGCACAGTGAATATGCAATCGCAACATCTGCAGGATGCGTCATGACTCCCTTCAGGGGTCGCCGCAGCCAATCACCTTCCTCCGTCCGACCCCGTTCTCTGTATCCTCTTCTCTCACACCGGCTAACTTCAAGTCCTTTTTCCCACCATCCATAAATCCCCTCTCCGGTCGTCTTCTCGGCCTCCCTCTTGTCAGTTCCAGCCTCCGCGTCCTTCCACCCAGATCTTCCCTAGATCTTCCCAGACCGAGGTGGTCTGACTTTATCTCCAAGCCGATCACCGCGCGCCGTCCCCCTGATGGATTCCCGATCCCGAGAGGTGTCGTAACAATCGTCATCGGAACCATCGACCTCTGAAAGTCCAGAGGACCCACGACATCTAGCTAGCCAAGTTAGCCGGGGTTTTTTTTTTGCACCAACAAAGTCCAACGGTTCTTTTAAAGATCGCTATCGTGCTACTTGTGGTTGCCTTAATTCAGACAAGGCTATCCACGCGCATCTCCATCCAAACCTCGCCTCGCTATCTGGGCTCGTGGTGCTTCGCCGTCCCCCCGGCAGAGGAAGGCGCGAGCTCGAATTCGTAAACAACAGTTGTTGTTTTTTTTTCCTCCCCCAGCCAGAGCGGTGGGGGAAATGAAAGCGTCGGTCTCCAAGCGTCGGGAGCAACAGCGGCGCTAACACCGCTCTGAGTCAGGGAACAGCCCCGTCTGAGGCAACGCTGCGGAATACACCATGTGTCACAGTGTTGCCAACTGCGTATATTCCCGCGCCTGCCAGCGGCCATACCAGCAGCCGCTCCAGCGCCCGTACCGAAACCCTGCCCTTCCTCAACGCACTCTGCTTCTTTGCAGTGTGCGAGCAGCTGTTGTGCAATCCCACATTGAGCTCCTCTTTGATTTCGCCCCGGTGCTGAGATGACTGAGGCAGGCAAGACCAGGCATATCAGCTATGTGAGTGAAAAATGGCAATAGGAGTCAGGAATATAAAAGAAGACACGCCGGCTGTGGTAGTGGCAGCGTGGCTGAGGAGTGGGCGGTAGATTAATGCTCCCAGCAGGCTGCAGTTCATTTCTGAACATTCCTGCTTCGTTCCCGGCCTCGAATATTACGCTTAACAAAAAACCAAAAACAAAAACAACTTTTAAGTCCCCTTAAACACGCGACGGCTTCCCTTGTTGACCGACCCGACAATGATCGAATTCCTCTCGATGTGAAGTGGCGCTCGCTAATTTTAAAGTGAGAATCCCCGAAGAGCAAATCCAGGGTATCGGCATCTATCGGGTGTGTCTGTTTATTTGTAGAAGTGGGTGCGTGCTTGTTTTGTTGGTTTTGACTCGCTGGAAAACTTTCCACCTGTCTCGGCAATCCTCTATGACTTAATCGCGAATCTATCTCTCCCCACCTTTTGGTTTTTTTTTTTTGTTTTTTGTTTTCACTCCGCCGGTCTTCCCTCAAGTGCTCGTGAAAATCCAAGGCTTATTTTGAGAGCCATTATTCAATTAGTGAAAGTCAAACAGCCCGTCCAAACGTGAAAAGTTGCGGTTACCCTTTAATATACATCCACAAATAAGGTCGAGACGTTTGTTTTTCTTGGCTCGGCCTGCTCAATAACCAATCGCGCGTTTCCCCAATGTAAAGAATAAATAAATATACCATTTGTACCTCGTATGCTTTACAAATGTATAGATTTTGTGAAAGATGCAAGGGTATTTACACCAGTGCAGATTGAATCCTTATTAACTGGCTTGTTGGAGGGCGTTGAAGGATCTTGGCTCTTGCTGTTGCCAGGAGAAGAAATGGGAGGGGGACGCTCGCTGTTATTTTGTGAATTTGTTTATTTCTCTGCATATATTTGCATGTCGGGTCGTCTTGATAAGCGCTCTACTTAAAACCAGTCAGCCTTTTCTGTCAGTTTTTCTGTGTTTTTACTTTTTGATCCGTGATACCTGATATGATTCAATTAATAAGAGCCGAATGGCGTGTGTGTGTGTGTGTGTGTGTGTGTTTAGAAACACTCACTTGTGTTTAAACCCGCCGCCGATGTTCTCGATCGACCGATTTCTTCGGTCGCCTGTAGCGTCGAAAAATCGCGATGTGAGATTCGCCTCGTTTATGAATCAGAAAAGAATAAAAATCCATCGTTACGACTCCGAAGCTGACGCGCGCGTACCGTTTTGTTTTTTTTTTTTTTTTTTTCTTTTCTGTTTTTAATCTTTAATATCGCGAAAGCCGTTTAGCAGCGCCGAGAGTCTTGGGATGTCTGTTTACGCCGCCTCACTGCAGGCATGTCAGCGGGACGTGTTCTGCCCACTGTTCTCGCTCACCAACATACTCCCAAATAGGTGCATAATTTATACTTTCTATCCTGATAACATTGCTTTTGAAAATGAAAACCCCGAGCCCTAACAAAGTCCAGATGGAACCGATCCACCGGTGGTTGAATAACTGCTTTGGCTCCGTCGCTGCACAGAATCAGGTTCTGTCTTGTGTTGTGAGATGGCTCCCTGCTCAATTGCACTACATAAGTGAATGATCTCCGGCCAAGCTGCAGTAAATTATAAACATTTTTCATAAATTAAGTGGACATGTGTATAACCGCGCCATACAGTCCAATTGAAAATGTTTTCATTACACAATTCACGGTTTCGAGCGGAATAGCGAGGTGCCGCGCCGCGCCGGGATTGAGCCCGAGCGCCGCTCTGCTCGCCGCATATGCGCGGGGCGCCTCAAGAGGAAAAAAAAACTGTGCAACGGGGACCTCTCTTTTCATTTTTACGATTTTCCTAGAATCCTTTGGAGAGCGTGGAAAGACAGGCATGTTTATGAAGGTTTCCAGATGGTCCCGCTTTCACCCCCAGCTTTTCTTCTCAGTTCTTGGGCCATGAAGGATTAATCAAAGTCAGCGGTAAGGGGCTGATGGCTAAACACTGTGGCTCTAAGTAACCCAGAGGAAACCTCTCCTCAGCTCCGACTCCGATCCGGCCCCTGGGCTACGGGACCGCGGAAAGGTGAAACCCCTAGGTTAAAAACCGAGCAAACCTGGGTGAAATAAGCGCAGATAAAAGGAACTTTGCCGCTAACTCCGTTTGGCAGAGCGGCCGATCCCCTCCTCTGGTCAAAGGAAACCCGTGTTCTTTCGTCCGGACTCGACTGTAACGAATACACCTGAACTCTGGTCCCGAGTATAAGCGAGGGGATCGACGGAGGAGGGACGGCAACATATGGCGATGGAGAAATATGCCGGCAAAACAAATGGCCCCGGCCATTCACATTCAAATATCTATGAATTATCCATGTGAGGATTTGAATAAATTGACTTTTTGGTCACGCCGGCATACGACTCACGCTAATATGCGGCGTTCGCATCGTCGGGAGAGAAAACAAATCTCCCCTCGGACGGAGGTCTTTTAACATCTTCCATTTCGGCCGCGCGCTTTTTGCTCGAGAAGATAAACATATCGAGGATGCTGTTGTCGGAACAGCAAAAAAAACGCGACGACTCGCACCAAACTCTACGTTTCTAAAATAGGAAAGGGCTATTTTGGCTGGTATCGTAGGCCGCCACCGTCCTTTTTGTTAATTATCACTTCAAACGGGAAAGAAAATAAGCCTTCGGCTGACAGGACACAGCGGAGCGGCTAAAAAGTCAGCCGTCGAGTGACGGAATATGTGCCTTGATTGTTTTGTGAGGTGCTTTGTCCAACTTTATTAAAAAAAAAAAGAAAAAGTTGTTAGTGTTACAGCATTGACATATGTTACTGATACATGACATGTACTTTCTGTCATGGCTTTTTTTTTTTTTTAATAGACTCCTGCAAAACCTCCTGCGCTGGAAAACCCCCACAGCTGCTCTGCATGGCCGTGATGAACATGTACAGCTTTCACTGCACATGGTATTACAACAACTGTCAACAGAAACCGCTGTGGTCTGTTCACAGCCGACCCGCTGGATGTTAGATAACTCCACGCCCTTTAGCTCGCTTTAGTTTTCAACGAAAAAATCCAAGAACCACGTCACGAATTTAAGGAATAGCAGAATACGGTGTTTTCTCAAACGGACAAAATGGTGACTGGTCGTCACCTAAACCTTTGATAAATGTATATTTTCTGACTCGTGCTTTACAAAGACGTACTTGTTAGTATTGCAGGAAGGAAGAGTCTGTTATTGAGAGTTGATAAAGAGCCCGCTCTTGTTTTGTACAGGACGTCTTCAAAAGACCCGAGCCGGTGGAAGCGCGCTCGTCGTTTTGCAAATCGTAACAAACGCTGACCTGACCGCGCCGCGGTTCCCGCCGTGTTGATTCAAAAGTTATCTGGACGGCAGAGATCTTTCACCCACGCGGAACATTATCTCCATTTTTCGGCCCCAAATGAGGTGCTCCCCTTTTTTGCGTATGCATGACAGTAAATTTTTATGCCTTGTCATTAGTTTTAATCTAAAGTAAACAAGTGCTGCGGTCTGAACAAACAGCGGTTCGGCTTTGGAAAGAAAACATTTCCCTTGTTTCCCCACAGGCTCCGGGTCTGCAGGAAAAGAAAACGACTACCAGTAATATCTTGTTAGGATTGTAGTTTTTCTTGGAGCTCCAGAGACGGCATACCTGTCGCCATGCGCTTTTTTTTTCCGCCCACGCGTGACGAACAAGTCACAGCGTGGAGTAAACAATTGTTGAGAAAACAACACAAATATGTTTTAACCAAATATGTTTTAACCCAAAACATATCAGGTAGACCGTGTAATGCGCGGCCTTCTGCGCAAACCGTATTTTTATAGTGACAACATTTATTCAGTACTGTTCCTATAATTTCATGTGACTTGAAAAAAAAAAACCCAAAACATTTTAATATTGTTTTTGAAGTGCAGGAAGTATAAATTTTACAGTGACAACATTTATTCAGTACTGTTACTATAATTTCATGTGACTTTAAGAAAGAAAAAAATTTAATATTGTTTTTGAAGTGCAGGAAGTATAAATTTTACAGTGACAACATTTATTTAGTACTGTTACTATAATTTCATGTGACTTAAAAAAAAAACTAAGAAAAAAAAAAAACATTTTAATATTGCTTTTGAAGTGCAGGAAGTGTCTTTTTTTGTAAAAAGTGAATCATTCCAATTGTATCAGAATTGAATTGAAACTTGAAATTATGTTTGCTGGTATAGAATACATCACGAAACTATAGGCGACCTTGTAACAAGAGAACCCCGATTATGAGTTTTAGAGTCTATATTTGTAAAAAAAAAAGCAATTTTATTATGGGGTTGAAAGCCTAAAAACAACACAATTACGTTTCTGAAGAGAGCTGGGAATATCTAAAACAAATATACTGTGCGAATGTGGAGGATTATTTTCTTCTTCACTGCGTGATAGGACGAGGGATCGTGTCACAAATATGCAGGTTGCATTTTTAATCTGCGAGGGTCAGGTAACTTCTAATGCGAAATCTGTTCCGCGGCACCGCGCATGTTCAAAAGGGAAAAAAAAAAAAAAAATCAAACCCCAAGATAAAATAAAAATGAGAAAAAAAAACGAGTAGATATATAAATAAAACTTGGAAAAGAGCAACAGCGAAAGATAAATAAATAAAAACACAAAAAATGTAGCTCGATAGATAGAACGGGAAAAAAAAAACAAAAAAAAAAAACAGCGACAATAAATAAATAGTGAAAATACGGAAATAAAACATAAATTCAAACATCTCCTGCCACCAAGTTGGAGGTTGTTTTATTACACCCACTCGTATATCTCTATATATAGACATCATTTGATTAAATGCCATATTTTGTCACGGCTGTGGGCCGACGTGACTGACACGTACACGTTGATATAGGATGTGGTGGGCGCTTCCATTTATCAGCCTATCTGGCGGTGTTACTTCTGACGACGGCCTGTCTGAAGTTGTTTGCACTGTCGCCGACTCTTCTCTGAGCAATGCCCCGTCTTCACAAGAATCTGAGATTTCCCTTGGAGTGCGCGGAAGAAGCCTCATCCTTCTTAGTCCTTTCAAAGCTGGAGTAATGTCTAAAATAATGTGTTTCCGCTCCTCCTAGATATTTTTGAATACCACCAGGCGGTGTTTGTTGTCAGAGGGGCAAATGAACCTTGTCTGTTGAAGAGAAATGTGCACGCTCCCCACCTGCGAGAGCTCGGCCGGATTTTGAACACGCTCGGTCGGTTCCCGCGAAGGTCTTGCAAATGACGTTGTAATCCGTGCGTGGGCCGGCTCGCCTTCGTTTGAACGAGAACGCGCGTGAATGTTTAGGACGTGATCGATTTGCCCTCGGCCCCGATTGCTCAGCGGAGACAATGACTGACGCCTTGAATTATTTGTTGCTGATAAACTACGATTGAAAGAGGTGTTACATATGTATTCGCTCCTTT